>NC_142645.1:31921875-32555833 GCF_053813885.1 Theobroma cacao
GTGGTGAATTGTGTAATTTTTGCAATGTGTCTAGGAGGAGGGCCTTCCGGTAAAGGCAAGGAAGTCGTACCTGATGAATAGTGATCGGGGCACCTAGAAAGCACTTAGTTTGTACAAACAGTGAATAAACCTATTCTTATTGTAAATTATCTAGAGTTTATTTTTAAATGCTCTTCCTGGATTTTATGAAACAAAAATGAGATTAAAATGGAATTTTTGATGTTTTAGAAATAAATGTGACAAATAACTATATTGTCTTGATTTTCTGAAATAAGAAACTTTTGATCATGAAATTGAGTAATTAGAGGCTGCCAATTGTTTTGAAAAATATATTTTCCTATGAACGGCTTATGATATATGAGTATATGTGGCTATATTTTATAATTGCATTGGGAATTAATGTAAGCTGTCTTTTACTATACACGCTAGGTAAATAAATAAAAGCCACGTTATACTATCGACATTTTATTAAAATTGGTGGGTTTAGTCACTGCAGTGACGGGTTTTCGTGAACTGCCTATTAGAGGGGTACAGTAAACTCGGTTATATAGTTACTCCGGATGTAGAGGCGAGGAGGGTAACTCCTGGGGTAGTGTTAGAGCTCACTTCACGTCAAACCCCCATGTGAATGTGTAACTCGGCCAAAGCCAAGAAACGGCTTGTTTTCAAAACTAACATATGTTTAATATGTAAATATCTTAACAACCTTGGCAGACTCGGTTAGATGCCTCAGCCAAGGTATCCCCGAGGACTAGTTTTTGGGCTTGAGCTCTGTTTCTAACAAAAGTCATAAGCCTTAACAACTGTTTTGGTAAATTACAAATATTTATGGTTTAAGAAATAAATTGAAAACCTTATGAAATGGTTTGTGATTTGTTGTTTAAACTTGTCTCCATTTTACTCGCCTTTAGATATTTATGATAATGTATGTTTACTCATTGGGATTGCAAAAACTCACCCACCTCCTTTCCAAATATTTCAGGCCTGTGGTAGCTTATAGATATCGATTTTGTCGAGGATTCCAATTGACCCCTCTATCTCACAGATAGTAGGTTTCTATCACCAACACTTGGTGTATTTATGGGCCACTTGTTATTGTAATTATTATTGTACATTATAACTTTGTAAATTATTGTATGTATGAATTTATTTTACTTCTAAGTTACAAAAGATTACTTGCACGTGTCTCTATAAATACTGTTTTATATAAAAATGCTACATTTTTGTCTTTTGATTTACTTGAGCCGAAAACGACTGGAAATCGTTTAAAACTTATATGTAAGCCTTGCGGGGTTCCGATTGGTATTCTGGGTAATGAGTATCAATCAGGACATCGTGGCGATTGTCATGGGCCCGAGGGTGGTTTCGGGTCGTGACAATTCAGTTGGTATCAGAGCTTTTGGTTTAAAAGCTTATGGTTTTGAAAGAAGTTTTTGATTGTTGTAAAGTTTTTGGATTTAAAGTTATTTTAAAATAATTTACAATGTCAGTGTTGCCCAGTTAAGATTAGTTAGTTGCATGTAGTTGCATATAGAGTCTTAAGTCGTCTAAATCAATTTCGTTCTTTTGTAGATCATTATGCCTCCTCGACGTGAGCTACCACCTATCACTAGATCTACCGGTAGGGGAAGAGGTATCCCCAGGCAAAGTCGGCCGAATTCCATGGAAGAGAAGTCGGCTGCGTTTTCTTTTAGAGCAGTTCCTACTGCTGAGTCTACGAACATTCTTGTACCTCCTCCACCATGTGTTGCTGCTCCTAGCGTACTTGCCATGTCACCCAAGATAGCTCAGGCATTAGCGGCTTTTCTCGCTACTCTTACAAGCCAGGCTCAAGCTGGTCTAGTTCCACTTGCTGTTTCCCCTGTAATAGCCCCAATACCACCACCTTCTATTCCACCCCAGACACCGGAGGTCTCCATTTCTAAGAAATTGAATGAAGCTAGACAGTTAGGTTGCATCTCGTTTACTGGTGAGTTAGATGCAACCACAGTTAGGGATTGGGTTATTCAAGTATCAGAGACACTGGTAGATATGGGATTAGATGATGAGATGAAATTGAAGGTGGCTACACAATTATTTGAGAAGAGAGCCAGTACTTGGTGGAATTCAGTAAAGTCTTGCTCTCTTATACCGCTGACTTAGACGGATTTCCTCTGAGAGTTCGATGGTCAGTACTACACCTATTTCCATCAGAAAGAGAAAAAGAGAGAATTTTTTAGCTTGAAACAAGGGAACATGACCATTGAGGAGTGTGAAACTCGTTTTAACGAGCTGATGTCTTATGTACTTGAGTTGGTGAGATTGGAACAAGACCAAGTAAACTACTTTGAGGAGGAACTTCGTAATGAGATACGGGAGCGTATGATAGTGACTGGCAAAGAGTCGTATAAGGAAGTTTTGTAGATGGCCTTATGGGCTGAGAAGCTTGCCACTAAGAATAGACAGATTAGAGCTGAGTTCGTAAAGAGAAGGAATCCGCCTACGTTCCCGGGTCAGTCTTCAAAGAGAGGCAAAGATTCGAGATCTACTGCAATAAGTAATACCTTAGCGTCTATGGCATCCACTAGACCTCCATCTCAGCAGTCACAGCCGAGATCTTCTAGATTTGATCGGCCATGGATGAGTAGTCAAGGGGGAACTTAAGAAAGATTGGACAGATGCCGTAATTACGAAGGATTTCATGTTGGGTCATGCAGACGGCCTGTAAAGTGTTTTCAATGCGGCCAATAAGGGCATATCAAGAGAGATTGTCCTCAGTTGAGATAGGGTACAGTAACTACTTCTACTCCTCCGACTCATCCTAGTATACCATAGAGAGATACTTCGGGATCACAATCTAGATAGAGCCCAGTGATACGGTCAAGCATGGGGAGTAATACCCCAAAGCAGCCATCTTCCAGACTGCAGCCTTAGATTTCGACCAGGGTTTTTGTAGTGACTGAGGATGAAGCCCGAGTTCAACCTAGCACAGTGATAGGTACTATGATTGTGTTTGATAGAGATGCACATGTTTTGATAGATTCGGGCTCCGATAGATCATACTTGAGCATATCATTTGCATCATTCTCAAATAGGAACTTGTCACCATTAGAGGAAGAGATTATAGTGCATACTCCTCTAGGCGAACGGTTAGTAAGAAATAGGTATTATAGAGACTGTGGTATTAAAGTTGGGGAAGAAGAATTTATGGGTAATTTAATTCCTTCGGAGATTCGGGACTTTGATTTGATCTTGAGTATGGATTGGTTGTCCACTCATCGAGCACAAGTGGATTGTTTTATGAAAGAAGTGATTCTCTAGAGTTTATCAAGTATTACCGTTTTCTGTAATCTCGACCCTCAAAGCTTTGAAATTGGTGCGAAAGGGATATCCGGCATACTTGGCTCACGTGATTGACATATCAAGGGAGGAACCAAAGTTAGAGAATGTCCCCGTAGTAAGTGAGTTCCCTGATGTATTTCCTGATGAATTACGAAGACTTCTTCCCGATTGTGAGTTAGAATACACCATTGACTTATTTTCGGGTATTGCCCCTATCTCTAGTCCTCCATATAGAATGGCTCCGGTAGAGTTAAAGGAGTTGAAAGTACAATTGCAAGAGTTAGTGGACAAGGGTTTTATACGCCCTAGTATATCTCCGTGGGGAGCACCAGTTTATTTGTGAAAAAGAAAGACTGTAGACTTCGGTTATGTATCGATTACCGACAGCTTAATAGAATGACCATTAGGAACAAATATCCGTTACCAAGGATTGATGATTTTTTCGATCAATTACAGGGAGCTACAGTGTTTTCTAAGGTTGATCTGAGGTTTGGGTATCATCAGTTGAGGATTAAAGAACAAGATGTACCCAAGACAGTGTTCAGGACTCGGTACGGTCATTATGAGTTCTTGGTCATGCCTTTTGGGTTAACTAACGCACCGACAGCTTTTATGGATCTCATGAACAGGGTGTGCCACCCTTACTTGGATAAGTTTGTTATTGTATTCATTGATGACATTCTGGTTTACTCGAGAGATAACGATGAGCACGCTACCCACTTGCGTATAGTATTACAGACTTTGCGGGAAAGACAGTTGTATGCAAAGTTTTCAAAGTGTGAGTTTTGGTTACAGGAAGTGGCATTCTTGGGACACGTAGTATCGAGAGCTGGAATATATGTTGATCCCAAGAAGATAGAGGCAATTTTACAATGGGAGCAACCTAAGACAGTGACGGAGATTCTAGTTTCCTCAGATTAGCCTACTATTATCGGAGGTTTGTTCAGGGTTTTTCCTTCATAGCAGCTCTTTTGACCCGTCTAACTCGTAAGGGAGTTAAGTTTAAGTGGGACGATGTGTGTGAAAGTCAGTTTTAGGAGTTGAAGAACCGGTTAACATCTACTCAAGTATTGACACTTCCTGTGAGTGGTAAGGGATTTGTAGTATATAGTGATGCCTCAAAGTTGGGGTTGGGGTGCGTACTGATGCAGGATGAAAAAGTTGCAGCTTATGCTTCTAGACAGCTAAAGAGGCATGAAGCAAATTACCCTACCCATGATTTAGAGTTAGCAACAGTGGTGTTTGCTTTAAAAATCTGGAGGCATTACTTGTATGGTGAGCATTGTCGGATATTTACGGATCGCGAGAGTTTAAAATATTTGCTCACTCAAAAGGAGCTTAATTTGAGGCAAAGGCGATGGTTGGAGTTGATAAATGATTATGACTTGGTGATAAACTATCATCCGGGAAAGGCGAACGTTGTAGCTGATGCCTTAAGTCATAAGTCTTCATCATCTTTAGCCGCACTTCAAAGTTGTTATTTTCCAACATTATTAGAGATGAAATCTCTTGGGGTCCAGTTGAGAAATGGTGAGGATGGATCCTTATTAGCAAGCTTCATTGTGAGACCTTCATTGTTAAATCAGATCAAAGAATTACAAAAATCTGATGATGAGTTGAAACAGAAAGTTCAGAAGC
This sequence comes from Theobroma cacao, assembly GCF_053813885.1. NCBI lineage: Eukaryota > Viridiplantae > Streptophyta > Magnoliopsida > Malvales > Malvaceae > Theobroma > Theobroma cacao. Next base: position 31,926,835 of record NC_142645.1, read on the forward strand.
TAGAAAATGGAGAAACTAGTGACTTTAGACTCAGCAATGATGGTACCTTGATGCTTAGTGACCGAATTTGTGTCCCTAAGGATGATCAGTTGAGACGAGCTATTTTAGAATAAGCTCATTCTTCCGCCTACGCTTTACATCCTGGAAGCACCAAGATGTATCAGATTATTAAGGAAAGTTATTGGTTGTCGAGTATGAAGCGAGACGTAGCAGAATTCGTAGCAAAGTGTCTCGTATGTCAACAAGTTAAGGCAGAGCATCAGAGGCCAGCAGTTACACTTCAGTCTTTACCTATTCTTGAGTGAAAATGGGAGCATGTAACTATGGATTTTGTTTTGGGACTGCCGCGGACACAGAGGGGAAAGGATGCAATCTGGGTGATCGTAGATCGGTTGACTAAGTCCACTCACTTTTTAGCTGTCCATAGTACATACTCTATTGAGAAGCTGGCTCAGCTCTATATAGATGAGATTGTGAGGCTACATGGAGTTCCCATTTCAATAGTGTCAGATCGAGATCCTCAATTCATTTCTCGATTCTGGTAGAAATTTCAAGAAACTCTCGGAAACAAATTGAAAATTTGCACTGCTTTTCACCCACAAACGGATGGACAGTCAAAGAGGACTATCCAGACTATGGAGGATATGTTGAGGGCTTGTGTCATGGATTTCCTTGGGAGTTGGGATAGACACTTGCCGTTAGTGGAATTTGCTTACAACAATAGCTTACAGTCTAGTATCGGTATGGCATCGTACAAAGCTTTATATGGAAGGAAATGTTGTACTTCACTTTGTTGGGATGAAGTGGGTGAAAGAAAGTTAGTTAGTGTGGAATTAATCGATCTAACTAATGAGAATATCAAGGTTATACGAGAGAGTCTAAAGGTAGCCCAGGATAGGCAGAAGAGATATGCAGATAAATAGAGAAAAGACTTGGAGTTTGAGATCGATGATAGAGTTTTTCTTAAGGTTTCTCCATGGAAAGGTGTGATTCGATTTGTTAAGTGGGGAAAGCTTAACTCGAGGTATATTGGACCATTTCGAATCATTAAGAGAATTGGACCAGTGGCTTATCAGTTAGAACTACCTCCGGAGTTAGATCGGATCCATAACGTTTTCCATGTCTCCATGCTTAAGAGATATGTACCAGATCCCTCTCACATCCTCGAAGCACCTTCGATCGAGTTGCATGACGATTTGAAGTTCGAGGTGCAACCTGTGAGTATCTTGGATCGAAAAGATCGAGTATTGAGGAACAAGAGTATTTCAATGGTCAAAGTGTTGTGGAAAAGTGCTCGAATGGAGGAAATGACATGAGAAGTAGAGCATCAGATGAGGAACCAATACCCGCATCTATTTGTCGAATCTGGTAAGTGAAATTTTAAGGTCAAAATTTTAAAGCGGGTAGAGTCGTAAAACCCGACCCTATAAATACATGTCATGACATACATGCACTGAGTAGCATGTTATTACGTTAGGAAAGCACCTAAGAATAGACGAAACCCGGTATTGTACCCAACGGTACACTTGAGTTGATTTAACCTCGAACTAGTTCAAATAAGAACCGTAGGATGAAATTTAATATTTTATAGTCCAAGAATGACTAAAAATGATTGTTCGGAGTTCGAGGGTTCATTTAGGGTAAAATTGAAAATTTTGATGTTCAAGGGCAAAATCGTCATTTTGCCACCTAAGATAATAATTTGATCATGGAGTGAAAATTTTGGCCAAGATTAACTATTTGGAGTATAATTTAATGATAGGAAGTGAAAAATTTCAATTCCGACAATTTTTGAAACATAAGGGCTAAACGGTAATTTTGTCTCCTCGGGGTAAAAACCGTAATTTTCACCACCCAAAACTTGTCAAAATTACAGGATTTATTTATTTTTGGTATGAATAACTATGGTACTCTAAGTGGTGAAAAATTAAAGTTTAAAAGACGAAATTTTAAAAACTGGCCAATGAGAAAGTGACACATGGCACTTTTTAATGATTTAATATTTTTTTTAAAGGAAAGTCAACCCATTTAAACCCCACATCAGGTGATGGCCGGCCATAAGGAGAGAACAAGAGAGAAAATAGAGAGGAAAGGAAGAAAAGAGAAAAACCAAAGGAAAACTAGAAAATTCAAAGGGGAAATCACATTTTCGTTTGTTTACTCGTTTAGTGGTAAGATTTTTCGACTTTAGCTTGATTTCTACCTTTCCTATGCCTTTATTTCCATTTAGCATGCTTGAAGAGAAAGATCAAAAAGTGATATCAAGGGCTGGATGAAATTCAAGGGGAAGGATTTTGAAATTTTTAGGTTTTGATTTTTAGTTATATTGATAGTTTCAGTTAGTTAAATGTGTATAGAAATCAAATTGGGCAAGAAAGCATGAAATTTTCACAATACCTACCCTTTGCTGAATGTCCAATGATGATGACCTGATTTTTATTCTAAGAGAAATGAACAGAAAATGATGAAAAATGGTTAAATGTGATAGAAAAACAAAGTGGAAAATTTACCTAGTTAATGTTCCATTTTTGGCCGAATTTTCCAAGGAGGAAAGTGAGCTGATTTTGGTGATTTTAGTGAGTTATTGGCTGATATTTAATTGTTAAAAATGTTGGAGAGAAAATGGGACAATTTAAATCTAAAATGGACCGCGTTAGCAATTTATCGAGTAAAATGCCAAAAATAGGTTAATACCACGTTTAAGCCGCTTTAGGCTATTGCATTTCATACCATGCATTAGTATAGGATTTAAGTCAATTATATAGTGATTTAGCATCAATGTGGTGAAATGTGTAATTTTTGCAATGTGTCTAGGAGGAGAGCCTTCCGGTAAAGGCAAGGAAGTCATACCCGACGAACAGTGATCGGGGCACCTAGAAAGCATTTAGTTTGTACAAACGGTGAGTAAACCTATTATTATTGTAAATTATCTAGAGTTTATTTTTAAATTCTCTTCATGGATTTTATGAAACGAAAATAAGATTAAAATGGGATTTTTGATGTTTTAGAAATAAATGTGACATATAAATATATTGTCTTGATTTTCTGAAATAAGAAACTTTTGATCATGAAATTTAGTAATTGGAGGTTGCCAATTGTTTGGAAAAATATATTTTCTTATGAATGGCTTATGATATATGAGTATATGTGGCTATATTTTATAATTGCATTGGGAATTTATGTAAGTTGGCTTTTACTATACAAGCTGGGTAAATAAATAAAAGTCACGTTATACTATCAAAATTTTATTAAAATTGGTGGGTTTAGTCGCTACAGTGACGGGTTTTTGTGAACTACTTATTAGAGGGGTATGGTTGTAAAACCCGACCTTATATACACATGTTATGACATACATGCACTAAGTAGCATGTTATTATACTAGGAAAGCACCTAAGAATAGACGAAACTCGGTATCGTACCTAACGGTAAACTTGAGTTGATTTAACCTTAAACTAGTTCAAATAGGAATTGTAGGATGAAATTTAATATTTTATAGTCCAGGAATGACTAAAAATGATTGTTCGGAGTTCGAGGGTCATTAGGGGTAAAATTGAAAATTTTGATGTTTAGGGGCAAAATCGTCATTTTGCCACCTAAGATAATAATTTGATCATGGAGTGAAATTTTTGACCAAGATTAAGTATTTGGAGTATAATTTAATGATAGGAAGTGAAAGTTTAATTATGGTGATTTCTGGAGTGTAGGGGCAAAATGGTAATTTTGCCACCCGCGGACAAAATTTGAGATTTTGAGAGAATTTAGATCAAATTTGATAAATTGGAGAATGGTATGAGTATAAGCGATGAAAAATATGTCTATGGGCAATTTTTCAAATTTTTGAGCAAAAATGTAATTTTTCACTTTTACAAGGGTAAAAGTGTAAATTTCAAAAATTACACCACTGAGACTTTGGATAAGTCTGAGAATTTTATCTAAGCTATGGATATGTGGGACAAGTGTATGGTGAAAATTTGGAAACAAATGGATGAAATTTTAAAAATGGGCCAATGGGAAAGTGACACATGGCACTTTTTAATGATTAATATTATTTTAATGAAAAGTAAGCCCATTTAAACCCCATTTTAAGTGATGGCCGGCCATAAGGAAGAACAAGAGAGAAAATAGAGAAGAGAGGAAGAAAAAGAGAAAAACGAAAGAGAAACAAGAAAATTCAAAGGGGAATTCGCGTTTTTCTCCCGTTTATGAGTCTAACGGTAAGATTTTTTGACTTTAGCTTGATTTCTACCTTTCCTATGCCTTTGTTTCCATTTATCATGCTTGAGGAGAGAGATCAAAAAATGATATCAAGGGCTGGATGAAATTCTAGGGGAGAGATTTTGGAATTTTTAGGTTTTGATTTTTAGTTAAATTGGTAGTTTTAGTTAGTTAAATGTGTATAGAAATTAAATTGGGCAAGAAAGCATGAAATTTTCACAATACCCGCCCTTGGTTGAATATGCATTGATGTACAATGATGATGATATAATTTTTATTCTAAGAGAAATGAAGAGAAAATGATGAAAAATGGTTAAATGTGATAGAAAAACAAAGTAGAAAATTTACCGAGTTAATGTCCCATTTTTGGCCAAATTTTTCAAGGAGGAAAGTGAACTGATTTTGGTGATTTAAAAGGTTATTGGCTGATATTTAATGGTTAGAAATGTTGGAGAGAGAATGGGATGATTTAGAGCTAAAATGGAGCGCGTTAGCAATTTATCGAGTAAAGTGCCAAAAATAGGTTAATACCGCATTTAAGCCGTTTTAGGCTATTGCATTTCATACCATGCATTAGTATAGCATTTAAGTCAATTATATAGTGATTTAGCATCAATGTGGTGAATTGGGTAAATTTTACAATGTGTCTAGGAGGAGAACCTTCCGGTAAAGGCAAGGAAGTCGTACCCGACCAACAGTGATTGGGGCACCTATGAAGCATTTCATCTATATAAACAGTGAGTAAACCTATTATTATTGTAAATTATCTAGAGTTTGTTTTTAAATGCTCTTTATGTATTTTATGAAATGAAAACGAGATTAAAAGGGGATTTTTGATGTTTTAGAAATAAATGTGACAAATAAAAAATATATTGTGTTGATTATGAAATTGAATAATTGGAGGCTGTCAATTAATTTAAAATATATATTTTCCTATGAATGGCTTATGAAATATGAGTATATGTGGCTATATTTTATAAATTGCATTGTGAATTTATGTAAGTTGTTTTTACTATGCAAGTTGGGTAAATAAATAAAAGTCACGTTATACTGTCGAAATTTTATTAAAATTGGTGGGTTTAGTAATTGCAGTGACGGATTTTCGTGGACTGCCTATTAGAGGGGCACGGTAAACCCGGTTACATAATTACTTCGGTTGTAAAGGAGAGGAGGGTAACTCTCGGGGTAGTATTAGAGCCCACTTCACGTCGAACCCCCACGTGAATGTGTAACTCGGCCAACGCCAAGGAACAACTTGTTTTAAAAGTAAAAATGTGTTTCATATGTAAATATCATAACTACGTTAGCGGACTCAGTTAGATGCCTCGGCCAAGGCATCCCCGAGGATTAGTTTTGGCTTGAGCCTTGTTTTAATAAAAGTCATAAGCCTTAACAACTATTTTGGTAAATTACAAATATTTTATGGTTTAAGGAATAAATTGAAAACCTTATGAAATAGTTTGTAATTTGTTGTTTAAACTTGCCTCCATTTTACTCGCCTTTAGATATTTATGATAATGTCTGTTTACTCATTAGGATTGAAAAATCTCACCCACCTCCTTTCCAAACATTTAATGCATGTGGTAGCTTGTAGATATTCGATTTTGTCGAGGATTCCAGTTGACCCCTCTATCCCATAGATAGTAGGTTATTATCACTAATACTAGGTGTATTTATGGGCCAATTGTCATTGTAATTATTATTGTACATTATAACTTTGTAAATTATTGTATGTATGAATTTATTTTATTCTCACGTTGCAAAAATTATTTATGTATAGTTCTATAAAAATTGTTTTATAAGAAAATGAAATATATTATCAAATATTTTTATTTAGTTTAATTAGCCAACTTTTCACTCTAAATGAATGATTTAGATTACAAAAATTTATTTTTAATCAGTAGTGGATATTTTTCTACCATACGTTGTATCTTTATCAGGTTTCAAAAATTTTTGGTAAAAATGACCAAAATACCCCTATGTGGCGAAAGTTTTATTTTGATTGTTTTCGATCTAAAATAGTTTATATTTTCTTAAAACTGATATTCAACAACAATTGCTCATAGGAAAGGTAAGAAACTGATTCGTTAGCCTTGCGGGGTTCCGATTGGCATTCCGGATAATGCGTGTCAATCGGGACGTCACGGCGGTTGTCATGGGCCCGAGGGAGGTTTCGGGTCATGACAATTCAGTTGGTATAAGAGCTTTCAGTTTAAAAGCTTATGGTTTTGAAAAAAGTTTTTGATTTTTAAAGTTCTTGGATTTAAAGTTATTTTAAAATAATTTACAATGTTAGTGTGGCCCAATTAAGATTAGTTAGTTGCATGTAGTTGCATATAGAGTCTTAAGTAGTCTAAACCAATTCTGTTCTTCTTGTAGATCATTATGCCTCCTCGACGTGAGCTACCACCTATCACTAGATCTACTTGTAGGGGAAAAGGTCGCCCTAGACAAAGTCGGCCGGATTCCATAGAAAAGGAGTCGGTTGCATCTTCTTTTAGAGCAGTTCTTACTGCTGAGTCTACTAACATTCTTGTACCTCCTCGACCACCTGTTGCTACTCCTGGTGTACCTGCCATGTCACCCAAGGCAGCTCAAGCATTAGCGACTTTTCTCGCTCCTTTTACAAGCCAGGCTCAAGCTGGTCCAATTCCACCCGCTGTTTCCCCTGCAACAGCCCCAGTACCACCACCTTCTATTCCACCCCAGACACCGGATGTCTCCATTTCTAGGAAGCTAGATAGTTGGGTTGCGTCTCATTTATTGGTGAGTTAGATGCGATTGCAGCTAAAGATTGGGTTAATCAAGTTTCGGAGACTCTTTCTGATATGAGATTAGATGACAATATGAAGCTAATGGTGGCTACTAGATTACTAGAGAAGAGGGCTCGTACATGGTGGAATTCGGTGAAGTCCCATTCCGTTACTCCTCAGACATGGTTTGACTTCTTCAGAGAATTTGATGGTAGTATTTTACTTACTTTCATCAGAATGAAAGGAAAAGAGAATTTCTGAGCTTGAAACAAGGAAATTTAACTGTAGAGGAGTATGAGACTCGTTTTAATGAGTTGATGTTATATGTGCTGGATCTGGTGAAATCTGAGCAGGATCAGGCTAATTATTTCGAGGAAGGGCTCCGTAATGAGATCAAGGAACGGATGATAGTGACTGGTAGGGAGCCACATAAGGAAGTCGTGCAGATGGCCTTACGGGCTGAGAAGCTCGCCATTGAGAATAGACGGATCCTAGCTGAGTTCGCAAAGAGAAGGAATTCACCTACGTTCCAAGGTCAGTCTTAAAAAAGAGGAGCATATTCGACATCTGCTGCAAGAAGTACTACCTCAGTGTTTGTGGCATCCACTAAACCTCCATCTCAGTAGTCACAGTCAAGATCTTCTAGATTTGATCGACCAGTGATGAGTAGTCAGGGGAGGACTTCAGGAGGATTGGACAGATGCCGTAATTACGGAAGATTTCATGCTGGGTCATGTAGACAACTTGTGAAGTGTTTTCAAGGCGACGAACAAGGGCATATCAAGAGAGATTGTCCTCAGTTGAGACGGGGTATAATAGCTACTTCTACTCCTCTGACTCGTCCTAGTATATCACGGAGAGACATTTCAGGATCACAGTCCAGATAGAGCCCAGTGATACGGTCAGGCATGGGGAGTAATACCCCAGAGCAGCCATCTTCCAAACTGCAGCCCCAGATTTCGACTAGGGTAAGATAGATCATACGTTACCATATCATTCTCAAATAGGAACCTGTCACCATTAGAGGAAGAGATTATAGTGCATACTCCTCTAGACGAGCGGTTAGTAAGAAATACGTATTATAGAGACTGTGGTATTAAAGTTGGGGAAGAAGAATTTATGGGTGATTTAATCCCTTTGGAGATTCAGGACTTTGATTTGATCTTGGGTATGGATTGGTTATCCACTCATCGAGCAAAGGTGGATTGTTTTAAGAAAGAAGTGATTCTCCAAAGTTCAAAGGGAGCAGAAGTTGTTTTTATAGGGGAGCGTCAAGTATTACCGTTTTGTGTAATCTTGGCCCTCAAAGCTTTGAAATTGGTGCGAAAGGGATATCCGGCATATTTGGCTCACATGATTGATATATCGAGGGAGGAACCTAAGTTAGAAAATGTCCCCACAGTAAGTTAGTTCATTGATGTATTTCCTGATGAATTACCGGGACTTCGTCCTGATCGTGAGCTTGAATTCACCATTGACTTAATTTCAGGTACTGCCCCTATCTCTATTCCTCCATATAGAATGGCTCCGGCAGAGTTGAAGGAGTTGAAAGTACAATTGTAAGAGTTAGTGGACAAGGGTTTTATACGCCCTAGTATATCTCCGTGGGGAGCACTGATTTTATTTGTGAAAAAGAAAGATGGTACACTTCGGTTATGTATAGATTACCGACAGCTTAACAGAATGACCATTAAGAAGAAGTATCAGTTACCGAGGATTGATGATCTTTTCGATCAATTACAGGGAGTTACAGTGTTTTCTAAGGTTGATCTGAGGTCTGGGTATCATCAGTTAAGGATTAAAGAACAGGATGTACCCAAGACAGCGTTCAAGACTCGATATGGTCATTATCTATTCTTGGTCATGCCTTTTGGGTTAACTAACGCACCGACAGCTTTTATGGATCTCATGAACAGGGTGTTCCACCCTTACTTGGACAAGTCTGTTATTGTGTTCATTGATGATATCCTGGTTTACTCGAGAGATAATGATGAGCACGCTACCCACTTGCGTATAGTATTACAGACTTTGCGGGAAAGACAGTTGTATGCAAAGTTTTTGAAGTGTGAGTTTTGGTTACAGGAAGTGGTATTCTTGGGACACGTAGTATCGAAAGCTGAAATATATGTTGATCCCAAGAAGATAGAGGCAATTTTACAATGGGAGCAACCTAACACAGTGACTGAGATTCGTAGTTTCCTCGGATTAGTCGGTTATTATCGGAGGTTTGTTCAGGGATTTTCCTTAATAGCAGCTCCTTTGACCCGTCTAACTCATAAGGGAGTTAAGTTTGAGTGGGATGATGTTTGTGAGAATCGATTTCAGGAGCTAAAGAACCGGTTAACCTCCGCTCCAGTTTTAACACTTCCTGTGAGTGGTAAGGGATTTGTGGTGTACAGTGATGGATCTAAGTTGGGGTTAGGGTGTGTGTTGATGCAGGATGAGAAAGTAATAGCTTATGCTTTTCAGCAGTTGAAGAAGCATGAAGCAAATTACCGTACCCATGATTTAGAGTTAGCAGCAGTGGTGTTTGCTTTAAAATCTAGAGGCATTATTTGTATGGTGAGCATTGTCGGGTATTTACAGATCACAAGAGTGTAAAATATTTTCTCACTCAGAAAGGAGCTTAATTTGAGGCAAAGACGATGGTTGGAGTTGATAAAAGATTATGACTTGGTGATAGACTATCATCCGGGAAAAGCGAACGTTGTAGCTGATGCCTTAAGTCGTAAGTCTTCATCATCTTTAGCAGCACTTCAGAGTTGTTATTTTCTAGCATTATTAGAGATGAAATCTCTTGGGGTCTAGTTAAAAAATGGTGAGGATGGATCCTTATTGGCAAACTTCATTGTTCGACCTTCGTTACTTAATCAGATCAAGGACATTCAGAGGTCTGATGATAAGTTAAGAAAAAAAATTCAGAAACTGACCGATGGGGAGTCAGTGAGTTCAAATTCAGAGAGGATAACGTATTGATGTTTAGAGACCAAGTTTGTGTTCCTGAGGGAAACAAACTAAGACAGGCAATCATGGAAGAAGCCCATTCATCTGCCTATGCATTACATCCTAGAAGCACCAAGATCTATAGGACTATTAGGGAGAATTATTGGTGGCTAGGTATGAAGCGAGACATTGCAGAATTTGTAGCAAAGTGTCTCGTATGTCAGCAAGTTAAAACGGAGCATCAGAGGCCAGCAGGTACACTTCAGTCTTTACCTATTCCTAAGTGGAAATGGAAGCATGTAACTATGGATTTTGTTTTGGGACTGCCGCGGACACAGAGGGGAAAAGATGCAATTTGGGTGATCGTAGATTAGTTGACTAAGTCCGTTCACTTTCTAGCTGTCCATAGTACATACTCTATTGAGAAGCTGGCTCAGCTCTATATAGATGAGATTGTGAGGCTACATGGAGTTCCCGTTTCTATAGTGTCAGACCGAGATCCTCGATTCACTTCTCGATTCTGGCCAAAATTTCAAGAAGCTCTCGGAACCAAATTCAAATTTAGCACTGCTTTTCACACACAGACAGATGGTCAGTCAGAGAGGACTATCCAGACTATAGAGGATATGTTAAGGGCTTGTGTCATGGATTTTCTTCGAAGTTGGGATAGACACTTGCCATTAATGGAATTTGCTTACAACAATAGCTTCCAGTCTAGCATCAGTATGGCACCGTACGAAGCTTTATATGGAAGGAAATGTCGTACTCCACTTTGTTGGGATGAAGTGGGTGAAAGAAAGTTAGTTAGTGTGGAATTGATCGATTTAACTAATGACAAGATCAAGGTTATACGAGAGAGGCTAAAGGTAGCCCAGGATAGGCAAAAGAGTTATGCAGATAAACGGAGAAAAGTCTTGGAGTTTGAGGTCGATGATAGAGTTTTTCTTAAGGTGTCTCCTTAGAAAGGTAATAATTTGAATGCTTTGTGGTATTAAGTTTTTTTTATTATATTATTATGGTAAATCATGATATCTTGTTGGATAATGAAAGGTGTGATTCGATTTACGAAGCGGGGAAAGCTTAACCCGAGGTATATTGGACCATTCCAAATCATTGAGAGAATTGGACCAGTGGCTTATCGGTTAGAATTACCTCTGGAGTTAGATCGGATCCACAACGTTTTCAATGTCTCCATGCTTAAAAAATATGTACCAGATCCATCTCACATCCTCAAAGCACCTCCGATCGAGTTGCATGACGATTTGAAGTTTGAGGTGCAACCTGTGAGTATCTTGGATCGAAAGGATCGAGTACTGAGGAACAAGAGTATTTCAATGGTCAAAATGTTGTGGAAAAGTGCTCGAATGGAGGAAATGACATAGAAAGTAGAGCATCAGATGAGGAACCAAACCCGTATCTATTTGTCGAATCTGGTAAGTGAAATGTTGAGGTCAAAATTTTATTTTAAGGGGGGTAGAATTGTAAAACTCGACCCTATAAACACATGTCATGATATACATGCACTGAGTAGCATGTTATTATGCTAGGAAAGCACCTAAGAATAGACGAAACCCGGTATCGTACTTAACGGTACACTTGAGTTGATTTAACCTAAAACTAGTTCAAATAGGAATTGTAGGATGAAATTTAATAATTTATAGTCCAAGAATGACTAAAAATGATTGTTCGGAGTTCGAGGGTTCATTAGGGGTAAAATTGAAAATTTTGATGTTTAGGGGCAAAATCATCATTTTGCCACCTAAGATAATAATTTGATCATGGAGTGAAATTTTTGGCCAAGATTAACTATTTGGAGTATAATTTAATGATAGGAAGTGAAAAAGTTTAATTCTGGTGATTTTTGGAGTGTAGGGGCAAAATCATAATTTTACCACCCACAGACAAAATTTGAGATTTTGAGAGAATTTAGATCAAATTTGACAAATTGGAGAATGGTATGAGTATAAGGGATGAAAAATATGTCTATGGGCAATTTTTCAGTTTTTTGGGCAAAAATGTAATTGTTCACTATTACGGGGGTAAAAGTGTAAATTTCAAAAATTACTCCACCGAGACTTTGGATAAGTCTGAGAATTTTATCTAAGCTATGGATATGTGGGACAAGTGTATGGTGAAAATTTGGAAACAAATGGATGAAATTTTAAAAATGGGCCAATGGGAAAGTGACACATGGCACTTTTTAATGATTTAATATTATTTTAATGAAAAGTCAGCCCATTTAAACCCCATTTTAAGTGATGGCCGGCCATAAGGAAGAACAAGAGAGAAAATAGAGAGGAAAGGAAGAAAAAAAGAAAAACCAAAGAGAAACAAGAAAATTCAAAGGGAAATTTACGTTTTTCGCCCGTTTACGCGTCTAACGGTAAGATTTATTGACTTTAGCTTGATTTCGACATTTCCTATGCCTTTGTTTCCATTTAGCATGCTTGAGGAGAGAGATCAAAAAGTGATATCAAGGGCTGGACGAAATTCTAGGGGAGAGATTTTGGAATTTTTAGGTTTTGATTTTTCGTTAAATTGGTAGTTTTAGTTAGTTAAATGTGTATAGAAATTAAATTGGGCAAGAAAGCATGATATTTTCACAATACCCACCCTTGGCTAAATATGCATTGATGTACAATGATGATGATCTGATTTTTATTCTAAGAGAAATGAAGAGAAAATGATGAAAATTGGTTAAATGTGATAGAAAAACAAAGTAGAAAATTTACCGAGTTAATGTCCCATTTTTGGCCGGATTTTCCAAGGAGGAAAGTGAACTGATTTTGGTGATTTTAGAGGGTTATTGGCTGATATTTAATGGTTAGAAATGTTGGAGAGAAAATGGGACGATTTGGAGCTAAAATGGAGCGCGTTAGCAATTTATTGGGTAAAGTGCCAAAAATAGGTCAATACCGCGTTTAAGCCGTTTTAGGCTATTGCATTTCATACCATGCATTAGTATAGGATTTAAGTCAATTATATAGTGATTTAGCATCAATGTGGTGAATTGGGTAAATTTTGCAATGTGTCTTGGAGGAGAGCCTTCTGGTCAAGGCAAGGAAGTCGTATCCGACTAACAGTGATCGGGGCACCTAGGAAGCATTTCATCTGTACAAATGGTGAGTAAACCTATTATTATTGTAAATTATCGAGAGTTTATTTTTAAATGCTCTTTATGTATTTTATGAAATGAAAACGAGATTAAAACGGGATTTTTGATGTTTTAGAAATAAATGTGACAAAAAAAAATATATTGTGTTGATTATGAAATTGAGTAATTAGAGATTGCCAATTAATTTGACATATATATTTTCCTATGAATGGCTTATGAAATATGAGTATATGTGGCTATATTTGATAAATTGCATTGGGAATTTATGTAAGTTGTTTTTACTATGCAGGCTGGGTAAATAAATAAAAGCCACGTTATATTGTTGAAATTTTATTAAAATTGGTGGGTTTAGTCACTGCAGTGACGGGTTTTCGTGGACTGCCTATTAGAGGGGCATGGTAAACCCGGTTACATAATTACCCTGGTTGTAGAGGCGATGAGGGTAACTCCCAAGGTAGTATTAGAGCTCACTTCACATCGAAACCCCACGTGAATGTGTAACTCGACCAACACCAAGGAACGGTTTGTTTTGAAAATAAAAATGTGTTTCGTATGTAAATATCATAACTACCTTGGCGAACTCGGTTAGATGCCTCGGCCAAGGTATCCCCGAGGATTAGTTTTGGCTTGAGCCTTGTTTTAATAAAAGTCATAAGCCTTAACAACTATTTTGGTAAATTACAAATATTTTATGGTTTAAGGAATAAATTGAAAACCTTATGAAATGGTTTGTAATTTGTTGTTTGAACTTGCCTCCATTTTACTCGCCTTTAGATATTTCTGATAATGTCTGTTTACTCATTGGGATTGAAAAATCTCACCCACCTCCTTTCCAAACATTTCAGGCCTGTGGTAGCTTGTAGATATTCGATTTTGTAGAGGATTCCAGTTGACCCCTCTATCCCACAGATAGTAGGTTACTATTACCAATACTGGGTGTATTTATGGGCCACTTGTCATTGTAATTATTATTGTACATTATAACTTTGTAAATTATTGTATGTATGAATTTATTTTATTCTCACGCTACAAAAATTATTTATGTATAGTTCTATAAAAATTGTTTTATAAGAAAATGAAATATATTATCAAATATTTTTATTTAGTTTAATTAGCCAACTTTTCACTCTAAATGAATGATTTAGATTACAAAAATTTATTTTAATCGGCAGTGGATATTTTTCTACCATACGTTGTATCTTTATCAGGTTGCGAAATTTTTTGGTAAAAATGACCAAAATACCCCTATGTGGCGAAAATTTTATTTTGATTGTTTTCGATCTAAAATAGTTTATATTTTTTTAAAACTCAATATTTAACAACGATTGCTCACATGAAAGGTAAGAAACTGATTCGTTAGCCTTACGGGGTTTCGATTGGCATTTCGGATAATGAGTGTCAATCGGGGACGTTGCGGGGGTTTTCATGGGCCCGAGAGAGGTTTCGGGTCGTGACAATTGTAAACCCGGCTATATAGTTACTCCGGATGTAGAGGCAAGGAGGGTAACTCCCGGGGTAGTGTTAGTTCTCACTTCACGTCGACCCCCATGTGAATGTGTAACTCGGCCAACGCCAAGGAACGACTTGTTTTCAAAACTAACATATGTTTAACATGTAAATATCTTAACAACCTTGGCGGACTCGATTAGATGCCTCGGCCAAGGTATCCCTGAGGACTAGTTTTTTGGCTTGAGCCCTGTTTCTAATAAAAGTCATAAGCCTTAACAGCTGTTTTGGTAAATTATAAATATTTTATGGTTTAAGAAATAAATTGAAAACCTTATGAAATGGTTTGTGATTTGTTGTTTAAACTTGCCTCCATTTTACTCGCCTTTAGATATTTATGATAATGTCTGTTTACTCATTGGGATTACAAAATTTCACCCACCTCCTTTCCAAATATTTTAGGCCTGTGGTAGCTTGTAGATACCGATTTTGTCGAGGATTCCAGTTGACCCCTCTATCTCACAGATAGTAGGTTTCTATCACCAACACTTGGTGTATGTATGGGCCACTTGTCATTGTAATTATTATTGGACATTATAACTTTGTAAATTATTGTATGTATGAATTTATTTTACTTCTAAGTTACAAAAGATTACTTACACGTGTTTCTATAAATATTGTTTTATATAAAAATGTTATATTTTTGTCTTTTGATTTACTTGAGCCAAAAACGACTGAAAATTGTTTAAAACTAATATGTAAGCCTTGCGGGGTTCCGATTGGTATTCCGAGAAATGAGTATCAATCGGGACGTCACCGCGGTTGTCATGGGCCTGAGGGAGGTTCTGGGTTGTGACAATTAGAGTTATAAATAAGTTACCAGTAATTACAATTTAAAAAATTACGCAAGCAAAGGATAAAGGCAACTTTGGTAAAAATGTGTCAAGATGTATATGAATATGCAAGGTTCAGTAAGGAAAAGTGGTGATTCTAGCATAGTATGAGTTATTAACGTGATGGTAATGTTTGAATAAGGAGGAAAATGGGAATGATAAACACTAGGATTATTGAATTTGGATTGTTGCTAGGAAGTATATAAGTAGAAAAGTTTACCGTGGTGGCATGCCAGGTGAAGTAACGAGTGACCGGTAAGTAGAAATAACGAGATACGCACCCGAATCAATAGCGACGAAGCATCTTGCTATTGTAAGGTGAGTAGCGGGTGCCTGTTTCAAAATTTCCATAACTATATAATGTTATATGTTTTATAAACATTGCCAGATTTCATTAAATGCAATTGTTGAAAGCATTCGTTGTTAGAACTCGTAGGAAATTGTGGATGCAAGTTCTTTGGAAAATTGTTTGGATATATCTATAGATGAGCTATATACGTAAAGTGTTTTAGAAATAGGGAAACAAGCCTTTTATACTGTTTTGCATTAAAAATATGTGCCTTGTATTTTTGTGTGATACGTATAGTGAAATACATTTGTTAAATGATTTATAAGCAAAATTTCGAGAGTCGATTTTAGTTCGATCCTTGTGTAATGGAACACACTATGCCTTTTTGCATGAAAAGAAGTTTGAAAGGTTATTAAACCTTGCTTTCCAATGGTCTTAAGCAAAACACTTGGAAACCTTGATTTGATTTTTGAAAATGGCTTTGACAAACCAAGTGCGTCGAGAGTGGGCCGATTGTCACTTTAGTTAAGTGTGACCCTTATGCATGAGTGAGCTCCAACTAGAGAACCTTTGGGTCACCGACATGCAGTTAGGCATGGCGGGGGCCATAGCTTGTGATATATATACGTGGCTAGGCCACCAGTGATATAAGCGATTGCGACCGCTTGATTCTCTAATGTCGGCCAACATCGTGGACACTACCATGGCTATCGAAATCTGGTGGAGTGAGACTCCTAGATTGTTATTACATAGAAGTGGGTCTATGTGTTGATATTATACTTTTCTACTCGAAAGCCTTGTGAGTTTTCAACGCATACTCTTTGGCATGGTGGAGAGTTAAGATTTTCTCTACAGCTTTCATTGTTTAAATAAAAGCTTTCAGTGTTTAGTTGACCAACATGAGTTAATTTGGGTGGTGGTACACTTTGATTTCTTTACATGACACATAATTTGGGAGCGTGCATACCTTTATATTGTATTTCATATTTTGATGGCAGATGATGTTTCTGGTGATTGAAACTCTTTCTATTACACTTATTTTCATCACTGTTTTGCCAAAGAAAGCATTGTATTATGATTTTACGATATTATTTTTACAAAGCACAAATATCCTTATTGTGATTTGGCTTATAAGATTTACATTTTATATTTTGGTTTTATCATTCAAATGATTTGCTTATCACTTGTTTCCCATCTACTCCCTGTTGACAGGGCCAATGATCACTAAGTTTGTGAGACTTACCCCCCCTTATTTCCCTGTTGCAAATAGTGATCAGCTTAACGTGCAATCATCGGCATTTATGGTTCATCGTAGATAGGTAAAGCCATCTCATAGCATTCCATTCCAAGTCACTCCACTGCTAGAGGTCAAGTTGTAGCACTTTATTTATTTAATTATAAATGGATAGTGGGCTTGGTATAAGTATTAAATTAGAGATTTTAGACTTCATTGTATATATTTATGATTATATGTTTTAAAGATTGAATTGATTATTATAATTATGGTTCAAGTTATGATACGAAAGTATATGGTTTAAAGCAATAACATGGATTGGTGAATGAGTATAGTGAATTATCGAGAATCTCTGATAAGGCTTGTTCGGGACTTGACGAGTTCTCCCGAAGGTCTTGGACACTAATAGCGATCGAGGAACGGTCGTTACAATGACTCTAGACACGTTCAATCTCTTATTTTGTTGCCTTAATCGATTAATCTGAACCTGAAGATTTTTTTAATCTTCTTTGGAGCATTTTAATTGCTTCAAGATATAATCTAAGTCTATCCGCTTTTGTTTGGACTAACCTTTAGTTCATAGTTTCAATGCATTGATTGACTAACCCTCCATGTTATTTAATTAACCTTACAAACTTAACCTTTCTCCCTTTTGCAACATCCCATACTTTGTTATGGTGGCTAATAAAGCTTTTCAAATGCTAATTGAGGTTAATTGGAATGTTTAAAAGTGATGAAATGTGAAAAGAGTATTTTAAGATAAAATATTTCACACGTGAGGAAATAATAATAAAATAATAATAATGCTTTTATTGAGGATGAATTAGCGAGATAAAAAGTGATTCGGAAGTGAATTAAGGTATAACAAGGTGTTTTGGGTGCCAAGGAGAGGTAAAAAATTTTAGAATAAAATATTATTAAACTATTAATATTTTATTCAGTGTCGTAATTTTCCTTAAAAAGGGAGTATATGGTCAATCTAAGTGGAGGAGAAGACAAACAAGGAAATTTTAGAGAAAAATGACTTTAATGAGGTCCGCGTGCTTTTATTAAATAAAGATAGTGTGGGTAGATAAATATTTTAAATATTATGCGGACACCACATTGGAGTTAAAACTTTATATTTCATTTGTACATGTGTAAAAGAAGATAATGGACAGAAATTGGAATTAAAAGATTGTGGAAGGATATAATTAAAAAGGGTGAAAACATTGAAGGGCAAAATGGTAATTTTGCCACTCAAGTGGTCAAAGCTTCCAAAGGAAGCTTTGACTCTTCATCCTTATCCTTGGCTGATCCTTACCTCTTGAAGATGGCATTTTTTCTTCTCCATCTCCTTCCTCCCACGCCATTTTCATACTTCCACCCCATTTTCACTTGACTCCAATGCAATCGAAGAGAAAAATAGAGAGAATCAACTTAGGAAATAAAGGAGAGAAAGGTGGAAGGCTTGGGTAATAAGTGATTCAAGAGTAATTGAATAAATATCAAGCAGCTCTCAAGATTCAAGAAAGATAAGGTAAGGGTTTTTGTGTTTTAAGCTCATGGTTGGTTAAATCTTTGGAAAAATGATGTGTGAATCATTTTGTGGCAGCTATGGTGACCATGGGTGTGAGGAAATTATGAATTTTGTTCGGTGAAATCCAAGCTAAAACCAAGTGGTAAGCTTAATGCTACAATTTGAAGCTTATGATTGGTTTCATATTGTGAGAATGATTGTATGCATATGTAATGTTATTGTGATGTCATAGGTATGGTTGGAAGGCAATTATATTAATTGAAAGTTTGGTGTGTAGATATGTGTTGTTAAGAAAGGTTTAAAAGGTTATGGATGCAGGTGTGCTTGAATGAATATTAATGTTATGCTTAGTGGCAACATGTGAATAAGGATGGTGGTACATGTAGACTTAGAAAATGTTTGATGAAAGTAAATTTACAGTTGCTGCCATATGCTAGGTAATTATAGTGGAAATGATGGATAAACTTGATAAATATCCTTAGACAAGATTTATATATGTGCTAGAGTGATAAATAAGTTGCTGGTATCCATAATCTAAAGAATTATGCAAGCAAAGGATAAAGGCTACTTTGATAAAGAATGTGTCAAGATATAAGTTAGTTGAATAAGGATTCATGATTGAAGGAAAAAGAGAAGTAGAAATAAGGTACAGTAAAGATATTGAATTTGGATTGCTGCTAGGAAGTACAAAAGTAAAGGTAGTGTACTGTGGTAGCGTGCCGAAGGAAATAACGAGCGACAAGCAAGTAGCAATAACTAGATACGCCTCTAAACTAATAGTGATGTAGCATCCTGCTATTGTAAGGTGAGTGAACTTGCATTAAAATGTTTTGGAATAAATGATTATATTCTTGATTGAACCACTTGAATTATTTTACTGGTTTTTCTTAAAATTTGCATGGGAACAAGCCCTTGACGAAATGTTATATGTTATGAATGTGTAATATGATGAATCCTTGTGTTCCCATATTATGTTGATACATATATGTTGTGTATTGATAGTTAATATCGTGTGATAATTATAATCACACATGTGCGCAATGTGGGGGTTGCTCATGTTGGTGATGACGGGTGAGGGAGTGTGGATGATGAGATTGCCTATGTGCGTGATGTGGGGGAGCACATGATGGCATTAGTTGTGGGCGATGTGGGGGTGCACACGATGATGATGATATATGCCATGCGCACAATGTGGGGGAGCACATGATGGCATTAGTTGTGCACAATGTGGGGGTGCACACAATGACTCTGGCTATGTGCGGTGCGGTGTGCACATGAGCTGGGTGAGGTGGTGGTTGTATACATGCTTGTATATATATATGCTATAAATATGTTTTTTATATGCTATAGAACAGGTTATGAAAATAATATGTGACTGCATTGAATATTGACAAAACTTGATTATTGTCAATGTGCTTGATTTAATGTACAATGTGGCATGAGTGGATTTCCTTGTGGCAGTGAAAACCCCTTAGATTTTATCTGGCCAAAATTTCGTTGTAGCGAGAATGCCTTTTCGTTGCGGTGAAAATCAATTTTTTAGGCTTGACTTGCTTGAATTATACTAAAGTTTTCACTCTTCAACTTTTTTGTTGTTCATGGATCCTTCATCATCAAGTGATTAAACAACCAAGGGTTTGAATGAGGGGTTTTTAATAAGAAATAAACTAAATTGCATTGTTTTTGAACTTAAGTGCATCATGATTTCTAAACTTTCCTTAACGTTGCTTATTCCCTTCTTATGTTCACTCACTGGGTTTATACTTACATTTTTAAACTTCATGTTTTAGGTTTTCTGAGTTAAAGGTGACTGGTCCTAGGACGAGGTGCTCCTCCCAATCCATTGCTTGGTAGGTTTACCATGACACTAAATGTTAGCAATCGTGCCCAAAGTCACTCTGCTGATAGGCAAGTTCTAATTATGTGTATATGAATGCTTGATGTGAAATGCTATGACTCATTTGTCAAGCAATATATATATATTATGGTTGATGATGCCATTATGAATACATAATTGAGTTTATGAATTGTTTTCAAAATAATTATATTTGAACATTACGAATTTTGGATTCTAAAGACATATGGATTAATGTACAAGATTACATAAATAGGCTTGCTTGGGCTTAGTGGGCTGAGCCCATTGGGCCCTTCACCGATCATGGCCCAGAAATTAGGCTGTGATAGACTTGGCATCAGAGCTCTACGTTTAGTTGAATCTTAGGGCTTCCAGTGCTGTCACCGGAGTTGTAGGAGTTTGTGTAGAGTCTCATCCTTGGATTGTGGGTGCGCAATGCAAGCTAAGGACGGGAGGCTACATAGGCCCCTAATTTTTTAGAAAACCTACCTATTCCTATGATATATAAATGGGTAAGCAACTGATGCTTGGTTGCATATAGGTTTAAAGATGCGCCTGTTGCACACGCCATTTCTAGAAGAGACGGTCATCTAGACGCCCCTCACAGTGCTAGCGGGGGATCGCTAGATTCCATTGCTCGGAGTCGATATGTGCTCGAGGGTGGAAGCGTAACAAGTAACCCGACCTGATTTCCTAGTGGATCAGTTCCCTTGAGAGGTAGATGTCATAGCCTAATTTCTTGACCATGACCAAGGCATGGGCCTAATTGGCTCAAACCACTAAGCCCAAGCAAGCCTATTTATATAATCGTATATATTAATCCATATTTCTTTAAAATCCAAAATTCATAATGTTCAATAGAGTTCCTTTGAAAACAATTTATAAAACCCAATTATGCATCCATAATGTCATCATCAACCATGATATACATATATAGTTTGACAAATGAATCTTAGTATTCCACATCGAGTATTCATATACACACAATTTGACCTTAACTGTCAGCGAAGTGACTATGGGCATGGTTTCTAACATTTAGTATCATGTTAAACCTACGAGCAATGGGTAGGGAGGAGCAGCTCATCCTAGGATCCAATCACCTCTAACTCAAAACACCTAAATCATGAAGTTTAAAAATGTGAGTATAAACCCAGTGAGTGAACATAAGAAGGGAACAAGCAACAGTAAGGAAAGTTTAGAAATCATGATGCACTTAAGTTCAAAAACAATGCAATTTAGTTAATTCTTATTAAAAACCCCTCATTCAAACCCTTGGTTATTTAATCACTTGATGATGATGAATCAATGAACAACAAAGAAGTTGAAAAGTGAAAACTTTAGTAGAATTCAAGCAAGTCAAGCATAATAGATTGACCCTCACTGCAGCGAAAAGGCATTCTCGCTGCAATGAAATTCTTGCCAAATAAAATCTAAGGGGTTTTCATTGCCACAAGGGAAAATCCACTCATGCCACATTGTGCATTAAATTGAACACATCGACAATACTCAAGTTTCCTCAATATTCAATGCAATCACATATTATTTTCATAACCTTTTCATAACATATGTAAATAATGTCATACCATATATAATCATCTCTATGGCATATATATATATACAAGCATGTATACACCCAATGGTCCTCAGCTCATGTGCCCTCCCACACCGCACATAGTTGGATATAAACCACCACTCGTCATCAGCTCATGTGCACTCCCGCACCACACACAGCTGGAATCCCCCACTGGTCATCAGATCATGTGCACTCCCACAGCGCACATAGCTGGAATCACCGCCATTACCGGTATGTGCCCTCCCACACAACACACACTCGGTTATAATTACAAACAATATTACTATCAATACGTGTCATATATATTCAGATATATATATATATCAACATAACACATGTGCACTTGGATTCATCATATCACACATTTCACAACATAAAATGTTTTATCAAGGGCTTGTTCCCA
The DNA here is from genome assembly GCF_053813885.1 of Theobroma cacao. Taxonomy (NCBI): domain Eukaryota; kingdom Viridiplantae; phylum Streptophyta; class Magnoliopsida; order Malvales; family Malvaceae; genus Theobroma; species Theobroma cacao. The sequence continues at coordinate 31,949,073 of NC_142645.1, forward strand.
AGTTTTTTTTTTAGCAAAAGCAAATAAAAATTCCCTAGGATTCATTAAAACATGTAAGCATTTCCCCAAAACATTTTGAAATGCAAGTTCACTCACCAGTCCTCGTTGATTGTTAAATCGACTCCAACTCCCACTAATGGTCTGAATGGAGATGTGGGGTCTCGTTGGAACCTATCATACACAATAGCTTTACAAATCAACTCAATTCACATAACCATATTTCTAAAACTTATCTCCTAAATCATGCTCTACTAGTTATTCCTAGCTAGCTTCTAACTACCATTAAGTGGCTATCTATTTTCATCATTCTAGTCACATTGAAATAAATAGACCACCCCAACTACAAAACACTCACAATTCTAGCCACTAGCCATTCTCAACAACTAAAAAAAATCAACTCAGTTTCATTACTTACCTCGGTAGCTTTGTAATCGAATTCTTTTTCAAAAGCTTTCGAATTCTTGTGAAAAATCTCTCTTTCTCTCTCTAAAACGTCCAACTAGTGAGAGAAAGTATTAAGGAAAGGCTCTTGAGGGTTTTAAGGTGAAAGAGCAAGAGAGCACATAGGACTTTGCGAAAAGGTGCACAAAAGCATGAAAATTGGGGTTAACTGGAGAAAATCTATGGAGGTTTCAAAGCAAGCTCCCATGGAAGGTAAGAAAACATGAGAAAGGAAGAAGAAGTTGCTGGAAATTTGAAGAACTTGCTAGAAATTTAGATATTTATGCCTTAGTTTATCCATTTTCTCACGTAATTACCAAAATGCACTTAATAGGGTCATTTTATCTTTCCATTGCCTTTATACAATCTTTTAACTTCTTTGACACTGGGACAAGGTCCATAAGAGTCTAGAAATACTCGAGTTCACAAAAACTTAATAATTTTGACTTGAGATGCAAAATGATCGTTTTACCCCTATTGTGAAAATTATCGATATTTCTATCTTCTTCATTCATTTTACCATCATTCATTTATTCCTTAGGTCTATTTAGACCTTTATAACATTTGAAAGCTACTTCCAGGAGCACACCATGAGAAATGATGAAATTACTCTTGGTCTGTGTTATCGCATCTACTGCTAGTTACGGGTCCATAGAGGTCAAGGTCTCACAGGTTCACTTTCGAATCACCTTTTTAACTCTATAATTAACCTCAATTGGTATCCGTAAGCTTTATTAGCCACCATATCAAAGTACGGGGTACTACAGTCTCCCCAACTTAAAATGAATTCGTCCTCGAATTCAAACCAACTTAGCATGAATAGTCAAAGTTCTAAAATTCTGCCACATCACTTTTGTCGAGCATTCTTAACATAAGATCTTGGTTTGTGCATTATATTGACTTCCAATCTTTATAGAAAACTCGGCAATGTCATAGTACATTTAATCATGGGTACTACTCTTGTTGGATCAAAACAATATCATTCTTCATCTTATGAAGAGAATTCAAATATGCTATTAATTCTGGTCACACCTCAATCAAATCATCCTTAAATCGTCAATTATGCATGTTTACTTAACCATCCATAATTCCTTTACCTTGATCTGTTATCAAACCTTCCCACATTCAAGCATTTCATAATATGTAAGGTTCAAAATACGCTTTATTTATTTGAAATATATTTAATGTCATGACCCGATACTCCTTTCGAGCCCTTGACAACCGTCGCACGTCCCGATAGACATTCATTACCTGGAATGCCAATCGAAACCTCGCAAGGCTTAATATTAGTTTTGGCACCTCCCCTGTGAGCAATAATTACTAAACATCATATTTTAAAAGATTATAAGCTATTTCCAAATCGAAATAATAAAAAATAATAAAAATAAATAAATAAATAATTTTTGTCTCATATGGGCGTTTTGGTCATTTTTTCTAAAAATTTTAAAACCTACTGAAAATATAACACATGGGGGAACATACACATTTCATAACTAAAAACAAGTTTTTATGTCTAAAATATTCATTTAGAGTGAAATCGTAGATAATAGAATAAATAAAAATATTGAATAAAATATTTTATTTTCTTATAAAACAATATTTATAAAACGCTACGTGAATAATTTTTACAGCGTAAAAGCAAAATAAATTCATATATATGGTAACACAGATAACCAGAGTATGTAATTTAATTTACAATGACGTGTGGGTCCCCGAATGACCAAAGGTAACAAAGGCTGTGGACCTATAATTTTTGAGGAGGTGAGTCCAATAATAACCCTCGACGTAATCAGCTATTTATTGACTATCCTGAGCTTGGAATAAGTAGAAAAGAGGGTGGTGAGTTTATATAAACTCAGTGAGTAAACAAACATCATCTAAAATATCTAAAGTCGAGTAAATGGAGACAAAATAGTTCATCGTACTATGATTCATAACGTTCCAAACTCATTTCACCTAAATAAAATAAAATAAATTCATTTCACTCAAATAATCAACATGGCTTATGAATTTCTTAAAAACTTGGCTCATGCCAAAACTCATTCTCGGGGATACCTTGATCAGAGGCATCCAACTAAGTCCGTCAAGGCTATTAAAGAAAAGACATATATCCATAAATCATATTTGTACGTTTTAAAACATAGTTGTTCCTTGGTGTTGGTTGCGTTCACCCTCACGTAGTGGTTCGACGTGAAGTGAACTCTAAAGCTTTACCTCAAATGATACTCTCCACACCTTTTGTACCGAGGTAAAATATAACCGGGTTTACCGTGCTCCTCTCTAATAAGCTGGTCCACGGAAACCCACCACTACAGTGACTAATCAATATCCCACCAAATCAATAAAAGTTTTGACAGCATGACATGGCAATTATATTACTACCTAGCCTGTTAAGGCAAAACAAACAGTTCATACAATTTCAACACAATTTCCAATTCAGCCATTCTTGCCGATATCACCATAAGCCATTCAATTCAAACCATAAATTTACAACACAAACAAACAGTCTCCAATTACTCAGTTTCTAAAATCATCATTCAATTTCAAAATGATTTATAAAACTCATTTCATTCAATTACATTTTACTTATGAAACATAAGGATTTACCATTTAAACTCATTTTTCTATAAAATCACAAAAACAAATAAAAACTACTTTAGATAATTAAGACGATAATAAAATTACTCACAATATTGAGAATCGAGGTACTCCTAATCTTGGTCTTCGGTACAATCTCCTTACTCTTATCGAAAGTTTCACCACCTAGACATAATGCACAACAAGCAATTTACTATATTTGTGTTAAACCGTTATAAAACTAATTTAGGCTCTATATGAATGCATGAAATGGGATGTGAAATGTTCGGATTATTATCTAAATACGGTGTTCTACGTAGGTTCAATTGTGTATGGGGCTGAAATGGTATTGACCTAATTCACACTATACGCCAGTTAATTGGCCAAAATATCCAATTCAACTCCAAATAAATTCATTTCACTTCCAATACTCCAAATCATCCAATATAAGCTAGATAACATGAATTATAGCAAAATCATCCTTAACATTTTCTCTTGGAAAATTCGGCCATGGAGGGTTCATGAATAATATGTGGTTTTTCATGCTTGATTTTTACACTTTACATCATAAAACAACTAAAAGTACCTAAATAGCATGGAATTCATCAAAGTCCATTTTCCAATTTCTCTCTTGAAAAATTCAGCCAATGGGTGTGGGTGAAGGGCATGAAATTTCTTTCTTGTTTTCCATGCTAAACATCACCAAACAACTAAAAACACTAGAATAACATGAAATCTAGCTAAAACCAAGATCAAAACCCCTCCCCCCATGTCTAGCCAGCAAAGGTATCTTCATGCAAACTTGATTCTCAACCATGAAAAATGAAAAAGAATGCACAAGAAAGGTAGATTACAAGCTAAAATCAAGAAATTTTACCTTGCTTAATTCCTTGAAATCCACCAATTTTCCCTTGAATTTTTGCTCACTAGGGTTTGTTCTCTTCTTTTTTCTCTTTGTTCTTGTCTTAGCCGATCATGAAGAATGAAATAAAAGAGGCGTGTGCCGGTTTTTTTTTTTAAAGGAAATATTACAATAACTAAAGCTTGCCATATGTCACTTTTTAATTGGTCCATTTTTAAACTTAATAATTAAGCATTCTCCCACCACCACATAAAATATCTCAATTATCCAAAGTATAATAGGTAAAATTCAAGGGCTTGACAAGTGTCATGGTGGTGCAAAATTTCAAAAATTCTAATTTTACCCCCATAGACAAGTAAAATGACTGTTTTGCCCTTATGCTCAGAAAAATGTCAAAATTAAAATTTTTCACTTCTCAAGCTCAAATTATGTTCCACTAGTCAAACTTGATCAAAATTTCATCCATCATTCCAATTTTGCCCTCGGGTGGCAAAATGACCATTTTACCCTTACATTATGAAAATTCTAATTTAACTCTAAATCAATCCCCGAACTCCAAATCACCATAATAAGTCATTCTAAGGTTCAATAACTCTCGAGTGCATCTTAAAATCTCTATTTGGACTAGTTCGAGGTTTAAATCAACTTAATTATACCATTAGGTACAATATTGTCTTTTAACGATTTCTGAGGCATTCAAGTATGCAGACATTCTATCAAGTACCTATACAATATGGAAAATATATTATAGAGCTGGGCTTGACATTTAACATCATGGATGATTCAAATCTAATAACCATTAGTAACCATATTCTCAAAAACAAACTTCAATACTTTCATGATCGAGTGCTCACTAAATAAATCTCAACTTATACCACCAAGCATTTCAATAAACCATGACATCCCACATGACTCCTTATGATCTTAACCAATCTCTTTAATCAATAACTCAACCTCTTAAGGTTAAAGTTGCTCAAAATTTTTCCTTTAAAGTTCCTTTCGTAGTCTCGTCTTAATTACTAATCATCTCTATATTTCCAATGTCATTGCTAATTTGTTCGTTGTCAACCACATACAACATATCTAACTTGAAATTCCTCAAATTTACTCCAAATTTCAGATCTCATGGCCTCATTAGTTTATCAATCTGAGGATGAAATTAGACATTGATCTTTCTTGAAGTGCAGTTTAAAATCAAGGAATCATTGACTAAGACCTTTCCGAAATTAACTTCTTTTAGCCTGTTTTTTTTACCTTAGAAAATTAAGTCCATAATCATCCATTCTCAATCATGGGCTTTATGCTAAACAAGGCAGGCTTTAAACTTCTTTTAAACAATTTCAAATGTACAACCTTCATGCATAAGCTATAAATTTTTTCCAAATCTCCATAAATCAGAACTTTATACTGGAGCTATACTAGTACTAATACATCTTATTCCATTAGCCTTTAGGGAATTAAATCCAAGGCACACTTCTCTATTTGTGCACTTCATAATAGCCTAACAATTTCTTGCTTACAATTAAGCTAGTTTAGATGCCTAGCCTCTCAGGCTATATCAAGAACATCAAGTTTGATTACGATATAATAGAACTTTATGAACTCATACCAAAAATATAAACACTTACTTTTAGGCTAATAGAATTATAATCAACTTATTCACTACCAAGATCACCGATGAATTATCTTAGTCATTACCTAATGCTATAACCGCTGATAAGATATCATCATCGAATGAAATTATAACCAACTCCATCTGAGTTCTTTTTCACCCGTATACAACATATATATATATATATCCATATATATTTTAAAAAATTTCGACTTCAAGTAGCCTTAGGCATATCAAGCTCAATAAGCCATCTGTAAAACCAAAATAACCGATAATCAAATTTAGAATCATTTCTTCATATAGTTGGTTAGATCATGCTCATCATTTGTGGTGAATACACAAAGCTAATTTCAATATTCCATTCTCATACTAGAGTCAACCACGAATTGGCACCATTCCCAAACATCACGTGTTTTATAGTCGAATTTCTTAGCCAGAATTTATATTTTATTATCATGCCTCTAAGTCATAGCTCATTACCAAAGTCTTTGTTTTTATAGGAGTACTTAAAATCTCAAATCATCAACTCTTTCTCAGTGGATCTTTATAATTCTTGTAGCATTTTTCTATTCCCTCACCAAAGGTAGTATTATTTAATCAAATCATATCACCCTCGTTCTCTAAACATTCATAACACAATTCAACCTTTGCCCACCCTTATCAGGCACTTTACCTTGATAATTACTTAAAATAAATTCGAACCTTGTGGGCGGAAGAAGGTGCGTTTCACAATTTATGCCTTGCGTCTACAGTATATCGAGATCGTAACTTCATCAGGTTTGCATAATGGCAAGATAATCATTGCTTTAGACCAATATTTCTAGGAATTCTTATATTTGCAACATATCTTTATACTTATGTGACATATTAGTCACGAGCCCCAACTAGCCATTTGTTCTTTGAACTTTAATGTTTTCTCAGTGTGAGAAATTTCTCGAATTTATCTCATCAGGGTGTCCACAAGGTGGATGCAAAGCCATAACTTATAGTTCAATGCCTAAAGTAGTGAATACTATCTCACCATTGGAGTTCTACGCTATGTCATATTATACAAAAATATAATCTCATAACTGTGATAATAAAATTCTAAGGTCCCACCTTTATCTACCAATCATAGCTCCCTTTTATGAGCATATACTTATACACTACTTGATTGTTCACAAGCCACTTATGACCATCCAAATTCGACCTCTCATGGTAAGTCAAACTAGTATATTGTTTTTTTTTTATGTTTTCAATGCACTTCCCAAAACGTGTAAACACATCCTTTAATAAGATTTCGTTGAAGATCTAAAAAATCAAAAGCTTAATTTCAAAGCCTCTCATAACTTTAACAATTCAATGTATGCCCGATAAAATTTTAGCTCATTAACCCCAATGGGCATTATTTTAAGATCTTCCAAGATGTCCTTACTCTTATTTTGGACCGAACCAAACTAACTTAGTATATTTGCATTAATTATCTTTAAGATTCTTATGTTTGTTATAATAATATCCTTATTTCACCCATCATTCATTTTAATGGCTTTGTTGATGTATATAAGGCCTTTAGCCTGTCTCAATGCATTCCACATATATGCTAGAGCATTTTCAATCTCATGCCAAACTTATAATCATGTAACCACCAGTGCGACTAAATTCCTCCATAGAATATCTCCTTCTACATTATGCATGTGAATCACAAAATATGCCACATTCAAGTATATGCCTATATATTGATAACCTTCCTATATTTCATGATCATGGGAACCACAATTTGCAAAACAAATTTTCTATCACAAATACACAATCGGAACATTAATTTCAATATATCTATTTCACCTTTTGTGGTATGCCAAAATCGTCATTTAGGCATATTTCACTACTAACAATCATATTCCTTTACCACAACATTTACTACAATTTGATTAAGTAATTGTCTCCCAATAACTCTTAGCTACGTATATATCCAATTGTACACCATTTATAGTCGAGATCTTGACTTTACTCTTTAGTTCTTAACCCATTACATTCATAAAGTGCATAATTTACTTAACTATTGTATCTTGCCATTTTGATCATAAGATCAAAGTTTCCTAAACTTAGGATGTTAAAGCTCCCTCCTAGAACTTATCCAAAATTTGATATTTCCCAAATCCTTTACCTCTGGAAATATCACATTCAAAACTAATCATCTTTATTATAGATTGCGTACTGAACCCAATAAACTTTTAAATTGATCACTAAAACAATTCATATATCAAACTCAAATATAAAAACTCTATATGGCATTTAGGCTAGATTTGACATTTCTCAGTCATTTAACTTTCAGCCATCAAATCCACAACTAGTCTTTTAATCCTTTGACCTCACGTTAAGCATAACAAAGTTCAAGCTCCTCCTTAGGGCAAATTCGTTTACTAACTTTTCAGTTGATGACCACGCATCAATCATAATAATCATTGATTTTTACCCTTGGCTAATTCATGTACTTATAAGTATAACCCATAATAATTCAAATCAAACTTTGGGATCTCGCAATCACTTAATTGAAATCAAAACCACCTTCATCTAAGCTGTTATACACATATTCAACACTTATACGCTTATAAAATATTTCAAAAGCTCACACCATTTTTTTATAGGGGCATGTCAAGCTCAATTAACACAGTGCACTTACCTCCGTGCACATAAACATTGGTTTAGACCTTCCTCAATACTTGGATTTATAAACCTTAAGTGGGTCACAACAATCACTACTCATTTCAGTTAAGGTACGACTTTTATTACCATTATCATACGTCCTCCTTACTACCATTATCACACATGCTGCTTTATATTGACCTTAAATACAATCCATAGTCCCCTAATTTTCTTCCCATTGACAACCATGGGTTCAAATTATAACTCCACCAATTGAATAAATTATTACGTACCTATCAATCCTGCTCCACCTTCCTCCATCTTTAGTTAGAGGGATATATCATTACATTAACCTTCCATTAGGAGCATTTGCTTAAAATCTTTCCAACAATAACTCGTGTCTTGGGTGGCATCTCAAACCCGGACAGTGGCACTACTTATGACCTTTATGTAACTTTAGCGAAAAGGGTAGGGTACTAAGAATAGGAGTTCACATAGCCTCCTATCTATGACTTGTGTTGCAGTCACAAGCCATAAACAAGACTCTACATTAACTTCGACAACTCCGCTGACTAACATGAGAATTCCTAGGACTCGACTAAACCTAGAGCTCTGATACCATGTTTATCACAGCCCAATTTTCAGGCCATGATCGATGCATGGGCCTAATGGGCTCAGCCCACTAAGCCCAAGCAATCCTATTTATATAATCGTAAACGTTAATCCATATTTCTTTAAAATCCAAAATTCATAATGTTCAAATAGAGTTCCTTTGAAAACAATTCATAAAACCTAGTTATGCATCCATAATGTCATCATCAACCATGATATACATATATAGTTTGACAAATGAATCTTATTATTCCACATCGAGTATTCATATACACACAATTTGACCTTGACCGTCAGCGGAGTGACTCTGGGCATGCTAACATTTAGTATCATGTTAAACCTATCGAGCAATGGGTAGGGAGGAGCACCTCGTCCTAGGATCCAATTATCTTTAACTCAGAACACCTAAAACATGAAGTTTAAAAATTTGAATATAAACCCAGTGAGTGAACATAAGAAGGGAAGAAGAAACGTTAAGGAAATAATCCAAAAGTCACTAAATCAATCGTCCTCAACCATTGGATTTCCCTTCTAAGCATATATCATGAGTTCCATAAGTATATGTACCTTTTCTTTACTTGTCATACGCACTAAGCCAAGTTAATACTTTTAACTCATGTCATCTTTTGACTTTCATCATCATTCATAAAATCCCACCTTAAAACATCCTTTCCATATGGTGTAATAAATTCATAACACATATACCACCTCACACATAAGTTGCTTATTGTCTACAACTTTCCTCAAATTTATTGTCATCCCTATGTAATTATCTTCCTTGTCTTGTACTCCAATAATTTTATTGACTTTTGAAATAATTAACTACAAAAACAGCTCAACTTCCTCCTCACTTTATTCTTGTAATCCTTACTAAATCAAAATTTCTTATTCCCCATATTCCATAATTTAACTTCATTGGGCTATATTTGTGCCCAATTATTACCTCATAATGTCATGGCATCACTGAGTAATCCCCTTCATGCTTAAATTACAATCATCAACTTAATCACGTTATCCATTCCGAATGTCATTTATAACTTTATTGCTTCCTCCTATACCCTTCCTCAATAATTATATTACCAATTTATTTCTATCATACAAAAAAATTCCCTTACACATCCAGTCATTTAAACAGCTACTTTATAATCCATTCTAGTCATACACTTTAAAAGCCAAACTATTAACTTCTTTGCATAGATAACTATTATCTCCTTTACACTACATCTACCTAGAGTTAAAGTAGTACAAAATCCTACAAAAATATTACATGTCATTGGGATCATCATCTTAATATGATCTTATCGAAAAATTTTACTCCAAGTCCTTCTTAAGATCCTCTTCCGGGTTCTCCTCCTCTTATGATTTTCTCATTTGCTCCTCAATCTAGGCTTGTTGTATTCTCCTATATTCCTCATAACTCATCGGTGCAGCATTTCTTCCACAATCGGGAGGAAAATGTCGTACAACGTTCACCTTCCTAAGGGGATAATTTGCAACAGTTACTTTCTCCTTATTCCTTTCTTGTTGTTCACTTACATTCATCCCACAGCTTGGAGGATAATGTCGAACACCTGACACGCTCTTCCTAGAACGAATATGTCCCCTTGTAATTTCCTCCCTCGTCCATTCTCTATGGTACTCTTCAAGTTGTTTCAAAAGAAAATTTCTTACAATTTTTGGAGTATCGGAGCTATCCTCACTTTCAAGACTCTCGATACTCTCAAAGCTTTCCTTAGTACGAAACCATTCTGTTAAGTTCGGAGGAACTCTATTAATAGAAATTTGAGATGGACCACTTTCCGAATTACCTAGATCAAGGCGCCATTGGCTTTTAGTAGTGGAATCTAATGATCCCTCACTAGCACTATGAGGGGTATCGAGACTACCACCTCTTCTAGACATGATGTGTATATCAAAAGTGAACCTCAAAACCTATATGCAACCAAGTAGTAATTACTTAATCATTCATGCATCACAAGAGTAGGTAGGTTTTATATATAGATGCATGCATTTTATTGAATCTAACCTAACTTAACTTGGGGCCACACTGACACTGTAAATTTTAAAACAACTTTAAAACAACTTTAAACCCAAAAGCACTGATCTTTAAAACCAAAAGCTTTGATACCAACTTAATTGTCATGACCCAGAACTCCCCTCTAGTCAGTGACAATCGCCTCGATGTCCCGATCGACACTCATTACTTGGAATGTCAACCGAAACCCCGCAAGGCTTTAATGTCAGCTTCTCATTTCCCCTGTGAGTAACCATTGCCAAATATCACGTTCTAAAATATTTTAAACTATTTCCAACTTAAAACAATAATAAAAAAAAATTTCGTCTCATAGGGGTATTTGGTCATTTTTCTTGAAAATTTCGATACCAGCTAATAATGTAGTATATAAGTGCAGAACACATTTCAAAATCAAAAATAAATTTAGATGTCTAAAACATTTGTTTAAAGTAAAATTATGACTGTTAGAATAAAATAAAAATATTAAACAAAATATTCTATTTTCTTATAAAATAATATTTTTAAGACACTACGTAAATAATTTTTTACAGCGTAGAAGCAAAATAAATTCCTTACAGATAACTAGAGTATGAAATTTAATTTACAGTGACATGTGGACCCTAAATGACAAAAATGAACGAAGGCTACAAACCTACAGTTTTTGAGGAAGTAAAGCCAACTGTAGCCTTCGACGATATCAGCTATCTACAGCCTATACTGAGCCTAAAATGGGTGGAATTGAGGGTGGTGAGATTATAAAATCCCAGTGAGTAAACAAATACCATCTAAAATATCTAAAACTGAGTAAATGGAGATAGATAAAATAGTTTAACATACTATAATTCATCACCTTTCAACTCATTTCAACCAAATAAAATCAATTCATATAAATCGAGTAATCAACATGGCTTATAAATTTCTTAAAACTTTGGCTCGTGCCAAAATCATTCTCATACCCAGCTATCAGGGATGCCTTGATCGTTGGCTATCCCAACCGAGTCTGCCAAGGCTGTTAAAAAGTCATGTACGCATAAATCATGTTTTTATTTTGAAAACATAGTCGTTCCTCGGCGTTGGCTGAGTTCACCCTCACGTGGTGGTTTGGCGTGAAGTGAAATCTAAAGTTGTACCTCAGGAGTTACCCTTCATGCCTCTCCGACCAAGGTAAGAATATAACGGGGTTACCGTGCCCCTCTAATAGGCTGGTCCAAGGAACTCACCCACTGCAGCAAGCTAAACCCACCAATTCAATAAAATCTCAACCACATGACATGGTAATTATATCGCAATCTAGCCTCTCAAGGCTAAATACACAGTTCATATATTTCAACACAAATACCAATTCAGCCATTCATGCAAATATTGTCATAAGCCATTCGATTCAAACCATGAATTTACAACACATGAAAACAGTCTCCAATTACTCTATTTTCAAACCATCATTTCATTTCAAGACAATGTTATAAAATCATTTCATTAAATCACATTTTAATTACAAAACACAAATATTTACCATTTAACTCATTTTCCATAAAATCACAAAATCAAATAAAATCCACTTTAGATAATTAAGATGATAGTAAGGTTACCCACAATGTCTAGAGTGGATTTTCGAAGTACTCTGACTACTAGTCCTCGGATGCAATTCCTAGCCTTTATCGAAGGACTCACCACCTTGACATAGTACAAAATCAAGAAACTTACTACATTGGTACTAAATCGAAATTAAACTAATTTAGACTACTAATGCATGATATGGAATGCAAAATGCATGGGTAACCATCAAAACCCAATATTGGCCTAATTTGTCTTATCACCTGATTAATTGGCCAACACATCCAATTTAGCTCCAAATGGCTCCATTTCTTTTCCAATACCTTAATTCACCAAACACAAGTCAAATAACCTAAAATTTGGCAAAACCATCTTCACTTTTCTTCTTAGAATTTTTGGTCAATAATAGTGCATTAACACCATGATTTTTCCTACTACTTTTCCACACCATAATTCATCATTTTCTAACCAATTCTCTGAAAATAAAAAATCAAATTCATCCTCACTCAATACAAGGTAGGTTCGGCCATTGATGGGTGATGGGGAAAATGAATTCTTTTCTTGTTGTTTTACTTCTAGACATGGTAAACTAACTAAAAACACTAACATAACTTGAAATCAAATCAATCCAACATCATTCTCTCTTCATACCCATTCAGCTAGCCATGAATTCACCATGAAAATATGAAATTTAACCATGGAAAATAAGGAGAAATGCGTAAGGAAAATAGATTTCGAGTTTAAATTGAGAAATTCTACCTTTTTCACTTGTTTTCCTTGATTTTCCATAGTTTTTCTCTTGAAATTCTCCACCTAGGGTTTGTTCTTTCTTTGTTTCCCTCTTTTCCTTGCTTGGCCGAATATTTGGAGAGAAGTGAGAGGTTTATAGGCTGATTTTTAAAGGAAATAATAAAATATTCTAAGCTTGACAAATGTCATTTTATTCTAAGCTTTGTATGTTGATGTGGACCCAACTATGTGCGAGTAGGAGTGAAAATAAGCTGTTGCTGACTCGGCTATGTGCGAGTGGGAGTGTACATAAGTCGGTGTTGACCCGACTATATGCGAGTGGGAGTGCGCATAAGCTGTTGCATATGAGATGATGATGATGGGAGGGTGTACATGATGATTGATATATACATATATATATATATATATATATATATACATATATGGTATATGGTTGTAATGCAAAAATATGAGCATTTGAATTGTTGAAATTTGGGAGTTTGTATGTGTTACATGTTGCTTTTGTTATTTTAGCATAATGGCTTTGATTTAAAGGGAAAAGGAAACTTTTTTCTTGATGTTCTGATTCTCGCTGCAGCAAGATTCAGGGAGAAGCTCTTGGGTTTGAAGGGGTGGTGTTGGCCGAGAATCTCACTGCAGTGAGAATGTTACTGTAGCTTCTCGCTGTAGCAAGAATGCGAGAAAATTTCTGTTTTGAAACCCATAATTTCTTTGGAACGAGATTGAATCTCATTGCAGCGAAAAACTTTCTGTTTCCTTCCTCATTTGGCTCGGTTGCTACCCTATTTTCCATCTCTTTGGTACCATAGTTGAGCATGGACTTCCAACATTAAGGAATAAATTAATTAATTTTAAAATGAGGAGGTTTGGTGAGAAACCCTCGGCTAGATGATAATTAAAGTCAAGTGTCACTGCAGCAAAAATTAATTCTCGCTGCAGCGTAGCTGCAGCTAGAATGCCTTTCCATTGTAGTGAGGACTCATCGTTTATTTGACTTGATTCGCATGAATGCTATTAAATTTTTCAATCTCCAAAACCTTTGTTGAGCATGGACTTTTTTCATTAAGTATTTACTCATGAGGGGTTTACATGAGGGGTTTTAATAAGACCAAAACCAATTGCATTGTTTTGAAAAAGAATGCATCATGATTTCGTTAAACATTCCTTATGGTATGCTTGTTCCCTTTCTTGTTCACTCACTGGGTTTATACTCACCATTTTCTACTTCATGTTTTCAGATCATGAGGCAGCAGGTAACAAGGACGAGGTGTCCTCGTAGACTTGTTTCCATCTTTTAGTAGGTGTCTCGGCATTCAGTAGCTGTACATTAGTCCGAGTCCCTTCACTGGAAGTCGAGTATTCTTTTGTTGTGTATAGACAAACCTAATGTAAATTATTAAGATACATTATAGACAATGTATATACACTTGTTTGGTATGCTAGTATGAGTTGGCAAATGTTTAATATTATTTTGACCTTAAGTTATGAAATGTGACTTAGCAGTTTATGATGGAATGATCAACACGTCAGATTAATAGGCTTGCTTGGGTTTAGTGGACTACGTCCATTGGGCCCATGCGCCGGTCATGGCGCAGAATTTGGGTCGTGATATAATTGTGAGACCTTGACCTTTGTAGACTTATAGTTAGTAATATACGCGATATCCCTAATTAGGGGTAATTTCATCATTTCCTTCGTAAGCCCATAAAAGTAAGATTTTAAACAATATTATGGCCTAAGTAGGCCTAAGGCATACATGAATGATGAAATTAGGGGTAAAATGATAAGGAAATAAAAATTTTTATGATTTTCACGGTAGGGGCAAAATGGTCATTTTTCACCTAGATTTAGAATTTTAAGTTTGCATAAACCCAAACATTTCTATACCATTATGGACCTTGTCCCAGTGTCAAAAGAGTAAAAAGATTTCATATAAGGGTGCATAAGGACAAGCTAACTTACTAAGGGCATTTTCGTAATTTCTAAGGGAGTGCATAAGCTTGGGCTATAAATATCTTCTCTTTCCAATAGCTTCTTGAATTTCCAATAGCTTCTTCTTCTTTTTCTCTTCCCATCTCATGTTGCTTCCATCCTCCATGGAAGCTTGATATGGAGCTTGCATAATTTTCTCCCTCTAGCTCTAGTTTTCATACAATTGTGCCCTTTTGACTAGAACCCTTGTATTCTTTCACTCTCTCACTTTAAAACCCTTGGAAAATCCTACTTCCATATTTTCTCTCACTAGTTAAGTGTTTAGAGAAAGAAAGAGAAAGAAAGCCCTATAATAAGCTTGGGAATTGTTGGAAAGAATTTCAAAGTTACAAAGCTATCAAGGTTAGTAGTAAAATAGAATTGAGTTTTAAGTGTTGATAATGTTTAGTGATTGATTTGTGAGTTTATTATTGAGATTGTGTATTGACTCTAATGTGAATAGGTAGTGAACATAGATAGCCATTTAAAATGGCAATTGAAAAGTAGTTAAGAGATAACTTTTAGGGTTTATAGTGTGTGAGTTAACATAATGCTGATGCTAATGTGATTCTAGGTTCTAATGAAGCCCCATTACCCCAATTGGATCATTAAGGGAATTAAAGTAAGCTAAAGGCTCAACAATATACCGATGAGTGAACTACATTTCAAATTCGTTTTGGGGAATGTGATTGTTTGTACAAAGAGTTTGAATGATTTTAAACAACTTTTCTTAAAAATGAGTGCCTTGGGAACAAGCTTTTGAGAAATGGGTTATGTTGTG
This sequence comes from Theobroma cacao, assembly GCF_053813885.1. Classification (NCBI taxonomy): domain Eukaryota; kingdom Viridiplantae; phylum Streptophyta; class Magnoliopsida; order Malvales; family Malvaceae; genus Theobroma; species Theobroma cacao. The sequence goes on from NC_142645.1 coordinate 31,964,869, forward strand.
ATATGTGGCTATTATGGATTCCTATTCTGCTACATTATGTTGATATATGTATATACGTACGAATATATTATTGTGTAATTATATAGACTCGGCTATGTGCGAGTAGGGAGTGCACATAAGCCGATGATGACCCAATTATGTGCGAGTAGGAAGTGCACATAAACCTGTGATGACCCAGCCATGTGCGAGTAGGGAGTGCGCATGAGCTGGTGATGATGGGATGGTGTGCATGCTGATGATGGGTATATGTATATATATATACATACGTAAACATGTGTGTTATAAGAAATTTATGAGTAATGGTATATGGTTGTAATGTATGTGAAATTCGGTATGTTAAACTTTGGGAAGTTGTTATGTGTTTCTTATTGGTTTTGGACATTTCAGTAGGGTGGTTTTCTTTGGGAGGAAGGGAAATTTTTCATTGGTGCCCTGTTTCTCGTTGCAGCGAGAAACTCTCGAGCTTTTAGAGGGTGGCTGGTTGGAAACTTGCTGTAGCGAGAAAGTTTCTGTCTTGGGGTAGAAATTTTGCTGCAGCGAGATTCATTCTTGTTGCAACGAAAAACTTTTTGTTTTGTCTCACATCTTGATCAATTGTTGCCCTATTTTCCACTTCTTTGCTACCATATTTGCGCATGGATTTCCAACATTACAGAATAGATGATTTAAGTTTAAAATGAGGAGGTTTGGTGAGAAACCCTTGTTCGGCTACTAACTTAAATCCCAACATCTCTGCAGCGAGAATGCTTTTTCGCTACAGCGAAGATTCATTGTCGCATTTGACTTGCTTGTGTATCATTGAAGCTTTCATTTTTCAAATTGTTTGTTATGTATGGGTTTATGATTTCAAATGATTAATTATTTAGGGGTTTAATGAGGGGTTTTAATGTGAACGAAACTAAATTGTATTATTTTAAAACAAGTGCATCATGATTTTAAATCCTTTCTTATTGTTGCTTGTTCCCTTCCTTGTTCACTCACTGGGTTTATACTCACCATTTTCAACTTCATGTTTTAAGATCACGAGGCAGTTGGTAACTAGGTAGAAGTGTCTTCCTATAATCGACCATTGGTAGGTGTCTCGACATTCAGTAGCTGTACATTCATCCGAGTCTCTCCGCTAGAAGTCGAGTATTCTTTTGTTGTGTATAGACAAACTTAATGTAAATTATTAAGATACATGTTGTAGACAATGTATATACACTTGTTTAGTATACCAGTATGAGGTGGCAATGTTTAATATTATTTTGATCCTAAGTTATGAAATGTGACTTAGCAATTTATGATGGAATGATGAACATGTCAGATTAATAGGCTTGCTTGGGCTTAGTGGACTACGTCCATTGAGCCCATGCGTTGGTCATAGCCCATAATTGGGGTCGTGACAATAATGAGCGACCGACAAGTAGAAATAGCTAGATACACCTCCGAACCAATAGTGATGTAATATCTCGTTATTGTAAAGTGAGTGAACTTGCATTAAAATGTTTTGGGATATACACATTTATGTTTGATTGAATCCCTTAAAACGTTTTATTGGTTTTTCTTCAAAAGCTCGAATGGGAACAAGCCCTTATGAAATGTTTTTATGTTATGAAATGGATAGTGTGATGAAACCATGTGTTTTTGTATAATATTCATATATATGTATATATACTACGTCATAAATGGTACATTGTGTGACAAAATGCAACCGTGCATGTGCTGGGTGAGTGTGCACCTGCCAGTGATGATGTTGGTGAGGGAGAGGGATGGTGATATTGCCCGTGTGCACGATGTGGGGGGGATGAACACGATGGCATTAGCTGTGCACGATGTGGGGCGATGTGCACGATGTGGGGCGATGCACACAATGTGGGGCGATGCACACGATGATGATATCGCTTGTACACGATGTGGGGGGATGCACACGATGACTCCGACTATGTGCACGATGTGGGGGGATGCACATGAGTTGGGTGAGACGGAGTGTTCAGCTATGTGCACAATGTGGAGGGATGCACATGAGCTGGGTGAGATGGTTGTGTATGTGCTTATATATATACATATTTACTATATAGAGATGTTTGGATTTAATATGTGATTGCATTGACTGTTGAAAATTTGAGTATTGTCAATGTGTTCAATTTAATGTGCAATGTGGCATGAGTGGATTTTTCCGGTGGCAATGAAAGCCCCTTGGATTTTATCTAGCCAGAATTTGATTGCAACGAGAATGGATGTGAGACCCTGTCAAGCTCGATTAAAGGACGGTATTGTATCGAGTGGTACAACTAAGTTAAATTGAGCCTTAAACTAGTTCAAATAGAAATTCTAAGAGGAATTTGAAAATTTTAAAACTCACAGAATGGCTTAGAATAGTGATTCGAAGTTCAAGGTCCAATTTGGAGTCCATCAGGAAAATTGTCTGATTAGGGACAAAACGGTCATTTTACCATTTGATGATTTAATGGAGATTTCTAGCCAAGATTTGATCACATTTGACCAAGAATAATTATATGAAATATAATTATGATTATTGGAGTATAAATGATGTTTACCGGTGAAAAATTTTGATTCTCGGTATTTTTGGAGCACAAGGGCAAAATGGTAATTTTGCCGCTAGAGTACTAAACGGGAATTTTTATAAAACATTTTTTTTGCCCCATTTGGTTAATATTGATCAATATTAGTGTTTTTTTAGGCTAAAAAGTAGAAATAATGAGATTCCGGTACATTTCGGAATATAGGGATAAAATCGTAATTTTTTCGTCTCGAGGGCAAATCGGTAAATTTTTCGCCCCAGCACTTGCCAAGACCAAGGGATTTTAATTGTGGTAGGATTGGATAAATACCAGAATATTTGTGGTGGAAAATTAAGAAGAAAAAGTCAAAAAGTTGAAAATTGGGCCAATAAGCATATGACACATGGCATGCTTGATTATTTTATTATTTTCTATAGAAATCAGCCCATTAAATCCCCAATTCCCTCACCATATTTGGCCTAGGCATCCAGCAACAAGAAAAAGGGAATAACAAAAGGAAAAACAAGAAAACCTAGGTGGAAATTCAAAGAAAAAGTGAAGAAATCAAGGAAACAAGCTAGGTAAGTTAAAATTTCTTTGATTCTCCTTAATACCTAGTTTACCCATGCTTTTGTTCTTGATTTCCATGGTTGAATATTGAGTTATCATGATGAATTCAATTCTGAAAAATGGGTACGGAAGAGGAATTGTTGTTGGAATAATTTGATTTTAGACTATGTTAGTGTTTAAGGATAGTTAAGCATGGTTATGAACAAAAACACAAAAGAAATATTCAAATTCTCTAGGGTTCTGAAATACCCCATACTTTGATATGGTGATAAATAAAGTTGATCGAATGCAAATTGAGGTCAATTAAAATGTTTAAAAGTGATAAAAGATGAAAGGAGTAGTTTAGGATAAAATATTTCGAAAGTGAGAAAATAACAATAAAATAATAATAATTTTATCGGAGGAGAATTTGCGAGATAAAAGGCGATTCGGAAGTCAAGTGAGGCATAATAAGGTATTTTGGGTATCAAGGAGACAAGATAAAATTTTTAGAATAAAATAATATTTTATTAATGAAATAATATTAAAATATTAATATTTAGCCGGATGTCGAAATCAGTCATCAAGAAGGATCATATGGTTGATCCAAGTGGGGGAGAAGATGACAAGCCCGACTCTATAAAAATATTTGTCATGACATACATGTGATGGATAGCATGTTTGCATGCTAGAAGAGTCTCGAAGAATTTACAAAAGTCGGTATTGTACCTAGAGGTACAACAAAGTTGATTTAAGCCTCGAACTAGATCAAATAGAGAATTTACGATGAAATTAAGAATTTTAAAGTCCCAGAATGGTTTAATATGGTAATTCGGAGTTCGAAGATCAATTTGGAGACAAATCAGAATTTTCGCTATCTAGGGGCAAAATGGTCATTTGCCACTTGAGACAGAATGGGAATTTTAGAAAATATTCTTTTGGCCCCATTTGACTTATTGGAGTATAATTTGACTTATTGGAGTAAGATTTGAGGTTTAAAAGTGAAAAATTTTAATTCTGGTATAATTTAGAGTATAAGGGTAAAATGGTAATTTTATCACCCCAGGGGCAAAACAGTAATTTTCCACCACCAAGACATTTTTTCAGCACATGGTCATCTCTTATCCCCATTTTGACCATTGACTAATTATGTGGTGGAGATAAAAAGGATTAAAATTTTAAAGTTTTAAAAACGGGCCAATGACATGATGCCACGTGTCATGGCTTTATTAATTTATTATTTTCCTTTTTAAAAGGCACAAAAATCAGCTCATCTTCCACCCCATGGCCGGCCAAACCAGCAAGAAGAGAGAGAAAACAAAATCAAAACCCTGGAGAGAGAAAATCAAAGAAAAAGTGTGAATTTTCAAGGAAATTAAGTGAAAAATGTATGATTTTTCAAGCTTAGCTTAAGATTTATCATTTCCATGCATTTCCCATCATTTTCCATGGTTGAATCATGTGATTTGAGGATGAATTAAATTCTGAAAAAAATGGGTTAGGAGAGAGAAACTTGTTAGATGAATTTGATTCTAAGTTATGTTAGTGTTTTAAGTTAGTTTAGCAGATTTAGGAACAAAACAACAAGAAAAGAATTTATTTTCCTCCATTACCATTATTGGTCGAATTTTCTAGGAGAATATTGGCTGATGATCTTGATGTTTATTTGAGGAATTATGATGAATAATGATGAATTATGAGTCTAGAAAAATAATGGGAATTTTCGGAGCAAAAATAAGAATTTTTACCCATTAGGGGTATTTTCGTAATTTGCTACCAAGACTGATAATTTGCACCACACTGAGGAACATTAAGTCAATTTGGGTGCAATTGAGGTATATAAACTGAAAAAAATTAATATGAGATTAAATTGGACGCGTTAGTAATTTAATCGGGTAATAGGCCGAATTAGGTCAGCACCGCATTTAAGCGGTAGTCGGATAAGTTGCATATCATATCATGCATATATACCGAGCCTGAATTGATTTTATAACGGTCAAGCATTGATGTGGTGAATTATGTATTGTACATTATGGATAAGTGGTGAGCAAATTACACTGGTAAAAGTACAGAGATTGTGCTTGAAGACTGGGATTAGGAGTACATCGACTCCTAGAACTGTGAGTGGACAATTTATCGACTTAAATATCTAGAGTAATTATACTTGTTTGATGCTTTTATTGAATGGTGAGTTTAAATTATAAAATATTATGTTTTCCAATTAAAATATTTTTTAATAAAAATGAGATTTATCCTAGTTTTGAAATCAAATATTGTTTTGAGAAAATTGATTATATGGAGACTGTGTTGAAATTTATGATTTTATATGTTATTGAAATTGTGGCTTATGACACTATGGTAGCATGATGGCTAAATTTTTTGGGGTTGGCATGAAATATATGAATAGTTTTGGACTGGTCTCGGTAGACTGGATTACATTTTATTCGCCATATTATGCTACTGGAATTTTTATGGGTTTGGTGGTATATTAAACGGTCATTGCAGTGGTGGGGGTTTTCGTGGACTGCCTATGAGAGGGGCACGGTAACCCAATTATATATTTACCTCCGGGGGGAGATGTTGGGTGAAGTATCTCTTGAGGTAAAATTTGAATACACCTCACGGTCACTGCAGTGGTGGGGGTTTCCGTGGACTTCCTATGAGAGGGGCACGGTAACTCAATTATATACTTACCTCCGGGGGGGAGATGTTGGGTGAAGTATCTCCTGAGGTATGATTTGAGTGCACCTCACGTTCGGGCCACCACGTGAGAGTGAGACTCAGCCAACGCCAAGGAACGGTTGTGTGTTAGATGTGAAAACATGTTTATAGGTATGGGTCATTGAACAGCCTTGGCGGTCTCAGTGGGATACCTTGACGAAGGTACCCGCGAGAATGATTCTGGCAGGGGCCAAGTTTAAGAAATTCATAAGCCGGGAAATTTTGATGAAAAGAAATTATTTGGTATAGATTGAAACAAATTTTGTGTTATGAACATTATTGAGATATAACGTTTTTATATTGTCTCCATCTACTCGGCTTTATATGCTTTTGATGGTAATTGTTTACTCACTGGGATTATGTAATCATAATCTCACCCCTCTTCCTATCCATTTTTCAAGCTCAGGACAATTTGTTGATAGTTGATTAAGACGAGAATTAATCTCAGAGTTGCATCCTAGAAAGTAAGGGTTCGTAGCCCTACATCTTCTTTGTCAGTTGGGGGCCCACGTGTCATTGTAAAAGTGATTTTATTCTTCAGTTATTTGATTTAAAGTATGTATGAATATATTTAGCTTTTACACCATGTTTTTGGCGAGTTTCGGTATTTTCGAAGAAAAATGACGAAAATGCCCCTATGAGCCAAAAAGTAATATTTTATTGTTTTGATTTGGAAATGACTTATGATTTTTTTGAAATGTGAGATTTAATAATTGTCGCTCACTGGAGAGATGCGGAAGCTGATGCTAAGCCTTGCAGGGTTTCGATCGGCATTCGGGGTAATGAGTGCCTATCGGGACGTCGAGGCGGTTGTCACGGGCTCGATGGGAGTTTCGGGTCGTGACACGTTCCTTGTTGGTCGAACCATGAGGGCTGAATATCAATGGGAGATTGTTTTTATTTCAAGGAAAATGGCTTGGAAAATGATGAATTAAGGTGAAACAGTTATGTAGAAAAAAATTCGATGCTAGTGCACCAAATGACCAAATTTTTCTATAAGGAACTATGAGGGTTCTAATGCTGAATTTGGCTCTATTTAAATGTATGTGGTAAATTAAGGTATTAGAGGAGAATTGAATTAATTTGGAGGTGATTTGGACACAATCGTCGATTAATCGGGTGATCGGTCGAATTTAATCGATACCCGATTAAGCGGTAATCGAACGTATGTTTGCATTTACATATCAAGCATTAGTAATTTAAATTAGTTTATATCAATTTAGGGACAATATAGTAAATTCCTCGACTTTGTTATTTGTCAAGGTAGTGAGACATTAAGAAAAGGCAAAGGAATTGTGCCTGAGGACTATTAGTCCGAGTGCACTCGGAATCCGGATTTTCGACACTTGTGAGTGGATTGCCTATCAAAATTGTTTTGGGAATATAACTGTTTTGAACAAAGTGTTTGAATGATTTTATGCAATTTTTCATGAAAATGAATGCCTTGGGAACAAGCTTTTGAGTAAAGGTTTATGTTATGAAATGTGGTTATTATGGATTTCTATGTGGCTGCTTTATGTTGATATACATATATGCTTGAATATAATGTTGTGTAATTATGTTGACTCGGCTATGTGCGAGTAAGGAGTGCACATAAGCCGAGGATGACCTGGTTATGTGCGAGTAGGGAGTGCACATAACCTGGTGATGACCCGATTATGTGCGAGTAGGGAGTGCGCATAACCCGGTGATGACCCAGCCATGTGCGAGTAGGGAGTGCGCATGAGCTGGTGATGATGATGATGAGCTGGTGATGATGATGATGGGTTGGTGAGATGATGATGATGGGTATATACATATATATACATATGTAAATATGTGTGATATAGCAAATTGATGGACAATGATTTATGGTTGTAATGTACATGAAAGTTGACACATTGTACTTTGAGAATTTTCGTGAATTTTAGGTTGATTTTATTAGTTTAGCAGGATGGCTTTTTGTTGAGTAAGGAAAAATGTTTCTCTTGTTGTTCTGTTTTCACTGCAGTGAAATTCATGCTCGCTGTAGCAAAAAACTCTCGGGTTTGGAGGGGTTTTAAATAGGAATGAACTAAATTGCATTGTTTTGAAACAAGTGCTTCATGATTTTAAATTCTCCCTAATTGTTGCTTGTTCCTTTCCTTGTTCACTCACTGAGTATTGTACTCACGTTTTATAAAAATTCATGTTTTCAGATCATGTGACTGTTGGACCCTAGATCAAGGAGTCCCCGTAGTGCATCTCCTGGGTATGTGTCTGGCATTCAATAGTAATCCCTTTTATTGTAAATGTCTCCGCTGGAAGTCATGGGTCCTTTTGTATTATGAATACAATCTAACAATGTGAATATGTGTATGCAATGTAAATTGCTAAATACATGACTGGTATAGTGCATGTATATTATTATCGATAATGCCATTGTGTTTTCGTTATGTTCACACTCGAAAAAAAAAGGTGTGTGTGTATGCATGATATGACAAATTTGTTAAGCAAAGGTAAATGGATAGGCTTGCTTGGGCTTAGTGAGCTATGCTCATTGAGCTCATGCCCCGGTCATGGCCCGGGAAATTGGGTCGTGACAATGGAGAAGTAAGAAAATAAGAGAAAGGAGAAGAAAAAACTTGATTTTTATGGTGAAGAAAGAAAGTCACGTTTGGAGGAAGAAGATGGAGAAGAAAATGCCTTTTGGGAAGATAAGGATCAGCCATGTATAAAGAACAAAAGAGTCAAAGCTTCCTTTAGAAGCTTTGACCAAGCTCATGGAAAAATTATCGTTTTTGTAATACTCCGTACTTTGACATGGCGACTAATTAAGCTTATCGAATGCCAATTGAGTTAATTATAATGTTTAAAAGTGATGAAAGATTAAAGGAATAGTTTTGGATAAAATATTCTGCATGTGAGGGAATAATAATAAAATAATAATATTTTTATCGAGGAAGAATTTGCGAGATAAAAAGTGGTTCAGAGGTGAATTGAGGCATAACAAGGTATTTTGGGTACCAAGGAGACAAAAGGATACAAAAGGAAATTTTTGGAATAAAATAATATTTTTTTAATATAATAATATTAAAATATTAATATTTTATTTAGTGTCAAAATTTTCCATCAAGGAGGAGTATATCGTCAATCTAAGTGGAGGAGAAGAGGAATGGGAAAAAAATTTCAGAGAAAAATGATGTTAATGGGGCCTACGTGTCTTTATTAAATAAAGATAGCATAGATAAATAAATATTTTAAATATTATCGAGACTCTGCATTGGAGTACAAACTTTCTACTTCGTTTGTACATGTGTAGAAGAAGATAATAGAAGGAAATTGGAGTTAAATGAGTGTTGGGAGGACTAAATTAAAAAGGGAAGAAACTTGAGGGCAAAACGATAATTTTGCATAAAGCTTAGTCAAAGCTTCCAAAGAAAGCTTTGACTCTCATCTTTATCAACCAAAACCGTCCTTATCTCCTCCAGCAAGATATTTTCTTCTTCTTCTTGAAGCTTCCAACGCCATTTTCATGTCAAGTTCATGAAAATCAAATATTTTTCATGTGATGTTCCTTGTTTCTTCTCATTTCCTTTCTTTTCTTAGTTCTTTCTTCTCAAAACTTTTTGGGCACTAAACCTAGAGCTTTTAACCCCAATTTCCAGCACATCTAAACCCTAGGAGAAGAAGAAAGAAAAAGAGAGAAAGGAAGAAAAAGCTTGGTTTTGTATTCAAGCAAGCTAAGGTAAGGATTTTTTGTGTTTTAAGTTCATGGTTGGTTAAATCCTTGGAAAAATAATGAGTGAATCATTTTGTGGCAGCTATGGTGGCCATAGGTGTGAGGGAATTATGAATTTTTTTGGGTGAAATCCAAGCTAAAACCAAGTGGTAAGCTTCATGCTGTAATTTGAAGCCTATGATTGGTTTACTATGGTGAGAATGATTGTGTGCAATATATAGTGTTATTATGGTGTCATGGGTATGATTGGAAGGTAATTATATTAATTGGAAGTTGGAAAAGAAATGAATTGTGTGGATATATGTGTTGTTAGGAAAAGCTTAAAAGGTTATGGATGTTGGTGCGAATGAATGGATATTGATGTTATGCTTGGTGGCAACATGTAAATGAGAATAGTGTTACATGTAAACTTAGAAAGTGTTTGATGGAAGTAAATTTGTAATTGCTGCCATATGTTAGCTAATTGTTATGGAAATGATGGTTAAACTTGATAAATATCCTTAGACAAGGTTAATATATGTGTTAGAGTTATAAATAAGTTGTCGGAATCTATAATCTAAAGAATTACGCAAGTAAAGGATGAAATCAACTTTGGTAAAAATGTGTCAAGATATAAGTTAGTTGAATAAGGATTCATGATGGAAGGAAAAAAAGAAGCAGGAATGACGTACACTAAAGGTATTGCATTTGTATGGTTGCTAGGAAGTGCAAAGGTAAAGTTAGAGCACTGTGGTGCTGTGCCCGGGGAAATAACGAGCGACCGGCAAGTAGAAATAGCTAGATACACCTCTGAACCAATAGCGATGTAATATCCCGTTATCGTAAGGTGAGTGAACTTGCATTAAAATTTTTTGGGATATACACATTTATGTTTGATTGAATCCCCTAAAACATTTTATTGGTTTTTCTTCAAAAACTCGCACGGGAACAAGCCCTTATGAAATGTTTTTATGTTATGAAATGGATAGTGTGATGAATCCATGTGCTTCTGTATAATATTGATATATATATATATATACTATGTCATAAATGGTACATTGTGTGACAAAATGCAACCGTGCATGTGCGGGGTGAGTGTGCACCTGCCGGTGATGATGGTTGTGAGGGAGATGGATGGTGATATTGCCCGTGTGCACGATGTGGGGGGGATGCACACGATGGCATTAGCTGTGTACGATGTGGGGGGATGCACATGAGCTGGGTGAAATGGTTGTGTATGTGCCTATATATATACATATTTACTATATAGAGATGTTTGGATTTAATATGTGATTGCATTGACTGTTGAAAATTTAAGTATTGTCAATGTGTTCAATTTAATGTGCAATGTGACATGAGTGGATTTTTCCAGTGGTAGTGAAAGCCCATTGGATTTTATCTAGCCAGAATTTCATTGCAACGAGAATGCTTTTTCGCTACAGTGAGAGTCAATCTATTATGCTTGACTTGCTTGAATTCTACTAAAGTCTTCACTTCTCAACTTCTTTGTTGTTCATGAGTCTTTCGTCATCAATTGACTAAATGACAAAGGGTTTGAATGAGGGTTTTTAAATAAAAATAAACTAAATTGCATTGTTTTGAACTTAAGTGCATCATGATTTTTAAACCTTCCTTAACGTTGCTTGTTCCCTTCCTATGTTCACTCACTGAGTTTGTACTTACGTTTTTAAACTTTATGTTTTAGGTTTCTTGAGTTAAAGGTGATTTGTCATGACCCAGAACTCCCATCGAGCCTGTGACAACCGTCGCAACGTCTCGATAGACATTCATTACCCGTAATATCAATCAAAACCTCGCAAGGCTTAACATCAGTTTTTCTTGCTTCCCCCATGAGTATTAGTTACTAAAATCATGTTTTGAGAGATTATAAACTATTTCGGATTCAAAACAATAGAAAAATAATTTTTTTCTCATAGAGGCATTTTGGTCATTTTTTTCTCAAAAATCTTGAAACCCGCTAAAATGTAGTAAGCGAGTACAAACATGTAATTCATAATCAAAAAAAAGTTTAAACATCTAATACCTTCATTTAAAATGAAATTACGATTATTTGAATATATTAAAAATATTCAATAAAATATTCTATTTTCTTATTAAACACTGTTTTTAGAGTTATGCGTAAATAATTTTTATAGCGTTAAAGCAAAATAAATTCATACATATTGTAATACAGTAAACCAAAATATTTACTTTAATTTACAATAACTAGTGGGCTCCCAAATAAACAAAAGTAAAGAGGACTGTGAACCTACAGTTTGGAAAATGCAAATCCAACGGTAGTCCTCGATGAGATCAGCTATCTACAGTCTATACTGAGCCTGAAATGGATGGAAAAGAGGGTGGTGAGATTATAAAATCCCAGTGAGAAACAGACATTATCATAAACATCTAGAGTTGAGTACATGGAGATAATAAAGTAAATCATCATAAACTGGGTCACAGCATTAGAACACATTTCATTCAAAATACGTAAAGAGGCTTATGAATCTCATAAAAACTAGGCTTGTGTCATAAATCCATTCTCGGCGACACCTTGGCCGAGGCATCCTACCGAGACCGCCAAGGCTGTTAAAAATTTACATTTCGCATAAATTATGTTTTTATTTTGAAAACATAGCCATTCATTGGCGTTGGCTGAGTTTCCCCTCACGTGGTGGTTTGGCGTGAAGTGAACCCTAAGCTTTACCCCAAGAGATACCTTACGCGCCTCTCCGTTCGAGGTAAGAATATAATGAGGTTTACCGTACCCCTCTAAAAGGCTGGTCCACAGAAACCCCCTACTGTAGGGATTAATTAATATATAATCCACCATATAATAAAATTTTGACAGCATGACAGGGCTAATGAAATACTACCCAGCCTGCAAGGGTAAAATAAAACAATTCATACAATTCATAAAACACAGCCCAGCCAGTCATGCCAACACAATAACAATATAACATAAGTCATCAATTTAAACAATCAAATTGCCACAATTAACAGTCTTTGTGTACTCTATTTTTCAAAATCATTATTAATTTCAAAATAATTTATAAATTAATTTCATTAGAACACCTTTATTCATAAAACATGAAAATATACCTTTTTAAATCTATTTTTCCATAGAATTCATGAAATCATCTAAAAACCACCCTAGATAATTAAAATGACAGTAAGTTTACTCATAGTGTCTAGAGTGCATATTTTCGAAATACTTAAACTACTGGTCCTCGGGTGCAATTCCCTTGCCTTTATCGGAGGACTCACCACCTTGACACAGTACAAATCGAGAAACTTACTACATTGGTACTAAATTGAAATTAAACTAATTTAAACTACTAATGCATGATATGGAATGCAAAAATGCGTTGGTAACTATTTAAATTCGGTATTGGCCTAATTCGTCTTATCACTCGATTAATTTACTAACACGTCCAATTTAATCCCAAATTACTCCATTTCTTTTCTCATACCTCAATTCACCAAACATTATTCAGATAACATCAATTTCAGCATCAAAACCCTCCCATTTCTTCATGGAAAAATTCAGCCATTACAGTGCACTATCACCGTGATTTTTCCTACTTAATTTTCTCACCATTATTCATCATTTTTTAAGCCATTTCTCTTGAAATAATAACAATCCATCACCCACACACATCAAGGAAGATTCAGCCAATGAAGATTCATAGGGAAAATGGATTATTTTCTTGTTGTTTTGTTTCTAAATATGCTAAACTAACTAAAAACACTAACATATCTTAAAATCAAATCAATCCAACATCTTTCTCTCTCCTTACCCATTTTGACCAGCCATGAATTCTTCATGAAAACATGTAATTTAAGCATGAAAAATAAGGAGAAATGCTTAAGGAAAATAGATTTCAAGTTTAAATTGAAAAATCCTACCTTTTTCACTTGTTTTCCTTGATTTTCCACAGTTTTTCTCTGGAAATCCTCCACCTAGGTCTTGTTCTTGTTTTTCCTTTCTTTCCTTTTGTCTTGGCCGAATATGGAGAAGAAGAATGGGATAAATATGGGCTGATTTTAATGGAAAATAATAAAATATCCTTGCTTGACACGTGGCATGTTTTCATTGGTCCATTTTTAAAACTTTAAAAATTTTAAACCTTTTATCTCCACCACATGATTAGTCAAAGGTCAAAATGAGGAGAAGGGAAGACCATGTGCTAGACAAGTGTTCTAGTGGTGAAAAATTACTGTTCTGCCCCTAGGGTGGCAAAATTACCACTTTGCTCCTATGCTCTAAAAATACCGAAATTACAACTTTTTCACTTATCAACCTCAAGTTATACTCCAATAAGTCAAATATGATCAAAATCTTTCAAAAAAATTCCCGTTTTGTCCTTGAGTGGCAAAATTACCATTTTGCCCCTATATAACGAAATTTCCAATTTGACTCCAATTCGATCCTCGAACTCTGAATCATCATTTTAAGTCATTCAGGGAGTTTAAAATTCTCAATTTCACCTTAAATTCTCTATTTGATCTAGTTCGAAGCTTAGTTCAACTTAGTTACTCTATTAAGTACACTACTGGCTTTTAACGATTTTTGGGGCTTTCCTAGCATGCAAACATGCTATCCATCACATGCATGTCATGACAAGTATTTTATAAGGTCAGGCTTTACATGATTGGATCCTAGGACAAGGTTCTCCTCCTATCCATTGCTCGGTAGGTTTACCATGACATTAGATGTTAGCAACCGTGCCCAAAGTCACTCCACTGACGGTCAAGGTCCAATTATGTGTATATGAATACTTGATGTGAAATGTTAAGATTCATTTGTTAATCTATATACGTATATAATGGTTGATGATGCCATTATGAATGCATGATTAGTTTTTGTGAGTTGTTTTCAAGGGACTATAATTAAACACTACAAAATTTTGGATTTTAAAGGAACGTGGATTAATTTATAAGATTATATAAATAGGCTTGCTTGGGCTTAGTGGGCTGAACCCATTGGGCCCTTGCGCTGATCATGGCCCGAAATTGGGCTGTGACAGTTTTACCCTCCAAGTTTCTCCCCTTGTTAATTTAGTCCTCCTAGTAATCTTTTAATTCCAATTTTCTTCTATTTTTCTTCCTTCACATGTATGCAAACAAAATATAAAATTTACACTTCAATGCGGTATGACCATAATTTTTAAATATTTACTTACCCGCTATAGCTATATTTAATAAAGACATGCGAGCACAACTATCATCGTTTTTTTTCGAAATTCTTCCTTATTTCTTCTCCTCTACTTAGATTAGTCATATAATCCTCTTTCATAACTAATTTTGATAACATATAAAATATTAATATTTTAATATTATTTTGTTCATAAAGTATTATTTTATTCTAAAATTCTCTACTATCCTTCTAGGGCTCCAAAACATCTTACTTTACCCCGGTTCACTTTCGAATCACCTTTTAACTCACTAATTCATCCTCAATAAAAATATTATTATTTTATTATTATTTCCTCACGTGTAGAATATTTTATTTTAAAATATCCTTTTCACCTGTCTCCACTCTATGGCACTTTAATCAGAATCCATTGACCCTTTGTCTCATTGATAAGGTCATATTGACTTCTCTACGAAGGTACGGGGTGTCACAATTTATAAGATTGATACACTTATTGCCTTGACTGCACAAGTGGCTACCTTGACAAAGAGATTTGATACAATGGGGGTTAATGTTGTCCAAACCTCCTTTGTAACTTTGAGATGAGTGAAGATAGTTGTAACACCCCCAATTTTCGATGTAAATTAATTCAGTTGAGAATAATCTATTAAATATATTGTGCCTTGAGGATATTGATGATATGTTATGTATGCCAAGTGTTGAGAGTGTATACATTTACATTTAGGCAAAACTTTTGAGGAAATATGAGAAATGGTGATTTAATTCTATGGTTTAAGGTTTCGATAGTTTATATGATAATTGAGGATATGTATTTGTGGATTTTAAATTTATGAATGATTTGAGGTTGTGGAAGAGACATAGAATGAGTCTAAGCCCTAAAAAGGAGTAAAAGTGTATGGGAAATTGAGTATATTGGTCTAGGATTGACTATAGGCCCTTTGTAGTTGATCTTACGAAGGAAAAATGGAATAAAATGCAAGCATTTTTGTCTAAGATCGACTATAGAGCCTCCATAGTTGATCCTATGAAGGAAAAGTTGAATACTAGCGAACATACTACTCTAGGATCATGTCACAACCCAGAACTCCCATCGGGCCCATGACAACCGCCACGACGTCTCGATAGGCACTCATTACCCGGAATGCTGATCGAAACCTCGCAAGGCTTAGCATCAGCTTTTGCATCTCCCTGGTGAGCGACAGTTATTAAATCTCTCATTTCAAGAAATCATAAGTCGTTTCCAAATCAAAATAATATAATATTATTTTTTGGCTCACAGGGGTATTTTTATCATTTTTCTTCGAAAATATCGAAACTCGCCAAAAACATGGTGTGTGGGTGAAAAACACATGTTTATAGAGAAATCCGTATTTAATTTTTGTAGTGTAAAAGCTAAATATATTCATACGTACTTTAAAGCAGATAACTGAAGTATGAAATTACTTTTACAGTGACACGTGGGCCCCCAACTAAACCAATAAGGTGCAAGTCTGTGAACCTACAATTTTGTCGATGCAAGGCTAACTGAAGTCCTTGATGCAATCGACTATTTACTGACTATTTCGAGCTTGAAATGTGGGGAATTGAGGGTGGTAAAATTATAAAATCCCAGTGAGTAAACAAATAACATCCAAACCATCTAAAGTCGAGTAAATGGAGACAAGTAAGATATTCCATTCTAGTATGTTTTTCATAACATCAATAATCAATTTACTCAAATAATCAACTTGGCTTATGTATTTCACAAAACTTGGCTCTTGCCAACATCATTCCCGAGGATGCCTTGGCCTAGGCATCTGATCAAGACTACCAAGGCTGTTCAGTGTAGTACACACATGAATATATTTTTACATTTGAAAATCTAGCCATGCTTTAGCGTTGGCTGAGTCTCACTCTCATGCGGTGGTCCACGTGAAGTGCACTCAAATCTTTACCTCCAGAGACACCCTCTACATGGCTCTCCAATTGAGGTAAGGTATATCTGATTCTGTGCCCCCTCTCTTAGGCTGGTCCACAGAACCTCCAATACTGGAATTATGGATTATTTTAGCTACCACCTGATTTATAAAATCTGTATCTGCATGACTTGACAATTTCTCGCAACCTAGCCTCTCAAGGCTGAATACACAGTACAAATAATTCTAACACCAAAAATTAGTTTAGCCATTCATGCTCATATATTGTCACAAGCCATTCAATTTAAAACCATAAATTTAAAACACATCAAGTGGTCTCCAATTACTCTATTTGAAAAGCCATCATTCAATTTCAAAACAATTTATAAAATCATTTTATTTAAACACATTTTACTTATAAAACATAAGGATTTACCATTTAACTCATTTTCCATAAAATCATAAAATCAGGCAAAAACCCCTCTAGATAATTAAGATGATAGTAAGGTTACTCACAGTATCAGGAGTAGAAATAATCTTAGTCCCGGTCTTTGGTGTAATCTCTTTATCCTTATCAAATAGCTCACCACCTATACATCACACATGACACAAAATTCAATAATTTGTGTCAATTTGTCATAAACTATTTCAGGCTCTCTAAATCTAAATGAATGCATGCGATGGGATGCAAATTGTCCGATTAATCGCTTAAATGTGATATTCAACCTAAGTCACACTATACTTCGTCTAATCGTCTAAAATCTCCAATTTAACTCCAAATCAATTCTTCTCACTTTCTACACTCCAATTATACCTAAATTACCTCAGTGACTGTGGATGAGATTCAATTTATCAGTCCCGGGTCAATAATCACACATGTCTATATGTTGAGCAAAAATTCAGATTTTCACACCAAAATTTCCCATTTAATTTCTAGCCTCACCAAACATTAAATATGACCAAAATATCATGAAATATCATCAATTTCAGCCACAATATCCTCCCTAGAAATTTGGCCAATGAAGAACACATAAGGAATGAGTGATTTTCAAGCTTGATTCTTACACTAAACACCATAAATCATTGAAAACATCCATATAACTTAAAATCCAACCAAAACATCACCAAACTCTCTCTCTCTAGAATTCGGCCTTCATGGGTTTCATCATGCCAACTCAATTTTTCAGCCATAGAAATAAGAAAATAAAGCATGGGTATGCTAGATCTCAAGCAAAAATTGAAAAATCATACCTTATCTTGCTTGATTCCTTGAAATTTCCATAATTTTTCTTGACATTCTCTTATCTAGGGTTTGTTCTAGTTTTTCCTTTCTTTCCTTTGTCTTGACCGAATATGGAGAAGACGAATGGGATAAATATGGGCTGATTTTTATAGAAAATAATAAAATATTCTTGCTTGACCCGTGTCACATGCTTATTAGTCCATTTTTCTTTTTATACTTTAATAATTATGCTTCCATTCTCCACCACATGATTACTCAAAAGTCAAAATGAGGATAAGGGAAGACCATGTGCTGGACAACTGTCCTGGTGGTGGAAAATTACTGTTTTGCCCCTAGGGTGGCAAAATTACCATTTTACCCCTATGCTCCAAAAATACCGAAATTACAACTTTTTCAATTATCAACCTAAAATTATACTCCAATGAGTCAAATGTGATCAATCTTGATCAAAAACTTCTTCCAATATTCCAATTTTATCCTCAGGTGGTAAAATTACCATTTTGCCCTTGGATAGTGAAAATTTCGATTTAACTCCAAATTAATCCTCAAACTCCGAATCACCATTTTAAGTCATTCCTTGACTGTAAAAATTTGAATTTCACCTTAAAATCCCTATTTGACCTAGTTCGAGGCTTAGATCAATTTTATTGTACCTCTAGGTACAATACCGACTTTTGTCGATTTTTCGAGGCTCTCCTAGTATGTAAACATGCTATCCATCACATGTATGTCATGGCAAGTATTTTATGAGGTTGGGCTTTACAGATAAACTATAGACCATCCATAGTCGATGCTGTGAAGGGAAATGGGTGAATTTTGTAGTCCAAGGTTGACTACAAAGTTCCCATAATCGACCCTAGGTTGCCCAATAAGCCAAAATCGATCTTAAAAGCCCTAAATTTGACTTTTCTTCATTTTCCCTCTTTTCCTTTTTATTTTTCCACAATTTTCTCTAAAACTTTATACCCATCAAAACTTGTAAACCCCAACAATTAACCTTGGATTTTAAGCATTAAAGGAAGGAATTTTCACTCCTAAAAAGCTTGGCTTGATTTTTGTTATCTTTCTCTACCCATTTGAAACCCTAGGCCATAAATAAACATTTAAAGTTATTTGGACTGGATTGGAGCTTGGGAAACACTTCTAGAGGTAAGATTTAGCATTTTTATCAATTGATTTTCAATTTAATTGGTTAATAACTTAGATTTAGATATGATCCAACTTTAGAGATATTTTCTTCCTTGATTTTACTAGATATTTGGAGCTAAGAATTATGCAATCCAGCTTCGAAGGCATGGGTTTAGCCCATTATGGAATGATTTGAGCTTATATGTTGGGTTGCTCAGGATTTGGCTTTTTTTAGAAAAGTAGGCACTTTTCGAACGCTAGGATATTATTAGTTTTGTGATGTTTTAATGTGTTTAAGGGAAGATTGAGCAAGTTGGAGTCATTTAGGAGTTGAAAGATGGTTGGAACCTAAGGATTGAAGCATGGTTATGAAATGTTGGCTCCATTAGTTTTTGATGATAATAAAACATTTCCATTCATTTGTGTCTAATATTTCCACTTGAGTGTGTAGGACAAAAAATGTATACAAATAATTAGTCAATCATTCAAATGCATATATCAAATAGCATAGAAATAAGGAAGCCAATATTGATTAACAAGACAGAAGCCCCTTAGTCGATTAATGAAGAGTTAGTTAGCTAAAATTCAAATTGGAAAAATGGCGGGCTGAACAGTGTTGAGAAACAGAACCAACCTAGTCAACCAAAAAGTGGGTTTGTCTACTAAGACGCTACTGCCAAAAATCTAGACTTCAAGATAAAACCGACTTAGTCGACCAAGAACTAGGTTAGTCGACTAAATGCACACTACTAGAAATTGAGAGCAGAAAACAGAGACGACTTAGTCAACTAAGATATTGGTTAGTCGACTAAGAGCATTCTGTCTGCAAGTTTGAATCCTGCACTAGAAGATAAATTAATGACCAGAATTGCTACCTAAACTGTTTTCAATGGTAAGAAATTGTCTAACACATTTCAGAGCTGACTTTCTAAGTATAAAAGAGGGTTCCAACGGCTAGAAATGCATTGAAGGCTTCCAAGAACACAAAAAGAGCTGAAAAATAAAATAATACTTGTTGCTCATTTACTGCACTCAACTCCTATCCTTTGTAATTGTGATCTGCACTTCGTTGGTACCACTTAGATCAACCTTGTGATCATAGGTACACTCTTTTTACTTCACTCTTTGTATTCTTAGAGTGAGCGAGTCACTCTAAGGGATTGATTCAAGCTAGGATTGCTTGATTGGGTATAGGTTCTAACTTAGCCTTGAAAAGTTAGGTGTTGGGTTTTAGTTGATCCCGTTAAAAACTATTGTGAAAGGTTTTGGCTGAGCCTGGTAAAACCCATTGTAAAAGCTTGGTGAAAGCTTGTGAATTTCACTGTTCATATTAATTGTTTAGAAAAATCCTTGGTTGAACAATCAAGGTAGTGGATGTAGGTCTTGGACCGAACCACTCTAAATTTCTACACATTGTCTACTCTGTTTTTATTTTCGTTGCTTTTCAAATTAGTTCCTCATCTTGCCAAGAGCCAAAAAAGTGCTATTCACCCCCCCTCTAGCACATTTATTTAGGACCAACAAGTGGTATTAGAGCCTAACCCTCATTTTTAAGGCTTAACATCCTTAGGGGAAATCCAAATGGCTTTTAAAAAATCTATGGATGTTGAAGGTCAATGCATAAATATGCCCCCTCTATTTGATGGCTCTAACTATCCTTATTGGAGCACTATGATGTCAATATATGTTAGGGCAATTGATTATGAGATGTGGGATGTCATAACTGATGAACAAATCATTCCCTCAACCTTAAATGTAGTGATAAATGAGATAATCCCTAAGGCAAGGTTTGAATGGACCAAGGCTGAAACCAAAAAGGTCTAGACCAAAAGGCAATCAATACATTCTATTGTGCTCTAACCCCCACAGAATTCAATAAAGTTTCAAGTTGTACTATAGCAAATAGGTGTGGGATAAACTTAGGATTATCTATGAAGGAACTTCTCAAGTCAAGGAGTCCAAGATAGCCCTCTTGACCCATAATTATGAAATGTTTAAGATGGAGCCTGGTGAACATATCGCCAGCATGCTAGATAGAATCACAAACATTACAAACAAACTAGGTCAGCTAAGCAAACCAATTCCTGAGCATGAAATGGTTAAAACACTTCTTATAAGCCTACCAAAAAATTGAAAGCCTAAAGTGACTACAATCTGAGAAGCCAAGGACTTAAACGTTATAACTTTGGATGAAATTTGTGGTTTTCTCCTTACTTATGAGTTGGAACTTAAGGAAGAGGAAGAAGAAGATAGGAGGGAAGCTAAAGAAAAAAAGAAGAGCATCACCCTCAAAGCCAACATTCTTGAAATAGAATTGGACGAGCTATCCTGTGATGATGATGAAGAACTAGCACTGGTTGCTAGGAGATTCAGAAAACTGATGGGCAAAAGAAACCAAAGACTAGCTAGAAGAGAGTTTAGAAAAGATAAAGGTTCTTCATGGAAAATCAAAAGCAAAAACGACATTAACAAAAAAGATGAGCTAACCTGCTTCGAATGCAAGAAGCCTAAACATTTCAAGTTCGAATGCCCATTGTTGAAAGATGAAACTCCAAGGAGAAACAAGAAATCAAAGAAGGTAATGGTGGTAGCTGCTTGGTCAAACAGTGACACTTCAAGTTCTGAAACTGAAGAAGAAAAATCTGAGGAAAGAGCAAACCTGTGTTTGATGGCACAGGATAATGAATCCGAAGTATCCTCATCCCTCTGTGATATTTCTGTTGATGATCTACAAGATAAGTATGAGTGCCTTTATGATGAATTTGAAATACTGTTTTCAAAATACAAGACTTTAAAGAAAAAGACTGCATCTCTTGAAAATGATTTGGAAAAGATAAGAGAAGAGTTCAATTTTATTTTTGAGCAAAGAAATTTTCTACAAGTTGAGTTAGAACAGTCAAAAATAGATTTTAAAGTTTTAAAATTAGAGCTGGATAATAAATCTGAAGCTTTGCAAAAGACACTTGATGAAAATACAGCCCTTAAAAGTTTGAAAAATGAAACTTCAAAAAGAAATATCTTTTACAAGAAAAATTTTGCCAATGCATAATCTAGATGTTATATTTGTAATAAAATTGATCATTTATCATATGATTGTTTTAAGAAAAGAGCACGCAGAAAATAAGAAAAATATGGGTTCCAAAAGGATCCTACATTGCAGTTAACAATCAAGAATCCATCAAGGTATGGGTAGCTATAAAGAAAAACTAAAAATTTGTCTTGTAGGTTGAGCTGCACTTAACGGAGACATGTTCAAGAGCCCAACTCAAGAAGAAGTAGCCTTGGTATATACACAATGGTTGCTCAAGGCACATGACAGGAGATAAAATGTTATTTGCTAAGCTGAAAAAAGGAAAGGGAGGAACCGTATCCTTTGGTGATGATTCAAAAGGTAGAATTCATGGTATAGGAACGATTGGTAAGAACTCCCAAACTCAAATCAGCCATGTGTTATTGGTAAAAGGCTTGAAACATAATTTATTGAGCATTAGTCAATTGTGTGATAAAGGATTTAAAGTATGCTTTGATTCAAATAAGTGTGAAGTGATAGATATAAGCACTAATAAAGTCTCATTTATAAGGAGAAGATTAAAGAATATGTATGTTGTATTTCTTGAAGACCTTGAAATGAATTGTGAAATGTGTTTAGTGGCAAATGTTGAAAATGATAGCTAGCTTTGGCATAAGAGATTAAGACATGTGAGCATGCATACTATGTCAAAATTAATTAGGAAAAATCTAGTTGTTGGATTGTCGGAAATAAAATTTGAAAATGATAAAATATGTGATGCTTGTGTGAAACCTTGACCCCTACTAACCCGTAACTAGCAGTAAACGCGACAACACGAACTAGGGGTAATTTTGTTATTTCTCTTGGTGAGCCCCTAAAAGTAGTTTTCTAATGTTATTAAGGTCCAAGTAGGCCTAAGGAATAGTTTGGGATAAAATATTCTGCATACGAGAAAATAATAATAAAATAATAATATTTTTATTAAAGAAAAATTTACAAGATAAAAAGTGATTCAGAAGTCAATTGAGGCATAATAAGGTATTTTGGGTGCTAAGGAGAAAAGAGGAGGTAAGAGGACATTTTTAGAATAAAATAATATTTTATTAATAAAATAATATTAAAATATTAATATTTTATTCAATGTCAAAATTTTTCATGAAGAAGGAGTATATGGTCAATCTAAGTGGGGGAAAAGAAGAATGAGAGAATTTTCGAGAAAAATGACGTTAATGGGACCGCGTGTCTTTATTAAGTAAAGATAGCGCAAGCAAATAAATATTTTAAATATTATGGGGACACCACGTTGGAGTACAAACTTCATACTTTGTTTGTACATATGTGGAAAAAGGTAATAGAAGGAAATTGGAGTTAAATGAGTGTTGGGAGGACTAAATTAAAATGAAAGGAAACAAAAAGGGTAAAACGGTCATTTTGCATCTCGAGTTAAAATTTTTAAGTTTTCATCAACCCGTGTATTTCTAAACCCTTATGGACCTTGTCTTAGTGTTAAAGAAGTAAAAAGATTGCATAAAAGCAATGAAAAAAACAAAATGACATAGTTTAGGGCATTTTGGTAATTTTGCTAGAAATGGATAAACTTAAGCCATAAAAATCTAAGTTTCTAAAATGTTCTTCAAATTTCTAGCACATATTCTTCTTCTCCATCCTCTCCCACGTTCTCTCACCCCTCCCATGGAAGCTTGCCTTGAATTTCCTTATATTTCCTTGAGTTAACCCCGATTTTTCATGTTTTTGTGTACCCTTTCCCAAAGTTCTTTGTGCTCTTCTACTTTCTGTCACGACCCGGAACTCTCATCGAGCCCATGACAACCGCCGCGACATCCCGATAGGCACTCATTACCTCGAATGCCGATTGGAATCCCACAAGGCTTAGCATCAGCTTTCGCATCTCCTCGATGAGCGATAGTTATTAAATCTCGTCTTTCAAGAAATCATAAGTAGTTTCCAAATCAAAACAATAAAATATTATTTTCTGGCTCACAGGGGCATTTTTGTCATTTTTTTTCAAAAATACCGAAACCCGCCAAAAACATGGTGTAAAAGATAAATATGTTCATACATACTTTAAATCAGATAACTGAAGTATAAAATTACTTTTAAAGTGACACATGGACCCCTAACTGACCAAGAAAGTGTAAGGCTATGAACCCTTACTTTTTAGGATGCAACTCCGAGATTAATTCTCGTCTCAATCAACTATCAACAAACTGTCTTGAGCCTGAAAAATGGATAGGAAGAGAGGTGAGATTATGATTATATAATCCCAGTGAGTAAACAAACACCATTTGAACTATCTAAAGGCGAGTAAATGGAGACGAATTAAAATATTCTTTTCCAATATATGTTTCATAACATGAATATTCAGTTTACTCAATTAATCAACATGACTTATATATCTCACAAAACTTGGCTCCTACCAAAATCATTCTCGGGGATGCCTTGGCCTAGGCATCTGACTGAGACCACCAAGGCTATTAAATATCTTTACATCCGAAATTCTAGCCATGCCTTGGCGTTGGCTGAATCTCACTCTCACGCGGTGGTCCACGTGAAGTGCACTAAAAAAGCCCACCTCATGAGATACCCTACGTGCCTCTACGACCGAGGTCAGAATATAAAGGAGTTTATCGTACCCCTCTAATAGGCTGGTCCACGGAACCCCGCCACTGTAGTAACTAATCTTTATTTTATCTACCACCTAATTTATAAAATCCTTATCTACATGACATGGCCATTTATCGCAATCTAGCTTCTCAAGGCTGAATACATAGTATATATAATTTTGACAAATACCAACTTTTCCATTCATGCTCACATATTGCTATAAGCCATATAATTTAAAACACAATTTATAACACAAGTAGACAGTCTCCAATTACTCTATTTTCAAAACCAGTATTCAATTTTTCAGAAAATTTATAAAATCATTTTATAAAATCACAATTTCTCCTAAAACATAGCAATTTACCATTTAAACCCATTTTCTATAAAATCACACAATTGTATAAAACTACTCTAGATGATTAAGATGATAATAAGTTTACTCACAGTTCTAGGAGTCGATGTACTCCTAATCCCAGTCTTCAAGCACAATCTTTGTACTTTTATCAGTGTAATTTACTCACCACCTATCCACAATGTACAATACATAATTAACCACATTAATGCTTGACCATTATAAAATCAATTAAGGCTCGGTGTATATGCATGATATGATATGCAACTTATCCGACTATCGCTTAAATGCGGTGCTTACCTAATTCGGCCTATTACCCGATTAAATGACAATTATGTCCGATTTGGCTCCAAATTGCTGCATTTCATTTCTAATACCTCAATTCACCAAACATTATTCAAATAACACCAATTTCAACATCAAAACCTTCCCATTTCTTCATGAAAAAATTCGGCCATTACAATGCACTAACACCGTGATTTTTCCTACTTAATTTTCTCACCATTATTCATCATTTTCTAAGCCATTTCTCTTTAAATAATAACAATCCATCACCCACACACATCAAGGAAGATTTGGCCAATGAAGATTCATGGGGAAAATGGATTCTTTTCTTGTTGTTTTGCTTCTAAATATGCTAAACTAACTAAAAACACTAACATATCTTAAAATCAATTCAATCCAATATCTTTCTCTCTCCTTACCCATTTTGACCAGCCATGAATTCATCATGAAAACATGTTATTTAACCATGAAAATTAAGGGAAAATGCATGGGTAAGGTAAATCACTAGCTAAATCAAAGAAATTTTACCTTTGTTTGATCAAATCCTTGAATTCCAACACTTTCTCTTTGATTTTTCCCACCTAAGGTTTGTTCTTCCTTGGTTTCTCTTCTCTTCTGATTTGGCTAATCATTATGGGAGAAATGGGCTGATTTTTTACCTTTTTATAAAGAAATAATAAAATAATAAAAGCATGACACATGGCATTTTCTTATTGGTTCAAATTTTAAATATTTGACTTTTAATTCTTTAATTCTCCACCACACATTTCTCATGTTTATCTATTTCCATGATGAATAAAATCCCTTGGTCTTGACAAGTGTCGGTGGTAAAATTTATAGATTTACCCCCGGGGTGGCAAAATTATCATACTCCAATACTCAAATCATACTCCAATAAGTCAGATGGGGCCAAAAAAATCGTTTCTAAAATTTTCATTTTGTCCCCAAGTGACAAATGACCATTTTGCCCCTAGATAGTGAAAATTTCGGTTTGACTCCAAATTGATCCTCGAACTCCAAATCACCATTTTAAATCATTCATGGACTGTGAAACTCTTAATTTCACCTTAAAATTCCTATTTGAACAAGTTCGAGGCTTAATCGACTTATTGGTACCATTAGGGGCAATATCATCTTTTAACAATTTCTTGAACTTCCTAAATATGCAAACATTCTATTGAGCATGTAAATGACATCGTAATTATTTTATAGAACAGGGTTTGACACTTTCTCACCATAAAAACCCTCAAAACCTTTCCTTATTACACTCTCTCACTAGCTGGACGTTCTAGAGAGAGAAAGTGAGATTTTCATGATAGTTTGAAAGTTTTGGGCAAGAAATTCAATTACAAAGCTACCAAGGTGAGTAGTGAAATTGAGTTGATTTTTTTTATTGAGAATGGCTAGTGGCTAGATCGGTGAGTGTTTTGTAGTTGAGGTGGGTTATTCATTGTAGTGTGACTAGAATAGTGAAGATATATAGCCACTTAAATGGTAATTTGAAAGCTAGCTAAGAGAAAGCTTTTAGAATTTATAAGTATGTGGCTTGAATTAATGGTGATGCTAATGTGATAATACGTTCCAACGAAGCCCTATCGCCCCATTTGGACAATTAGAGAGGTTGAGTCGACTAAAGGTTCAACAGAATATCGGTGAGTGAACTTGCATTTCAAAATAGTTTTGGGAATGTGAATGATTTATTCAATCTTTCTTAAAAACGGGTGCCTTGGGAACAAGCCTTTGATAAATTGTCTCTATGTGTGACATGTGGCTGTTATGGATTGTTGTATTACTACATTATGTTGATATATATATATATATATATATATGAATAATGTTGTGTATTGATATTGACTCAGCTATGTGCGAGTAGGAGTGTGCATAAGCCGATGCTGACCCGGCTATGTACGAGTGGGAGTGCGCATAAGCTGATGCTAACCCGGTTATGTGCAAGTGGAAGTGTGCATAAGCTGATGCATATGAGCTGATGATGATGGGAGGGTGTGCATGATGATTGATATATATATATATATATACATATATGGTATATGGTTGTAATGCAAAATGTGAGAATTTGACTTGTTGAAATTTGGGAATTTGTATGTGTTTCATGTTGCTTTTGTTATTTCAGTAGGATGGCTTTGTTTTGAGGGAAATAAAAACATTTTCTCGATGCTCTGATTCTCGCTGCAGCGGGAAACTCTCAAGTTGTGAAGGCTTTCACTAGACTTGGTTCTCACTGCAGTGAGAAAGTTACTGTAGCTTCTCGCTGCAGAGAGAAGATTTTCGCTACAGCGAGAACTCTCTGTTTGGCCAGCTGAATTTCGCTGCAGCGAGAAACTTTTTGTCCCACTTGGCTACCTTATTGATTTTTGCCACATTTTCCACCCCTTTAACACCATAGTGGATCAAGGACCCTTTTCATAAAGTGATTTACTCATGTGGGGTTTACATGAGGGGTTTTAATAAGAGTTAAAACAAATTGCATTGTTTTGAAAAATGAATGCATCATGATTTTGTTAAACATTCCTTATTGTTTGCTTGTTCCCTTCTTGTTCACTCACTGGGTTTATACTCACCATTTTCAACTTCATGTTTTCAGATCAAGAGGCAACCGGTAACTAGGTCGAGGTGTCCTCGTAGACTTGTATCCACCTTTTGGTAGGTATCAATGGCATTCAATAGCTGCACCTTCGCTATAGTTACTTCGCTAGAAGTCTAGAGTCCTTTTTGTTGAACACACGTGCCCTGATGTAAATTGTTAAGACGTGTATGTATCTTAAGCAATAGATGTTTATATTCTTTAATGATGCTATTATGTAATGGAACGGATGACATTTGTTTGAATCATATAAATGTGAATATATGGTATCGATAGAAAAGTTTTGACATACTCGTTAGTAAGAATTACGAAATACAGTGGCAAGAACGAATGATGAAATCGATGAAGGTAGTTACATAGATAGGCTTGCTTGGGCTTAGTGGGCTATGTCTATTGGGCCCATGCGCCGGTCATGGCCTGAAAATTGGGTCGTGACAGCTTGCCAACTAGGAAAACAAATTAGAACATCCTTTAAGACTAAATAGATTGTATCCACATCTAGACCTCTTGAATTGCTGCACATTGATCTATTTGGTCCAATAAGTATAACTAGTTTAGGAGGAAAATCTTATGGCTTTGTAATAGTTGATGACTACTCTATGTACACTTGGGTTTATTTTCTTGCTCATAAGAATGATGCTCGACCAGCATTTATAAGTCATTGTAGGAAAGTTGAGAATGAAAAAGGACTAGCCATAGTTAGTATTAGGTGTGATCATGGAGGAGAGTTTGAAAATGATGAATTTGAGAAATTTTGCAATGAAAAAGGGTTGGATCATAATTTTTCTGCACCTAGAACACCCCAGCAAAATGGAGTTGTAGAGAGGAAAAATCGAACCTTGAATGAAACGACTAGAACTATCCTATGTGAGAATAACCTACCAAAATATTTTTAGGCTGAGGCAGTGAACACAGCAGCATATATATTTAATAGAGTGTCCATTAGAGCCATGATATCAAACACTCCATATGAACTTTACAAGGGTAGGAAACCAAATATTTCACACCTTAGAAGTTTTGGTTATAAATGTTTTGTGTTAAATAATGGAAAATAGTCCTTAAGAAAGTTTGATGCAAAGAGTGATAAGGCAATATTTTTAGGATATGCATTAAACTCAAAGCCTTAAAAAGTTTTCAAAAAAAGAACTTTAACTGTTGAAGAATCAATCCATGTAGTTTTTTATGAGTCCAATGCCTTACAAAAGGAAATTCATGTTGATGATGATGGTGTAGAGATCCTAGAAAAACAAATGGAAGAAATGAGCTTAAAGAACAACAAGAATAATGAAGAAAGCTCACCTATAAGAGAAAATGAAACTCCTCCTCTAGAGAATTTGCAAAGAACATAAATTCAGCATAGTGATCTTCCAAGGAGCTGGAGATATGCAAAAGGCCATCCACAAGAACAAATCATAGGTGACATTTCTCAAGGAGTTAAGACTATGATAGCAACAAGAGAGACTTGTGAGTTTTCAGCTTTTATATCTCAAATTGAGCCTAAGACATTTGAGGAAGTAGAAAAAGAAGAAAGCTAGATATTTGCCATGCAAGAGGAACTTGATCAATTCAAAAGAAACTGTGTGTGGTCATTAGTCTATAGGCCTTTAAACCACTCTATTGTTGGAACAAAATGAGTGTTTAGAAATACGGTAGATGAGAAAGGAAATGTAGTTAGAAATAAAGCTAGGTTAGTAGCCTAAGGATACAACCAAGAGGAAGGAATTGACTATGATGCAACATTTGCACCGGTGGCTAGAATAGAAGCTATAAGATTTTTGCTTGCATTTGCTTGCTTTAAGAATTTCAAGTTGTTCTAAATGGATGTAAAAAGTGCATTCTTAAATGGTTTCATCCAAGAAGAAGTTTATGTTGAGCAACCCCCCGGTTTTGAGGACTTTGAAAAACCAGATCATGTTTTCAAACTTCATAAAGCCTTGTATGGATTGAAACAAGCACCTAGAGTTTGGTATGAGAGGCTTTCAAAATTTTTGGTTGAAAAAGGTTATGTTAAAGGTAGTATCGATACAACATTGTTTATCAAAATATACTTAAATAATTTAATTGTTGTCCAAATTTATGTGGATGACATTGTGTTTGGTGCAACTAATGAGGCTTTAAGCAAGAACTTTGCTAAAAAAATGCAGGGTGAATTTGAGATAAGCATGATGGGTTAGCTGAAGTACTTTCTTGGCCTTCAAATCAAACAAAGTGAGAAAGGAATCTTAATCAACCAAGAAAGATACTCTCAAGACATGCTCAAAAAGTTTGATATGCTAAAGCTGAAAACAATTAGCATACCAATGAGTCCATCCACCAGACTTGATTTAGATGAAAAAGGAAAGGATGTTGATCAAAAGCTCTATAGAGTTATGATCAGATCATTACGCTACTTAACAGCAAGCAAACCGGATATTCAGTTTAGTGTGTGTTTGTGCACTAGATTTAAGTCACAACCTAAAGAATCACACTTAACTGCTGTTAAGAGAATTTTTAGATACCTCTTAGAAACACAAACCTTAGGAATATGGTACTCTAGAGAATCATTAGTTAATCTTGTAGGCTATTCAGATGCAGACTTTGCAGGAAGCAGAATCGATAGAAAAGGCACTAGTGGAACATGCCAATTTCTAGGAAGTATGCTAGTATCCTGGTCAAGTAAGAAACAAAATTTTGTAGCACTTTTTACAGCTGAAGCAGAATATATTTCCTTAGGTAATTGTTGTGCTCAGATTTTGTGGATCAAATAATAACTAAGAGATTATGGAATATCAATGCATAATATACCAATATATTGTGACAATACAAGTGCAATTAATATTTCAAAAAATCCTATGCAGCATTTTAGGACTAAGCACATTGAGATTAGGCATCACTTTGTTAGAGACCATGTAGTGAAGGGCTCTAAATGAAGATAGATTTTGTGAGATTAGAAGGAATTTAGGGATGATTAATATGCAAGAGTTGTAGGTAAATTTTTGACTTCTACACATAAAACAGAAGGCACTTAGTCGACTAAGAAAGGTCTTAGTCAACTAAGAGCATTCTGACTCATTAAATAATAAGACTCAGTTGAGTTAAAGGCAGAAGGAATAAAATAATGAAAAGAAAATGTCTACCGGGAAATAAAACATAGTAAAAAACAGCCCAAACCAAAAAAAAAATTAAGAGGTAATTTTTGAATTTTGAAGGGAGAGTTACCAATTATTCTTAAAGAAGGGAAGTCAGACAGTTTTTTTTTATTAAACTACTCTCAACCTATTTTCTCTACATTTTCTCTGTTCTAAAATCGACGCCTAAAACTGAAACCCTCACTTGTGTTGAAAATCTTCCAAACTAAATGGCGAAATCAGTGCAATCTCAAGAACTTCTGGAGAAGAAGAAATGCAAATGGCCATTGGAAGAAAGCATGCAAGCAGAAATATAAAAGAAAAAGAAAAAGACTGCGTTGGGATCTGTGAGTGAAAAATCTGGAAAATAACAAAAAGAAAAGAGCCACAAATCTAACAAGAAGAAAGACAAAGGTAAATCGCTCAAGAAAGGTATTACCTCATCTTCTAAATTTAGAAATAAGGTACATGAAGAGAGATTTAGAAAAATAGAGAATGCACCTATCACTTGTGGAAAATACATTGATTGGGATAGTTTTAATGAAATTTTAGAAATTCAGACAAGCTTGTCTGATTATTTTGAAGAGTTAAAATTGAAGGAGTTTAGTACATTTAGAAACCGATCATACAGTGCTAGTTTAGTTAAAGAACTTTATTCGAGTATTGTTGTTGACAAGGATGAACTAGAGGAACCAAATGATTATACTGTGAAGGTCTGAATGTATTTTTAAATGGGAAAGAATTTACTGTGACTGCTATTGATTTAGGCAGTTTGCTTAAAATTGAATGTGCAGAGGGGGAGTTTGAATTTCCCAAAAACTATGATACCTCATCCTTATGGGAGGTAATTATAGGAAAGAAAGAGAAATATTCTTCTAAGAGTAATGCTGGTTTGATCACTAGTCCACAAATCATAATAGTTCATTATTTCATTGTTGCTAATGTTCATGGAAGAGGGGGAAGTCTTAGCTATATCAGTCTTCAGGATCTTTGGCTAATGGAACATGCCTTCAATGGCAGTCCACCAAACCTAGGAAGATTTATGATTAAGAGAATGGAAGGAGCTTGTAGATTGGAAAAGATTAATCTGCCATATGGGAATATTATTACTGCACTGGTCTAGAAAAAGGGGATTTGGAGTTCAAGATATGCATTGAATCAGGTAAAGAGCAAGGATCAACCAATCTACCTCGAGAGTTTACCTAAGATGGGTTGCAAACTTGAGGGAGAAAAACATGTTAAAACTCCTAAAGTAACTCTTGGAGAAGATCCTTCACTCTCGATTCAACTAGAGGCAGCACCATCTCAATTCTCAAATAAAGTGATCTTCAACTTGCTTATGAGAATTGATGGCAAGCTCACAAACCAAGAGGCAAGAATTCAGAAAATTGATGAAAGGCTAACAGAAATAGAAAGCAAACTGAAAGGAAAAGGAAAAACGCCATCTGAACTTGCTACTGCAAATACCTATGCAACAAGGTGCTGAAGGTTCAACCTTCCAGGCCAAGGGACATGAGCCTAAAGTCAATCAACCAAGAAAATCTCCCTCCCTTGAACCTCAAAACAAAAATGAATCAGAACAGGGAATAGAAATTCTTGGTTCACCGGATGAGAATCCTCCTTCAAGGCAGCCCACTCCTCCAAATTCAGAAGAAGTATCCATTATGGATGTTTTTCATCAAATGGTCAGGGAGGAGCAAGCTGAAAAGGAAGCTGCCAAAGCACAAGCAAGGATATCCACTACAGAAGGGCAGTTTAAGAAAGGAAAAGAGAAGGTTACTGAAGATCCATAGGCCAAGTGCAAACACCTGGCAAGGGCAAGAAAACAATGGCCACTAAAATAAAATTCCTCAAAAAAAGAAAATCCTCCAGATTGACAGAGAAGGCTAGGTCAGCAACAATATCCTCTCCTTAAGACCCTTTTGAGATATCACCCTTTGAACAATCCCTTGAAAAATCCCCACTAGAACCCTCACCCGAACCTCTAAATGTTTTCCATGGTATTGATGAGTCCACTCCTTCAACCTCTTTAGAGGATTGACCCCCTCTTGATTTTGATGATGCCAAAAAGAGGGAAAAGTATGGCAAGGACCTTAGGGGAGAAATTATGGAGAGATTAGGGGAGATAGGAAGTAGAAACTATCTAAGGGCAGTTTCAAAACATTAACTATTATTTTTTGGTTATCTTCTGTTTGTGTCCTATTGACAATTGAACACTTGAATTTAACATTGTTGTTTATGTTTCTTGTGTGTAAAATGGGATGCTAATATGTTTATATTATTTGCTTGTTGATAATTGAATATCTGATGATGCCTTACTGCTAATGGTATTTTGACTGTTGCTGATAAAAATCTGGTGTTATACTAATATTGGGATAGCATTGTCACAGCCCAAATTCCAGGCTATGACGGGCGCATGAGCCCAATGGGCATAGCCCACTAAGCCCAAGCAAGCCTATTTATGCAATCCCAATCATCATTCCAAACCATCATTTCTCAAACCCATATTGTAATTCTCAACTAAAAAAATTTCAATAACATGTTATAGTAACCCAATACTCATAATTGTATCATGCTAACATAGTATCACTCATTTTCCACTTTACAGTGGCTTTAGTAATCAAATATACATATTTGATTTTTCTAACATGAATCTGAGTGGTCTACATTACTTATATGTATACACAATCATACGACTCTTGACCGTTAGCGGAGTGACTGTGGGTGAAGGTACAGCTACTGAGATGCCATAGTACCTACCAAGAAGGTGAGCATATGTATGCGACTCAATCTAGGTCCCAACTGCCTCTAAATCTGAAAACACCCCTTTTAAAAACGTGAGTATAAAACTTAGTGAGTGAACATGAGAAGGGAACAAGCAATCAATAAGAAAAATTTGGAAATCATGACGCACTTGTTTCAAAAACAATGCAATTGATTTAGTTTCTTACTAAAAACCCTTAATTTCAAACTTTGATTAATAACCTCATGGTGTGGCAAAAACCCAAGATCAATCCATGAAGTTAAATGGGCAAAAAATATGTCAAAATCAAGCAAGGTAGCAAGCATGGCAGCAAGTTTCTCACTGCAGTGAAGTTAATTCTTGCTGCAACGAGATTTAGGCGGCCAAAACAGAAAGGTTATTTTTTTGTTTGTTTTGATTTAAAAATAGCTTATATCCCCTAAAACATGATATTTAGTAACTATTGCTCACAGGGGAGATGTAAAACTGATGCGAGAGCTTTGCAAGGTTTCGATTGACATTTCGGGTAATGAATGTCTATCGAGACATCGAGGCGGATGTCACGGGCTCGAAGGGAGTACCGGGTCGTGACACATATGCACTCCCACTAGCATATGGCTTGGTTAGCATCGGCTTATGTGCACTTTTACTTGCACATAGCCGGGTCAACATCGGCTTATGCGCACTTCTACTCGCACATAGTCGGGTCAGCATCGGCTTATGCACACTCTTACTTGCACATAGCCGGGTTAATATCATTACACAACATTATTCGTATATATATATATATATATATATATATATATATATCAACACAGTATAGGAGCACATAGGTCTGTCCTTTTACACATTTCACATTTTCAAAACATCAAAATATTTTATCAAGGGCTTGTTCTTAAGGCACACGTTTTTAAGAAAAGTTAGATAAAATCAATCAATGTTTTATGCAAATAGATTCACATTCCCAAAATAGTTTTGAAATACAAGTTCACTCAACGATCTTGTTGATTCTTTAATCGATTCTTACTTCGATTATTGGTTGAAATGGACATGTGAGGCCTCGTTGGAACCTATCACACACATACACATCACTACCAACC
Organism: Theobroma cacao; assembly: GCF_053813885.1. NCBI lineage: Eukaryota > Viridiplantae > Streptophyta > Magnoliopsida > Malvales > Malvaceae > Theobroma > Theobroma cacao. The sequence goes on from NC_142645.1 coordinate 31,999,570, forward strand.
CAATTTGCATAAATTCATTTCTAAAAGCTATTTCTTAAATCAAGCTCTACTTGTTATTCCTAAATAGCTTCCAATTACCTTTTGATTAGCTATCAATTCTTTCTACTCTAGTATCACTAGAAATAAATAAACAAACCTTAACAATAAAATAACTCACAACTTCAATTACTAGCCATTATCAACAACCTAAAATCAATCCTCATTCATTACTCACCTTGGTGGATTTGTAGTTGAATTCTTTCTCAAGAATACTCAAGCTATCATGGAAAATCCCTCTTTCTCTCTCTAAACTTCCAACTAGTGAGAGAAAGTATAGAAGTAAGACTTTTCAAGGGTTTTAAAGTGAGAGAGTGAAAGAGCACAAAGGTTTTATGAAAAAGTGCACAAAAGCATGAAAATTGGAGCTAGAGAGAGAAAGTTATGGAAGTTGCGAAGAAAGCTTCCATGGAGGATAAAAGGAACGCGAAGGGGAGGAAGAAGAAGAAGGAGAAGCTACTGGAGCTAAGATATTTATGCTTTAAGTTAATCCAAATTTCCACCGAAATTACCAAAATGCCCTTAACATGGTGGTTTTGTCTTCCTCCCATCCTTTGTGTAAACTTTTTGCTTTTTTGACACCGAAACAAAGTCCATAATAGTCTAAAGGTACTCGGGTTCACAAAAGTTAAAAATTTAGACTCAAGATGCAAAATGACCATTTTGCCCCTACCTTGGAAATCATCATTATTTCTATTTCTTTCGTCATCTTATCCTTATTTTCATCATTCATTTGTGCCTTAGGCCTACTTAAGCCTTAATATTGTTTGAAAGCATACTTCTAGGGGCTCACCAAGAGAAATTAGAAAATTACCCCTGGTTCGCATTATTGCATTTACTTCTAGTTATGTGCCGATGGAGATCGAGATTTCACAAGTTCACTTCTGAATTACCCTTTTAACTCAGTAATCAACCTCAATTGGCATCTGTAAACTTTATTAGCTACCATATCAAAATACAGGGTACTACAGTCTCCCCCACTTAAAATGAATTCGTCCTTGAATTCAAATTGACGTAGGGTGAATAATCAAAGTTCTAAAGTTCTACCGCATCACTTTCGTCGGGCATCCTTAACATAGAACCTTGGTTTATGCATCATATCGACTTCTAATCTTATAGAAAACTCGACAATGTCATAGTATATAATTATGTGTACTACTTTTGTTGGATCAAAACAATATCATTCTTTATCTTATGAAGAGAATTCAAATATGCTATTAATTTTGGTCACACCTAAATTAAATCATCCTTAAATCATCAATCATGCATGTTTACTTAACCACCCAGAATTCCTCTGCCTTGATCTTTTATCAAACCTTCCAACATTCAAGCATTTATTCCACCATTGACTATGGGTCTAAATGGTCAACCAACCTCTATTCCATTTTACATACCTCCATACAAATTCCATTCAAGCATTTCATAATACATAAGGATCAAACACTCTTTATTTATTCATATATATTTAACATAACGGATGATTAAAATCTGGTAACCATTAGTAATCATATTCCCAAAAACAAACTCCAATACTTTCATGATCGAGTGCTCACTAGATAAGTCTCAACTTATACCACAAGGCATTTCAATAAATCATAACATTCCACATACCCCCTTATAATCTTAACCAATCTCTTTAATCACTAACTCAACCTCTCAAGATTAAAGTTGCTCAACATTTTCCCTTTAAAGTTCCTTTCCAAGTCTCATTTTGATTACTAATCATTTCTACATTTTCGATGTCATAGTTAATTTGCTCGTCATCAATCACCCACAACATATCTAACTTGATTTTTCTCAAATTTACTCCAAACATCAGATCTCATGGCCTCATTAGTTCATCAATATGAAGATCAAATTAAACATTTATCTCTCCTTAAGTGCACTTTAAAATTTAAGAATCATCTATTAAGACCTTTCTGATATTAACTTCTTTTGTCCTTTTTACCTTAGAAAATTAAATCCACAATCATTCATTTTGAATCATGAGCTTTATACCAATCAAGGCAAATTTTACACTTTTAATTATACGAATTCAAATGCACACCTTTATGCATAAGCTATAAACTTTTCCCCGCATCTTTATATATCAAACTATATATATTGAAGCTATACCAAAATCGAGACATCATTTTCCATTGCCCCTTAAGATATTAAATTCATGTCATACTTCTTTATTTGTGTACTTCATAATAACCTAATAATTTCTAACTCACAGTTAAGCTAGTTCATATGCCAAGCCTCTCAGGCTATATCAAAACACGAAGTTTTATCACGATATAATAGAATTTGATGAACTCATACCAAAAGTATAAACACTTACTTTTAAGCTAACAGCATTATAATCCACTTGTTCACTTCCAAAATTAGAGATAAATTATCTTAATCATTGTTTAGCACTATAACCATTGATAGAATATCATCATCGAATCAAATTTAACTAACTTTGCATGACCTTTTATACCAATGTGCAACATATATATCCATACATATATTTTTTCAAAAATTTTAACTTTGAATAGCCTTAGGCATATCAAGCTCAATAAGCCATCTATAAAACCAAAATAACCAGCAATCAAATTTAGAATCAATTCTTCTTATAGTTGGTTAGATCATGCTCATCATTTATGGTGAATACACAAAGTTGATCCTAATATTTTATTCTCATACTAGAATCGACCACTAATAGGCACCATCCCCAAAGCACCACGTGTCTTAAAAATCGATTTTTCTTAGCAAAAATTCATATTCTAATATCATGCTTCTAGGTCGTAGCTCATTACCAAAGTCTTTACTCGTATATAAATACTCGAATCATCATATTTATTCTAAGTAGATTCCTACAATTTTTGTAGTGTATTTCTATTCCCTTACCAAGGGTAGTATCATTTAATCAAACCATGTCACCCTCATTCTCTAAACATTTGAAGCATAATTCAACCTTTGCCTATCCCTATCAGGCACTTTACCTTGATAATTATTCAAAATAAATTGGAACTTGTAGGGGAAGCACATTTCACAATTTATGCCTTGCGTCTACAATTATGTTGAGACCAGAACCTCATCGAGTCCACAAAATGGTAGGATAATCATTGCCTTAAACCAGCATTTCCAAATATACTTATGCTTGTATCATATCTTCATACTTATGTGACATATCAGTCACGAGCCCAACTTGACTATATAGCCATTTGCTCTTTGAGCTTTAATGTTGTCTCACTAGGAAAAATCTTTCAAATTTATCTCATCAGGGTATTCACAAGGTGGATACAAGCCCATAACTTCCAGTTCAATGCCTAAAGCAGTGAATACAATCTCATCGTTAGAGTTCTACTCTTACCTACCAATCGTAACTCCCTTTACTCATTTACTTACACATTGCTTGGTTGCTCACAAGCCACTCATGACCATCTAAATTCGACCTCTTATAAATAGTCAAACTAGTGCATTCTCACACTTTTCCATACTTTTCCAAAACACTTAAGCACTTCCTTTGATACAATTTCGTTGAGGATTTAATCAATCAAAGGCTTATCTTAAAAGCCTTTCATAACCTTAACATTTCAATGTATGCTTATTAACATTCCAGCTTATTGGTTCTCGATGGGCATTATTTTAAGATCTTTCAAGATGTCCTTACTCTTATTTCGGATCGAACCAAACTAACTTAATATAATTGCATTGATTATCCTTGAGCTTTTTATGCTCGTCATAACAACATCTATGTTTCACCCATCATTCGTCTTAATGACTTTCAGCCTTTCGCAACACACTTCTCATACATGTTAGGGCATTCTCAATCTCATACCAAGCTTATAGTCATGTAGTCACCAATTAAGCCAAATCTGTCATGACCCAAAACCTCCCTCAGGCCCATGACAACCGCCGCGACGTCCCGATTGACACTCATTATTTGGAATGCCAATTGGAACCTTGCAAGGCTTACGTATCAGTTTCTTGCCTTTCCTGTGAGCAATCATTGTTAAACATTCCGTTTTAAATAATTGCGAGTCGTTTCCGACTCAAGTAAATCAAAAGATAAAAATTATTTTATTTTTAATTTTTTAAAAGGATTTATAGACAAATATTACTATTCAAAATATTGATTAAAATATAGAATTTTTCTATAAAACAATATTTATAGAAACAAGTGTAAGTAATCTTTTGTAACGTGAAAGTAAAATAAATTCATGCATACAATAATTTACAAAGTTATAATGTACAATAATAATTACAATGACAAGTGGCCCGTAAATACACCAAGGGTTGGTGATAGTAGCCTACTGTCTGTGAGATAGAGGGGTCAACTGGAATCCTCAACAAAATCGAGTATCTACAAGCTACCACAGGCCTGAAATATTTGAAAAGGAGGTGGGTGAGATTTTGCAATCCCAATGAGTAAACAGACATTATTATAAATATCTAAAGACGAGTAAAATGGAGGCAAGTTTAAACAACAAATCACAAACAATTTCATAAGGTTTTCAATTTATTTCTTAAACCATAAAATATTTGTAATTTACCAAAACAGTTGTTAAGGCTTATGACTTTTATTAGAAACAGGGCTCAAGTGAAAAACTAGTCCTCGGGGATACCTTGGCGGAGGCATCTAATCGAGTCCACCAAGGTTGTTAAGATATTTACATGTTAAACACATGTTAGCTTTGAAAACAAGTCGTTCCTTGGCGTTGGCTGAGGTACACATTCACGTGGGGGTTCGACGTGAAGTGAGCTCTAACACTACCCCGGGAGTTACCCTCCTCACCTCTACAACCGGAGTAACTATGCAACCGAGTTTACCGTACCCCTTTAATAGGTAGTCCACAAAAACCCATCACTGTAGTGACTAAATCCACCAATTTAATAAAATTTTGACAGTATAACATGGCTGTTATTTATTTATCCAGCCTGCATAGTAAAAGACAGCTTACATAAATTCTCAATGCAATTACAAAATATAGTCACATATACTCATACATCATAAGCCATTCATAGGAAAATATATTTTTCAAGACAATTAGCAGCCTCCAATTACTCAATTTCATGATCAAAAGTTTCTTATTTCAGATAATCAACACAATATATTTATTTGTCACATTTATTTCTAAAACATCAAAAGTCCCATTTTAATCTCATTTTCGTTTCATAAAATACATAAAGAGCATTTAAAAATAAACTCTAGATAATTTACAATAATAATAGTTTTACTCACAGTTTGTACAAATTAAATGCTTTCTAGGTGCCCCGATCACTATTCGTAAAGTACGACTTCCTTGCCTTTACTGGAAGGCTCTCCTCTTTGACACATTGCAAAAATTACACAATTCACCACATTGATGCTAAATCACTATATCATTGACTTAAGTTCTATACTAATGCATGGTATGAAATGCAATAGCCTAAAACAACTTAAACGCGATATTAACCTATTTTTGACATTTTACCCGATAAATTGTTAACGCTCTCCATTTGAGCTCTAAATTGTTCAATTTTCTCTCCAACATTTCAAACCATTAAATATCAGCCAATAACCCTCTAAAATCACCAAAATCAGCTCACTTTCCTCCTTGAAAAATTTGGTAAAAAATGGGACATTTACTCGGTTAATTTTCCACTTTGTTTTTCTATTACATTTAACCATTTTTCATCATTTTCTCTTCATTTCTCTTAGAATAAAAATCAGTTCATCATCATTGTACATCATTGAATATTCGGCCAAGGGTGGGTATTGTGAGAATTTCATGCTTTCTTGCCCAATTTGATTTCTATACACATTTAACTAATTAAAACTACCAATTTAACTAAGAATCAAAACATAAAAATTTCAAAATCCTTTCCCTTGAATTTCGGCCAGCCTTTGGTATCACTTTTTGATCTCTCTCCTCAAGCATGCTAAATTGAAACAAAGGCATAGGAAAGGTAGAAATCAAGCAAAAGTCGAAAAATCTTACCATTAGACGCGTAAACGGATGAAAAATGAGAATTCCCCTTTGAATTTTCTAGTTTTCCTTTGGTTTTTCTCTTTTCTTGCTTTCCTCTCTATTTTCTCTCTTAGTTTCTCCTTATGGCCGACCATCACCTGATGTGGGGTTTAAATGGGTTGATTTTCCTTTAAAATAATATTAAATCATTAAAAAGTGCCATGTGTCACTTTTCCATTGGCCCGTTTTTAAAATTTCGTCCTTGAAACTTCAATTTTTCACCACTAATAATACCATAGTTATTCATACCAAAAATGAATAAATCCTATGATTTTGACAAGTTTTGGGGGGTGAAAATTACGGTTTTACCCCGGGGTGACAAAATTACCCTTTTGCCCTTATGTTCCGAAAATTACCAGAATTGAAAATTTTCACTTCCTATCATTAAATTATACTTCAAATAGTTAATCTTGGTCAAAAATTTCACTCCATGATCAAATTATTATCTTAGCTGGCAAAATGACGATTTTGCCCCTAAACATCAAAATTTTTAATTTTTCCCCAAATGAACCCTCGAACTCCTAACAATCATTTTTAGTCATTCCTGGACTGTAAAATATTAAATTTCATCTTACGATTCCTATTTGAACTAGTTTGAGGTTAAATCAACTCAAGTGTACCGTTAGGTACAATATTGAGTTTCATCTATTCTTAGGAGCTTTCCTACCATAATAACATGCTACTCAGTGCATGTATGTCATGACATGTGTTTATAGGGTCGGGTTTTACAAAATCCTTCTATGGAATATCTTCTTCCATGCAATGAATGCGAATCACAAGATATATAACTCCGAGTGTGTGCTTACATATTGGTAACCTCCATATATTTCATGGTCATTAAAACCACAATTTGCAAAACTAGCTTTCTATCACAAGTTTGCGATTGGAACATTAGTCTCAACATATCTCACTTTGGGCATACTTCACTATTAGCATTCACATACCTTTACCATAACATTCAGTGCAAATTGATTAAGCAATGATCTCGAAATTTACTCTTAGATACACATATATCAAATTGTACATCACTTAGTGTTGAGATCTTGACTTTACTCATCAATTCTTAACCAATTACATTCATAAGATAAACAATTCACTTAATTTTTTGTATCTTGCCTTTGCAGTCATAAGATCAAAATTTCTTAAACTTAAGATGCAAAAGCTTCCTCTTAGAGCATATTTGAAAATCCACATGTTCTAAGTTCTTTACCTTTGGAGAAATCACATTCAAGACTAATCATTTTCATCATAGGTTGCATATTGAAGCAAACAGATTTTTAAATTGACCTTTAAAGTAATTCATATATCAATCTCAATATAGAACTCTATATGGCACTTAGACTAAATTTGTCATTTCCATGTCATTTAAATTCAAACTGCTAAATCCACATCTAGCCCTTTAATCCTTTGGCTCCACACTAAGCATAGCAAAATTCAAGCTCATCCTTATAGTGGATCATTTACTAGCTTTTTACTTCATGACCATACGTCAATTATAATAATCTATGATTTTCACCCTTGAGCTAATTCATGCAATTATAACCATAAACCACAATAATTCAATTCAAGCATTGAATCTCGCAGTTACTTAATTAGAATCAAAACCAACTCCATCTAGGCTACTACACACCTATTCGCATATAAATTATTTCAGAAGCCCAACACCATTTATATATGGCATAACAAGTTCACTTAACATAGTGCACTTACATTCGTGGACACAAATATTAGTTTACTCTTTCCTCGAAACTTAAATTTATACCTCAAGTGAGTCACAACAATCATTATTCATTCTAGTCAAAATACGGCTCTTATTACCATTATAGTACGTCCTCTCTATATTGACCTCAAATACAATCCATAATCTCTTAATTTTTTTTTAACCCTAGGTTCAAATCATAATTCCACCAAATGAATAAATTATTACGGACCTAATAGTCCAGCTCCACCTTCCTCCATCCGTAGTCGGAGGAATATATCATTATATTCACCTTTCATTAGGAGCATTTGCTTAAAAATCTTTCCAATAATGGTTTGTGTCTCGGGTGGCATCTCAAACTCAAGCAACGATACCATTTATGCCCTTTACACGATGATAGCAAAAGGGTAGGTTACTAGGAATAGGAGTTCATATAGCTTCTTATCTATGACTTGTGTTGTAGTCACAAACCATAAACAAGACTCTACATTAACTTTGACAACTCCACTGACTGACACGAGAATCTCTAGGACTCAACCAAACCTAGAGCTCTGATACCAACATTGTCACAGCCCAAATTTCAAGTTATGACCAGCGCATGAGCCCAATGGGCATAGCCCACTAAGCCCAAGCAAGCCTATTTATGCAATCCCGATCATCATTCCAAACCATCATTTCTCAAACCCATATTGTAGTTCTCAACTAATAATATTTGAATAACATTTTATAGTAACCCAATACTCACAATTGTATTATGCTAACATAGTATCACTCATTTGCCACCTTACAGTGGGTTCAGTAATCAAATATACATATTTGATTTTTCTAACATGAATATGAGTGGTCTACATTACTTATATGTATACACAATCATACGACTCTTGACCGTAAGGGGAGTGACTGTGGGTGAGGGTACAACTGCTGAGATGCCATAGTACCTACCAAGAAGGCGAGCATATGTGTGCGACTCAATCTAGGTCCTAACTACCTCTAAATCTGAAAACATGAATTTTAAAAACGTGAGTATAAAACTCAGTGAGTGAACATAAAAAGGGAACAAGCAATCAATAGGAAAAATTTGAAAATCATGATGCACTTGTTTCAAAAACAATGCAATTGATTTAGTTTCTTACTAAAAACCCCTCATTTCAAACTTTGATTAATAGCCACATGGTGTTGCAAAAACCCAAGATCAATCCATGAAGTTAAATGGGTTAAAAATATGTCAAAATCATGCAAGGTAGCAAGGATGGCAGCAAGTTTTTCACTGTAGTAAAGTTCATTCTCGTTGTAGTGAGATTCAGGCAGCCAAAACAGAAAGTTTCTCGCTATAATGATAAATAGTGTTAGTTTGTATATGTTTCAGTTTTTCTACCATATCTATGGCTACAAAAGTCCAATTGACCTAATTTTTAAACCATTAGAAATCTAAGATATAGGGCTACAACTTTTATGTTTACCACTTTTACTAGTTTGGAAGGGAAGGTGGTTAAAATCTTCATCCAAATGAAAGTACTGCATCAGAACTCGAGAGTTTCTTGCTGCAGCGAGATTTATTCTCGCTACAATGAGTTGTTGGCTACCAAAACAGAATGTTTCTCACTGCAGCGAGAATGCTTTCTTGCTACAGTGAGAAGCAGGGCACCTAAGTGTAAAAAGGACCTCCTTTGCACTAAAAATCCATTTCGTGTTGCAATAAAAATTAATTTGTAAGAAAATAGGAAATTCTCAAGATTCATCATGCCAAATTTCACATGCATTACAACCATATACCATATTCATGAACTTTTTATAACACACATATCCATATATGTATATATATATATCCATCATCATGAGCTCATATTGTCAAGCCTTACCCTATAATATACTTGCCATGTCATTCGTGTATTTGACAACATGCTTGCATACTTGAATACCTCAAAAAAATTGTCAAAAGTCGATAGTATACCTAGTGGTACAACTAAGTTAATTTAAGCCTCGAACTAGTTCAAACAAAGATTTTAAGATGCAATTGAGAGTTATTGAGTCTTAGAATGACTTAATATGGTGATTCAGAGTTCAGGGATTGATTTGGAGTTAAATTGGAATTTTCATAATTTAGAGGTAAAATTGACATTTTTCCACCCGAGGGCAAATTTGGGATGGTGGATGAAATTTTGATCAAGTTTGACTATTTGGAACATAATTTGAGCTTGAGAAGTGAAAAATTTTAATTTCGACAATTTTTCGAACATAAAGGCAAAAAGGTCATTTCACGTGTCCACAAGGACGTAATTAGAATTTTTAAAATTTTACACCACCTTGACACTTGTCAAACCCATGAAATTCATTCTATACTTTGGATAATTAAGGGATTTTATGTGGTGGAGAAGAAATGCTTCATTATTAAGTTTTATGTATGGACCAATCACATGGTGACAAGCATCAAGCTTTAATATTATTATATTTTCCTTTATCAACACAACTAAAACTCTCCCATCTCATTTCTCTTGGCCGGCCAAGGCAAGAACAAAAGGGAAAAAGCATAGAACAAACCCAAGAGAAGAAAATCAAGAGAAAATTCATTGGATTTCAAGGAATTAAGCAAGTGAAGGTAAAATTTCTTAGTTCTAGCTTGTGATCTACCTTTCCTGTGCATTCTTTTTCAATTACCATTGTTAAAATTCAAGATCTCATGAAAGATTTAGGGCTGATCGAATTTAGGGAGAGAAGATTTGATGATTTATTTGGTTAGATTTTAAGGTATCTTAGTGTTTTTAGTTGTTTGGTGATGTTTAGCATGAAAAACAAGAAAGAAATTTCATGCCCTTCACCCACACTCCTTGGCTGAAATTTTTAAGAGAGAAATTGGATAATGGACTTTGATGAATTTCATACTATTTAGGTGTTTTTAGTTGTTTTATGATGTAAGGTGTAAAAATCAAGCATGAAAATTACATGTTCTACACTAAATCTTCAATGGTCGAATTTTACAAGGAAAATATTGATGATGGATTTTTGTGATATTACATATTATTTACTTTGTAATTGATGACTTGGAGTGGTGGAAGTGGAATCAAGTTAATTGGAGTTGAATTGGATGTATTGGCCAATTAACCGGTGTATAGATCGAATTAGGCCAATACCATTTTATTTCGATACATAATTGAAGCTACGTAGAACACCATATTTAGATAATAATCCAAATCTTTCGTGTAAAACATGACCCTATCAACACATGTCATGACATACATGCACTGAGTAACATGTTATTATACTAGGAAAAGCACCTAAGAATAGACGAAACCCGGTATTGTACCTAATGGTACACTTAAGTTGATTTAACCTCGAACTAGTTCAAATAGGAATTGTAGGATAAAATTTAATACTTTATAGTCAAGGAATGACTAAAAATGATTGTTCGGAGTTCGAGAGTTCATTAGGGGTAAAATTGGAAATTTTGATGTTCAAGGGCAAAAGTCATCATTTTGCCACCAAAGATAATAATTTGATCATGGAGTGAAATTTTTGACCAAGATTAACTATTTGGAGTATAATTTAACGATAGGAAGTGAAAAAGTTTAATTCTGGAGTGTAAGGGCAAAATCGTAATTTTGCCACTCACGGACAAAATATGAGATTTTGAGAGAATTTAGATCAAATTTGACAAATTGGAGAATGGTATGAGTATAAGGGATGAAAAATATGTCTATGGGCAATTTTTCAATTTTTTGGGCAAAAATGTAATTTTTCACTTTTACGGGGGCAAAAGTGTAAATTTCAAAAATTACTCCACCAAGACTTTGGATAAGTCCGAGAATTTTATCTAAGCTATGGATATGTGGGACAAATATATGGTGAAAATTTGGAAACAAATGGACTGCTAGAATTTAAGGAATTAATAAAACAAAAAAAATGAATAAAATAATATTATAATATTTTAAAGGAAAAGTCAGCCCATTTAAACCCAAATTTTAAGTGCTGGCCGGCCATAAGGAAGAACAAGAGAGGAAATAGAGAGGAAAGGAAGAAAAAAAGAAAAATCAAAGAGAAACAAGAAAATTCAAAGGGAAATTCACGTTTTTCGCCCGTTTACGCGTCTAACGGTAAGATTTTTCGATTTTAGCTTGATTTCTACCTTTCCTATACCTTTATTCCCATTTAGCATGCTTGAGGAGAGAGATCAAAAAGTGATATCAAGGCCTTGACGAAATTCTAGGGGAGAGAAATTGAAATTTTTAGGTTTTGATTTTTGGTTAAATTGATAGTTTTAGTTAGTTAAATGTGTTTAGAAATTAAATTGGGCAAGAAATCATTAAATTTTCACAATACCCACTATTGGCTGGATGCTCAATGCTGTACAATAATGATGAATTGATTTTATTCTAAGGAAAATGAAGAGAAAATGATGAAAAACGATTAAACGTGATAGAAAAACAAAGTAGAAAATTAACCGAGTTAATGTCCCATTTTTGGCCGAATTTTTCAAGGAAGCGAGTGAGCTGATTTTGTTGTTTTTGGAAGGTTATTGGCTGATATTTAATGGTTAGAAATGTTGGAGAGAGAATGGGATGATTTAGAGCTAAAATGGAGCGCATTAGCAATTTATCGGGCAAAGTGCCAAAAATAGGTTAATACCGCGTTTAAGCCGTTTTAGGCTATTGCATTTCATACCATGCATTAGTATAGGATTTAAGTTAATTATATAGTGATTTAGCATCAATGTGATGAATTGTGTAAATTTTTGTAATGTGTCTAGGAGGAGAGCCTTTCGGAAAAGGCAAAGAAGTCGTACCCGACGAGTAGTGATCGGGGCGCTTAGAAAGCTTTTAGTTTGTACAAACGGTGAGTAAACTTATTATTATTGTAAATTATCTAGAGTTTATTTTTAAATACCCTTTATGTATTTTATGAAATGAGAACGAGATTAAAACGAGATTTTTGATGTTTTAGGAATAAATGTGACAAATAAAAATATATTGTATTGATTATGAAATTGAGTAATTGGAGGCTGCAAATTGACTTGAAAAATATATATTTTCCTAGGAATGGCTTATGAGAAATGAGTATATGTGGCTATATTTTGTGAGTGCATTGGGAAATTTATGTAAGTTGTTTTTACTATGTAGGCTGGATAAATAAATAAAAGCCACGTTATACTGTAGAAATTTTATTAAAATTGGTGGGTTAGTCACTGCAGTGACGGGTTTTCGTGGACTACCTATTAGAGGGGCACGGTAAACCCAGTTATATAGTTGCTCCGGTTGTAGAGGCGAGGAGGGTAACTCCCGGGGTAGTATTAGAGCTCACTTCACGTCGAACCCCCATGTAAATGTGTAACTTGGCCAATGCCAAGGGACGGCTTGTTTTAAAAATAAAAATGTGTTTCACGTGTGAATAGTTTAACACCCTTGGCGGACTCGGTTGGATGCCTCGGCCAAGGTATCCCCGAGGATTAGTTTTGGCTTGAGCCTTATTTTAATAAAAGACATAAGCCTTAACAACTGTTTTGGTAAATTACAAATATTTTGTGGTTTAAGAAATAAATTGAAAACATTATGAAATGGGTTGAAATTTGTTGTTTAAACTTGCCTCCATTTTACTCGCCTTTAGATATTTATGATAATGTGTGTTTACTCATTGGGATTGCAAAAATCTCACCCAACTCCTTTCCACCCATTTCAGGTTCAGTATAGACTGTAGATAGCTGATCTCATCGAGGACTACCATTGGATCTGCATTTTCCAAATCGTAGGTTCACAGTCCTCTTTACTTTTGTTTATTCGGGGGCCCTCTTATTATTGTAAATTAAATTAAATATTTTGGCTTACTGTATTTCAGTATGTATAAATTTATTTAGCTTTTACGCTATAAAAATTATTCACGTATAACTCTATAAATATTGTTTTATAAGAAAATAGAATATTACCCTTAATATTTCTTTTATTTTCTTATTATATTCAAATAACCGTAATTTCGTTTGAAATGAAGATTTTAGACTTTTAAACTCATTTTGAATCTGAATTATGTATTTTGTACTTGTATATTACATTTTAGCCAGTTTCAAAATTTTTGAGAAAAAAATGACCAAAATACCCTTGTGTGGCGAAAATTTTATTTTGATTGTTTTTGATCTAAAATAGTATATATTCTCTAAAAACTCGATATTTAACAATGATTGCTCACAGGAAAGGAAAGAAACTGATATGTAAGCCTTGCGGGGTTCCGGTTGGCATTCCGGATAATGAGTGTCAATCGAGATGTCGCGGCGATTGTCATGGGCCTGAGGGAGGTTCTGGGTCGTGACATTTCGCATCTCATTTCATGCATTCATATAGAGCCTAAATTAGTTTTATGACGGTTTAGTACAAATATAGTAAATTGCTTGTTGTGCATTATGTTTAGGTGGTGAAACTTTTGATAAGGGTAAGGAGATTGTACCCGAAGACCAGGACTAGGAGTACTTCGACTCCCGATATTGTGAGTAACCTTATTATCGTTTTAATTATCTAAAGTAGTTTTTATTCGTTTTTGTGATTTTATAAAAAAATGAGTTAAATGGTAAATCCTTATGTTTTATAAGTAAAATGTGATTAAATGAAATGAGTTTTATAAATCATTTTGAAATTGAATGATGATTTTAGAAATTGAGTAATTAGAGATTGTTTGATTGTGTTGTAAATTTATGGTTTGAATTGAATGGCTTATGGTGATATTGGCATGAATGGCTAAATTGGAAATTGTGTTGAAATTGTATGAACTGTTTATTTTGCCTTAACAGGCTGGGTAGTAATATAATTGCCATGTCATGCTGTCGAAACTTTTATTGATTTGGTGGGATATTGATTAGTCACTGCAGTGGTGGGTTTTCATGGACCAACTTATTAGAGAAGGGCACGGTAAACCCGGTTATATTTTACCTCAATACGAGAGGCTCGGAGGGTATCTCCCGAGGAAAAGCTTTAGAATTCACTGCACGCTAAACCACCACGTGAGGGTGAACTCAGCCAACGCGAAGGAATGGCTATGTTTTTAAACGTAAAAATGTGTTTTATGCGTATATGAACTTTTCTTTAACAGCCTTGGCAGACTTGGTTGGATGCCCTGACCAACGTATCCCCGAGAATGAGTTTTTGTACGAGCCAAATTTTTAAGAAATTCATAAGCCATGTTGATTATTTGAGTGAAATGAATTATTTTATTTAGTTGAAATGAGTTTGAAACATTATGAATCATAGTATGATGAACTATTTTAAGTTGTCTCCATTTACTCAACTTTAGATATTTTTGATGATGTTTGTTTACTCACTGAGTTTATATAAACTCACAACCCTCATTTCCACTCATTCCAGGATCAGGACAGTCGAGGATCTACTTTAGGATTTACATCCTTAGAAATCAAAGGTCTACTTTCTTGTACATATTTGTTTACTTTGGGGCCCACATGTCATTGTAGAATATTTTGTATACCTGGCTACGTGTGGCACTGTATGTATGAATATATTTTGCTTTTACGCTACAAACATTATTTACGTAGAGTTCTATAAATATTGTTTTATAAGAAAATATAATATTTTATTTAATATTTTTATTTAGTTTGATTAGCCATAATTTCATTTCAAATGGATGATTTAGATTGGTAAAATTATTTTTAGATAAGAAATGTATATTTTTTTATCGTATACTGTATTTTCACCAAGTTTCAAAATTTTTGAATAAAAATGACCAAAATACCCCTATGTGGTAGAAATTATTTTTTTGTTTGTTTTGATTTAAAAATAGCTTATATCCCTTAAAACATGATATTTAGTAACTATTGCTCACAGGGGAGATGTAAAACTGATGCAAGAGCTTTGCGAGGTTTCGGTTGACATTCTGAGTAATGAATGTCTATCTAGACATCGTGGCGAATGTCACGGGCTCGAAGAGAATACCGGGTCATGACACATATGTAGTCCCACTAGCATATGACCAAGTGAGCATTGGCTTATGCACACTCCTACTTGCACATAGTCGGGTCAATATCATTACACAACATTATTCGTATATATATATATATATCAACACAGTATAGGAGCACATAGGTCTGTCCTTTTACACATTTCACATTTTTACAACATCAAAATATTTTATCAAGGGCTTGTTCCTAAGACACACGTTTTTAAGAAAAGTTGGATAAAATCAATCAATGTTTTGTGCAAATAGATTCACATTCCCAAAACAGTTTTGAAATGCAAGTTCACTTACCGGTCTTGTTGATTCTTTAATCGATTCTAACTTCGATTATTGCTTCAAACGGACATGTGAGGCCTCGTTGGAACCTATCACACACACACAACATCACTACCAACCCAATTTGCATAAATACATTTCTAAAAGCTATTTCTTAAATCAAGCTCTACTTGTTATTCCTAACTAGCTTCCAATTACCTTTTGATTAGCTATCTATTCTCTCTACTCTAGTATCACTAGAAATAAATAAACAAACCTCAACAATAAAACAACTCACAACTCTAATTACTAGCCATTATCAACAACCTAAAATCAATCCTCATTTATTACTCTCCTTGGTGGATTTGTAGTTGAATTCTTTCTCAAGAATACTCAAGCTATCATGGAAAATCCCTCTTTCTCTCTCTAAACTTCCAGCTAGTGAGAGGAAGTATATAAGTAAGACTTTTCAAGGGTTTTAAAGTGAAAGAGTGAAAGAGCACAAAGGTTTTATGAAAAAGTGCACAAAAGCATGACAATTGGAGCTAGAGAAAGAAAGTTGTGGAAGTTGCAAAGCAAGCTTCCATGGAGGATAAAAAGAACGTGAAGGGGAGGAAGAAGAAGAAGGAGAAGCTACTAGAGCTGTGATGTTTATGCTTCAAGTTAATCCAAATTTCCACCGAAATTACCAAAATGCCCTTAACATGGTGGTTTTGTCTTCCTCCCATCCTTTGTGCAACCTTTTTGGTCTTTTGAAATTGAAACAAAGTCCATAATAGTCTAAAGGTACTCGAGTTCATGAAACTTAAAAATTTAGACCCGATATGCAAAATGACCATTTTGCCCCTAGATTGAAAATCATCATTATTTCTATTTTCTTCGTCATCTTATCCTTATTTTCATCATTCATTCATGCCTTAGGCCTACTTAAGCCTTAATATTGTTTGAAAGCATACTTATAGGGGCTCACCAAGAGAAATTACAAAATTACCCCTAGTTTGCATTATCGCGTCTACTTCTAGTTATGTGCCTATGGAGATCAAGATTTCACAGGTTCGCTTCTGAATTACTCTTTTAACTCAGTAATCAACCTTAATTGGCATCCGTAAACTTTATTAGCCACCGTATCAAAATACAGGGTATTACAAGTATGCTGATGACTGATTTTTATTATGACATTGTGAATGGATTGTGTTTGTGAATAAATATGGATGCTGAGTATAGTATATCTGTTGAATGATGAATGGCATAGACAAAATCTAATAACAATATATTGTTGACGGACACTACTGAAATTTTAATGATAATCTGTCAACATTCACCTGCTGTAAATCACTTTATATTTCTGCATAAATATACTCTGAACGTACAGTGTCATTTTCTATATGACATGAATAAAATTTGCTAAAATGAAAAATAAAACTATGCACACATTAAGGGGGACCACACACTTAGGGGGAGGGAATCCTCCATTTTGTGTAGAATTCAAAAGAATAAAAGGACATTGTGTTGTTAACCAAGGAATGTTGTCATCATCAAAAAGGGGGAAATTGTTGGCTCCATTAGTTCTTGATGATAATAAAACATTCCCATTCATTTGTGTCTAACATTTCCACTTGAGTGTGCAGGACAAAAATTGTGTATAAATAATTAGCCAATCATTCAAATGCATATATCAAAGAGCATAAAAATAAGGAAGCCACAATTGATTAACAAGATAGAAGCCCCTTAGTTGATTAATGAAGAGTTAGTTAGCTAAAATTCAAATTTGAAGAATGGCAGGCTGAAGAGTGTTGAGAAAAAGAACCAACTGAGTCGACCAAGAAGTGGGTTAGTCGACTAAGAAGCTACTGCCAAAAATCTGGACTTCAAGACAAAACCGACTTAGTCGACCAAGAAATAGGTTAGTCGACTAAGTGAACACTGCAAAAAACTGAGAGCAAAAAACATAAACGACTTAGTCGACTAAGATATCGGTTAGTCGACTAAGAGCATTCTGTCTGTAAGTTTTAATCTTGCACTAGAAGACAAATTAACGGCCAAAATTGCTACCCAAACTGTTTCCAATGGTCAAAAACTGTCTAACATAGTTTAGAGCTGACTTTTCAAGTATAAAGAGGGTTCCAACGGCTAGAAATGCATTGAAGGCTTCCAAGAACACAAAAAGAGCTGAAAACTAGAAAATACTTTTGCTGATTTACTGCACTCAACTCCTATCCTTTGTAATTGTGATCTGCACTTCGTTGGTACCATTTAGATCAACCTTGTGATCATAGGTACACTCTTTTTACTTCTTTCTTTGTATTCTTAGAGTGAGCGAGTCACTCTAAGGGATTGATTCAAGCTAGGATTGCTTGATTATGTATAGGTTCTAACTTAGCCTTGAAAAGTTAGGTGTTGGGTTTTAGTTGATCCCAGTAAAAGCTATTATGAAAGGTTTTGGCTAAGCCTAGTAGAAGCTATTGTAAAAGCTTGGTGAAAGCTTGTGAATTTCACCATTCATATTAATTGGTTGGGAAAATCCTTGGTTAAACAATCAAGGTAGTGGATATAGGTCTTGGACCAAGCCACTCTAAATTCCTGCCCATTGTCTACTCTGTTTTTATTTTTGTTGCTTTTCAAATTAGTTCTTTATCTTGCCAAGAGCCAAAAAAGTGCTATTCACCCCCCTCTAGCACATTTATTTGGGACCAACATGAAACACCACCAATGTGTCATTGTGAGTGGATTAATTTAAATACATACGATGCATAATGCATGGAAGATGTGTTGCATGTTGGTGTATGCCCCTGAGCCAATTGGATTGTTCAAGGAATATATATTGTCACTTAATGCATACTTAATCGCTTAACTATATGTGATAGAGGTTTTCCTTCATGTTTGTGCAATAATAAGGAGCTATTAAGTACAAATTGGATGAAGCCCATGGAACATAAAGGCCTTGTAAGAGAATTGTAAAGTTGTTATGATTGTGAGATCAGTACGCATTAAAGTCATGTTCCTAAAATTATTCCTGGTCATTGTATTGTCAAAATAGGGCATTGACAATGCTCAAAGACTGGTACATGTTAAGCCTCCTTACTTGGGAAGCAAGCAATCGATCTCATAGATAGAAGTATATGGGATACTTGAGAATAACATGTAGGTGCTTGTTAAAGAACAAGTTCAGTAAACATAACCCGTTATGAGAACTCCATTTGGTATGTCATTCAAGTGTCTATGGAATATGTTCTCATGTGATAGTTGTGCAACTAGTTGTCACGACCCAAATTCCGGGCCATGACCTGCGCATGGGTCCAATGGATGTAATCCACTAAACCCAAGCAAGTCTATTATTTATCTTACTTATGATTCCATCTATTATCACTAAGTCATATTTCATGACTTTGAATCAAAATAGTGATATACATTGCCAACTCGTACTGGCATTACTCATTTAAAATTTACATTAAGTTAATCTATACATAACAAAATAATATTCGACTTCCAGCGGAGGGACTCGGATGAATATACAGCTACCGAATGCCGAGACACCTACCAAAAGATGGACACAGGTCTACAAGGACACCTCGTCCTAATTATCAGCTGCCTCATGATCTGAAAACATGAATTTGAAAATGGTGAGTATAAACCCAGTGAGTGCACAAGGAAGGGAACAAGCAACAATTAGGAAAAATTTAAAATCATGATGCACTTGTTTGAAAACAATGCAATTTAGTTCATTCCTATTTAAAACCCCTCCAAACCCTAGAGTTTTTCGCTGCAGCGAGCATGAATTTCGCTGCAGTGAAAACAGAGCAACAAGAGAAACATTTTTCCTCACTCAACAAAACGCCATCCTACTAAACTAATAAAATCAACCTAAAATTCATGAAAATTCTCAAAGCACAATGTGTCAAATTTCACGTACATTACAGCCATAAATCATTGTCCATCAATTTGCTATATCACACATATTTAAATATGTATATATATATATATATATACGTATATACCCATCATCATCGTCTCACCAACCCATCATCATCATCACCAGCTCATGCGCACTCCCTACTCGCACATGGCTGGGTCATCCCCAGGTTATGCGCACTCCCTACTCACACATAACCGGGTCATCCTCGGCTTATGCGCACTCCCTACTCGCACATAGTTGAGTCAACATAATTACACAATATTATATTCAAGCATATATGTATATCAACATAATGTAGCCACATAGAAGTCCATAATAACCACATTTCATAACATAAACTTTTTCTCAAAAGCTTGTTCCCAAGGCATTCATTTTCATGAAAAAAATTTCATTAAATCATTCAAACACTTTGTTCAAAACAGTCATATTCCTAAAAGAATTTTGATAGGTAGTCCACTCACAGGTGTTGAAAATCCAGATTCCGAGTGAACTTGGACTAATAGTCCTCAGGCGCAATTCCTTTGCCTTTTCCAGACGTCTCACCACCTTGACAAATAACAAAGTTGAGGAATTTACTATATTGTCCCTAAATTGATATAAATTAATTTAAATTACTGATGCTTGATATGTAAATGCAAAAATCACGGTATCGATTAAATTCGACCGATCACCCGATTAATTGGCGATTGTATCCAAATCACCTCTAAATTAATTCATTTCTCCTCTAATACCTTAATTTACCACATACCATTTAAATAAAGCCAAATTCAGCATTAGAACCCTCACAGTTCCTTATAGAAAAATTTGGTCATTTGGTGCACTAGCATCGAATTTTTTTTCTAGATAACCGTTTCACCTTAATTCATCATTTTCCAAGCCATTTTCCTTGAAATAAAAACAATCTCCCATTGATATTCAGCCCTCATGGTTCGACCAACAAGGAACCCTAGAGAAATTGAATATTTCTTTTGTGTTTTTGTTCATAACCAAGCTTAACTATCCCTAAACACTAACATAGTCAAAAATCAAATTATTCCAACAAAAATTCCTCTTTCATACCCATTTTTCAGAATTGAATTCATCATGATAACTCAATATTCAACCATGGAAATCAAGAACAAAAGCATGGGTAAGCTAGGTATCAAGGAAAATTAAAGAAATTTTAACTTACCTAGCTTGTTTCCTTGATTTCTTCACTTTTTCTTTGAATTTCCACCTAGGTTTTCTTGTTTTTCCTTTTGTTCTTCCTTTTTTCTTGTTTCTGTTTGCCTAGGCCAAATATGGTGAGAGAATTGGAGATTTAATGGGCTGATTTCTATAGAAAACAATAAAATAATCAAGCATGGCACGTGTCACATGCTTATTGGCCCAATTTTTAACTTTTTGACTTTTTCTTCTAAATTTTCCACCACAAATATTCTGGTTTTTATCCAATCCTATCACATTTAAAATCCCTTGGTCTTGACAAGTGTGGGGTGAAAAATTTACCGATTTGCCCTCGAGGCGAAAAAATTATGATTTTACCCCTATACTCCGAAATGTACCGGAATCACATTATTTGTAATTTTCAACCTCAAATAACACTAATATTGATCAATATTAACCGAATGGGGCAAAAAAATCATTTTATAAAACTTCCCGTTTAGTCCTCTAGTGGCAAAATTACCATTTTGCCCTTGTGCTCCAAAAATACCAGGAATCAAAATTTTCACTGCTAGACATCATTTTATACTACAATAATCATAATTATATTTCATATAATTATTCTTGGTCAAATGTGATCAAATCTTGGCTAGAAATCTCCATTAAATCATCAAATGGTAAAATGACCGTTTTGTCCCTAATCGGTTAATTTTCCTGATGGACTCCAAACTGGACCTTGAACTCCGAATCACTATTTTAAGTCATTCTGTGGGTTTCAAAATTTTCAATATCCTGTTAGAATTTCTATTTGAACTAGTTCAAGGCTCGATTTAACTTAGTTGTACCACTCGGTACAATACCGTAATTTAATCGAGCTTGACAGGTTCTCACACTAGTCCTCAGATTTGAGGCACCAGATCATCTTGTCTGGGGAATGACATACTTTGATTTCATCTCTACAAGTCTAGAGGAGACTAGATGCCTAAACAAGCATTGTCAAATTCTTTAGTTGACTCTCTAACATTTGGGCGGTCATGATATACTACTAGATGTCGCTCATGATCTATAAATATAGATCATTTATCAAATTGATATTTGATTAGGATTTATATTTATTGTCAACATGTTAGAAGTCTAATGGGTCACACACATTAAGTGACATGATTAAAATTAAATAAGGATAATTAATTATGTTGGACTTATTTGAAAAAGATCAAAATAAAGTTGAAAATTAATTAAGTTCACTAAGACTTAATTAAATTAAAATACAACTGTTGTATTTAGGGTTACAACTTAGTTTGGATATATAAATATGTTATGTTAGCAAACTAAAACTCTAAGCCTCTAGCCACTTCTCAACTGTTTAATAAAATAAGAAAAAGAATAGTTTTCTTTGTCTGAAAAAAATAAGATTCAGCAAGAATTTTGGTCTTTTTATTTTGGAAACAAAACTTGCTAGCACAAGTAAAAAATCCTACCTTTGAGAAGGTCTTATTCAGTCACTATGTGGATTACTGTTAGATGCCAAACTTGATTGGTTGAAGATTTGACAAATCGTAAAAGTGAAGAAGCAAAGATTTTGATATAATTGACTCTTGATTATGATATCTAGAGTAAGGTATGTAGCTCTTAAACTTATGTATGTTCATAATTAATTAGAAAATTACATGAAAAATACAAACATTGATCTTGTAGAATTTGGCTATTTCTCCAATTAATGCTAGTTTACTATTTCGTTGCATTATATTTTTAATTTATTGATTATTTTCATATTTGGGCATGAGGTTTAATCCCAACAGTGGTATTAGAGCCTTTGTTTGATGTTTTCATGTGATATGCATGCTTGATTCTTGGTGATAATCAATAGTATTGATTTGTGCGTTGATTTGGTGTATATCAGTTTTGAAGGCTTTCTTTAAAATCAGTTTTTCTGTTTTAACTGAAATCTGGACAGCATGTAATTAATTCATTCAAACATATTTTAAAATGTTTAAAATCATGTTTAGTTGAAGAATTAATGATTGGATTAGAACGCTTGCAAAGCCAAGTTAGAACCAAAAGGTTTTAAGGTGTTTTGGAGACTAATGTGCCGATTATTTTTTACTAACATTATGTATGCGTTATGAGAAGTTTTTAATTGTTAGAAATTAGTTTTATCAAATTAAATTGCTACATGTTTTGGCCAAACTTTATTTAGCATGAAAAAGGTTCATAAAAATAATGTTTTCAAGTGCCAAAATAATAAAGATCCAAAGCAGAAAATTTGAGGTAGTTATGATTAGTTTTGGTGGCTTAATTCTTCATGAATTTTGTGTTTAACTGTTAAACACACATACTGAAAATTTCCACTAGCTTTTTCAAGACTTTGACTCATGATTTATGGAGTTTTAAGAGCACTTAAATACCATATATTTTAATTCTGGGTGATTCATGAAAAATAGGAAATTATTTCCTACTTTAAAAGTAATTTCTAAAATTAAGGATAGAATTTTAATTTTTAGTGATTCATAAAGAATAGGAAACTATTTTTTACATTAAAAGAAATTCCTAAAATTAAGGGTAGCATTTTAATTTGAGAAATTCATAGACAATGGTTTCCTACTTTAGAAGAAATTCCTAAAGTTATGTGATAGCTTTGAATTTTTTGTAAAATTTTGGTTTGACTAAAAGTTTCCAAAATTTGTTAAGTTACCATTTAGGTAACTTGAACAACATACGATTTAGGAAACTAATTCATGTTCTAAATGTTAGAAATTAAAATATTATCTTAGATATATTTTAGGAAGTTTACCTAAAATAAAGAGGTTTCCAAGATTAAAAAGAGTTTTAATTATGGAAAGAATTAAAATAGAAAGTCTTAAAAAGGAAAATTTTATTTCAATGAACTTCTAATAACAAATAAGAAGTAAAAAAGGTTTACTTTAAGTGTTTTGAAAATGGAAATTTCTTAAACATTAAATTGAAATAAAATAATACCAAATAATTTGAGTCTAGCACTTTTAAGTGAATTAATTGATGTTTTTCTCAAATAACACACATGATCACCAAGTCATATTGAGTTTGCATTTATTTCTATGCCTTTGATTGGTATTATAAAGCATAAGGATGATTATGGACTTAGACCTTAGAAGATTAGGTCGTGGATGGTTAAATTCATTTCTCATCGTATGTATTTTAAAATAGGGTCTGTGTACCCTACCTTATCTCAATTTTCTCTAGGTTGTAAAATTCTTTTCTCACATATCTCACCTCAAATGTAACTCAAGGTTCTTGATTATAAAATGTAATTAGTTACATCAAAGTATAAAACTAGGGTTAAATAGAAAAAATTTTGTAACTTGAAGATGGAGATCTAAAGGCACCATGGAGATTCTAGGAGATTACAAGCAAAGCTTGAAGACAATGTTTGTGCAAATCCCCTAGGATTTTGACCAACTAATTTTCTCAATGGCTTGAGGAAATTAGAATTAGTAAAGTCCATATTTGTGTTAGTAGTTGGCAAGAGATTGATTTATTTTTTAGTATATATATATGATATATTTGAAATGCAATAAAGATATGCATGTCAACAACGTCAAACAAATGAGACCTTAATTAATGAATTAATAAAAAAAATCCTTGATTAATATATTGAGTTGAAAAGTTACCTTCCACCATATAACAAGATAATCGGGCTGCTTTTTTAATTAGAGGCTTGTTAAGTCACTCAAGGCCAAACTTTTACACAAGTATGTTTGAGTTATTGGTGGGTCTTATTCAACTAGTAACATGTTGTTCAGATGTGTCACACATGACCGCATAGTATTAGAGGCATAGTTAGAGAAAATGTATATGATACATTTAGACAAGGAGTTGTCACCCAACTGATCCAGAAGTTGTATAAGATGCAATTGGTAAGCTAAGTTACCTACTTAATTAGTTTCATTTTGGCTTGTTGAGTCACTCAAGGCCATGGTGGGATGAAAGGGGTCTTAGCTCAATAAGAAGTTTAAAGGTTAAATTTCTAGAAATAGTAGAAAAGGGCTATTATTTTGATAAAATATTGAG
This sequence comes from Theobroma cacao, assembly GCF_053813885.1. NCBI lineage: Eukaryota > Viridiplantae > Streptophyta > Magnoliopsida > Malvales > Malvaceae > Theobroma > Theobroma cacao. The sequence continues at coordinate 32,024,582 of NC_142645.1, forward strand.
AATAATCATATAAGATTCTAAAACCTTGTCTTTATGATTATATAATTTGCGTTAATGACTAATAATCATATATGTTGGTTTATATAGGATATAAATCTATCATGGAAAATAGTTTGTCACTTAGAAGCATACTTGATGTAAACAAGTTTACAGGCCTAAATTCCATTGACTGGTTTCGCAATATCAAAATTGTCTTGAAATAATAATAAAAAAAGCTTATGTCTTAAATGGTCCTATTCCCAAAGAACTTAGCGATGATGTTAAAAATGAGGAAAAAGAGGCCTATAAAGTTTATATAGACGATCTCGATCAAGCCACATGTGTGATGTTGTCCAATATGGCTCCAGATATTCAAATGCAATTGAAGCTATGAATGCTCTAGATTCGATATTTCAAAGGATATTATCCTATCTCAATAAGGCCTTTTATGCTTAAGATAATAGCATATATCACTCGATTTGAGCAGTTATGTTGGGTGATGGATCATGATGTCACATCTTATTTTATGATGGAACATGACCAATTCATGAACCTAAACGGGTATAGCCCGCTAGGCCTAAGCAAACCCCTTTAACATTCATTATTAAACATTCATCAATGCAGAAGCATACATAAACATCCATAGGCAAATAATATCAACTCATGCATACCATCATATGCAACATTACACATATATGGAACTTCTCAACATATTATTGTAAGCACAACAATTCATATATCATCAGAGTGTCACATTTGTTGTGCACCATATCATTTACATGTCTCAACACCCTCGGCTATCCATATGGGCGCTTAAGCCACTTTACACATTTAGCATAACATTCATAATGTAATATGCCTAAACATTTGACTACATTATTAACTGGATAAACATTTAGCTACACATGATTTGAGCATAGACCTTGTACTTAATTCGTTACCAGAGAGCTATTCACAATTTGTGTTGAACTTCAACATAAACAACATTGAGGTAACCCTTTTGGGCTTATTGAATATGCTCACACAAGCTGAGAACACCATAGCGAAGGAAAAGCCTTCAGTTCATCTTGTCTCTTTTAAGAAAACTAAAAATAAGAAAAGATAATTTTCTAAGAAAGACAAAGATGAAAAGGCATCAACTTCAAAAGGTATGAAGCCTACTAGAGGAGTAAAGAAGAACATGGACAATTACAATTTCCATTTCTGTGGCAAACTAAGGCATTGGAGGTGCAATTGCAAGGATTGCCTTGAATCCATCAAAGGGAAGAAAAAAAAGGAAGATTTTACATCAAGTATAAATCATATGATGATTTATTTTTCACTACTTGGTATATGATATCTTACTCTTTATTAATGGTTTTAACATGTATGACTTATTGAAGGAACTAATGACAATGAACAGTGAAGAATAGGACCATGAAGGTGACAACCTTAGCTAATGGTGATCAAGCTTGTTGACCTAGATTAGATATTGGAACAATAAATAATTTTAGAACATTGAATGTGTTCATTGCATGACTGGCAAGATGAGATGTTTTGGTTTTGGGCCTATGACTAAATATTTTATTTTATGTTTAGGAAACATAGATTTATATTTTGCTAGCATGAGATGCTTAGCTTATATATATATATATATTTATATATTTACATTGCATCTCATTTTTTTTAGAATTGTTCTAAATTATTTATCCTTAAGTATAACCTTGCATGTATGATAACAATACTAAGTCATAATGATAAGATCATTGTGAGATTATTATTCTTTTGATTATGAATCAAAAAAGAAATTAATGAGTTGACTTAGATAAAATTGAGTCCTAACTTAATGAATTCATAATAAGATTATGAACACATTTAGTTAAGAAGCATTCTTATTGAGAAAAAAATATATAAATTAAGATTGTTTAGAACTAAATAACAATTGATTATCATATTGAATTCATAAAAGAGGAATCACAAAGCATTCCAACCCCAATTAATTGCATGAACTAACCTTTGATAGGATTTCATCCCATAACTAATGATGAACAACTTATAATATGTATCTCTACATAAAATGTCATAGCCCAAAACCCGAGCCATGACTGGCACATGCACCCAATATGCATAGCCCACCAGGTCCAAGCAAGGCTCTGTATGTAAACCCGTCAGTAGTCCAGCTATCACTTCTTTTTCTTTAGGGTCTAAAATTCGTAATTTCTAATAACAATCTTTTAAAAATTTAAATCATGAAAACCAAGTACATACAAAGTTCACAACAAATCTCACAATTTATATTAAACCATCACATATAAACAAACAACGGACTCTTGACAACCAGCAGAGTGACTTTGGGCAGGGGTGCTATCATTGAGAGTCGTAGTGAACCTACTAAAAGATGAATAGGAGGGAATACCTCGACCTAGGATCCTATAATGCCCCGTACTTTGATATGGTGACCAATAAAAGATTATCGGGTGCTAATTGAGGTTAATTATAATGTTTAAAAGTAATGAAAGATGAAAAGAATAGTTTGGGATAAAATATTTCGCACGCGAGAAAATAATAATAAAATAATGATATTTTTATCAAAAAGAATTTGCAAGATAAAAAGTGATTCAGAAGTCAATTGAGGCATAATAAGGTATTTTGGGTACCAAGGAGACAAAGGAGACAAGAGGAAATTTTTAAAATAAAATAATATTTTATTAATAAAATAATATTTTATTAATAAAATAATATTAAAATATTAATATTTTATTCTGTGTCAAAATTTTCCATGAAGAAGGAGCATATGGGCAACCTAAGTGGGGGAGAAGAAGAATGAGAAAAATTTTGGAGAAAAATGAAGTTAATGGGGTCGCTTGTTTTTATTAAGTAAAGATAGTGCGAACAAATAAATATTTTAAATATTATGGGGACACCGCTTTGGAGTACAAATTTTATACTTTGTTTGTACATGTGTAGAAGAAGATAATAGAAAAAAATTGGAGTTAAATGAGTGTTGGGAGGAATAAATTAAAAAAAGAAGAAACTTGGAGGGTAAAACAATAATTTCACACAAAGTTTGGTCAAAGCTTCCAAATGAAGCTTTGACTCTCTTTTTTTTGTTCTCCATGGCCGGCCATCCCATGTTGGAATGTTGAAATGTAAGGCATGCCCAAGCCAACCAATGAAGATGGCGTTAATAACAAAGACAAAAGAAGACAAAATTTGCATAAAAAGGTAATATTTTATCCAAGCCACCTAGGGACCAACGGTAACTTTTTTTTTACATGAAAAGGGGTGCATAACTTTTTTTATGCTTCTTTGGGATAGACGGCAGCCCATATTGGCTACCACTTGGCATGCAAAGAGTGCATGCTTATCTTGACTCCATTGATATCAACGACAAGGAGAGGAAAGATTTTTTTTAAGGATTTTGGTTTAAATTTTAAAGGGAAACTTTTGCTTTTGGGGAGTCACAGGCTGTAAGGAATAGAGAGGAGAGGAAGCCATTTGCAGAAGAAGAAAGAAAGGAAGAAGAAAGAGAGAAAGAGAGAAAGGGGAAAGCTAAAAAAAGGAAAGAAAGAAAATATATATGTACAAAAAAAGAGGGATAAAAGTTTAATTTTTTTTAGTTTCGATTTGGGAATTTTTTAGAGGGGAAAGGTTTGATCTTTTGGAGCTGGTAGAGGAACTAAGAGCTCGAGTGATTTGGGCAGTAGTGAGGAGATTCGATTTAGGCAAACAAAAGAGAGAAAGCTGGGTTTTGGTGCTGACCGACAAAAAAGGAAATCCAATTGGGAGGCCAGTTAGCAAGGGAAAAAGAAGAGAAAATTTTGAGGTTAAAGGGAAGGGAGAGGAAACCGACTGTAGAGAGAGAGAAAGAGAGAGAGAGAGAGAGAGAGAGATAGAGTTGGTGAGAGAGTAATAAAAAAAATAGAAAGTGGGCATAGCCCAATAAGAAAAGAATGGGCATGGCCTAATAGGAAGAAATGGGAAGAGCCCATGGAAATGGCCTAATGGCAACAAAGAAACAAAAGTCCAAAAGAGAATAAAGGTGGAGACTTGGGCTTGGGCTAACCTAGCCCAAATAGGTAAAAATTTCCTTGCTTTTATTGGGCTTGTTATGAAGTTGGATTATTTGGAGCTAACCCACTTGTTTTGTTAAATTTTGGTTATTAGTGATATGAATTAAATTTAAATTACTTTAATACAACATTTAAAAATTCTTTTATGATGTCTCATAGGACCAAAGCAAAAAAGAAAATATGAAATTGATGAATAGTGCACAAGTGTATTTAAGAAATTTTAAGTGATTCGTTGTGAAGAATTATTGTTGTCGAAGGAATTTCTTTACAAAAGCTAGTTGAAAGTGTTAAGTTGAATGTTTTAATATTTGTAAGAAATAAGGAGGAATAATGTGGATTGAAATTGGAAAATAATTGGATAGATTTGAAATGACTATGGTTGCCGTAAATATAGTTAATATTGTGGAAATATAAGATGGTTTTGGGCGAAAATTATTTAGAAAGGTTGAAGTAGGCACGTGACATCATAAATAAGTTGTCGGAGATATAAATAAGGAATTACGTAAGCAACTGATATAAGTAATTTCAATAAAAATATATTAAAATGTGAGTTAATTGAAGATGGTTTCATGGTAGGATGAAAAATATAAATTTGAGTAAGGATTAATTGATTGAAGTGCTACCCGTATACATATGTAATTAAATATATTGAGTTCATATTTTTGCTAGGAAGTGCAAAGATAAGCTTAGAGTACTGTGGTGGTGTGCCGGAGTAAATAACGAGCGACCGGCTAGTGAAAATAGTTAGAGACACCTCCGAACAAATAGCGACTTAATATCTCGTTGTTTCCAGGTGAGTGAACTTGCATTAAAATATTTTGGGATATAGATGTTTATGTTTGATTGAATCCTCTAAAACGTTTTATTGGTTTTTCTTCAACAACTTGCACGGGAACAAGCCTTTATGAAATGTTTTTATGTTATGAACTGGATAGTGTGATGAATTTATATGCTTATGTATAATGTGGATATATATATATATATATATATATATATCATGTCATTCATGTACTTGATAGCATGTCTGCATACTTGGATGCCTCGGAGAATCGTTAAAAGTCGGTATCGTACCTAGTGGTACAATTAAGTTGATTAAAGCCTCGAATTAGGCCAAATAAAGATTTTACGATGTATTTGAGAGTTATTGAATCTTAGAATGTCTTAATATGATGATTCAAAATTTGAGGATTGATTTGGAGTTAATTCGGAAATTTTCATAATGTAGGGGCAAAATGGTCATTTTGCCACCCAAGGGCAAAATTGGAATGTTGGATAAATTTTTTGACCAAGTTTAGCTAGTTGAAACATAATTTGAATTTTAGAAGTGAAAATTTTCAATTTCGAGCATAAGGGCAAAACTGTCATTTTAGGTGCCCATGTGGACGTAATTGGAATTTTTAGAATTTTACACCACCATAACACTTGTCAAGCCCATGAATTTCACCTATTATCATTTTATACTTTGGATAATTAAGAAATTACATGTGGTGGTGAGCAAATACTTAATTGTTAAGTTATTAACCATGGACCAATTATATGGTGACACGTGGTAAATTTTAATCTTTTTATAATTCCCTTGAAAAATCAGCACACACTCCTCCCAAATCACTCTCTCTTGGCCCGCCAAAGCAAAGAACAAAGAGAAAAGAATAAGAAAAAACCCTAGAGAAGAAAATCCAAGAGAAATTTTTTGAATTTCAAGGAACCAAACAATCAAAGGTAAGATTTTTCAATTTTAGCTTAAGATCTACCTTTCCCATGCTCTCTTTTTCATTTTCCATAGTTGAAACTCAAGATTTCATGAAGGAAAGATTGCTGGCCTAACCTAGGGGGAGAGGTTTTGATCATGGGTTTTGTTAGATTTCATGCTACATACGCGTTTTTAATTATTTTGTGATACTCGATGTGAAAAACAAGCATGAAAACCACATGTTCTTCATCAAACTCTCCTTGGCCAAATTTACTAAAAGACATATTGATGATGAATCTTGTTATATCTCATGTTATTTAGCTCATATTTGATGAATTGTGGTGCCGAATATTGGAAACGGTTATGGAAACATATGGTTCCTTTAGTAAACGATTTGAATGGCAATGAGAAAATCAAGTTCATTGAGGTACTTAGGTGTATTCGGAATTTTGGAAGTGAAATGAATGTATTTGAAGTTGAATTGGATGTTTTGCTTAATTCAATAGTATATAGTTCGAGTTAGGTTGAATACAAATTCAGTCCCATCATAATTGAACCCACGTAGAACACCGTCTTTAAGTGATTGTTCGAACAGTTCTCATTCAATTTCATGCATTCATATAGAGCCGAAATAGTTTTATAACAGTTTGGCACAAATATATTGAATTACGTGTCGTGTATTATGTATAGGTGGTGAGCCTTCTGATAAGGGTAAAGATATTGTACCCGAGGACCAAGAATAAGAGTACTCCAAACTCCCACTATTGTGAGTGATCAGATGTTCATCTTAATTATCTAACGTGGTTTATACTTGTTTTAAGATTTTAAAGAATAAGGCACTTAATTTGCAAATTATTATGTGTTACATTTTAAATGTTGGTTAAATGAATGAGATTTATAAAATTATTCTGAAACTAAATGTTGATTTTCGAAATAGAGGAAGTGGAGGCTATACATTCGTATTATATATATATATATATATATGTGGTTTGATTGATGGCTGGATTTGTGGTTTGTGGATTATATGAACTGTTTTTGTTTTACCTTGACAGGTTGGATGATATCATATTAGCCATGTCATGCTATCAAAATGTTTATTGATTTGGTGGGTTATTTGATTAGCTTACTGCAGTGGGCGGGTTTCTGTGGACCAACTTATTAGAGGGGCATGGTAAACCCCGTTATATTTTACCTTAGTATGAAAGGCGCAGAGGGTATCTCCTAAGGTATATTTAAAGTTCACTTCACGCCGAACCACCACGTGATGGTGAAACTCAGCCAACGCTAAGGAACGGGTACGTTTTCAAACGTAAGAACATGTTTTATGTGTATATATCGTTTTAATAGCCTTGGCGGACTTGGTTGGATGCTCGGGCCAAGGTGTCTCCGAGTACGAGTTTTGGCACTAGTCAAGTTTTAAGAGAGTCATAAGCCTTACTGATTGTTCTTGATGAAATGTAATTGTTTTATATGAATTGAAATGGGTTTTGAATCTTATGAATTATATTATGATGGGATGATTTAACTGTCTCCATTTACTCGGCTTTAGATGTTGTAGATGAATTTTGCTTACTCACTAGGTTTATAAAAACTCACCCCTTCTTTTCACCCATTTCAGGCTCAAGACAGTCTGTAGACAGCCGATTTTGTCGAGGATTGCTTTTGGATCTGCATCTTTAGAAATCGAAGGTCTGCAATCTTATATATTTTCGATTATATCGAGGCCCACATGTCATTGTAGAATATTTTGTATACTTGGCTGTGTGTGCCACTATATGTATGAATTCATTTTGCTTTTACACTACAAAAATTATTTACGCAGAGTTCTATAAATATTGTTTTATAAAAAAATAAAATATTTTATTTAATATTTTTATTTAGTTTGATTAGTCATAATTTCATTTTAAATGGATGATTTAGATTACTAAAATTTTTTTTAGATAATAAATGTATAGTTTTGATCGTATATTATATTTTTACCAAGTTTCAAAATTTTTGGATAAAAATGACCAAAATACCCTTTTGTGGTAGAAATTATTTTTTTGTTTGTTTTGATTTAAAAATAGTTATATTCCCTTAAAACATGATATTTAGTAACTATTGCTCACAGGGGAGATGTAAAACTGATGCAAGAGCCTTGCGAGGTTTCGGTTAACATTCCGGGGTAATGAATGTCTATCAAGACATCGCAGTGGATGTCACGAGCTCGAAGAGAGTACCGGGTCGTGACAGATTATGATTATAATATGTGACTATATGGCATGATGAATCTTGAAAATTTCCCATTTACTTGTGAATTGATTTTATTGTAGCAAGAAATGTTCTGTTTATACTGCCTTGCTTGGATGATTGCTGGAAATTTCCTCTCTTTCTAATTTCATGCTAAATATGGTTCCTTCATCATTAAATGATTTAATAACTAGGGGTTAAATGGAGGGATTTTAATAAGAACTTGAACTAAGTTGTATTGTTTTCGAACTTAAGTGCATCATGATTTCTAAACTTCCTTAACGTTGCTTGTTCCCTTCCTATGTTCACTCACTGAGTTTGTGCTCACGTTTTTAAAATTCATGTTTTAGGTTTCCTAAGTTAAAGGTGATTGGATCCTAGGATGAGGTGCTTCTCCCTATACATTGCTCGGTAGGTTTAACGTAACACTAAGTGTTATCAATCGTGCCCAAAGTCACTCCGCTGACGGTCAAGGTCTAATTATGTGTATATGAATATTTGATGTGAAACATTAAGATTCATTTGTTAATCTATATATGTATATAATGGTTGATGATGCCATTATGAATGCATGCCTAGATTTTATGAACTGTTGTCAAAGGAACTGTGATTGAGCATTATGAATTTCAGATTCTAAAGGAATATGGATTAATGTATAAGATCATATAAGTAGGCTTGCTTGGGCTTAGTGGGCCGAGTCCATTGGGCCTTTGCGCCGGTCATGGCCCCAAACTGGGCAATGACAGATCCAACTACCTTCGATCCTGAAAACTAAAACATGAAGTTGGAAATAATGAGTATAAACTCAATGAGTGAACATAGGAAGGGAACAAGCAAACGATACGAAAGAATTTTTTTTTTAGAAAACACGATGCAGTTGTATTGAAACCATGCAATTTGTATATCATAAACAAAACTCGATGCTATGCTAACTTTTAACTCATGTTAAAACATTTAGGAAATTCAACTTTCAACATTCAATGCAATCACATTTCAAACATGAATGAAACACATCAAGGTGAATCCCAACTAGACAACATGGCTCAACGCACAAAACCACCATCCTCAACTCAGCTCATGTACAGTCCCACACCGCACATAGCTAATATCCTCATGTGCACTCTCACACCACATGTGGCAAATATCATCATGTGCACTACCACACCACACATGGCATATATCATCATCATGTGCGCTCCCACACCGCACATGGCATATATCATCGGTGTGTGTTCTCCCACACCACACACTACTGGCATCGTCATGTGCACTCCTACACCGCACACGCACGGTTATAATTATCATTCAACATTACATTTCAATACATGGCACACATAACAACATGTAACAAGAATCTTTGCATAACAATACATCACATGCCACAAATCAATTGGCAATTCAGCATAATATTTCAACTACGTAATTCATCACATTATACGTCTAAAAACGTAGAAGTATCACTTGTGAAAAGCTTGTTCCCATGCATAAATTTGAAAAGAGTCAACCAAGAATATTCTAGCATTTCATTCAACACATATGCATTTGTTCAAAGCCTTTTAAATGCTTCCTTTAGAAGATAAGGATCAGCCATGGATAAGGAAGAAAAGAGCCAAAGCTTCCTTTAGAAGCTTTGACCAAGCTCATGGAAAAATTATCGTTTTACCCTCTAAGTTTCTCCCCTTTTTAATTTAGTTCTCCCAACAATCTTTTAATTTCAATTTCCTTTTATTTTTCTTCCTTTACATGTGTGCAAACAAAATATAAAGTTTGCATTTCAATGTGGTATCACCATAATATTTAAATAATTACTTACCCACTCTAGCTCTATTTAATAAAGACAAGCGGGCACAATTATTATCATTTTTCTTCGAAATTCTTTCTTATTTCTTCTCCCACACTTAGATTAGCCATATACTCCTCCTTCATAATTAACTTCAACAACAAATAAGATATTAATATTTTAATATTCTTTTATTAATAAAATATTATTTTATTCCAAAATTCTCCACTAGCCTTCTAGGGCTCTAAAACATCTTACTTTGCCCCGGTTCACTTATGGATCACCTTTTAACTCACTAATTCATCCTCAATAAAAATAGTATTATTTAATTGTTATTTCCTCGGGTGCGAAATATTTTACTCTAGAATATTCCTTTCACCCGCCACCGCTTTTTGACACTTAAATCCATGTCATTTAAACCTTCGTCTTATGGATACGATTATGTTGACTACTATATGGGGGTACGATTATCACATAAAAGTTGTGGATATAACGGTCCAAAAGAAAGTAAATAAGTGTACTTGGTAAGATTTCTATACATGATAGAAATAGTGGGAGCTAATGACACTTTAAAGGTCAAGGGTCATGAAATTATGAAATCCAATAGATAAGATCTATGCACAAAGACTAATTTAATAGGATGCATAAGGATGCATAATTCATGAGATGAATCCATTAAATACAAATCATTAGTAGGATGCATATTGATGCACTACTCATATAAGATGAGTCTAGTAAATAATCCAACATGAATGATTGGATAATAATCGTTATTCAATGTAATAAATTCAAAATAGTTGAATACATTGAATAAGATAAACATGATTTTTGCACATCATAAGGTTAGTGGGAGTCAAATAAGTTATGCATTAAACGTGTATAAAATACATTTTCCAATCTAAGAAAAACAAAATGGGACTAAAGAGTTAGAGCTTAAAAAGGGACTCAATAAAATAATTTAAGATGACATGTTAAAGGAGTTTAACATAAAGAAAATCCTAAATTTTAAAAGTGACATAAAGTCATGATTGAGCAGTTGTATTGGAATGGTTCCAAAACTAGAGATAACTGCATGATTATATCTATAATTGGATACAAACCTTTTGTTTAGGCTACAAAAGAAGAGATACTTGGATCATTAGTTTGATGAACCAATAAATGATTCTGAGTTGTTAACGTAACAACAAGAGCCATAATAATGGAATCAAGGTCTCGTTGTGATCTAAATTAGTATTTAGATATATGACAATGGAGATTGTCAAACATATAAATTAACATATTCTCAAATATTGTAATTTGAATTGTCCTAGTCGAGACACAATGACGAAGCGAAAGAGTTTGATATTGGATACCTTAGCAATTGACTCAAGTGCAAGTGGGAGATTGTTATTATATGCCCTTGATTCAATGGATTGGTCAAAGAATATATATTGTCATTTAATGCATACCTAATCGCATAACTATATGTGATAGAGGTTTTCCTTCATGTTAGTGCAATAATAAGGAGTTATTAAGTACTAATTGGATGAAGCCCATGGAAGAAAAAGGCCTTGCAAGAAAATTGTAAAGTTGTTACAATTATGAGATCACTGCATTAAAACCATGTTCCTAAATTGTTTCTGGTCCTTGTATTGTCAAGATAGGGCATTGACAATGCTTAAAGACTAGTACATGTTAATCCTTCTTACTTGGAAAGTAACCAATTGATCTCATAGATTGAAGTATATGGGAAACTTGATGACAACATGTAGGTGCTTGTTAGAGAACAAGTTCACTGAACATAACCCGCTATGAGAACTCTATTTAGTATTTCACTCAAGTGTCTATGGAATATGTTCTCATGTGATAGTCGTGCAACTACTTTTCAGACTTGAAACACTAGGTCATCTTGTATGGGGAATGACATACTTTAATTTCATCTCTACGAGGTCTGGAGGTGACTAGATGCCTAAACATAGTTTTTTTGGGTATGCCATGAAGCATGCAAAGGTAAATGAGTGGTCAAGAAAGGATTAATCAACCCAAGTGATATGAGGGGATGCATCTCACTTGTTTTCAATTCTTAATTAACTTGTATAAAGTCTTTGGCCATCGCATGATGAATTGAAAGAAAGTTAGTTTCCTATATTCATAAGATTAGTCATGAATTATGAGAACTAATGTGGAATGTTATAAGTAGACACTGAGCCATGCTTTATGACATATCTGGGATATTTGATGAAAGGATTGTATTGCATTAAGAAGCTTATCATTGAAAGAATTTGTCAAATTCTTTAATTGAATCTTTAACATTTGGGGGCTCATGATTTATTGCTAGATGCCACTCATGACAATGCTCAAATTTTTTAATTGTAAAGTTGATATTTGATGGATTTATATTTATTGCCAACATGTCAAAAGCCTAATGGGTCACATACATTAAGTGACATGATTGGGATTAAATAAGGATAATTAATTAAGTTGGACTTAATTGAAAAAGATCAAAATAAGGTGAGAAATTAATTAAGTTCACAGGGACTTAATTAAATTAAAACACAACTATTGTACTTAGGGTTACAACTTAGTTTTGCTATATAAATACGTTATGTTAGCAAACTAAAACTCTAAACCTTCAGCTACTTTTCAGCCGTTTTATAAAAGAAGAAAAGAAAAATAGTTTTCTTTGTTTGACAAAAATAAGATCCGGCAAGATTTTTTGGTCTTTTTGTTTTAGAAATAAAACTTGCTAGCATAAGTAAAAAATTCTACCTTTGAGAAGGTCTTATTCGATCATTGTGTGGATTACTATTAAAGGCTAAACACTTGGGTGGCTAAAGATATGACAAATCCTAAAGGTGAAAAAATGAAGATTTTGATTTAATTGGCTCTTAATTACGATATCTAGAGCAAGGTATGTAACTTTTAAACTTATGAATGTTCGTAATTAATTAAAAAATTACATGAAAAACACAAACATTTATCTTGTAGGATTTGGCTGTTTTTTTGATGAAATGCTAGTTTATTATTCTACTGCATTAGAATTTAATATATTGGTTATTTTCATATTTAATTGTGAGGTCGAATCCTAACACTACGTTGGTACTAGATTTTGTATGTAGGCCTAGATCAACATGCCTAGGTTAGAGAACAATTGATTGATGTGCAAGTATATATATATATGCGTGTATATTATGTGTGTGAATGATTTGTGTTGAGATTGTGTGCCTTAGTGAAATGCCATGTAGACAACCCATGTTGTGTAAGCTTAGACTAGGATATCTAGAAGCTATGAATAACCCCTTGAAGTAAATCACCTTAGGCAAGTGATATGTTAAGAGGATTTGTGTGACACCAAGTACCCTCGTATAGAAATCAATATGACATTATCAACGAAACAACGGGTAAATGGATGCTGATTTAAGTGCCAAATGATGAAGACGAGTGAAAAGAGTATTTTAAGATAAAATATTACGCAAGCGAAAAAATAATAGTAAAATAATAATATTTTTATCAAGAAAAAATTTACGAGATAAAAGCTGATTCAATTGTCAATCGAGGCAATGTAAGATGTTTTGGAGCCCCAGAAAGATAGTGGAAAATTTTATTATAAAATAATATTTTATTAATAAAATAATATTAAATTATTAATATTTTATTCGATGTCAAAATTTTTCATGAAGGAAAAATATATGGTCAATTTAAGTGGGGGAGAAGAAGGACGAGGAAATTTTAGAGAAAAAATGTTGTTAATGGGGCCCACTTGTTTTTATTAAATAAAGCTAGCGTTAGTAAGTAAATATTTAAATATTACGGTGCTACCACGTTGAATCATAAATTTGATATTTTATTAGTACAAGTGTTATGGAAGAAAAATGTCATGACCCGGTACTCCCCTCGAGCTTGTGACAACCGCCGCGGTGTCTCGGTAGACACTCATTGCCCAGAATGTCAACTCGAAGCCTCGCAAGGCTTTACTATCAGTTTCTCATTTCCCTTGTGAGCAACCATTGTCAACTATCGTGTTCTAAAAGAATTTAAACTGTTTCCAACTTAAAACAAATAAAATATTAATTTTCGTCTCATAGGGGTATTTTGGTTATTTTTCTCAAAAATTTTGAAACTGGCTAAAATGTAATATAAAAGTACAAAACACATAATTCATAATCAAAATAGTTTTAAAGTCTAAAATCTTCATTTAAAACAAAATTACGGTTATTTGAATGTAATAAGAAAATAAAAGAAATATTAAGTAAAATATCCTATTTTCTTATAAAACAATATTTATAGAGTTATACGTAAATAATTTTTTTGTGGCGTAAAAACTAAATAAATTTATACATACTGTAATACAGTAAGTCAAAATATTTAATTTAATTTACAATAACAAGAAGGCCCCCGAATAAACAAAAGTCAAGAGGACTGTGAACCTACGATTTGGAAAATGCAGATGCAATGATAGTCCTCGATGAGATCAATTATCTACAATCTATACTGAACCTGAAATGGATGGAAATGAGGGTGGTGAGATTATAAAATCCCAATGAGTAAACAGACATCATCATAAACATCTAGAGTTGAGTACATGGAGACAATAAAGTAAGTCATCATAAATCGGGTTATAGCATTAGAACACATTTCGTTCAAAATACGTAAAGAGGCTTATGAATCTCATAAAAACTAGGCTTGTGTCATAAATCCATTCTCAGGGACACCTTGGCCGAGGCATCCTATCGAGACCACCAAGGTGGTTAAAAATTCACATTTTGCACAAATTATGTTTTTATTTCGAAAACCTGGCCGTTCCTTGGCATTGGTTGAGTTCTCCCTCACATGGTGGTTTAGCGTGAAGTGAACCCTAAGCTTTACCCCAGGAGATACCCTACGCGCCTCTCCATTCAAGGTAAGAATATAATGGGGTTTATTGTGCCCCTCTAAAAGGCTAGTCCACAAAAACCCCCTACTGCAGTGATTAATTAATATATAATCCACCACACAATAAAACTCAATAACATGATATGGCAATTTTTGTAATTCGCAGTCTTTCAAGGCAACCAAACAATTCGCATTTCAATACAATTGCCAACTAGCCAATCATGCCCAATTTACCATAAGTCAATCAATTTAAACAATTGAATTGCAACAATTAACAGTCTCCGTGTACTCTATTTTTCAAAATCATTATTAATTTCAAAACAATTTATAAAGTAATTTCATTGAAACACATTTATTCATAAAGCATGAAAATTTACCTTTTTAAATTCCTTTTTCCATAGAATTCATGAAATCATCTAAAAACCACCTTAGATAATTAAAATGACAATAAGTTTACTCACAATGTCTAAAGTGCAGATTCTCGAAATACTTAGACTACTGGTCCTCGGATGCAATTCCTTTGCCTTTATCGGAAGACTCGCCACCTTGACACAGTACAAAATTGAGAAACTCACTACATTGGTACTAAATTGAAATTAAACTAATTTAGACTACTAATGCATGATATGGAATGCAAAAATGCACTGGTAACTATCTAAACCCGGTATTGGCCTAATTCGTCTTATCACCTGATTCAATTACTAACGTGTCCAATTTAATCCCAAATTGCTCCAAATTGTTCCAATTCTTTTCCAATATCTTAATTCACCAAACTCAAATCAAATAACCTAAAATTTGGCCAAACTATCTTCACTTTTCTTCTTAAAATATTCGACCAATAATGGTGCATTAACACCGTAATTTTTCCTACTACTTTTCCACACCATAATTCATCATTTTCTAATCAATTCTCCTAGATTAAAAATCAAATTTATCCTCACTTAATACATGGTAAATTTGGCCATTGATGGTTGTTGGAGAAAATAAATTCTTTTTTTGTTGTTTTGTTTCTAAATATGCTAAACTAACTAAAAACACTAACATAACTTAAAATCAAATCAATCCAACAACTTTCTCTCTCCATACCCATTTTGATCAGCCATCAATTCATCATGAAAATATGTAATTTAAGCATGGAAAATAAGGAGAAATGCTTAAGGAAAATAGATTTCAAGCTTAAGTTGAAAAATCCTACCTTTTTCACTTGTTTTCCTTGATTTTTCACACTTTTTCTCTTGAAATTCCTCACCTAGGGTTTGTTCTTCCTTTCTTTCCCTCTCTTCCTTGCTTGGCCGAATATTTGGAGAGTAATGGGCTGATTTATGCTGATTTTTAAGTTAGATAATAAATTATCCTAAGCTTGACACATGGCATTTTCTTATTGGTCCATTTTTAAAATTTTAAAAATTTAAACATTTTATCTCCACCACTTGATTAGTCAAATGTCAAAAATGAGGATAAAGGAAGACCATGTGCTGGAAAAATATCCTGGTGGTGGAAAATTACAATTTTGCCCCTGAGGTGGCAAAATTACCATTTTATTCCTGTACTCCAAATTATACCTAATTTAAAATTTTTCGCTTCTAAACGTCAAATCATACTCCAATGCTCAAATCATACTCCAATAAGTCAAATGGGGCCAAATAAATCTTTTCTAAAAGTTCTCATTTTGTCCCCAGGTGGCAAATGACCATTTTTCCCCTAGATAGTGAAAATTTCGATTTGACTCCAAATTCATCCTCAAACTCCGAATTACAATTTTGAGCCATCCTTGGACTGTAACGCTCTTAATCTCACCTTAAAATTCTTATTTGATCTAGTTCGAGGATTAAATCAACTTTCTTGTACCTCTAAGTACAATACCGACTTTTGTAAATTTTTCAGTACTCTCCTAGCATGCAATCATGCTATCATCACATGTATGTCATGACTAGTATTTTATAAGATCGGGCTTTACAGTACTATCCCCCTTAAAATAAAATTTTGACCTCAAAATTTCATTTACAGGATTCGAAGAAAAGATGTGGATGTTAGTTTCTCATCTGGCCCTCGACTTCCCACGTCATCTCCTCCATTCGAGCATTCTTCCACAATACTTTCACCATTGGAATGCTCTTGTTCATTAGCACTCGATCCTTTCGATCTAGAATACGTACAGGCTGCACCTCGAACTTCAAATACTCATGCAACTCAATGGGAGGTGTCTCTAGAATGTGAGAGGAATCGGGAACATACTTTTTCAACATCAAGACGTGGAAGACATTATGAATCTGATCTAACTCTGGGGGTAATTCAAGTCTGTAAGCCACTAGCCCAATCCTTTCAATGATACGAAAAGGGTCCAATATTTCTTGGATTAAGGTTTCCCCTCTTCGAGAATCGGATCACACCTTTCATTATCCAATAAATACCACAAATTATCATAATAGTATAATCAAATAAGATTTAATACTTGGAATTTTCAAATTATTACCTTTCCAAGGAGAAACCTTAAGAAAAACTTTATCCTCGACTTCAAACTCCAAATCTTTCCTTCGTCTATCAGAATAATTCTTTTGCCAATCTTGAGCTATCTTTAACTGCTCTCGGATAACCTTGACCTTGTCATTTGTCAGATCAATCAATTCCACATTCACCAATTTCCTCTCACCTACTTCATCCCAACAGAGCGGAGTTCGGCACTTCCTTCCATACAAAGCCTCGTATGGTGCCATCCCAATACTAGACTGAAAACTGTTATTATAAGCAAACTCCACCAATGGCAAGTGTTTGTCCCAACTCCCAATAAAGTCAATGACACAAGCCCGTAACATATCCTCTAAGGTCTGAATAGTTCTCTCAGATTGACCATCTGTCTGTGGATGAAAGGTAGTACTAAATCTCAATTTAGTTCCGAGAGCTTTTTGAAATTTCAGCCAAAAGCTAGAAGTAAATCAAGGGTCTCGATTTGACACAATAGAAATTGGAACTCCGTGTAATCTCACAATCTCATCTATATAAAGTTTCGCCAGTTTCTCAATAGAATATGTGCTATGGATAGCCAAGGAATGAGCGGACTTAGTCAGTCTATCCATAATCACCCAAATAGCATCATTCCCATTTTGTGTCTGCGGCAAACCCAATACAAAGTCCATAGTCACGTGTTCCCACTTCCATTTAGGAATCGGTAAAGGTTGAAGAGTACCTGACGTTTTTTTATGCTCTGCCTTGATTTGTTGACATGTGAGACAGTTCGCTACAAACTTTACTCTGTCTCGTTTCATACCCGGCCACCAATAACTTTCTTTAATAGTCCGATACATCTTGGTGCTTCCAGGATGTAAAGCATAGGCGAAAGAATGAGCTTCCTCCAAAATAGCTCGTCTCAACTGATCATCCTTAGGGACACAAATTCGGTCTCTAAGCATCAAAGTTCCATCATCGCTGAGTCTAAACTCACTTGTTTTTCCATCTTGCAGCTTTTGAACTTCCTGTTTCAACCAATCATCAGATTTATGCAATTCTCTGATCTGATTCAACAATGAAGGTCTCACAACGAAACTAGCAAGTTGGGTTCCATCCTCACCATTATTCAACTGGAACCCTAGAGATTTCATCTCAAGTAACATCGAAAAATAAGAACTCCGAAGTGTTGCTAACGACGATGAGGATTTACGACTTAAGGCATTCGCTACAACATTTACTTTTCTCGGATGATAATCAATCACTAAGTCATAATCCTTAATCAACTTTAGCCACTGTCTTTGTCTCAAATTAAGTTCTTTTTGGGTGAGCAAATATTTCAAACTCTTACGATCAGTAAAAATCCGATAACGCTCACCATATAAATAATGTCTCTAAATCTTCAATGCACAGACTACTGTTGCTAACTCTAAGTCAGGAGTAGGGTAATTTGTCTCATGCTTCTTCAACTGCTAGGAAGCATAAGCTATTACTTTTTCATCCTACATCAATATGCTAATCCCAACTTAGATGCACCACTGTATACCACAAATTCTTTTCCATTAACAGGAAGTGTTAAGACGGGAGCGGAGGTTAACCGATTTTTTAACTCCTGAAATCGATTCTCACAAACATCATCCCACTCATACTTAACTCCTTTACAAGTCAAATGAGTCAAAGGAGCTGCTATCAAATAAAATCCCTAAACAAATCTCCGATAATAACCAGCTAAGCCAAGGAAACTACGAATCTCAATTACCATTCTCGGTTGTTCTCATTGCAAGATTGCCTCAATCTTCTTGGGATCGACATAAATTCCAGCTCCGGACACCACATGTCCCAAAAAAACCACTTCTTTCAACTAGAATTCACATTTAGAGAACTTGGCATAGAGCTGCCTTTCGCGCAAAGTTTGCAACACAATGCGCAAATGGGCAGCATGTTCATCACCATTCTTCGAATAAACCAGGATGTCATCTATGAATACTATCACAAACTTATCCAAGTATGGATAGAACACCTTGTTCATAAGATCCATAAAAACTATCGGGGCATTAGTTAAAACAAACGGCATCTCTAGACTCACAATGCCCATAACGTGTCTTGAAGGCAGTCTTGGGTACATCCTGCTCCTTAATCCTCAACTGATAGTACCTAGATCTCAAATCAATCTTAGAGAATACCATAGCACCTCGTAATTGATCAAAAAGATCATCTATCCGGGGTAAAGGGTATTTATTCTTGATGGTCACTCGGTTTAGCTGACGGTAATCAATACACAATTAAAGAGTGCCATCCTTCTTCTTTATAAATAGGACTGGTGGACCCAAGGAGAAATGCTAGGGCGAATGAAACCTTTATCCACCAAATCTTGCAACTGGACTTTTAGTTCCTTCAACTCTGTCAGAGCCATTCTATATGGAGGGATAGAAATAAGTGCGATACCCGAAAGTAAATCAATAGGGAACTCAAGCTCTTGATCAGGAGGTAGTCTCGATAACTCATTAGGAAATACATCAGAAAACTCACTTACTATTGGGACATCCTCTAACTTAGGTTCCCCCTTTGAAGTATCAATCACGTGTGCCAAATAAGTCGGATACCCTTTTTGCACTAATTTCAAAGCTTTGATGGCCGAGATTACACAGGACGGTAATACTCGACGTTCCCCTGCAAATACAATCTCTGCTCCCTCCGAATTTTGAAAAACAACTTCTTTTCGAAAATAATCCATGTTCGCTTGATATGCAGTTAATTAGTCCATACCCAATATTAGATCAAAATCTAAGATCTCTAGATGAATTAAGTCACCCCTAAATTCTTCCTCACCTACCCTTACCCCACAGTCTCTATAACAAGTATTTCTAATCAACTGTTCTCCTAGAAGGGTATGCACTACAATTTCTCCCTCTAATGGTGACAACTTTCTATCAACAATTGATGCAAATGTCGTACTCACATAAGAACTATCTAAGCTAGAATCTATCAAAACATAAGCATCTTTATCAAATAAAGACATAATACCTATCACTGTTCTAGGTCGGACCTATGCCTCATCTTCTGTCACTACGAAAACTCTTGTCAAAGTACGAGTCTGTGGTCTCGAAGGTGGATGTGTCGGGGTATTACTCTCCACACCGGATCGTATGGCTACTCCTTGTCTCGGTGGCAACCCAGAAGAATCTCTCCTCTGCATATCAGTGCGAGCTGGTGAAGATGATGCAGCTATAGTGGCTCGTCCTAACCGTGGGCAATTACTTCTAATATGACCCGACTGACCACAATGAAAACATAGTGCAAGCCCCCTACACAGCCCAACATAATAATTTCCATAATTTCTACATTTGTCAGAACCTCCGGAACTCTTCCCAAAACCAGTCATAGCAAATCTGCTAAACCTCGAAGGTTTCTGCTATGATGGTGGAAATGGAGGTTAAGAAGATGTCACTGAAACAGAAGTAGTGCTCCCTGAAGTCGTTGAGTCCTTGCCTCTCTTTGGTGGTTGACTAGAAGATACACCAGGATTCTTTCTTTTTGCAAACTCGATCTGAATCCTCATATTCTCAATCGCAAGCTTCTCAACCCGTAAAGTCATCTGTACACCTCCTTATGTGGCTTCCTACCAGTCACTATCATCCGTTCCCTGATCTCATTACGGAGCCCTTCCTCAAAATAACTGGCTTGATCCTGCTCAGATTTCCCCAGATTTGGCACATATAATATCAACTCGTTAAAACGAGTCTCGCACTCCTCTACAGTTAGATTCCCCTGTTTCAAACTCAAGAATTCTCTCTTCTTTTCTTTCTGATGAAAATAAGTGAAATACTGACCATCGAATTTCCTTAGAAAGTCGGACCATGTTTGAGGAGTAGTGGAACGGGACTTCACCGAATTCCACCAAGTACAAGCCCTCTTCTCTAATAATCTCGTAGCCACCATCAGCTTCATGTAGTCGTCTAATCCCATATCAGAGAAAGTCTTTAAAACCTGATTAATCCAGTCCTTTGTCATAGTGGCATCAAACTCACCTGTGAAAGACATACAACCCAGTTGCCTAGCCTCATTTAGCTTCTTGGAAATGGATACATCTTGTACTGCCAAAACTGAAAGAGTAGTTGGAGGCACTATAGGTGGAACCTGACCAATTTGAGCTTGACCAGCCATTGTGGTAAAGAAAGCTGCCAATGCCTGTGCTACCTCAGTAGGCATGGCGGGAATACCAGTAGGTGGCAGAGGAGGTGAAGGATGTGGAGGAGTCTCGGCTTGCTCAGCAGCAGCTGCTGCCCGAATGGTGGATGCAGCTGATTTCTCCTCTACTGTATCTGGCTGATGAAGTTGGGAACGACCTCTTCCCCTCCCAATCGATCTAGTGAGAGGTTGGCGTCCGTGTCGAGGAGGCATTATAATCTATAAAAGAATACGAGCAAGTTTTGGTAACCTTAGGCTCTATATGCAGATGCATGCATTCTATTCAACCTAACCTAACTTAATCCGGGGCCACACTGATACTGTAAATATTTTTTTAAAAAAAAAAAACCACTTTAAAACTAAAAACTTTGATCTTTAAAACCAAAAGCTCTGATACCAATCGAATTGTCATGACCCGATACTCCCCTCGAGCCCGTGACAACCGCCGCGGTGTCTCGGTAGACACTCATTGCTCGAAATGTCAACCTGAAACCTCGCAAGGCTTTACTATCAGTTTCTCATTTCCTTTGTGAGCAACCATTGTCAAATATGGTGTTCTAAAATAATTTAAACTGTTTCCAACTTAAAACAAATAAAATATTAATTTTCATCTCACAGGGGTATTTTGTTTATTTTTCTAAAAAATTTTGAAATTGGCTAAAATGTAATATACAAGTACAAAACACATAATTCATAATCAAAATGAGTTTAAAAGTCTAAAATCTTCATTGAAAACTAAATTATGGTTATTTGAATGTAATAAGAAAATAAAAGAAATCTTAAGTAAAATATCCTAGTTTTTTATAAAACAATATTTATAGAGTTATACATAAATAATTTTTTTGTGGCGTAAAAGCTAAATAAATTTATGCATATTGTAATACAGTAAGTCAAAATATTTAATTTAATTTACAATAACAAGAGGGCCCCCGAATAAACAAAAGTAAAGAGGACTGTGAACCTACGGTTTAGAAAATACAGATCCAACAGTAGTCCTCGATGAGATCAGCTATCTACAGTCTATACTGAACCTGAAATGGATGGAAATGAGGGTGGTGAGATTATAAAATCCCAATGAGTACAGAAACATCTTCATAAACATCTAAAGTTGAGTACATGGAGATAATAAAGTAAGTCATCATAAACTGGGTTATAGCATTAGAACACATTTCGTTCAAAATATGTAAAGAGGCTTATGAATCTCATAAAAACTAGGCTTGTGCCATAAATCCATTCTCGGGGACACCTTGGCCGAGGCATCCTACCGAGACAGCCAAGGCTGTTAAAAATTCATATTTCACACAAATTATGTTTTTGTTTCGAAAACCTAGCTGTTCCTTGGCGTTGGTTGAGTTCCCCCTCACGTGGTGGTTTATTGTGAAGTGAACTCTAAGCTTTACCCTAGGAGATACCCTACGCGCCTTTCCGTTGAAGGTAAGAATACAATGGGGTTTACCGTGCCCCATTAAAAAGTAGATCTACAGAAACCCCCTACTGCAGTGATTAATTAATATATAATCCACCATACAATAAAACTCAATAACATGATATGGCAATTTTTGTAATTCGTAGTCTTTCAAGGCAACCAAACAGTTCGCATTTCAATACAATTGCCAACTAGCCAATCATGCCCAATTTACCATAAGCCAATCAATTTAAACAATCGAATTGCAACAATTAACAGTCTCAGTGTACTCTATTTTTCAAAATCATTATTAATTTCAAAACAATTTATAAATTAATTTCATTGAAACACATTTATTCATAAAGCATGAAAATTTACCTTTTTAAATTCCTTTTTCCATAGAATTCATGAAATCATCTAAAAATTGCCCTAGATAATTAAAATGACAGTAAGTTTACTCACAATGTCTAAAGTGCAGATTCTCGAAATACTTAGACTACTGGTCCTCGGATGCAATTCCCTTGCCTGTATCGGAAGACTCCCCACCTTGACACAGTACAAAATCGAGAAACTAATTTAGACTATTAATGCATGATATGGAATGCAAAAATGCACTGGTAACTATCTAAACCCGATATTGACCTAATTTGTCTTATCACCTAATTAAATTACTAACGTGTCCAATTTAATCCCAAATTACTCCAAATTGTTCCAATTCTTTTCCAATATCTTAATTCACCAAACTGAAATCAAATAACCTAAAATTTAGCAAAACTATCTTCACTTTTCTTTTTTAAATTTTTGGCCAATAATGGTGCATTAACACTGTGATTTTTCCTACTACTTTTTCACACCATAATTCATCATTTTCTAATCAATTCTCCTAGAATAAAAATCAAATTCATCCTAACTTAATACATGGTAAATTCAGCCATTGATGATTGTTGGAGAAAATAAATTCTTTTCTTGTTGTTTTGTTTCTAAATATGCTGAACTAACTAAAAACACTAACATAACTTAAAATCAAATCAATCCAACAACTTTCTCTCTCCATACCCATTTTGATCAGCCATCAATTAATCATGAAAACATGTAATTTAAGCATGGAAAATAAGGAGAAATGCTTAAGGAAAATAGATTTCAAGCTTAAGTTGAAAAATCTTGCCTTTTTCACTTGTTTTCCTTGATTTTCCACACTTTTTCTCTTGAAATTCCTCACCTAGGGTTTGTTCCTCCTTTCTTTCCCTCTCTTCCTTGCTTGGCTGAATATTTGGAGAGTAATGGGCTGATTTATGCTGATTTGTAAGTTAAATAATAAATTATCCTAAGCTTGACACATGGCAATTTCTTATTGGTCCATTTTTAAAATTTTAAAAATTTAAACATTTTATCTCCACCACATGATTAGTCAAAGGTCAAAAATGAGGATAAAGGAAGAGCATGTGCTGGAAAAATGTGCTATTACAATTTTGTCGCTGGGTTGGCAAAATTACCATTTTACCCCTATACTCCAAATTATACCGAATTTAAAATTTTCCACTTTTAAACCTCAAATCATACTCCAATAAGTCAAATGGGGCCAAATAAATCTTTTTTAAAAATTTTCATTCTGTCCCTAGGTGGGAAATGACCATTTAGCCCCTAGATAGTGAAAATTTTGATTTGACTCCAAATTGATCCTCAAACTCCGAATTACCATTTTGAGTCATCCTTGGACTGTGACGCTCTTAATCTCACCTTAAAATTCCTATTTGATCTAGTTCGAGGATTAAATCAACTTTGTTGTACCTCTAGGTACAATATCAACTTTTGTAAATTTTTCGGGACTCTCTTAGTATGCAATCATGCCATCATCACATGTATGTCATGACTAGTATTTTATAAGGTCGGACTTTACAAAAAATGAAAAGAAATTTAAATTAAAAGATTGTGGGAGGATACAATTAAAAAAGGTAAAAACCTTAGAGGGTAAAATAGTAATTTTCCACAAAGCTTGGTCAAAGTTGCCAAATGAAGCTTTGACTCTCTATCCTTATCCCATGGCCAGCCATTGTGTCCAAGGTATCATCTTCCTCCTTCATCTTGTTGGTCCCATTATTGTGTGCTAGAGGGGGGGTGAATAGCACAATTTGGATCTTGACAATTTGTGGAACTAATTTCCAGAACTCAAGAAATTAAAAACAGAGTATAAAATGCACAACAATTTAAAGTGGTTCGGTCCAAGACCTACATCCACTACCTTGATTATCCAACCAAGAATTTTTCCAATAATTCACTAAGAATCCGGTGAAATTCACAAGCTTTCACCAAGCTTTTACAATGGCTTTTCACAGGATCAGCCAAAACCTTTACACTAGTTTTTCACGGGCTTAACTAAAACCCAAAGTTGTTTTCCAAGGCTCAACCACAACCTATAACATTCAAGCTTTCCCAAGCTTGAACAACCCCTTAGAGTGACTCCCTCACTCTAAGTATACAAGAAAGGTGGTAAAAGAAAGTACCTATGATCACTTGATGATCTGATTGGTATAGGATTGAGTGCTAAATACAAATGCACAGAGTAGACGTTAAAGTGCAAACAAGTGCAGTGAAGCTTTTCTGGTTTTTTTACTTTCTATAGCTCAAATCTCATTCAAGGCTTCAATAAAAAACTTGTTTCTTATTGTTGGAAGACCCTTTTACACTTGGAGATGCAACTCTGATGGCAGTTTGACAGTTTATGGCCGTTGGAAATAGTTGAGGATGAGTTCTAGCCGTTAATTTATCTCGTACCGCTCTGGTTCAAATTGCAGACAGAGAGCTCTTAGTTGACTAACTTGGTTAACTAAGTTGATTCTGTTTCTGGTTTGCAAATTCTAGCAGAGGGCACTTAGTCGACTGACTTGATTGACTAAGTTGGTTTTGTTTCTCAAACTTTTTAGCCCACCATTTCTTCAATTTGAAATTTGGTCAACCAATATTCTTCCTTGTTTAACCAACAAGTTTCGTCCTTGTTATTCAGTTACATCTTGTTGATTTTATTCCTTTTTTCCTTTCAAAAACACTCTTTGAAGAGTTAAGAAATTAATTTCATGTTTTAATTTCTTGCACACTCAAATAAAGGAATTTGACACAAATAAATAGGAATGTTTTACTATCATCAAAAACTAATGGAGCCAATAATCTTCCCCTTTTTGATGATGACAAAACACTCATTGATTAATAGCATAGTATCATTTTAAATTCTTTTTAGTTTTCTGCAAGAATTGAGGATTGCTCCCCCTTAGTGTAAGCTCCCCCTTAGTGTGTGCATATTGTGCTTATTTTATTTATGCCAGTTTTATTCTCATCATATAAAAAATGATATTGTATATTTAGAGAATATATATGTGCAGCAATATAAAGTGATTTGCATCTAGAGATTTTCAGCTGCAAGTTTTGATAGATTTTTATCTATGTTCTAGCAGCTGTCAATAGTTAATTGATTTCAGATTGTGTCTACATCATCAACATTTCAATTGATATGTTATATGCTTCATCTATAACTTATTCTCATCAAACATTATATAGACATCATCCATCAGCATGTAAATCCATATCGGCATATTAGCAGCAGATTTTGTTTATGACAGTCAAAATATCAAAACAGCAGCAGACTTTAGTTTACAACAATTAAATATCATAAACATATTAGCGTTCATGTTTCACATACATCCACATGAATAACAAAATTAGAGCTGAGTGTTTAAATGTCACCAAGGCACAAATAACAGTTGATTAAAAAGTATTTCGAAAATGCCCCTAGACTAGTTTTGCTTCCTATCTCCTATTTCCCTAATTGCATGCACCCCTGCTTCTGCTTTCTTTCCTTTCCTAGGTTCTTGGTTCCTCTGGAATAATTTTTTTTTATTTTTTAAACATTATTCTCTAGTTCCTATTCCCCTGGTACCATACTACTCCCCATTTTTGTCCACATCAAAGGAGGGGGATTCTACTCATCGAATGAAGCAGAGGGTGAGGATTTAGTTCCATAGAAAGGGTTAAAAGGAAACAAAGAGGGTTCTCGGAGAGGAAATGACTTTCTAGGAGAGGATTATGGAGAAGATTTGTTTGAAACATGAACTAGACTGTGAGGAGAAGAGGTTGAAACTAGTTTGGACTTCTCTACCAATCTGGAAGACTTTCTTCTTTTGAGAAAAGTTATCTATGTTGCCATAGTCTTCCTTCCTTTGGTTGGTTGTTTTGCCTCAGCTGGTGGTGTTGTGGTGGCTTTTGGTTTCCCTATTTTTGTCTTTAGTTTGGGAGTTGAAGCAGGTTTCTTTCCTTTTCTTACATTTGCACCATCTTTCTTAGTTGTTGACTTGACAGTGTCTTTTTTAGCTTGTTCGTCTCCGACCATTTGGTGAAAAATGTCGATTATGAAAACTTACTCTGAATTTGGAGAAGAGGCTTGTTGTTTCTCAGTTTCTACACCAGCTACTTCAGTCCCTTGTTTTGAGTCATTTTTGCTTTGAGGTTCAGGGGAGGGTGTTTTGGCTGGTTGATCAACTCCTTGTGGGGAGTCCTCAGTTTGCAGAACAAGATTGGCAAACTTGTAGGTAGAGCCTTCTGCTTGAGTGCCAGAACTTACAGATTTCTCTACTAGCTCTGCTGAACCTTCAGCACCTTGATGTGCGGTGCAATGCTAGATGTGGCAGAACTGTTTGCAGCCACAGGTTTAGACCCCATGTTTTCCTTTTCCTTTAGCTTGTTTTCCAACTTAGTGATTTTATCTTCCATTTTTTGTAGCTTCACTCCTTGGTCAGTCAATTTACCATCAATCCTCACGAGCAAATTAAAAATCATCTCATTTAAAAATCTGGAAGGAGCTTCTTCAGGTTGAGCAGGCAGACTGTGATCTTTTCTTAGGCAAGTCTTGGAGGTTTTAATAAACTTCTCTCCATCGAGCACATACCCTATCTTAACTAAGCTGCCATAATAAATGTCTTGGTTTCTGGTTTTCACCAGGTCCATATCATACCTTTTAGCCCATATTCCTTTCTTCTGCACAAGGTAAGTTATCACATTCCCATATGGCAGATTGATCTTATTAAGTTTGCAGACACTTCTCATTTTCTCAATCAAAAATTTCCCCAAATTTAGAGACACTCCAATAAAAGCATGCTCCATCAGCCAAAGATCATGGAGGCTGATGTAGTTAAGACTTCCACTTCTTCCTTGAATATTTACTGCTATAAAGTAATGCAGTATCCTAATCTGTGGATTGATTATCAGACCTGAATTACTTTTAGAGGAATATTTTTTTTTCCTTCCAATGATGATCTCCCACAGTAAGGATGGATCGTATTTTTCTGGAAGTTCAAATTCACTTATTTCACCCTCTATTTCCAGCAGGTTCCCTAAATCTTCAGCAGTCACAATAAACTCTTTTCCATTCAAATAGACATTCAGGCCATCTTCTACATACTCATTAGAATCTACTAATTCTTTTTCTTTCAGAGCAATACAGAGTAAAATTTTTTAACCAGACTTGGACTATATGACCTATTCTTAAAGGTGCTATAACCTTTAAGTTTAAGCTCATCAAAGTACTCAGATAGACTGGTTTGGATTTCTACATTTTCCTTAAAACTCTTCCAATCAATAAACTTTTCACAAGAGATTGGTGCATTTTCTATATTCTTGAATTTATAGTCATGCAGCTTATTTCTAAATTTTGAAGAAAAAGAGGAATTGATACCTTTCTGGAGTGAAGGTTCTGTATCTTTTTTCTTGTCTTTTTTCTTTTTTCTTAGTTTCTCGGCTATGTCTTTTACTGAAGCAGGCACGATTTTTTGTTTTTTCTTTTGACTTTCTGTTCCAATTTCTTCCTCCATTGGTTTTTTTCCTTTCTTCTTCTATGATACTTCTTTACACTGAGATGTTCTGGCCATTTTGGTTTTGGAAATTTTTGAAGGTCTAAGTCGGTTTTAGAGGCAACTAGGAAAATTTAGGTTTTTGTTCTTAGAGCAACAGGTTCTAGAGTAGAGGGAAGAAGAGGTTGGCAGCAGTAATTGCTCAAAAAACTTCTCAACTTCCTTTAAAAATTGCCCTACTTTTATTTCTTCATATTTTCAAATCTCCTTCTAAAATTTTGATTATTTGTCTTTGGTAGTTGTGCCTTATTCCTCTTTACACCTGGTAAATCAAATTTTTACCACGATTTACTTTTATTTCTTTAAACTCACTGAGTCTTATTATTTAAAGATGTCAAGCCACTCTTAGTTGACTAAGGATTCCTTAGTCGATTGATTTCATTATGTTTTTAATGTGAAACCCGAAGATTTTCTTATAATTCCTTCACATTAACCATCCCCAAATTTCTTCTAATCTCACAAAATCTATCTTCACTCAGTGGTTTGGTAAAATGTCTGCTAATTGATGTAGAGTATTCACAAAGTCTATTTTAATGTCATTGTTCACTACATGATCTCTAATAAAATGGTGTCGAATTTCAAAGTGCTTAGTTCTAGAATGTCACACAGGATTTTTTGATATATTGATTGCACTTGTGTTATCATAGTATATTGGTACATTATTGTGAGACCTTGGCCTCTATAGGCTCGTAACTAGGCATAGACGCAATAACACGGGCCGAGGGTAGTTTCATCATTTTCTCTAATAAGCTCCCAGAAGAAAGTTTTATAATATTTTAAGGTCTAAATAGGCATAAGACCTCAAAAGTGATGTGTAATGATGAAAACATGAAGAAAACTAGAAGTGGTAATAATTTTCACAATAGGGGCAAAATGGTCATTTTGCACCTTGAGTCAAAATTTTTAAAGTTTCACAAACCAGAGCATGTCTAGACCATTATGGACTTGGTCGCAGTGTTAAAAGAGTAAAAAGATCGCACAAAGGGTTGCATGAGAACAAGCTAACTAATCAAGGGCATTTTTGTAATTTCAAGGGAATGGATAAATTTGAGCTATAAATATCTTGTTTCTAGCAGCTTCTTCTCCCATTCTCTAGCAGCTTTTTCTTCTTCTTCCTTCTTCTTTTTCACGTTGCTTCCAACCTCCATGGAAGTTTGATATGGAGCTTGCATAATTTTCTTTCTCTAGCTCTAGTTTTCATACCTTTTAGCCTTTTTGACTAAAACCTTGTATTCTTTCATTCTCTCAATTCAAAACCCTTGATAAATCTTATTTCCATACTTTTTCTCACTAGTTGGGCATTTTAGAGAGAGAAAAAGAGAATTACCCCATTTATTTGGAACCTATTGGAAGAGAATTCAACTACAAAGAAACCTTAGGGTGAGTGATGAACTAAGCTTGATTTTTAGCTGTGAATAATGGCTAGTAATTGGGATTATGAGCTGTTTTATTGTTGAGTATGTTCATTCATTTTATAGTGATTAAGATAGTGAACATAGATAGCCATTTAAAGTGATAATTGAAAGCTAGTTGAGAGATAGCTTTTAGGGTTTATAGTATGTGAACTAACATAATGGTGATGTTAATGTGATGGTAGGTTTCAAGGAAGCCCATCATCCCATATGGACAATTAGGGGAATTGGAGTCATTTAAATGCTCAACAATATACCGGTGAGTGGACTGCCTATCAAAATCGTTTTGGGAATATGATTGTTCTGTACAAAGTATTTGAATGATTCTATACAATTTTTGTTAAAACAAGTGCCTTGGGAACAAGCTTTTGATAAATCAATTTTATGTTATGACATGTGGTTATCATGGATCTCTATGCTGCAGCATTATGTTGATATACATATATGTTTGAATATAGTGTTGTGTAATTATATTGACTCGGTTATATTCGAGTAGGGAGTGCGCATAAGCAGAGGATGACCAAGTTATGTGCGATTAGGGAGTGTTCATAACCCGATGATGACACAGCCATGTGCGAGTAGGGAGTGCGCATGAGCTGATGATGATGATGATGTGATGGTGTGTATGATGATGATGGGATGATGTGCGTGATGATGATGGGTATACGTATACATATATATACATATGTAAATATGTGTGTTATAGGAAATTAATGAGTAATGGTATATGGTTGTAATGCATGTGAAACTTTGGAAAATTGTTATACGTTTTATGTTAGTTTGGACATTTCAGCAAGGTCTTTTTCTTTGGGAAGAAGGGTAAATTTTTCATTAGTGCCTTGTTTCTCCCTGCATCAAGAATCATTTTCGCTGCAGTGAGAAACTCTAAGATTTGGAGGGGTAGACTGGCTGAAAACTCACTGCAGCGAGAATGACACTGTAGCTTCTCGCTGCAGCAAAATTCATTCTCACTGCAGCGAGAAACTTTCTGTTTCTGGGTCACAATTTCGCTGCAATGAGATTGAATCTCGCTACAGTGAAAAACTTTCTGTTTTGTCTCCTATCTTGTTCAATTGCTGCCCTATTTTTCACTTCTTTCCTACCATATCTGAGCATGAACTTCCAACATTAAGGACTAAATGAGTTAAGTTTAAAATGAGGAGGTATAGTGAGAAACCCTCTGCCAGTTGAGAAACCCTCGTTCAACTAATAACTTAGTCCCAACGTCGCTGCAGCGAAATTTCAAATGGTTGCGTTATGTATGGGTTCATGATTTTCAAATGATTAATCATTTAAGGGCTTGATGAAGGGTTTTTTTAATATGAATGGAACTAAATTGCATTGTTTTGAAACAAGTGCATCATGATTTTAAATTCTCCCTTGTTGTTGCTTGTTCCTTTTCTTGTTCACTCACTAGGTTTATACTCACCGTTTTCAACTTTATGTTTTCAGATCACGAGGTAGCCGGTAACTAGGACAAGGTGTCCTCGTAGACTTATATCCATCTTTTGGTAGGTGTTTCGGCATTCAATAGCTGTACATTTGTCAGAGTCCCTCCGTTGGAAGTTGAGTATTCTTTTATTGTGTATAGACAAACCTAATGTAAATTATTAAGATGTTATAGACAATGTATATACACTTGTTCGGTATGCTAGTATGAGTTGGCAAATATTTAATATTATTTTGACCCTAAGTTATGAAATGTGACTTAGCAATTTATGATGGAATGATGAACATGTCAGATTAATAGGCTTGCTTGGGCTTAATGGACTACGTCTATTGGGCCCTTGCGTCGGTCATGGACCGAAATTTGGGTCGTGACAATTATGCAT
Organism: Theobroma cacao; assembly: GCF_053813885.1. NCBI lineage: Eukaryota > Viridiplantae > Streptophyta > Magnoliopsida > Malvales > Malvaceae > Theobroma > Theobroma cacao. The sequence goes on from NC_142645.1 coordinate 32,056,336, forward strand.
AACTATTCCATAGTCTTTTAATTGTTGCTTGATCCAAAGGATTTGGGCATAACAACTACCTAATGAAACATATTCAGCCTCTACTGTAGATAGTGCTACTAAGTTTTACTTCTTACTAGACCAAGACACAAGCATTCTTCCTAAAAATTGGCATGTTCCACTAGTGCTTTTCCTATCAGTTTTGCTGCCAACAAAGTCAGCATCTGAATATCCAACTACGTTAAGAGTTGAGTTTATAGAGTACCATATTCCTAGTTCTGGAGTGTCTATGAGGTATCTAAAAATTCTCTTAACAACTGTTAAGTATGATTCCTTAGGCTATGACTGAAATCTAGCACACAAGCACACACAAAACTGAATATCTGGTCTACTTGTTATCAAGTAAAGAAGAGAGCCGATCATACCTTTATAGAGCTTTTGATCTACATCTTTTCCTTTTTCATCTATGTCAAGTTTGATAGATGTACTCATTGGTGTGGAAATTGATTTCAGTTTCAGCATATCAAATTTCTTGAGCATATCTATTAAGCCCAGCCCTAAATTATTTACCATGTTACACATGAGACTGATAGAATGATTGTATATTTGAACAGTCCCGAAAGAATATTTAAAAGTCGATATTGTGCTTAGAAGTACAAGTAAGTCGATTTATACCTCGAACTAATTAAAATAGGGATTTTAAGGTGAAATTAAGAGTTGCATAGTCTAGGGATGACTCAAAATGATAATTCGGAGTTCGAGGATCAATTTGGAGTCAAATCAGAATTTTCACTATCTAGGGGTAAAATGGTCATTTGCCACCTAAGGACAAAATGGGAATTTTAAAAAGGATTTTTTTTGGCCCCATTTGACTTATTGGAGTATGATTTGGGTATTGGAGAATGATTTGAGGTTTAGAAGTGAAGAATTTTAATTTTGGTATAATTTAGAGTATAGGGGAGAAATGGTAATTTTGCCACCCCGAGGGCAAATTGGTAAATGTTCACCCCCGACACTTGTCAAGACCAAGGGATTTTATTCATCATGGAAATGGATAAACATGAGAAATGTGTGGTGGAGAATTAAAGAATTAAAAGTCAAATATTTAAAATTTGAACCAATAAGGAAATGCCATGTGACATGCTTTTATTATTTTATTGTTTCTTTATAAAAAGGCATAAAAATCAGCCCATTTCTCCCATAGTGGTAAGCCAAACCAGAAGAGAAGAGAAACCAAGGAAGAACAAACCTTAGGTGGGAAAAATCAAAGAGAAAGTGTTAGAATTCAAGGATTTGATCAAGCAAAGGTAAAATTTCTTGATTTTGACATGTGATCTACCTTTCCCATGCATTTCTCCTCATTTTCCATGGTTAAATTACATGTTTTCATGATGAATTCAAGGCTGGTTGGAATGTGTATGGAGAGAGAATGATGTTAGATTGATTTGATTCTAAGATATGTTAGTGTTTTTAGTTAGTTAAGCATGTTTAGAAACAAAACAACAAGAAAGGAATCCATTTTCCCCATGAACCTTCAATGGCCGAACCCTATGTGATGTGTAGAAGTAATGAATTGATTTTGTGATCAAGTGAATTGGTTGAAAAATTTATGAAATGATGATTTATAGTGAGAAAATGGAATGGGAAAATTTTTAGTGATAGTGCACCACAATGTCCGAAATTTTCAAGAAGAATTGTGAGGGTTGTTAGGCTGAATTTTAGATTATTGGAATTGTATTTAGTGAATTGAAATATTAGAAATGAAATGGAGCAATTTGGAGCCAAATCGAACATAATTGTCATTTAATCGAGTAATAGGCCGAATTAGGTCAGCACCGCATTTAAGTGGTAGTCGGATAAGTTGCATATCATATAATGCATATACACCGAGCCTGAATTGATTTTATAATGGTCAAGCATTGATGTGGTGAATTATGTATTGTACATTGTGGATAGGTGGTGAGTAAATTACACTGGTAAAAGTATAAAATTATGCTTTGAGACTGGGATTAGGAGTACATCGACTCCTAGAATTGTGAGTAAACTTATTATCGTCTTAATTATCTAGAGTAGTTTTATACAATTGTGTGATTTTATGGAAAATGGGTTTAAATGGTAAATTGCTATGTTTTAGAAGAAATTGTGATTTTATAATATGATTTTATAAATTTTCTAAAAATTGAATCCTGGTTTCGAAAATAGAGTAATTGGAGACTGCCTGCTTGTGTTGTAAATTTATGGTTTTAAATTGAATGGCTTATGACAATAAATGAGCATGAATGGCTAAACTGATTTTGGTGTTAGAATTATTTGTATTGTGTATTCAGCTTTGAGAGGCTAGGTTGCGATAAATTGTCATGTCATGCAGAAAAAAATTTTATAAATTAGGTGGTAGATAAAATAATCCATAGTCACTGTAGTGGTGGGGGTTTCCGTGGACTGCCTATGAGAGGGGCACGGTAACCCAATTATATATTTACCTCTGAGGGAAGATGTTGGATGAAGTATCTCCTGAGGTAAAGATATGAGTGCACTTCACGTGGACCACCACGTGAGAGTGAGACTCAGACAATGCCGAGGCATGGCTAAAATTTTAGATGTAAAGACATTTAACAGCCTTGGTGGACTCAGTTGGGATAACCCTTGATTAAGGTATCCCTGATAACTAAGTATGAGAATGATTTTTGACACGAGCCAAGCTTTTCAGGAAATCATAAGCCTATTTGTTTATTTGGTAGAAATGAGTTGAAAGGTAATGAAATTACAGTATGATGACTTATTTTAATTTGTCTTTATTTACTCGCCTTTAGATAGTTTAGATGGTGTTTGTTTACTCACTGGGATTTTATAATCTCACCACCCTCATTTCCTCACATTTCAGGCTTGGGGAATTCCATAGTTAGCTGACTTTGACAAGGACCTTCATTTGGACTTGAATCGGCAAAAGCTATAGGTTTTCAGCTTTCGATACATTTTGGTTAGATGTGGGCCCATGTGTCACTGTAAAAGTAATTTTATACTTTGGTTATTTGCTTTATAGTATATATGAATATAATTAACTTTTACGCAATAAGAATTATTTACCGATAGCTTTATAAAAATTATTTTACAAGAAAATAGTTTATTTTATTGAATATTTTTATTATATTCAAATGGTTAAATTTTCACTTCAAATGAACGTTTTAGGTACTTAATTTGTTTTTAAATCACTAAATATATATTTTCTGCTTATCTACTACATTTTTAACAAGTTTTGAGATTTTCGACTAAAAATGACGAAAAATGCCTCTGTGAGCTAGAAAACAATATGTTATGTTCTGATTTGGAAATGACTCGTAATCCTTTGAATTACGATATTTGATAACTATTGCTCACCGAGGAAGCGCGAAAGCTGATACAAGAGCCTTGCGAGGTTTCGATCGGCATTCAGGGTGAAGAATGTCTATCGAGGCTTCGCGACTGTTGTTACGGGCACGATGGGAGTTTCGGGTCATGACAATATCTTTCTTGATTGATGAAGATTCCTTCCTCACTTTGCTTAATTTGAAGACCAAAGAAGTACTTTAACTCTCCTATCATGCTTATCTCAAATGCACCCTACATTTCCTTTGCAAAGTTCTTGCATAAAGCTTCATTAGTTGCACCAAATATGATATCATCCACAAATATTTGCACAACAATTAAATCATTTAGATATCTCTTAAGGAACAATGTAATATCGATGCTGCCTCTATCATATCCTTTTTCAACTAGAAATTTTGAAAGCCTCTCATACCAAGCTCTAAGAGTTTGTTTCAATCCATAAAGTGCTTTGTGAAGCTTAAAAACATGATCAGATTTCTCAAAGTCATCGAAACCAGGTGGTTGTTCTACAAAAACTTCCTCTTGAATTAGTCCATTTAAGAATGCACTTTTTACATCCATTTGGTACAACTTAAAATTCATGAAATATGCAAAAGCTAGCAACAACCTTATGGCTTCAATCCTAGCTACGGGAGCAAAGGTTTCATCATAATCTATTCCTTCTTATTTGTTGTATCCTTTTGCTACAAGCCTAGCTTTTTTTTAACTACATTTCCTTACTCATCTACTTTATTTCTAAATACCCATTTAGTACCAACAACAGGATGATTTGAAGGTCTAGGTACCAATGACCATACATGATTCCTAGTGAATTGATCAAGTTCTTCTTGCATGGCCATTATCCAACTTTCCTCCTTTTTAACTTCTTCAAAGTTTTTAGGTTCAATTTAAGATATATAAGCTGAAAACTCACAAGTTTCTCTAGTTGCTTTCCTAGTTCTAACTCCTTGTGAAATGTCACCTATTATTTGGTCTTATGGGTGATCTCTTACAAATCTCCAACTCCTTGGTAGATCATTATGCTGATTTTATGCTCTTTGCAGATTTTCTAGAATTGGAGTTTCATTTTCTCTTCTAGATGAGCTTTCTTCATTATTTTTCTTGTTCTCTAAGCTCATTTCCTCCATTTGTTTTTCTAGAATTTCTATATCATCATCATCATCATGAACCTTTTTTTGTAAAGCATTTGACTCATCAAAAACTACATGGACTGACTCTTCAACGGTTTGGGTCTTTTTGTTAAAAACTCTATAGGCCTTTGAGCTTAACGCATATCTTAAAAATATTGCTTCATCACTCTTTGCATCAAACTTCCCTAGGGGCTGTTTTCCATTGTTTAATACAAAGCATTTACAGCCAAAACTCCTAAGATGAGAAATATTTGGTTTCCTACTTTTGAAAAGTTCATATGGAGTCTTTGAAATCAAGGATCTTATTGAGACTCTATTAAGAATATAAGATGTTGTATTTACTGCCTTAGCCTAAAGATATTTAGGTAGGTTGTTCTCCTATAACATGGTCCTAGCCATTTCTTTTAATGTTCTATTTTTCCTCTCTACAACTCGATTTTTCTGGGATGTTCTAGGTGCAGAAAAATTGTGATCCAACCCCTTTTCATTGCAAAATTTTTCAAACTCATCATTCTCAAATTCTCTTCGATGATCACTCCTTATGCTAACTATGGCTAGTCCTTTTTCATTTTCTACTTTCTTACAATAACTTAAGAATGATTGTAGAGCATCATTCTTATGAGCAAGTATACCCAAGTATATCTAGAATAGTCATCAACTATTACAAATCCATAAGATATACCTCCTAAGCTTGTTGTGCTTATTGGACCAAATAGATCAATGTGCAACAATTCAAGAGGTGTAGATGTTGACACTATTTTCTTAATCTTAAAGAATGTTCTAACTTGTTTTCCTAGTTGGCAAGCATCACATATCCTATCTTTTTCAAATTTCAATCTCGGCAGTCCAGCAACAAGATTTTTCTTTATTAATTTAGACATAGTATGCATGCTTACATGTCTTAATCTCCTATGCCATAACCAGATATCATTCTCAGCATTTGCAACAAAACATACTTCAGTATTCACATCAAGGTCTTCAAGAAAAATTACATACATGTTATTCAACCTTTTTTTTATAAATAAGATTTTATTTGTACTCATATCAATCACTTCACACTTAGTTGAATCAAAACATACTTTAAATCCTTTATCACGTAATTGACTAATACTTAGTAGATTATGCTTTAAGCCTTTAACTAGCAACACATGACTAATTTGAGTTTGGGAACTCTTACCAACCATACCTATACCATGGATTCTGCCTTTTGAATCATCTCCAAAGGATACGGTTCCTCCCTTTCTCTTTTCCAATTGAGCAAACAGCTCTTCATGTCTTGTCATGTGCCGTGAACAGCCACTATCCAAGTACCAAGGCTGTTTCTTCCTAAGTTTAGCTCTTGAACATGTCTCTTTTAAGTCCAGCTCAAGCTACAAAATAGAATTTTAGTTTTTCTTTATAGGTACCCATATTTTGATGGGTCTTTTAGTGTTAGTTGCAGTAAAGGATCCCTTAGGAACCCAAATTCTCTTAACTTTTTGCACTTTTCTTTTCTTAAAATAGTGATATGACAAATGACCATGTTTACCACAATTAGAACATCTAAGTAATGCTTTAGCTGAATATTTATTGTGGTATGCATCTCTTCTTGAAGATTAATTTTTCAAGAATTTAAGAGTTGTGTTTTCATCAAGAGTTATTTGCAAGGCTTTAGACTTATTTTCTAGCTCTTGTTTTAAAGACTCAAAGTCTATTTTTAAGTGTTCTAACTCAGCTTGCAAAATATTTCTTTGCTCAAAAACAGAGGTTAACTATTGTTTGATTTGTTCCAAATCATTTTCAAGTAATGCAGCCTTTTTCTTCAATGACTTGTATTTTGAAAAAAGTTTTTCAAATTCATCGTAAGGGCATTCATATTAATCATGTAAATCATCATAAGAATTAATGCAGGGGGATGAGGGTACCTCTGTTTCATCCTCTTATGCCATTAAACAGATGTTTGCTCTTTCCTCAAATTTTTCATCATCAGTTTCAGAGCTTAATGTGTCACTATCCGACCATGCAGGAGCCACCATTGCTGTCATGACCCAATTTCCCGGGCAATGACCGGCGCATGAGCTCAATGAGCATAGCTCACTAAGCCCAAGCAAGCCTATACATTTACCTTTGCTTAACAAATTTATCATATCATGCATACACACACACCTTTTCTCGGGTGTGAACATAGCCAAAACACAATGGCATTATCGATAATAATATACATGCACTATACCAGTCATGTATTTAGCAATTTACATTGCATACACATATTCATATTGTTGGATTGTTTTCACAATACAAAAGGACCCATGACTTCCAGCGGAGACATTTACAATAAAAGGGATTACTATTGAATGCCAGACACATACCCAGGATATGCACTACGGGGACTCCTCGATCTAGGGTCCAACAGTCACCTGATCTGAAAACATGAATTTTTATAAAACCTGAGTACAATACTCAGTGAGTGAACAAGGAAGGGAACAAGCATACCATAAGGAATGTTTATTGAAATCATGATGCATTCGTTTTCTCAAAACCATGCAATTGTTTTAGCTCTTTAAACCCCTCATGTAAATCCCACATGAGTAAATCACTTTACAAAAATCCATGCTCAACTATGGTACCAAAGAAATCGAAAATATGGCAAAAACCCACAAGTTAGCAAAATGGACAGAAAGTTTCTCGCTGTAGCGAACTTCATTCTCGCTGCAACGAGAACCAGAACATGAAGGAAAAAAAAATCTCCTTTTTCCCTTAAAACAAGTTATCCAACTAAAATAACAATAGCAACATGTAACACATGTAAACTTCCAAATTTCCACAAAACAAATACTTACATATTTGCATTTACAACCATAGCATTAATAGTTTAAATTAATTTATATCAATTTAGGGACAATATAGTAAATTCCTCGACTTTGTTATTTGTCAAGGTGGTGAGACGTCCGGAAAAGGCAAAGGAATTACGCCTGAGGACTATTAGTCATAGTTCACCCTGAATCCGGATTTTCGACACCTGTGAGTGGACTGCCTATTAAAATTGTTTTGGGAATATGACTGTTTTGAACAAAGTGTTTGAATGATTTTATAAATTTTTTTTTTATGTAAATGAATGCCTTGGGAACAAGCTTTTGAGAAAAAGTTTATGTTATGAAATGTGGCTATTATGGATTTCTATGTGGTTGTATTATGTTGATATACATATACACTTGAATATAATGTTGTGTAATTATGTTGACTCGACTATGTGCGAGTAGGGAGTGCGCATAAGCCGAGGATGACCAGGTTATGTGCGAGTAGGGAGTGCACATAACCCGGTGATGACCCAGCCATGTGCGAGTAGGGAGTGCGCATGAGCTGGTGATGATGATGATGAGCTGGTGATGATGATAATGGGTTGGTGAGATGATGATGATGGGTATATACATATATATATATATATATATATATATATACATATGTAAATATGTGTGTTATAGTAAATGGATGGACAATGATTTATGGATGTGATGTACATGAAAGTTGACACATTGTACTTTGCGAATTTTCATGAATTTTAGGTTGATATTATTAGTTTAGCAGGATGGCTTTTTGTTGAGTGAGGAAAAATGTTTCTCTTGTTGCTCTGTTTTCACTGCAGCGGAATTCATGCTCGCTGTAGCGAAAAACTCTCAGGTTTGGAAGGGTTTTAAATAGGAATGAACTAAATTGCATTGTTTTGAAACAAGTGCATCATGATTTTAAATTTTTCCTAATTGTTGCTTGTTCCCTTCCTTGTTCACTCACCGGGTTTATACTCACCATTTTCAAATTCATGTTTTCAGATCACGAGGTAGCCGATAATTAGGACGAGGTGTCCTTGTAGATCTGTGTACATCTTTTGGTAGGTGTCTCGGCATTCGGTAGCTGTATATCCATCCGAGTCACGCCGCTGGAGGTCGAGTATTATTTTGTTATGTATAGATGAACTTAATGTAAATTTTAAAAGAGTAATGCCAGTACGAGTTGGCAATGTATATCACTATTTTGACTCAAAGTCATGAAATAGGACTTAGTGATAATAAATAGAATCATAAGTAAGATAAATAATAGGCTTGCCTGGGTTTAGTGGATTACGTCCATTGGACCCATGCGCCGGTCATGACCCAGAATTTGGGTCGTGACAATATTGGTATCAGAGCTCTAGGTTTGTCTAGGTCTTAGGGCTTTCACTTGTTGGTCCAGCGGAGTGTCGGGTTTTTATGTGGGAACTTCGGTTGTGAAGTGTGAACCGCGGCACATTTTACGACCAAGGGACCGCATAGATTCCCAATCTTAGAAACCACCTTATCTCTTTAACTATGGTTAATGACAGGTGTTTGCTCTTGTCTAGGTAAGAATGCCACCTAAGACACGGGCCACCTTAAGACAATTTGGGGAGCAAGATGCCCCTACTGAGATGACTACTAGGCCATGGACACCCACCAGTAGGGGGCAAGCTAGACGTGGTAGGGTCGCTAGGCCGGTGAGAGCGAGTACGCTTGTGAATAGGAGAGATGAGGGACAGCCCTTAGGTGATACTGTTAGGCCACCGGCGAGAGGCATTACTGTTGAGGACTTGGCGACGGGTCTGCAGGGAGTCAATTGGGTTGTAGAAATGATGGCAACCCGTATAGAGGATATATAGGAGATAGTAGAGGGGAGACATGTGGAGCAAGAGTCCCCTAGTTCCCAAGGCCAGACAGATCGCCAACCTCTCGAGGGTGACAGAGGTCAGATGGAGGTTTCACTCACTGACTTTCTGAAGCTTAAGCCTCCCTTATTTACGGGGTCAGATGTATCCGAGAAGATTTGTAATGCTATGGGGTATTTTAGCGTTAGGTTAGTGGAGTTAGTAGCTTTTCAATTGAAGGACGTAGCACAGGAATGGTATGACTCTTTGCGAAGGGGTAGGTCGACAGATCTACACCACTGACTTGGAGTGAATTTAGTACAGCCTTCTTAGATCAATTTTTATCGCATAGTGTGTGAAATGCCCGAGCCAGAGAGTTTGAGGCATTGGTGCAGACTCCGGGCATGACGGTGTCGGAGTATGATATAAAATTTACGCAACTGTCTCGGTATGCACCTTACTTGGTTTCCACAAAGGAGATGAAAATCCAAAGGTTTGTTGATGGATTAGTGGAACCATTGTTTCAGGCTGTGGCCTCCTGAGATTTCAACACTTACTTTGCGGCCGTGGATTGTGCTCAACGAATTGAAATGAGGACCAGTGAGAGTAGGGTTGTGAGGGATAGAGCAAAAAGGGTCAAAACAGAGAGTTATCAAGGCCACAGAGATTTCAGTAGTGGTGGTTCATTTTTTTGCCTTTAGGGTCCACAAAGGGACTCACGATTACCCCAGCAGGGGAGTGACTCGCCTAGTGCTAGTATTGTGGTGGGACAAAGAACCTTCAGTGTTGGAAGACAGCAAGATATGAGGCAAGGAAGTCAACTTATCCTTCCTTGCCATACTTGTGGGGGACCACATAGAGGAAGATGCCTTCGTGCTACAGGAGTTTGTTTCAGGTGTGGTCAACTTGGGCATATTAAGAGGGATTGTACGATGGCTCATCAATCAGAAGATTCTGCTCGTGGTTCCACCCAACCAGCTTCGTTTGCTCCTTCAGTCGTCGCCTCGTCTGATAGGAAAGCTAGTGGATCCAAAGGTCGAGGTGCTGGTACTTCCTTTCAAGGCAGGTCATCTGGATCCGGACATCAGAGTTCTGTTGGTAGAGGCCAGGCAAGGGTGTTTGCTTGAACACAGTAGGAAGCCCAGACATCCAATGCCGTGGTCTCAAGTATTCTTTCAAGTTGTGATATGAATGCTCGGGTACTATTTGATCCTGGTGCTACTCATTCTTTTATCTCTCCATGTTTTGCATCTCGGTTGGGTAGAGATCATGTTAGGAGAGAGGAACAATTAGTAGTGTTTACTCCTTTAAAGGAGATATTTGTGGCTAAATGGGAATATGAGTCCTGTGTAGTACGAGTCAAGGACAAGGACACTTTGGTGAATTTGGTGGTGTTAGACACCTTAAACTTTGATGTGATCTTGGGAATGGATTGGTTATCACCCTGCCATGCTAGTGTGGACTGCTATCATAAATTGGTTAGATTTGATTTCCCCGGTGAACCATCATTTAGTATTCAGAGGGATAGGAGTAATGCTCCAACCAATTTGATATCGGTCATATCTACCAGAAGATTATTACGACAGGGTTGTATAGGTTACTTGGCTGTTGTAAGGGATACTCAGGCGAAGGTTGGAAATGTAAGTCAAGTGTCGGTGGTGAAGGAGTTCGTGGATGTATTTCCTGAGGAGCAACCAGGTTTACCTCCCGAGTGGGAGATTGAATTTTGCATAGATTTAATTCCCGACACTAGACCTATATCCATACCCCCATATAGAATGGCACCGGCAGAGCTCAAAGAGCTTAAGGATCAATTAGAGGATTTGTTGGATAAAGGCTTCATCCGTCCTAGTGTATCCCCATGGGGAGCACTAGTGTTATTTGTGAAAAAGAAAGATGGGTCACTTAGGTTGTGCATTGATTATCGACAGCTTAATAAAGTAACGGTGAAGAATAAATATCCTCTCCCAAGGATAGATGATTTATTTGATCAACTACAAGGAGCACAATGTTTTTCTAAGATAGATCTGCGATCTGGGTACCATCAGTTGAGAATCCGGAACGAAGATATACCCAAGACCGCATTTCGCACAAGATATGGGCACTATGAGTTCTTAGTGATGTCATTTGGGCTCACGAATGCTCTTGTAGCCTTTATGGATTCCATGAATCGAGTGTTCAAACCTTATTTAGATAAGTTTGTGGTGGTGTTTATTGATGACATTTTGATATATTCAAAGAGTCGAGAGGAGCATGAGCAGCATCTTAAGTTAGTGCTCTAAATTTTGAGAGAACATCGATTGTATACTAAGTTCTCCAAGTGTGAGTTTTGGCTCGAAAGTGTTGCATTCTTAGGGCATGTGGTATCTAAGGATGGGATACAAGTTGATTCAAAGAAAATTGACGCAGTGGAAAAATGGCCAAGGCCAACATCAGTTACGGATATTAGAAGCTTTGTGGGTTTAGCTGGCTATTATCATTGCTTTGTGAGGGACTTCTCCAAAATAGTTGCCCCTTTGACTAAGCTGACACGTAAAGATACAAAATTTGAGTGGTTTGATGCTTGTGAGAATAGTTTTGAGAAGCTTAAGACATGTTTCACCACAGCTCCAGTGTTAAGCCTACTGCAAGGCACAGGGGGTTACACGGTGTTTTGTGATGCATCGGGGGTTGGTTTAGGATGTGTATTAATGCAACATAGGAAGGTGATTGCGTATGCATCTAGGCAACTTAAAAGGCATGAGCAGAATTAGCCCATACGCGATTTGGAAATGGCAGCAATCGTGTTTGCCTTAAAGATTTGGAGACATTACTTGTATGGTGAGACTTGCGAGATATACACGGACCACAAAAGTCTGAAGTATATATTTCAGCAGAGGGATCTTAACTTACGGCAACGTAGATGGATAGAGTTGCTAAAGGATTATGATTGTACTATTCTTTATCATCCCGGTAAGGCTAATGTAGTGGCGGATGCCTTAAGTCGAAAATCAATGGGAAGCTCGGCACATATTTCCACTGGTAGGAGATCTTTGGTTAGAGAGATCCATAACTTGGGAGACATAGGTGTGCGTTTGGAAGTTGCAGAGACAAATGCTTTGCTAGCACACTTTAGAGTGAGGCCTATTTTAATGGACAAGATTAAAGAAGCACAAAGTAAAGATGAGTTTGTGACTAAGGCCTTAGAGGGTCCTCAGGGTAGGAAAGGAAAAATGTTTACTAAAGGCACAGATGGAGTGTTGAGGTATGGAACCAGACTTTATGTGCCTGATGGTGACGGGTTGAGGAGAGAAATATTGGAGGAAGCTCACATGGCAGCTTATGTGGTACATCCAGGGGCTACAAAGATGTATCAAGATTTGAAAGAGGTGTATTGGTGGGAAGGACTTAAGAGAGATGTAGCTGAGTTTGTCTCCAAGTGCCTGGTTTGTCAGCAGGTTAAGGCCGAGCATCAAAAGCCTGCATGGCTACTACAGCCATTACGAGTACCCGAGTGGAAGTGGGAACATATTGCTATGGACTTTGTAACTGGTTTGCCTCGAACCAGTGGGGGATATGATTCAATTTGGATAGTAGTGGATCGGTTAACAAAGTCAGCTCATTTTCTTCCGGTTAAGACTACTTATGGGGCTGCCCAATATGCTCGAGTTTATGTGGATGAGATAGTGCGACTATATGGTATTCCCATTTCTATAGTATCTGACAGAGGAGCTCAGTTTACTAGTAGGTTTTGGGGAAAGTTGCAAGAAGCATTGGGCACTAAGTTGGATTTCAGCACAGCTTTCCACCCTCAGACTGATGGACAATCTGAACGGACCATACAGACATTGGAGGATATGTTGAGGGCTTGTGTGATAGACCTTGGTGTCAGGTGGGAACAATATCTACCCTTAGTGGAATTTGCCTACAACAACAGTTTCCAAACTAGCATCCAAATGGCACCATTTGAGGCCTTATATGGACGAAGATGTAGGTCACCCATTGGATGGCTAGAGGTGGGAGAAAGGAAACTTTTGGGGCCTGAATTGGTGCAGGATGCAACCGAGAAAATACACATGATCCGTCAGAGGATGTTAACAGCACAAAGTAGACAGAAATCATATGCTGATAACCGACGGAGAGACTTGGAGTTCCAAGTAAGAGATCATGTATTTTTGAAAGTTTCGCCAACTAAAGGGGTAATGAGGTTTGGCAAGAAAGGGAAGTTAAGTCCTCGGTATATAGGGCCATTCGAGATCTTAGAAAGGGTTGGAGCGGTGGCTTATGATTTGGCTTTACCGCCAGACCTTTCAAATATTCATCCCGTGTTTCATGTGTCCATGCTTAAGAAGTACAACCCAGATCCATCACATGTAATACGGTATGAAACAATTCAGTTGCAAGATGATCTAACCTATGAGGAACAACCGGTAGCTATCCTTGATAGGCAAGTTAAAAAGCTCCGTTTAAAGGATGTAGCCTCAGTGAAATTGTTGTGGCGGAATCACACTAGCGAGGAGGTAACGTGGGAAGCTGAGGATGAGATGTAGACAAAGCATCCACACCTCTTCGATATGTAAAGGTAAGCCACTCTACATTGAATTTAAATTCGGGGACCGAATTTTTATTAGTGGGGGAGAATGTGAGACCCTGTCAAGCTCGATTAAAAGATGGTATTGTACCGAGTGGTACAACTAAGTTAAATCGAGCCTTGAACTAGTTCAAATAGAAATTCTAAGAGGAATTTGAAAATTTTAAAACCAACAGAATGACTTAGAATAGTGATTTGGAGTTCAAGGTCCAGTTTGGAGTCCATCAGAAAATTGACCAATTAGGGACAAAACGGTCATTTTACCATTTGATGATAAAATTGAGATTTTTAGCCAAGATTTGATCACATTTGACCAAGAATAATTATATGAAATATAATTATGATTATTGGAGTATAAAATGATGTTTAGCAGTGAAAAATTATGATTCTCGGTATTTATGGAGCACAAGGGCAAAATGGTAATTTTGCCACTAAAAGACTAAACGAAAATTTTTTTTAAACAAATTTTGCCCCATTTGGGTAATATTGATCAATATTAGTGTTATTTTAGGTTGAAAAGTAGAAATAATGAGATTCCGGTACATTTCGGAGTAAAAGGGCAAAATAGTAATTTTTTTCACCCCAGGGGCAACTTGGTAAATTTTTCACCCCACCACTTTTCAAGACCAAGGGATTTTAATTGTGGTAGGATTGGATAAATACCAGAATATTTGTGGTGGAAAATTAAGAAGAAAAAGTCAAAAAGTTAAAAATTGGGCCAATAAGCATGTGACACATGGCATGCTTGATTATTTTATTATTTTCTATAGAAATTAGCCCATTAAATCCCCAATTCCCTCACCATATTCGGCCTAGGCATCCAGCAACAAGAAAAAAAGGAAGAACAAAAGGAAAAACAAGAAAACCTAGGTGGAAATTCAAAGAAAAAGTGAAGAAATCAAGGAAACAAGCTAGGTAAGTTAAAATTTCTTTAATTCTCCTTGATACCTAGCTTACCCATGCTTTTGTTCTTGTTTTCCATGGTTGAATATTGAGTTATCATGATGAATTCAATTCTGAAAAATGGGTATGGAAGAGGAATTGTTGTTGGAATAATTTGATTTTAGACTATGTTAGTGTTTAGGGATAGTTAAGCATGGTTATGAACAAAAACACAAAAGAAATATTCAATTTCTCTAGGGTTCCTTGTTGGCCGAACCATGAGGGCTGAATATCAATGGGGGATTGTTTTTATTTCAAGGAAAATGGCATGAAAAATGATGAAGTAAGGTGAAACGGTTATGTAGGAAAAAAAAATTCGATGCTAGTACACCAAATGACCAAATTTTTTTTTTTAAGGAATTGTGAGGGTTCTAATGCTGAATTTAGCTTTATTTAAATGTATGTGGTAAATTAAGGTATTAGAGGAGAAATGAATTAATTTGGAGGTGATTTGGACACAATCGCCGATTAATCGGGTGATCGGTCGAATTTAATCGATACCGTGATTAAGCGGTAATCGGACATATTTTTGCATTTACATATCAAGCATTAGTAGTTTAAATTAATTTATATCAATTTAGGGACAATATAGTAAATTCCTCGACTTTTTTATTTGTCAAGGTGGTGAGACGTCCGGAAAAGGCAAAGGAATTACGCTTGAGGACTATTAGTCATAGTTCACCCTGAATCCGGATTTTCGACACCTGTGAGTGGACTGCCTATTAAAATTGTTTTGGGAATATGACTGTTTTGAACAAAGTGTTTGAATGATTTTATAAATTTTTTTTTTATGAAAATGAATGCCTTGGGAACAAGCTTTTGAGAAAAAGTTTATGTTATGAAATGTGGCTATTATGGATTTCTATGTGGTTGTATTATGTTGATATACATATACACTTGAATATAATATTGTGTAATTATGTTGACTCGACTATGTGCGAGTAGGGAGTGCGCATAAGCCGAGGATGACCAGGTTATGTGCTAGTAGGGAGTGCGCATAACCCGGTGATGATCCAGCCATGTGCGAGTAGGGAGTGCGCATGAGCTGGTGATGATGATGATGAGCTGGTGATGATGATGAGCTGGTGATGATGATAATGGGTTGGTGAGATGATGATGATGGGTATATACATATATATATATATACATATGTAAATATGTGTGTTATAGCAAATGGATGGACAATGATTTATGGATGTGATGTACATGAAAGTTGACACATTGTACTTTGAGAATTTTCATGAATTTTAGTTTGATTTTATTAGTTTATCAAGATGGCTTTTTGTTGAGTGAGGAAAAATGTTTCTCTTGTTGCTCTGTTTTCACTGCAGCGAAATTCATGCTCGCTGTAGCGAAAAACTCTCAGGTTTGGAAGGGTTTTAAATAGGAATGAACTAAATTGCATTGTTTTGAAACAAGTGCATCATGATTTTAAATTTTTCCTAATTGTTGCTTGTTCCCTTCCTTGTTCACTCACTGGGTTTATACTCACCATTTTCAAATTCATGTTTTCAGATCACGAGGTAGCCGATAATTAAGACGAGGTGTCCTTGTAGATTTGTGTACATCTTTTGGTAGGTGTCTCGGCATTCGGTAGCTGTATATCCATCCGAGTCACTCCGCTGGAGGTCGAGTATTATTTTGTTATGTATAGATGAACTTAATGTAAATTTTAAAAGAGTAATGCCAGTACGAGTTGGCAATGTATATCACTATTTTGACTCAAAGTCATGAAATAGGACTTAGTGATAATAAATAGAATCATAAGTAAGATAAATAATAGGCTTGCCTGGGTTTAGTGCATTACGTCCATTGGACCCATGCGCCGGTCATGACCCGGAATTTGGGTCGTGACAATTGCTTTCTTGGATCTCTTATTTTTCTTGGGGGTGTCATCTTTCAACAATGGACAATCGGACTTCAAGTGACCAGGTTTCTTGCATTCGTAGCAGATCATCTCCTTTTTTTTGTTGGAGTCATTTTGTTCCTTATTTTCCATGAAGCACCTTGGTCTTTTCTGAAACCTGTTCTAGTTAGCCTTCGATTTCTTCTGCTTATTAGTTTTCTGAATTTTCTTGCAACTGGAGCTAAATCTTCATCATCATCATAGGAAAGCTCTTCCAGCTCTTCTTAAAAAATGTTGGCTTTAAGTGCAATGCTCTTTTTCTTTTCTTTTGCTTCCCTTCAATCTTTTTCTTCTTCTTCCTTAAGCTCCAGCTTATAAGTGAGAAGAGAACCACATATCTCATCGAGAGTGATGATGTTCAAATCTTTAGCCACTTTAATGGTAGTCACTTTTGGTTTCCATGATTTTGGTAGACATCTAAGCAGTCTCTTAACTAATTCATGTTTAGGGATAGGCTTGCCTAGCTGACTTAATTTATTTGTAATGTTTGTAAAACTATCAAACATGCCGGTGATGTCTTCACTAGGCTCCATTTTGAACATTTCATGACTATGTGTTAAGAGAGTAATTTTAGACTCCTTTACTCGAAGAGTCCCTTCATGGATTATTCTAAGTTGTTCCCACACTTGTTTAGCTGTTGTACAGCTTGAGACTTTGTTAAACTCAGTGGGGGTCAAGGCACAATGTAATGTGTTGATGGCCTTAAAGTTTACTTGAACTTTCTTAGTTTCAGCCTCAGTCCATTTGGACCTTGGCTTGGGCATAAACTCATTTGTCACTACATTTATAGTTGAGGGCATAAAGGGTCCATCAGTTATGACGTCCCACATTTCATAATCTATAGCCATAATATAGATTGACATTCTAGTGCTCCAATAAGGATAATTAGAGCCATCAAACAGAGGTGGTCTATTTGTTGATTATTCCTCAGCAACTATGGTTTTTTGTTAAGCCATTTGGATCCTCCCAAAGGATGTTAAGCCTTAAAAACAAGGAACTTGCTCTGATGCCAATTGTTGGTCCCTATAATATGTGCTAGAGGGGGGGTGAATAGCATAATTTGGCTCTTAATAATATTAGAAACTAATTTCCAGAACTTAAGAAAATAAAACGGAGTATAAGATGCACAACAATTTAAAGCGGTTCAGTCTAAAATCTACATCCACTACCTTGATTATCCAACCAAGGATTTTCCCAACAATTCACTAAGAATCTGGTGAAATTCACAAGCTTTCACCAAGCTTTTACAATGGCTTTTCGCAAGCTCAGCCAAAACCTTTACACTAGTTTTTCACGGGCTCAACTAAAACACAAAGTGGCTTTCCAAAGCTCAACCACAACTTATAACATTCAAGCTTTCCCAAACTTGAACAATCCCTTAAACTGACTCCCTCACTCTAAGTATATAAGAAAGTAGTAAAAGAAAGTACCTATGATCACTGGTTGATCTGATTGGTACAAGATTGAGTGTTAAATACAAATGCAAAGAGTAGGCATTTAAATGCAGACAAGTGCAATGAAGCTTTTCTACTTTGTCAACTCTCTATAGCTCAAATCTATTTCAAGGCTTCAAAAAACTTGTTTCTTATTGTTAGAAGATCCTTTTATACTTAGAGATGCAACTTTGATGGTAGTTTGATAGTTTATGGCCGTTGGAAACAGTTAAGGATGAGTTCTAGCCGTTAATCTGTCTTGTAGTGCTCTGGTTCAAATTGTAGATAGAGAGCTCTTAGTCGACTAACTTGGTTGACTAAGTTGATTATGTTTCTGATTTGCAGATTCTAGCAGAGGGCACTTAGTCGACTGACTTGGTTAGCTAAGTTGGTTCTATTTCTCAAACTCTTCAGCCCACCATTTCTCCAATTTGAAATTTGGTCAACCAATGTTTTTCCTTATTTAACCAACAAGCTTCCTCCTTGTTATTCAGTTATATCTTGTTGATTTATTCCTTTTTTTCTTGCAAAAATGCTCTTTGAAGAGTTAAGAAATTAATTTCATGTATTAATTTCCTGCACACACAAATAAAGGAATTAGATACAAATAAATGGGAATGTTCTATTATCATCAAAAACTAATGGAGCCAACAGTGGCCTAGCCACATATAACAACCACTAGCCTTGCCATGTTTAATCATAGACCCTAGCCTAGCCACATCGAACAGCTCGTCGGTGACCCAAAATGTTCTCTAACTAGAGCTGACTTGTGCACAAGGGTCACACTATCTCGATGTGACATTCGACCTACACTCTATGATCTCGGTTTGTCAAAACCTTTTTCAAAACCAAATCAAGGTTTTCAAGAGTTTTGCTTTAAATCATTTGAAAACAAGGTTCGACAACCTTTCAAAAATGTTTTTCACATTAAAATGCATGGTACAAACATTTGCATAAAATTCAGACTGAAACTAGCTCACAAGAATTTGTATTTAAGCCATTTATCAAGTGCAATTAACTATGCACATTACACAAAGATACAAGGCACGGATTTGATGCAAAACATTGCAAAAGGGCTTGTTTCTCGATTTCTAAAACACTTTACATATATCATATATATGTAGTACACACAAAACACCTTCAAACTAAATTTGCATTCATAAATGCCTTTTGTTTCTACCAGCTCATGCATTCCACAAAAGCAGTGTATAAATCATTCCAAACCATGTATTCAAATTAGTTATCATTTTCTAGCAACTCATGCTTTCCATAAAGGCATTGAATAATACTATTCATATATTTTGATATAGCATAAAATCTTTTAAAATTGACACCCCCTACTCATCTCTCTTGGTGGGATATTACTTTGCCAATTTAAACTCTTTGAATTCTTAATCGATCAATATCACTTGTCGTTTAACTATTATCCTTATCGATTTACACGCACGACAACTATCCTTTACTTGTCGATCAATATCACTTGCCGTTTAACTGTTATCCTTCTTGATTTACACGCACGTCAACTATCCTTTACTTGTCAATTTCTTGGTAGCAATTAAATTCAAAATACTTAGCAACTTTACAAATTATTCTATCCCACGCTTGCTGTCCACACTTAGATTTATGCTTTTATATCCCATTCCATTCTCTTTCTCATTCAAACATTAATCATCATTTTAATAACCCTAATCATGCTAAAATCACCATTCTTCCTCAATTAGCTTTTGCATATTCATGTGCATATTGACATATTTTTTCTAAAGGAATTCATATCCTTTACATGCATAATTCTCTATATTACATGTATCGGTAACTTATTTATAACATTAAGTGCCCATTTCAACCTTTCCAAGCAACATTCATCAAAGTCCATCTTATATTTCCATAGCATTAACCATATATATGGTAGTAACAATCAATCCAATATTACTTAATTATTTCCAAGCTGACATGCATAATTTGTCTATCTAACTTTCAATGCTTTATTTCCTAATCTTCCATCCACATTATTCATCCTTATTTATTTCAAACAACATAGCAAGCAACAATCATAATTCTTCACAATGTGTCTTTCAAACTTTTAATCAACACAATAATAGCCATTTTCTCAAAATCTTCTAACCATACATAAAGCATTATACATTTTACCTTTGAGGTTGCTTGAGCCTCACATGCACTGCAATATTCTTCCAAGTTTTAATCATCAAGCTGCCAACATTATTCAAAAATTATTTTCTTAGTAATTCTACCAACCGTAGGTCTTAAAACACAATATCATGCTTACCTTTTCTCTTTCACTTTGAATCCATCATGCATCTAAGAGTTTGATGGCTTGCATGTCACTAAATCCTCTCCAATCAAACTTTTCTTGGCTGCCACAATACATTTCTTACGGTTACCAACCGATTGTCAAAACATAATCAAACCAGAACCATAATGGTTATCCTTGTTTCTCTTGAAACCTTGGAATCGAGCCTTCCTCTTTCCTCAAGCTCCACAGTTCCTTTCTTACATGTTGAAGATTTTTTTTTGGGTGATGGAATGCTAAACTCAACAATGAAAAGTAAGAAACCCACGCTTTCCTTGAATTCTCACAAACTCGAGCCTTCCCCACTTTCTTTCTTTCTTTCTCTCTTTTATTTTCTCCTCAGGTGAAACTTTTCAAGACCAAATTTCCTTATTCTTTTTCTCTCTTTTCTTCTCTTTTTGGGTGGAACCTTTCAAAAACCAAGCTCTTTCTCTATTCTCTCACAATGGCCAGTTCTTACAAGCTTTTCGAGGCCAATTCTCACTTCTTTTTCCCTTTGAAATTTTTCTACTTATTTGGCCACCCACTTAGCCCATCAAATTGCATGCACACATTTGCCTTTTTATTCTATTTGGCCACCTTGCCAACCTATAAGATTTTATGCATCAATTTCCATCTGTTTTAATGGGTTGAATAGCTACTTCCATTATCCATCCATTCTTTAATCTATCTTCATGCATTCTTAATGCATTTCCATTTCATCCACCTTACTTATGTTCAATAGCCTTTCATGCATTCTCCCACATTATCTAATTTTCCTAGGTTAGTTAATTTCCATTTAACTTAAAATGGTGAAATTGCACATAAGTCCTCAAATTGTTTCCTTATTTACCATTTGACCCTACAAACTCTTCATCCTTTACAATTTGGTCCTCTAAACTTTCATAAATTACAATTTGGTCCTTTAACTTGTTCATAATTATAGCTTCACCCCTTTACTTTTTGTTATTTACAATTCCAACTTCCAACTTCTTATTCTTTTCAATTAGGTCCCCCTATTATTCCTTTAATTCTAATTTTCTTTTATTTTTCTTCCTTTACACTTGTACAAATAAAATGTGAATTTCATACTTCACCAAGCTATTACCATAATATTTAAATATATACTTACTTTTTTATCTTTATTTAATAAAGGCACGCAGGCCCCACTAATGTTGTTTTTTTTCAAAATTCTTCCTTACTTCTTATCCCTCACTTAGATTAGCCATATAGTCCTCGTTCATGACTAATTTCAACAACAGATAAAATATTAATATTTTAATATTATTGTATTAGAAAAATATTTTTTTATTCCAAAATTCTCCACTTGTCTCCTTGGGTCCCAACGTGTCTCACTTTGTTCCGATTCACTTCCAAATCGCCTTTTAACTTGCTAATTAATCCTCGATAAAAAATTATTATTTTATTATTATTTTCTTATGTACGAAATATTTTATTTCAAAATATTCTTTTCCACCCGTCTCCACTCTTTCACACTTAAACTAGCATCAATTGACCCTCATCCTATCAATAAGGTTGTATTGGCTTTATACGATGGTACGAGGTGTTATAATCTCCCCCACTTAAAAAGAATTCATCCCCGAATTCACATTAGCGTCGGATTATTAATCTCACTCGATGATCTTATTTCATTTTCTTCTTTGTAAGGATTTTGATTTATCCACCTTGTTTACTTTTGGTCCGAATAGAACACTTTACAAGGTTAGGGTACGTAACTTATATCTATTATTATCCACGAATCAAAACAACGGTACCCTTCAACAATTATTCTCTCTTATCACTAAGATCCCAAGTATGCCTTTAACTCCATTATTAACTTTAAACATATCTCAATCTCAATCACACTGATTTTGATCATAAACCATACTTACTTATGTATACCTAATTACCATATCTTTATTTTCATTCTTTCCAAATATCTCGACATTCATTCATCTTACCCTCAAACACTATTACATAACTTATATCATTATAAACATGCCACATGCATTCCTATACATATTTCTGACATTAGGGAAAGTTGAATCTTTCAATCGTTCCCTCATACTTCATGCTTATCTTGCATTTATGCAATTCAAATTTTCTTAATTTTTTTTCTCATTTATTGTATGCTCAAAGATTTACTCTTCTACATCATTCTTAATCCAGTGCAATTTACATCATGTGGAAAGGCAACTCACATGCCAATGTTTTACTTTAATTGTAAGCCCTTTCATTCACCATCAAATTCTTTTTGTAAACTCTAATTCTTCACATCTCAAAATATAGTATCTTTAGCATGACTTAGAACTTTTTTATCATCATTTACAAAATTAAATTTTATCTTTCTTAATCAATTTGTCCAAATATTGACATTATAGTACTATCTCCATTTATTCTCCACCCACTGCACTATTGCCTTATGGAGAGTTCTAATATAACTATGTCATAGCACCTCATTAATTCTTACATCTCAATCATATTAATCCATCTTGTATGGCTTAACCACATTATAGATTCCATTTCTTGATATTCTTTCTTTAACTGTTGCTCCAAAATTTTTTATATCATCTAACTCAGTTTTCGATGGAATCTCTAATCATTGTATCATCTATACAACTCATCAAACATATTGAGTTCAAATCTCAAATCACTGAGAATAATCATTCACTTTAGTTGCTCACATAATCAACTCCACATATGTATATAAATACATACATTTAAAAAGTCAACATTCATCACTATGTGTAGGAATCCTTGTGTCAAGTGTGTTTGGAATAAATTTCCTTCATAAATGGTGAAATTGCACATAAGTCCTCAAATTGTTTCCTTATTTACCATTTGACCCTCCAAACTTTTTATCCTTTACAATTTGGTCCTCCAAACATTTCATAAATTACAATTTAATCCTTCAACTTGTTCATAATTATAGCTTCACCCATTTACTTTTCGTTATTTGCAATTCCACCCCTCAACTTCTTATTCTTTGCAATTAGGTTCCCTCATTATTCCTTTAATTATTTCCCTCTATTTTTCTTCTTTTACACTTGTACAAATAAAATGTCAATTTCATACTTCACCAAGGTGTCACCATAATATTTAAATATATATTTACCCTCTCTTGCTTTATTTAATGAAGGCACGAGGGCCCCCACTAACGTCGTTTTTCTTCGAAATTCTTTCTTACTTCTTATCCCCCACTTAGATTAGCCATATAGTCCTCCTTCATAACTAACTTCAACAATAGATAAAATATTAATATTTTAATATTACTGTATTAGTAAAAGATTATTTTATTTCAAAATTTTTCACTTGTCTCCTCGGGTCCCAACGTGTCTTACTTTGTCCCGGTTCATTTCCAAATCACCTTATAACTTGCTAATTCATCCTTGATAAAATATTTTTATTTTTTTTATCATTTTCTTGTGTACAAAATATTTTATTTCAAAATATTCATTGCCACCCGTCTCCATTCACTTAAATTAGTGTCAATTGACCCTTATCCAATTGACAAGGTCATATTGGCTTTGTCACAGCCCAAAACTTGGGCCATGATTGGCGCATAGGCCCAATGGGCATAGCCCGCTAAGCTCAAGCAAGCCTTTTTATGAAATCTTGTTCATCATTTCATTATGGCACCATTCTTAACCACAAATCTTGATTCTCAACTATGCGTATTTCAGTAAAATACATGGCAACTAAATATTTATATTTGTATTAACCCAAAATATTGTCATTCATTCATTGCCATCTCATAATGGCGTCATCAATCCAAATAAAAATCAATTGTCTGTAACCTAAATCTTAATGATTTACATCGAGTGTATATATATACATACAAAAGACTTCAACGACCAGCGAAGTGACCTTAGGTGAAGGTACGGCTACTGAATGCCAAAATAACTACCAAAAGGGTGAATGTATGTGAATGCCTCAATTTAGGTCCCAACTACCTCTGAGTCTGAAAACATGAAGTTTAAAAGAGTGAGTATAAACCTAGTGAGTGAACATAAGAAGGGAACAAGCAAACGATAAGGAAAATTTTAGAAAACATGATACACTTATAGTAAAAACAATGCAATTTAGTATAAATTCTTCTTAAAACCCCTCATTTCAAACTTTGAGCATTTAATCCATTAGTGTTGAAGGATCCATGATCAACCATGAAGTTGGAAAGGGTGAGAACTACAGCAGAATCCAAGCAAGATGAGCATAATAGCATAACAGAGGGTTTCTTGCTGCAGCGAGAATGAATTTTTGCTATAGTGAAATTTGGACAAAAATATTTTTTTGAACCTCCCGAGAGTTTCTCGCTGCAGCGAAATTCTGAACACAGATTAAGTGAACCACCCGAGACTTTCTCGCTGCAGCGAGAATCAAGGCTGATGAAATTCAGGGGGGGTTTTGCTGCATTGAAAATCCGTTCTGTTGCAACGAAAATCAATTTGAAATTAGTTAACAATTTCCAACACTCGACAATCAATAAAATCACACCTTATTTCCTTATCCTTTCTATAACATATATAAACAGTTTTATAGCATGTATGATCATCTCTATAGCATATATGTATAAGCAAACATACACCCACCGGTCATCAACTCATGTGCACTCCCACACCGGACATAGCTAGAATCATCATGTGCACTCTCACATCGCACAACAAACATATATACAACCCCTGGTCATCAGCTCATGTGTACTCCTACACCGAACATAACTGGAATCACACCACGTCATCACCGGCATATGCCCTCCCGCACCACACACACTCGGTTATAATTACCACACAATATTACTTATCAATACATATCATATATCTATATATATATCAACATAACATAGGTGCACACAGATTCATCACAGTCATATTTGACAACGCAAAAACATTTCCTCAAGGGCTTGTTCCCATGCATATTTTAGAGAAAAGATCAATCAAATATTTCAAGTGATTCAACCAAGCTTGTATGCATTCATCCCCAAAACATTGTAATTCAAGTTCACTCACTATTTTTGTTGATGCTCTGATCGACTCTAACTACGTCTAATGCTCTGGATGGAGATGTGAGGCCTCATTGGAACCTATCACACACAATAGCATCACACCAATCCAAATTGGCGTTAATAAAATTCTAAAAGCCATTCCCTAAATCAAGTTCTACTAGTTATTCTTAACTAGCTTCCAATTACCATTAAATGGCTATTTATTTACTCTACTCTAATCACATTAAATATATATATATATATATATAAAACCTCAACAATAAAACACTTAATCTAATTATTAACCATTATCAATAACTTAAAAATCAATCCTAATTCATTACTCATCTTGGTGGATTTTGTAATTTGAATTCCTTTCCAAGAGTTTTCAAGCTATTATGGAATATCTCTCTGTCTCTCTCTCTAAAATGTCCAGCTAGTGAGAGAGAGTATTAAGGAAAGACTTTTGAGGGTTCTTGAGGTGTAGAAGTAAATGAGTATGAAAAACCTTATGACAAGGTGTATAAAAGCATGAGAAATGGAGTTAATTTTGGGAAAGTTATAAAGGTTTCAAGGAAGGTTTCCATGGAAGGTGAAAAACATGAAATGGAGAGAAGGGATGGGAAAAAGAAGAAGAAGAAGAATCTACTGGAAGTTAGAAGAAGCTGCTAAAAATTAGATATTTATGCTTAAAGCTTATTAAAGTTCCATTTATTTATAAAAAAGCCATTCAATAGTTTACTTTACTTCCTTTCCTTCCCTTGGTTCAACTTTTTGCTCCTTTGATACTAAGACAAAGTCCATAATAGTCTAGAAGTACTCGAGTTCACGAAAAGTTAAAAATTTAGACCAAATATGCAAAATGACCATTTTGCCTCTACTATGAAAATTATCATTATTTTTATTTTCTTCGTTTATTTCATTATTATATACATCATTCATTTATTTCTTAGGCCTATTGAGACATTAATAATGTTACAAAAACCCACTTCTAGAAGCTCACCTAGAAAATGATGAAACTACCCTTAATCCACGTCATCGTGTCTACCTCCGCTACCCGTCTATGAAAGTCGAGGTTTCATAGGCTTCTATACGAGGGCACGAGGTGTTACACTCGGGTTTAGTAGACTTACCTGTGGGGCACATGCGTTGGTCACAGACCCTAGGTTTTGGTTGCGAGAATAGCCATTGAAGTGATCAATGTCCATCTAATTATGAAGTAGTTTAGCTTGTTGGGAACTTCAACAAGCAACAAAATAATCCATATTCCAACACTTATAATCTTAGTTGGAGGAACCATCTAAATTTGTCATGGAACAACAACCTCGAACATTCAAATCTAAGGCCAAACATCCATCTTGGCTTCCCACAAGAAGTTAGGCCTCTTGTCCTATAAAGAAGCCTACTGTGGAAGATGTTCTTATTGAAAATATAGCAAAGAATGATGCCACTTTTCAAAGTCAAGTAGCATTAATTCGCAAACTTGAGACTTAAGTGGGACAAATTTCTAGCACTATCAATAATAGACCTCAAGGTACCTTGCTAAATGATACTCAAGCCAACCCCAAAGGTAAGGAACAACGCAAGGCAATCACTTTTAGAACTAGAAAAGAAGTTGAAGGGGTAAGTGAAAAATTAATTGCATCTTTAAATGAGCATCTTAATGATGAATAGGTAATTGTTGAAGTTGAAAAGAAAGATGATGAAAAAGCTAAACATAAGAGACTTTTTCATTAAGCCATCTTCCACCACCTTTTCCTCAAAGGCACAAAAAGTAAAAGCTAGATAAGCAATTTCAAAAATTTTTCAATGTCTTCAAGAAACCACTTAAATATTCCTTTTGCTAAAGCTTTGGAATAAATTCTAAGTTATGCCAAGTTCTTGAAAGACATTATTTACAAGAAGAGAAAATTGGGTGAGTATGTTTTTCTTATAGAAAAATGTAGTGCAATCCTTCAAAATAAACTACCACCAAAACTAAAAGATCTAGATAATTTCACAATCCTTTACACCATTGGTATTTTTTTTTTTTGCTAAAGCATTAGGTGATTTGGGTGCAAGTATAAATTTGATGCTAGTATCTATCTTTGAGAAACTTGGTTTGGGGGAATGCAAACCCACCTCTGTTATACTGCAATTGGCTCATTGTTCTTGAGTTTACCCAAGGGGAATTATTGAAAATGTTCTTTTAAAGGTAGATAAATTTATTTTTCAAGTTGATTTTATAATTTTTGACATCAAAGAAGATAGGCAAATTCTAATCATCCTTGGAAGACCATTTTTGGCAACAACTAGAGCTTTAATTGATGTGGAGAAAAGCGAACTTACTTTACAAGTTCAAGACCAACAACAACATTCAATAATTTTAGAGCTTTAAAATTTCCCATGGAATCTGAATAATGTTTCTTTATGAATGTCGTAAGTAGTCCAACAAATGAGGTGTTTTTAGAAGATTGTCCCATTGACCGACTTGAAGTATGCCTAGTTGCTAATTTTGATAGGGATGATATTAAATTTCTTGAATATTAAAATTTGTTAGATGCCTACTCAAGAGCTAAATCTATCCATTAGTTTGAGTTTTTAAATGTTTGATATCCTTTATTGTCAGCTTCTAAGCCTTCCATTAAAGAACCACTAACTTCGAAACTCAAACCTTTGCCAACACATTTGAAGTATGCTTTTTTTGTTAACTCTTCTACTCTTACAGTTATTATTTCTACTTCTCTTACTAACATGCAGGAAAACAAGCTATTGAGAGTACTTAGAGAATTCAAGAAAGCAATAGGATAGACCATTGTAGATATTAATGGAATTAGTCATTCCATATGCATACATAAAATCCTTCTTGAGGACAACAACAAGGCCACCATTGAACATCAAAGAAGACTCAATCTTGTCATGACAGTAGTGGTCAAGAAAGAAATCATTAAGTGGTTAAATACTAGAATTATTTATCCAATTTTTTATAACACATGGCTAAGTCCAGTCCAATGTGTACCTAAGAAAAGGGAATGATTGTGGTCTCCAAAGACAACAATGAGCAGATTCCTACAACAATAGTGACTGGATAGCGAGTTTGCATGGATTATCGCAAGCTTAACAAAGCTACAAAAAAAGATCACTTCCCTCTGCCATTCATTGATCAAATGTTCTATACATTGGCTAGTAAGGAATATTATTGCTTCTTGGATAATTATTTTGGGTACAATCAAATATGCCATTACCCCTGAAGATCAAGAAAAGACTATTTTTACATATCCCTATGGTACTTTTGTAGTTAAAAAATTACCATTTGGATTATGTAATGCCATTTCCACCTTTCAAAAATGCATGATGCCCATATTCACGACATGGTGGAATAATGTTTAGAGGTATTTATGGATGATTTTTCTATTTTTGGAATTACTTTTGATGATTGTCTCATGAATCTTGCCAAGGTGCTTAAGAGATGTGAAGAAACAAATTTGGTTTTGAATTTGGAAAAATGCCACTTTATGGTGCAAAAACGCATAGTTCTTGGGCACAAAATATCTAATAAAGGGATTGATGTAGATGAGGAAAAATTGAGAGATTTGAAAAGCTTCCACCTCCAATAAATGTCAAAGGTATTAGAAGTTTTCTTTGTCATGCTAGATTTTATAAGAGATTTGTCAAGGATTTTTTAAAGATTTCAAAACCATTTTGCAATCAATTGGAAATGGATGTGCCATTTAAATTTGCTGAAGCGTGCCTTACTACATTTGGTGAATTGAAGAAAAGATTGATTTCTACACCAATCATCATAAGTCCATATTGGACTCATTCTTTTCAGCTCATGTGTGATGTAAGTGTCTATGCAATGGGTGTTGTTTTGGGACAAAGGAAAGACAAAATCTTTCATTCAATTTACTATGCTAGCAAGATGTCACAGCCCAAATTTCGAGCCATGACTGGCGCATGGACTCAATGGACATAGCCCACTAAGCCCAAGCAAGCCTATCTATGTGATTCTATTCATCGATTTCATTATTCGTTCCTACAACCGTATTTCATAATTCTTAACAACAAGTATTTCAATACTATACTATAGAAACCATATATTCACATTTATATGATTCAAAATAATGTCATCCATGCCATCTCTTAGTGGCAACATCAATCAACATAAACATCTATTGCTTAAGATATATATATCTTAACAATTTACATCAAGGTACGTATGTTCAAACAAAAAAAACTCTCGACTTCCAGCGAAGTGACCTTGGCGAATGTACAATTATTAAATGCCGAGATACCTACTAAGGAGACGAACTACATGGATACGTCGACCTAGGTTCCAACTGCTTCCTGATCTGAAAACATGAAGTTGAAAACAATGAGTATAGACTAGTGAGTGAACAAAGG
The DNA here is from genome assembly GCF_053813885.1 of Theobroma cacao. NCBI lineage: Eukaryota > Viridiplantae > Streptophyta > Magnoliopsida > Malvales > Malvaceae > Theobroma > Theobroma cacao. Next base: position 32,085,943 of record NC_142645.1, read on the forward strand.
AAATGAATAAGCAAACGATAAGGAAAGTTTAAAAATCATGATGCAGTTACACTAAAAAATAATGCAATTTAGTTTAATTCTTATTAAAACCCTTCATTTAAACCCTTTGTCAAGCCCGGCTCTACAACATGTTTATTACGCCATTCCTACATAAGAATGCATGTTTGCTTATTTGGGTACCTTGGAAATCATTAAAGGACTGTATTGTACCAAATGGTACAATTAAGTTGAATTAAGCCTCGAACTAGTCCAAATAGAGATTTTAAGATGAAATTAAGAATTTTAAAACCCCATAATGACTTAAAATGGTGATTCGGAGTTCGAGGACTGATTTATAGTCAAATTGGAATTTTCATGACCTAGGGGTAAAATGGTCATTTTGGCACCCGAGGTTAAAATTGGAATGTTGGAAGAAGTTTGTGACCAAGATTGACTATTTTGAATATAATTTGAGTTTGAGAAGTGAAAAATTTTAATTCTGACCTTTTTTCGAGCATAAGGGCAAAATAGTGATTTTGCCACCCCAGGGGTAAAATTGTAATTTTACACCACCCAACACTTGTCCAGTACATGGATTTTACCCAATATTATTATGGATAATTGAAGAAAATTTAAGTGGTGGAGAGAGATTGCTTAATGGGTAAGTATGACACATGGACCAATGGAATGGTGACATGTGTCAAATTTTCATCCAATTATTATTTGGCTTAAAAATCAACCCATTTCTCTTCATATGGCCGGCCAAAGCAAGAACAAAGGAAGAAAAGAAAGAACAAGAACCCTAGGGTGAAATTCAAGAGAAAATTGATGGGTTTCAAGTAATCAAGCAATCAAAGGTAAAATTTCTTGATTTTGACTTGTGATCTACCTTTCCCATGCATTCTTTTTCATTTTCCATGGTTGAATCACATGATTTCATGATGGGTATCTTGCTAGTTGAACGCTTAGAGAGAGAAGATTTGATGATTTATTTGGTTAGATTTTGAGATATTTTAGTGTTTATAATTGATTTATCATGTTTGGAAGGAAAACAATTAAGAAAAATCACATGTTCTTCATGGATTCTTCATTGGCCGAATTTCATAAAGACAATATTGAAGATGAATCTTGTGATGTCTTATGTTATTTAGTTAAAATTTAATGAATTGTGGTGGTGGAAATTGAAAATGGTAATGTTTAGCATGAAAAACAGTATACCCCTCAAGAACCTCCATTGGACGAATCTTCCTTGTAGAGTATTGATGATGATTTTGGTTTTATTTGACGTGATTTGGTTAGGAATTAGTGATTTATGGTGTGAGAATCAAGCTTGAAAAATTATAGTGTTGATGCACCCACCATGGCCGAACCAAGAGAAAATGTGGGGATGATTTTGCCATATTTCAAGTTATTTAATTTGTGTTAGATGATTTAGAGTATTGGGAGAAAAATGTAATTGAATGGAGTTAATTGGACATATTGGCCAATTAATCGAGTGATAGATCGAATTAGGCCAATACCGTTTTATTTAGATACATAATTGAATTTGTGTTGAACACCGTATTTAGATGATAATCCGAACAATTTACATCTCATTTCATGCATTAGTATAGAGCCTGAATTGGTTTTATATCAATTTAGCATAGAAGTAGTAAATGGCTTATTGTGCATTATGTCTAAATGGTGAGCATTCTGGCAAAAGTAAAGAGATAGTACTTGAGAATCAAGAATCAGAGTACTCGAAATTCGACTCCCGAAATAGTGAGTAACCTTACTATCGTCTTAATTATCTAAAGTGGTTTTTATCCGATTTTGTGATTTTATGGAAAATGAGTTTAAATGGTAAATCTTTAGGTTTTATAAACAAAATGTGTTTAAATGAAACGATTTTAAATTGTTTTGAAATTGAATGATGGCTTTGAAAATAAAGTAATTCGAGACCATTTGATGTATTGTGAATTCATGGTTGTAATTGATTGGCTTATGGTAATATTGGCATAAATGGCTGAATTGGTATTTGTGCTAAAAATGTATAAAATGTTGTTTGCCTTGATACTCTAAATAATGATAAAATTGCCATGTCATGCTGTTAAATCTTATTGAATTGGTGGGTTATTGATTAGTCACTACAGTGGACGGGTTTCGTGGACTAGCCTATTAGAGGGGGCACGGTAACCCTATTATATTCATACCTCAATATGAGAGGCACGGATGGATAACTCCTAAGGTTAACACCTTAGAGTTCACTTCACGCCAAACCACCACGTGAGGGTGAACTCAGCCAACGCCAAGGAACAGCTATGTTTTAAAATAAAAACATGATTTATGCGTACATAACGTTTTATTAGTCTTGGCGGATTCGGTTGGGATAGCCGTTGGCCAAGGTATTCTTGATAACTGAGTATGAAAATGATTTTGGCACGAGCCAAAGTTTTAAGAAATTCATAAGCCATGTTGATTACTCGATTTATATGAATTGATTTTATTTGGTTGAAATGAGTTGAAAGGTGATGAATTACAGTATGTTAAACTATTTTATCTGTCTCCATTTACTTAGCTTTAGATATTTTAGATGATATTTGTTTACTCACTGGGATTATATAATCTCACCACCCTCTTTTCCACCCATTTCAGGCTCAGGGTAGTCGATAGATAGCTCATTTCGTTGAGAGGTACAATTGGACTTGCATCCTCAAAAACTGTAGGTTTATCGCTTTGGATACTTTTGGTCGTTTCTGGGCCCACGTGTCATTGTAAATTAAATCTTATGCTTTGGTTATCTGTATTACAGTATGTATGAATTTATTTAGCTTTTACGCTATAAAAATTATTTACCGATAACTCTATAAATATTGTTTTATAAGAAAATAGAATATTTTATTGAATTTTTTTATTATATTAAATAGTTATAGTTTCGCTTTAAATGAATGTTTTAGGCATCTAAACTTATTTTTGATTATGAAATAAGTGTTTTCCACTTGCATACTACATTTTTAGCTGGTTTCGAGACTTTCGAGGAAAAATGACCAAAATGCCCTTGTGAGCGAAAAATTATTTTTCTATTGTTTTGATTTGGAAATAGTTTATAATCTCTCAAAACATGATACTTAACAACTGTTGCTCACAAGGGAGGTGCGAAAACTGATATTAAAGCTTTGCAAGGTTTCGATTGCCATTTCGGGCAATGCATGTCTATCGGGACGCCGCGACAGTTGTCAAGGGTTCAAGGGTAGTACCGAGTCGTGATAATTATAGTGGTATCAGAGCTTTTGGTTTTAAAGATCAGAGCTTTTGATTTTAAAGATTAGAGCTTTTGAGTTTAATTGTTTTAAAGTTGTTTTAAAAGCTACAGTGTCAGTGTTGCCCAAGTTAAGTTAAGTTAAGTTAGGTTTGATAGAATAGAATGCATGCATTTGCATATAGAATTTGAAGTTGTTTAGACTCTTTCTGTTTCTTCTTCTAGATCTTACGTGTCACGACCTGGAACCTCCCTCAAGCCCATGACAATCGCCGTGACGTCCCGATTGACACTCATTGCCCGGAATGCCAATCGGAACCCTGCAAGGCTTACATATTAGTTTCTTGCCTTTTTTGTGAGCAATCGTTTTTAAACAGTCCGTTTTAAATAAATTCCAGTCGTTTCTGGCTCAAGTAAATCAAAAGACAAAAATATAGCATTTTTATATAAAACAATATTTATAGAAACACGTGTAAGTAAAATAAATTCATAAATACAATAATTTACAAAGTTAAGTAAAATAAATTCATAAATACAATAATTTACAAAGTTATACTGTACAATAATAATTACAATGACAAGTGGCCCATGAATACACCAAGTACTGGTGATAGTAACCTACTGTCTGTGAGGTAGAGATGTCAACTGGAATCCTCGACAAAATAGGGTATCTACAAGCTGCCACAGGCCTGAAATATTTGGAAAGGAGGTGGGTGAGATTTTGCAATCCCAATGAGTAAACAAACATTATCATAAATATCTAAAGGCGAGTAACATTGAGGCAAGTTTAAACAACAAATTACAAACAATTTCATAAGGTTTTCAATTTATTCCTTAAACCATAAAATATTTGTACTTTACCAAAATAGTTGTTAAGGCTTATGACTTTTATTAGAACAAGGCTCAAGCCAAAACTAATCCTCGGGGATACCTTGACCGAGGCATCTAACCGAGTCCGCCAAGGTAGTTATGATATTTACATATGAAACACATTTTTATTTTTTTAAAACAAGCCGTTCCTTGGCGTTGGCCGAGTTACACATTCACGTGGGGGTTCGACGTGAAGTGAACTCTAATACTATCCCGGGAGTTACCTTCCTCGCCTCTACTACCGGAGTAACTATATAACCGGGTTTACTATGCCTCTTTAATAGGCAGTCCATGGAAACCCGTCACTGTAGTGACTAAACCCACCAATTTTAATAAAATTTCGACAGTATAACGTGGCTTTTATTTATTTACCCAACCTGCAAAGTAAAAACAGCTTACATAAATTCCCAATGCAATTTATCAAATATAGCCACATATACTCATATTTCATAAGCCATTCATAGGAAAATATATATTTCAAAATAATTGGCAGCCTCCAATATCAATTTCATAATCAACACAATATATTTTTATTTCTCACATTTATTTCTAAAACATCAAAAATCCTGTTTTAATCTCGTTTTCATTTCATAAAATACATAAAGAGCATTTAAAAATAAACTCTAGATAATTTACAATAATAATAGGTTTACTCACCGTTTGTACAAAATAACCGATTTTTAGGTGCCCTGATCATTGTTCGTCGGGTACGACTTCCTTGCCTTTAACGGAAGGCTCTCCTCCTAAACACATTGCAAAATTTACCCAATTCACCACATTGATGTTAAATCTCTATATAATTGACTTAAATCCTATACTAATGCATGGTATGAAATGCAATAGCCTAAAACGGCTTAAACGCGGTATTAACCTATTTTTGGCACTTTACCCGTTAAATTGCTAACACGCTCCATTTTAGCTCTAAATTGTCCCATTTTCTCCACAACATTTCTAACCATTAAATATCAGCCAATAACCTTCTAAAATCACCAAAATCAGCTCACTTTCCTCCTTGGAAAATTCGATCAAAAATGGGACATTTACTCGATTAATTTTCCACTTTGTTTTTCTATCACATTTAACCATTTTTCATCATTTTCTCTTCATTTCTCTTAGAATAAAAATCAGTTCATCATCATTTTACATCAATGCATATTCAGCCAAGGGTGGGTATTGTGAAAATTTCATGCTTTCTTGCCCAATTTAATTTCTATACACATTTAACTAACTAAAACTACCAATTTAACTAAAAATCAAAACCTAAAAATTCAAAAATCTCTCCCCAAGAATTTCGGCCAGCCCTTGGTTTCACTTTTTGATATCTCTCCGCAAGCATGCTTAATGGAAATAAAGGCATAGGAAAGGTAGAAATCAAGCTAAAATCGAAAAATCTTATCATTAGCCGCGTGAACGGACGAAAAACGCGATTTCCTTTTGAATTTTCTAGTTTTCCTTTGTTTTTCTCTTTTCTTCCTTTCCTCTCTATTTTCTCTCTTGTTCTTTCCTTATGGCCAGCCAGCACTTAATATGGGGTTTAAATGGGCTGACTTTTCATTAAAATAATATTAAATCATTAAAAAGTGCCATGTGTCACTTTCCCATTGGCCCGTTTTTAAAATTTCATCCATTTGTTTCAAAATTTTCACCATATAGTTGTCCCACATATCCATAGCTTAGATAAAATTCTCAGACTTATCCAAAGCCTTGGTGGAGTAATTTTTGAAATTTACACTTTTGCCCCCATAAAAGTGAAAAATACATTTTTGCCCAAAAAACTGAAAAATTGCCCATAGACATATTTTTCATCCCTTATACTCATACCATTCTCCAATTTATCAAATATGATCTAAATTCTCTCAAAATCTCAAATTTTGTCCGCGGGTGGTAAAATTACGATTTTGCCCCTACACTCCAGAAATCACGAGAATTAAACTTTTTCACTTCCTATCATTAAATTATACACCAAATAGTTAATCTTGGTAAAAAATTTCACTCCATGATTAAATTATTATCTTAGGTGGTAAAATGACGATTTTACCCCTAAACATCAAAATTTTTAATTTTTCCCCAAATGAACCTTCGAACTCCAAACAAGCATTTTTAGTCATTCCTGGACTGTAAAATATTAAATTTCATCGTACGATTTTTATTTGAACTAGTTCGAGGTTAAATCAACTCAAGTGTACCGTTAGGTACAATACCGGGTTTCGTCTATTCTTAGGACTTTCCTAACGTAATAACATGCTACTCAGTGCATGAATGTCATGACATGTATTTATAGGGTCGGGTTTTACATTGTGGGAGCATAAGTCATAGATAGGGAGCTATAGAAACTCCTGTTCCCAATAATCCAGTTCCTTGTTAATGTCATGCAAAGGTCATAAGTAGGGTCGTTGTCCATGTTTAATATGCCACCCGTGACACGAGCCAGTGTTAGAGAGATCTTAAAACGAATGCTCCTAATGAAAGGTTAATGAAATGATATATCCCTTCGATTAAGGATGGAGAAATTTGGAGTTGGACTAATAGGCCGTGATAATTTATTCATTTAGTGGAGTTATAATTGAACTCATGGTTGTCAATTGGAAAAAGATTTGGGGACTATGGATTGTATTGGGGTTAATATAAAAGAGCACGTGTGATAATGGTAATAAGGGGCGCACTTTGATTAGAATGAATAATGATGGTTGTACTTCACTTGGAGTGTATAAATTAAGCATTGAGGTAAGAGTAAACCCATATTTATGTGCATAAAGATAAGAACACTATGTTAATTGAGCTTGTTATGCCCATATAAAAGTGGTGTTGGGATTTGAAATATTTTTTTATGTGAATAAGTGTTGAATAGTTACAGCATCTTAGAGGGAACTAGTGTTGATTTCAATTAAGCGACTGTGAGATTTCAAGAATTAATCGGACCTATTATAGTTCATGGATATAAGCACGTGAATTAACTCGAGAGTGAGTATCAATGATTACTATAATTGATGTGTGGTCATGAAGTAAGAAGTTAGTAAACAAATATGCTCAAAGGATGAGCTTGAACTTTGGTATGCATAGTAGGGGGAGCCAAGGGATCAAAGGACTTGATGTGGAATTGGCAGCTTGAGGTTAAATGACTTGAAAATGTCGAATCTAGTCTAAGTGCCATATGAAGTTCTATAATTGAGACTGATATACGAATTACTTGAAAGATCAATTGAAAAGTTTATTCGGTTCAAAGTGTGGCCTATGATACGAATGATCAGTCTCAAAGGTGATCTCCCTAGAGTAAGGAATTTAGAAAATGTTGATGTTTGGATATACTCTAAGAGAGAAAACTTCTGCATCCTAAGTTTAGGACAACTTTGATCTTATGGTCACAAAGGCAAGGTGTAATAACTAAGTAAATGATTCACTTAATAAATGTGATTGGTTATTGATGAATAAGGTCAAGATCTTAACATTTAGTGGTATACAATTTGATAATTATGTATTTAAGAGTTATTTAGAGACAATTCCTTCATCCAATTTGCAGTAAATGCTATGGTAAAGGCATATCAATGTTAATATGGAAATGTATCCAGAAATGATCTTAACATACCACCAAAGGAGAATTAAACATGTTGAAATTAATGTTCTAATAGTGTGCATATGATAGAAAGCTAGTTTGTAATTTGTAGTTTTCATGATCATGAAATATATAAAGATTATCAATCTATGGACATACACTTGGAGTTGTAATTTACAAGTTTGGCGTATTTAAGATATGATTAAATGGAATTAGCATTAGTTAAGGTACATAAATCTTTTAATTAATTTCTGTGGAGTATGCATGATAATAGAATGGAGGAACATAGTGCCATGACACTATATGGCGAAGTTACTATACAATATGGAAAGAGTATTCTAAAGCGGGATTTATTGATTGTTGACAAGTGTTATAGGATGAGATGAATTTAAAAATATCGACTTTACCTATTATATGTGATAAGCACAAGAGGATAGAAATGGTTCTGGAAATTGTGACATAAGCTTGGAAGGAAACCAAACGGTTGAGAATGATTAGTGTAGTAACCTTAAATATAGATGAATAACATTGATTAAGTAAACTCCAACAGCCACCGTGCCACGGTGCTAAGAACACTTCATGTTTAGGACGCATGAATAAAATGAAACAGATGTGAAGTTGAACTTACGAGTTAACCTCAAGTCATTGAACTCGATTCTAAGTTTTGTTAACTGGAGTTTTAAGGTTTTGGAAGGTATCGATATGAATGAGTTAAAGCTGAAATGGTTAAAGGCGTTTCCTTTGGGGGGGGAGCAAAAAGGTCTTGGGTACGAAACTTGGTGAGAAGGTCCTGCAGGGCCTGTCGTGCCACCCTTAGGCACGGGGTTCCAAGTAAGTTAAGTGATAGGGATCCAGACATAACAATACCTTGAAGTGGGCCCCGAAGGGGATGCCACATAAACGGCTAAGTCACGAGTTAAGTGATCACATGTTGTGAGACATAAGTTTAAGATAGATATCCCCAAGGAAATACTCAAGAGAAGTTCTACAATGGATCTCATGAAAGCAAATATTAAGTTATGTGGCTATAAAAAGGAAACCATAAGCTTAGAGTGATAATTGTATTGACAATGAAAAGTACTTGAGGAGGACATAGTTTCAAGTTTTACAATTTCAAGTACAATTTGTAAATTGGCTTAGGGAGAATGATGTTATGTTCATATGAAAGAGTGGAACAAAAGATGATTGAAGTTGACCTTGATAATGAAGTCAGATAATGAAGCTTTCCTAATATATTATGAAAATTGAAATTCGAAAAAGCTTGAGGCATACATGATTCAAATGAGTTTGAGTCTTAAATGACAAATCAATATCGGAATGCAATAAGGATACAATATATGTAAGAGGCATGAAAGATAATCGAGGAATAAGGATGACTCTTAGGAATTGTGGTATTGAATAAGATGCAATGATCAAGTTAAGATAAATCTTTGAAGTATCAATGGGGTTATAAAGCATACACGCATAATAGATTATAATTCAATGGAGATGACATTGTGATGCAATGATATATAGTACAAGGAAACTTAAGCATATAATTGGAAAGGATAAGAAGAGGGTATAAGTATGTAAATGATGTGGAACTATGCATAGGCATGATGAGAATTTGTATGAATTATAAAGATTATTCAATTGAATCTTGGTTATGGATGGGAATGAACAAAGAGAAATTAGTCTAAATGCATTTGAAAACAGAGACCCGTATACCTAATGAGGAATATGGACATTTGAATGTGCGTGTATACGTATGTGTGGAGTTAGTGATGTACCCAACTAAAATGAAGAATGGTTTTAGTGGTTCAAGATTTGAACTCAATATATTTGATGAGTTGTATAGATAATGTAACGATCAAGAATCTTATCAGAAGTCAATTTATGGCGACCTAAGGAATTTTGGGGAAATAGTTAAGGGAATGTAATCCATAGTGTGATTAAGCCATATGAGATGGATTAATAGGATTAAGAAGATTGAGATTTCCTAAATGCAAGGTAAACATAAAGTATGTGAAAATAATTAAAGCCATTAATCTTTTCTAACGTTGAGGATATGTATAAGAATGAGTATGGCATGTTAATGATACTGTAAACTACACAATATTGTATGAGGATAGGATGAATGATTGAAAGTCGAGAAATTTGATATGGAATGAAGTAATAAGATAGTGATTGGTATACCTAAATAAGTATAAAATGCAATCGAAATTGGTATGATTGAGATGGAGTTATGGTTCAAGTTTAATAATAGTAATAGAAGCATGTTTGGTGTCTCGATATAAGAGATCAGAATTGTGAAGGTTACTGTTGATCTAATTTTAAAGGATAATAATAGACATAAGTGAAGTACTTGAATTGAATTGGAGGTAAATGAGGTGAAGAAATCGAAATTCCCTAAAAAGGGGAGGACATAAGAAGTCGAGCATTAGATGGGAAAACAATACCCTCACTTTTTCTCTAAGTTCAGAAAGTAAAATTTTGAGGTCAAAATTTTATTTTAAGTGGGGTAGTGCTGTCAAGCCCAGCTCTACAATATGTTTATTATGCCATTCCTACATAAGAATGCATGTTTGCTTACTTGGGTACCTCGAAATCGTTAAAGGACAATATTGTACCAAATGGTACAATTAAGTTGAACTAAGCCTCGAACTAGTCCAAATAGAGATTTTAAGATGAAATTGAGAATTTTAAAACCCTGGAATGACTTAAAATGGTGATTCGGAGTTTGATGACCGATTTGGAGTCAAATTGCAATTTTCATGACTTAAGGGCAAAATGGTCATTTTGCCACCTAAGGTTAAAATTGGAACGTTGGAAGAAGTTTGTGACCAAGATTGACTATTTAGAACATAATTTGAGTTTGAGAAGTAAAAAAATTTAATTTCGGCATTTTTTCGAGCATAAGGGCAAAATAGTCATTTTGCCACCCCAGGGCCAAAATTGTAATTTTACACCACCCAACACTTGTCTAGCACATGAATTTTACCCAATATTGTTATGGATAATTGAAGAAAATTTAAGTGGTGGAGAGAGATTGCTTAATGGGTAAGTATGACACATAGATCAATGGAATGGTGACATTTGTCAAATTTTCATCTATTTATTATTTGTCTTAAAAATCAGCACAAAATCAGCCCATTTCTCTTCATATGGCCGGCCAAAGCAAGAACAAAGGAAGAAAAGAATGAACAAGAACCTTAGGGTGAAAATTTAAGAGAAAATTGGTGGATTTCAAGCAATCAAGCAATCAAAGGTAAAATTTCTTGACTTTGACTTGTGATCTACATTTCCCATGCATTCTTTTTCATTTTCCATGGTTGAATCACATGATTTCATGATGGGTATCTTGCTGGCTTAACACTTAGAGAGAGAAGATTTGATGATTTATTTGGTTAGATTTTGAGATATTTTAGTGTTTATAGTTGATTTATCATGTTTGGAAGGAAAACAAGTAAGAAAAATCACATGTTCTTCATGGATTCTTCATTGGCCGAATTTCATGAGGACAATATTGAAGATGAATCTTGTGATGTCTTATGTTATTTAGGTAAAATTTACTGTATTGTGGTGGTGGAAACCGAAAATGGTTATGTTTAACATGAAAAATCGTATACCCCTAAGAACCTCAATTGGCCAAATATTCCTTGTAGAGTATTGATGATGATTTTGATTTTATTTCAAGTGATTTGGTTAGGAATTAGGGATTTATGGTGTGAGAATTAAGCTTGAAAAATTATGGTGTTGATGCACCCACCATGGCCGAATTTTCCAAGAGAAAATGTGGGGATGATTTTGCCATATTTCAAGTTATTTAATTTGTGTTTGATGATTTGGAGTATTGGGATAAAAATGGAATTGAATGGAGTTAAATTGGATATATGGGCCAATTAATCGACTGATAGATCGAATTAGGCCAATACCATTTTATTTAGGTACACAATTGAATTTGTGTAGAACACCGTGTTTAGACGATAATCCGAACAATTTACATCCCATTTCATGCATTAGTATAGAGCCTGAATTGGTTTTATAACAATTTAGCACAAAAGTAGTAGATGGCTTATTGTGCATTATGTGTAGGTGGTGAGCATTCTGGCAAAAGTAAAGAGATAGTACCCGAGGATTAAAAATCGGAGTACTCAAAATTTGACTCCCGAAATAGTGAGTAGCCTTACTATCGTCTTAATTATCTAAAGTGGTTTTTATCCGATTTTGTGATTTTATGCAAAATGAGTTTAAATAGTAAATCTTTAGGTTTTATAAACAAAATGTGTTTAAATGAAACGATTTTATAAATTGTTTTGAAATTGAATGATGGCTTTGAAAATAGAGTAATTGGAGACCATTTGATGTATTGTGAATTTATGGCTCTAATTGATTGGCTTATGGCAATATTAGCATGAATGGCTGAATTGGTATTTGTGTTGAAAATGTATAAATTGTTGTTTACCTTGATAGGCTGGATAATGATAAAATTGCCATGTCATGCTGTTAAATTTTATTGAATTTGTGGGTTATTGATTAGTCGCTGCAGTGGACGGGTTCTATGGACCAGCCTATTAGAGGGGGCACGGTAACCCTGTTATATTCATACCTCAATATGAGAGGTGCGGATGGATAACTCCTGAGGTTAGCACTTTAGAGTTCAGTTCAAGCCAAACCACCACGTGAGGGTGAACTCAGCCAACGCCAAGGAACGACTATGTTTTCAAAATAAAAACATGATTTATGTGTACATAACTTTTTATTAGCCTTGGCGGACTCGGTTGGGATAGCCCTCGTGCAAGGTATCCCTGATAACTGAGTATGAGAATGATTTTGACACGAGCCAAAGTTTTAAGAAATTCATAAGCCATGTTGATTACTCGATTTATATGAATTGATTTTATTTGGTTGAAATGAGTTGAAAGGTGATGAATTGCAGTATGTTAAACCATTTTATATGTCTCCATATACTCAGCTTTAGATATTTTAGATGGTATTTGTTTACTCACTGGGATTACATAATCTCACCACCCTCCTTTCCACCCATTTCAAGCTCAGGATAGTCGAGAGATAGCTCATTTCGTTGAGGGTTACAGTTGGACTTGCATCCTCAAAAATTGTAGGTTTACTGCTTTTGATACTTTTGGTCGTTCGTGGGCCCACGTGTCACTGTAAATTAAATCTTATGCTTTAGTTATCTGTATTACAGTATGTATGAATTTATTTAGCTTTTACGCTACAAAAATTATTTACCGGTAACTCTATAAATATTGTTTTATAAGAAAATAAAATATTTTATTGAATATTTTTATTATATTCAAATAGCTATAGTTTCGCTTTAAATGAATGTTTTAGACATCTAAACTTATTTTTTATTATGAAATATGTGTTTTCCACTCTCATACTACAATTTTAGCTGGCTTCTAGACTTTTAAGGAGAAATGACCAAAATGCCCCTGTGAGTGAAAAATTATTTTTCTATTCTTTTGATTTGGAAATAGTTTATAATCTCTCAAAACATGATACTTAACAACTGTTGCTCATAGGGGAGGTGCGAAACTGATATTAAAGCCTTGTGAGGTTCCGGTTGGCATTCCGGGCAATGAATGTCTATCGGGACGTCGCGAATGTTGTCACGGGCTCGAGGGGAGTACCGAGTCATGACACCCTTAGTTGTTTAATCACTTGACGATGAAGGATCCATGAACAACAAAGAATTTGGAGTGTGAAAACTTTTGTAGCGTTCAAGCAAGTCAAGCGAAATGGATTAATCCTCGATGCAGCAGAAAGGCATTCTCGCTGCAGCAGAAAATGAATTTATGCTACAGAGAAATTAGGGCACAAATCACCAACTGCCCTAGGGTTTCTCGCTGCAGTGAGAATGCTTCCTCAATCCAACGAAATTTTTGCGAGGGTTTGGAATGCAACCACCCAAGAGTTTCTCGCTGCGGTGAAATTTCTCGCTGTAGCGATATTGCATTCTCGCTGCAGCAAAAACCAAGGCTGGTGTAAACCCTTTCCACCCGAGAGTTTCTCACTGTAATGGAATGCACTCTCGCTGCAGCGAGAAACAAGGCACTTGAGTAAAAAAAGATCGTTTTGCAATAAAAATCCATTTTTGTTCTACAATAAAATCAATTTGCAAGTAATTAGCAATTTTCAAGATTTATCATACAGGATTCAACATACAATACAATCACATATTATAATCATAAACTTTCTATCACTTATACATACATAAACATATATACACAAGTACACCACCCTGCTTGACTCAGCTTATGTGCACTCCCTACACTCACAAGGCAATATCATCATCATGTGCTCTCCCTACTCGCACATTTTTATATCATCATCATGTGCTATCCCTACTCGCACATTTCAATATCATCATCATCATCATGTGTACTCCCTATTAACACATTTCAATCTCATCACACAATGATACCATCCAAGGCATAACATATATATATATCAACATAACATAGAACACATGGATTCATCACATCACATTACATATTTCACAATGTAAAATCGTTCCATTAAGGGCTTGTTCCCATGCATTTTTAAAGAAAGTCAAATAACATGTTTCATTTGTTTCCATCAAACTCATAAACCCTAACCTCAAAACATTTAATGCAAGTTCACTCAGCAGTTTTTGTTGATGTTTGGGTGGGCTCTAACTTTGACTAATGTTCCGAATAGAGGTGTGGGGTTTTGTTGGAACCTATCACACACAACACCGCCATCAATCCAACTTGGCATTAATACCATTCAAAAAGCTATTTCCTAAATCAAGTTCTACTACTCATTCCTAACTAGCTTTTAACCACTATTAAATGGCTATTATTTACATTACTCTAGTCACACTAAAAATGAATAAGCAACCTCAACAATAAAACACTCATAAATCTAATTACTAGACATTATCAACAACTAAAGAGATTAACCCTAACTCATACTTACCTTAATGGTCATTGTAGTTGAATTCTCTTTCAAAATTGTTTAAGCTAATAAGGCAAATCACTCTCTCTCTCTCTTTCTCTCTACACATCCAACTAGTGAGTGAATGTACTAAAGAAAGACTTTTAAAGGCTGTTAAGGTGTAAAAGTGGAAGAGCATGAAAAACTCTATGAAAGGGTGTAGAAAAACATAACAAATGAAGCTAATTTGGGAAAGTTATAAAGGTTTCAAGGGAGACTTCCATGGAAGGTGCAAAAAACATGGAATGGAAAGAAGGATGGGAAGAAGAAAAAGAACAGAAGCTGCTAGAAAACTGAAGAAAAGCTGCTGGAGATTAGATATTTATAGTTAAAGGTTATCCAATTTTCATACAATTTACAATAATGCCCTTAACAAGGCCACTTGTCTTCCTCCGTTTCTTTATACAATCTTTTTACTCCTTTACACTGAGACAAAGTCCATAATAGTCTAAAGGTACTCGGGTTCACGAAAACTTAAAAATTTAGGCTCGAGGTGCAAAATGACAATTTTACCCCTATTATGGAAATTATTAGTATTTCTATCTTTTTCATTTTCTTTACCATCATTCATTTATTCTTTAGGCCTACTTAGACCTTAAAAACATTAGAAAGCTACTTCCATAAGCTCACCATAAGAAATAATGAAATTACCCCTAGTCCGTGTTATCGCGTCTATTCTAGTAATGGGTCTATAGAGGTCGAGGTCACACATATGACCTTGAATGAGGCACAGAAAAACTACACAATAATAGAGAAAGAGCTTTTAGCTGTAGTTTTTGTTTTTGACAAATTTCATTCCTATCTAGTTGGGACAAAGGTGATAGTCTACACAGATCACTCAACAATCAAGTATTTGATAACCAAAAAGGATGCAAAGCCAAGATTAATAATATGGATTCTTTTACTACAAGAGTTTGATTTGGAGATTCATGACAAAAAAAGAACAAAGAATCACATGGTAGACCACTTATCAAGATTGGATAATGAAGCTCAAAGTGGAGAGTTAACCTTATGCAAGGAGACCTTCCTTGATGAACAACTACTTCAAGTTCTTAACAACTCACTTCCTTAGTTTGCTGATTTTGTGAATTATCTAGTAAGTAACATTATTCCACCAGATTTAAGTTCTGACCAGAAAAAAAACTTTTTGCTTGGTGTTAAATTTTATTTTTGGGATAAGCTTTTCTTGTTTAAGCATTACAAAGACCAAATTTTTAAAAGATGTGTTCCAGAGGATGAAATCTAAAGCATACTTTAACATTGCCATTCTTCATATTATGGAGGACAATTTAAAGGAAACAAAATTGTCGCTAAAGTTCTACAATCAGGTTTGTATTGGCCAACATTGTTTAAAAATGCTCACTATTTTGTTTTACAATGTGAAAGATGCCAAAAAGTACGTAACATATCAAAAAGACACGAGATGCCTTTTAACAACATCCTTGAGGTAGAGATTTTTTAGGTGTATGGTATTGACTTCATAGGTCCATCTATTCCTTCCTACAATAATAACTACATCTTGATTGCAGTTGATTATGTCCTTAAATGGGTTGAAGCAATAGCTCTTCCTGCCAACAATTCCAAGGTAGTGATGAATTTCATAAGGGAAAACATCTTCACTTGATTAGGCACTCCAAAGGCAATCATAAGTGATAAGGGTAGTCACTTTTGTAACAAATATTTTGATGCATTTTTTGCAAAATATGGTGTTAAACACAGGGTTGCAACTGCTACCATCTTTAAAGTAGTGGCCAAGCAAAGGTGTCCAATAGAGAAATCTAGAAGATTTTGGAGAAAACTATGTGACCATCAAGGAAAGATTGGGCAAGAAGATTAGATGATGGACTTTGGGCATATCAAACTGCTTACAAGACCCCAATTGTCATGTCTCCTTATAAGTTAGTCTTTGGCAAATCTTGTCACCTTCTAGTGGACCTCGAGCACAATGCTTATTGGGCCATTAAGAAATTGAATTTCGTTATGCAAGTGCTTGGTGAGAAAAGCCTTTCGCAATTGAATGAACTTAACAAATTTAGACTTCAAGCCTATGAAAAAACCAAACTATATAAGGAGAAGACAAAGCATTGGCATGATAAGAAAATAGTCGATCATCACTTCAAGCCTGGTCAATATATGTTGCTTGTATAATTCTCGCTAAAATTATTTCCAAGCAAGCTTAAATTGAAATGGTTTAGGCCATTCACAGTCACTAAAGTGTTTCCACATGGTGTAGTGGAAGTGATGTAAAACAATGGTCTAACATTCAAAGTTAATGGGCAAAGATTGAAGCATTCTTAGGGAGGAAAAATTGATTGCCAAAAGTGCTTAATATTGTTCAATGACATAACTTAAGCTTGAAATAGTCAAGCTAATGATTATAAAGAAGTGCTTCTTAGGAGATAACCCACGCTCTTTAACTTTTTCGTAATAATTTATTTTAAAATTGCAAATGTTTACTTGTTTTATTTTATTAGCCAATTAGATTTTAATTTGGCTCAGTTCATGTTTTATTATTATAAGTAAACCTTACTTAATTAGATACTTTGTGGTTCGGTGTAGGGATGATGGAAAAACGCACTCGATACCATAGCACATGAGAGGTGGCAGCACGCCATTACGACATCATGAGGACGTCGAATCGGAAGTAATGTATTAGCGTCGTCGGGCCACAATGTCACGTACTAAGCCCTTCGCCAAAGTATGCGATAGTTTATGCGGCACTTAAGTGGACGCTTCCACACAAGTCAGCCAATACTCAGTTGTATCTGTTCCAACATTAATGATAATAACAAATTCGACTAAAGGAACCCGCATCAAAGTCAAAAGGCATACTGAATGCCATATATACAACCACTTAGTCATAAAAAGGAAAATGTTTTATTAATATGAAATTGGTTACAAAAGGTCCAAGACACGCCATTGTCGGGCCATAGGGGCAACTCTAGATGATTTGCTACAAACATACCTTTACTAATGAGGTAGCCCAACAATCCGCCAATTGCTCACCCCCTATAAAGACTTTACGAATTTTTACAATTATTCTACCAATAACCATTACAACGCTTGAAATGAGGACATTCCTTTCCTAAAGCGTCTTCCCCCCTAAAGACTTCACAAGTTTTTGTGGAAGTGTCACCACGAGCCATTACATTGTTTGAAAGAGGGACAGTTCCCTTACAGGTGCAAAAAGACTTAATCTTATAGACAACTCTACCCTATCATAGTTTGATACAAGGTTGGCTCATGACACACAATAATCTAGGTCCTTGCTTTCGAGAAGAAGAATGTAATGCTGCGGTGATGCGAAGTTTGAAAGATAGTTATCCAGCAAACTTGAATGAATAGCGTAAAATGGGGAGCATCGCAATGCCATGATCAAAGAGGAATGCCTATTCAGCTACCCAATATAAAAAAACAAAACCTATACCCTATTATAAAAAACCCTTTTTACTTCTCCCATCATTTTCATTAGCCACCAACCTTTTCTCTCTATAAAATTTGCTTCCTCTCATTATCTCTTCCTTCTCTTTAAAACCTTACTCAAATCCTACATAAATCCATCCCTGCTTTCTACCATTCAACATTGGGTCTTCCATATTTAAGTAAGTCACTTTTCTACACTTGCGATTTTTCAGATATTATGAATTATTGAGATATTATAATATTATGGATTTTAACTGCTTGAAGTTGAAAGTGCTTGGTGATTTATTTGGGGTTTGATATT
This sequence comes from Theobroma cacao, assembly GCF_053813885.1. Taxonomy (NCBI): domain Eukaryota; kingdom Viridiplantae; phylum Streptophyta; class Magnoliopsida; order Malvales; family Malvaceae; genus Theobroma; species Theobroma cacao. Next base: position 32,104,267 of record NC_142645.1, read on the forward strand.
TGGTTCATTTTATGGATATTGATTTTAAACTATTAAAAATGGAAACTAAGAGAGCTAGGACTAGTGCTAGTGGTGCTAGGAACAACATGATTAGAGCATCAACGCAGCGAAATAACAAAAAAAAGATTGAAATAAAATAAAAACCATGCCTCCTACCTTTGGATCACCTTGGTTGTTTAATGCAAAATTAAACACCATAGAAAATTAGAAAAAGGTTTTTACCTTTCCAAATGATATCATAATCAAATGGATTCCTTTTGGTGCCAAAAAACGTGAACACCTTCTTCTGTGCAAGTATCCCAACCACTTAAACTCTTGGCCTCTATTGTTGCGCACATGATTACAATGGATCTTCATAAAGAGAGAGCTTTATGCTACGTACTTACACTAGCAAGTGGACATCGATTTGTCATCTTTTCTTCTTTGATTTGTAGTAAAGAATCAATGGAGAAGTTTTTCTAAAAAACCGTCTCTAGAGTGGTGGCACTCAAGAAAAAAAACTATTAGTTATTTTTTCTTCTTTTGTGGCCTTTTAAAAGAGTGGCTATAATGTGATATTTATATCTAGGTTTAACTTATTAAAATTTTCAAAATAAGTCCTTAACATTAGAACAATTATAATATTAATCAATGCATAATTAAACTCTTTTAATTAGGTCCTTAATAGTTAAAACCTAAAATTTGATTTGAGTTTAACTTAAACCATCACACTCTCAATTTAATCCAAATTGCAACCATTGTGTGTGATTGATAACTCTATGATATAGAGTTATGTGGGCATAATTTTGATAATAATTTAGCATAGTTCTTGTAGTAATGCATAGAAATTAGTAAGTTTTACTGAATTATTTTAAATTAGTTAATTTAGGTGAGTCAATCTAATCTTAATTACTTATATGCATAATTTGGTGTTAATGTGGTTAAGATAGGTTGTTACTGATTTATTTGTGCTTTTGTAGGTGTTTGATGAAAAGAAGAATTTTAGTGAAAGAAAGAGAGCAATTTTGAGTTGCAGACTTCCACTACATATATTTTGGTATTTTGGGCATACGTTTCTCTACAGAGTTTCAAATGAAAGGATTATTAAACCATTGGTAAGATAAGAGAAAAATCTACAACTTTTATGTGTACCACTTTGCCTAGTTCGGCTTGGAAAATGGTCAAAAATCTTGTCGAATTTGATGCACTGTAGCAGTCCTAAAGCAATTACGATTTCTATTAATTAATTGGGCAAGGCTGCGACCCACGTAGTCTAATGAGGAAATCCTATCTAAAATTGATGTTCGAATAAGCCCTAAAAGCCAATCTGCGATGGTATGGGAATTGCAATTTTTATATATTCATGTATAACATTTTGTTAATCATACTAACATGGAGGTAGTTCTTTATCCATAAATTTATGATTTAATTACTTTTTGTACTCATGTAGATAAAGCCCATGAAACTATATATGCCTTGCAAAGGAATTGTATTGGGATATAATTATGAGATCCTTATACATCAAAGCATTGTTCCTAAATATTTAGGATCATTGTATTATTAAGACAAGGCATCAATAATGCTCAAAGATCGACACATGTTATGTTCCTTACTTGTGAAGTAAGCAATCGCTCTCATAGGTTGAAGTATAGAAATACTTGGAACAAGCATGTGGGTGCTTGCCATGGGAGAACGAGTTCACTGAACATGACCCACCATGAGAAGTGCATTTGGTGCCATACTCAAGTGTCTACACAATACTTCTCATGTGTAAGTTGTGTAACTACTCCTTAGACTTGAGACACCAGGTTGTCTTGTATCTGGAGTACTATGCTTTGATTTCATCTCTACGGGTGCCTAACCAAGAATGCAAAAATAGGATGTTTTTGGGTATACTATGTAGCATACGAAGGCAAATGAGTGGTCAAGATAGGAATCATCACCTTAAATGATTCAAGAGAAAATATCTCATTAGTTCTTGGTTGACATTAGCTTAATCAAATCCTTGGCCAAGGTGATTAGGAGATTGTGAAATAAGTTTCATGAGTCTTTATAAAGCTAATGATCTAAGTACAAGAACAAATATGGAGGTCAATAAAAGTAGGCACTGCACCAAACTCTTATCCTCTCTAGGCTATATGATGAGGGAATAAATTACACTGAAAAACTGCACACTGAAAAGTTGTCGAAGAATCCTTTGACTCTCTTAACAATTGAGTGGCCATGATGCATTACTAGATGCCAACACGGTCTATGGAATGGAATTAGTTAATTTAAAATTGAATATGATTCATTTAAATTAATTAGTTAATAATATTATAATTCAATTCCATTGTCAAGATGTTAGGAACCTAATGGGACACACACAAAGGTTGCAATTTGGATTAAATTGAGTGTGTGATGATTTAAATTAGACTTAAATCAAATTCTAGGTTTTAACTACTAATGACCTAATTAAAAGAGTTTAATTAGGTATTGATTAAATATTATAATTATTATAATGTTAAGGACTTATTTTGTAAATTTTAATAAGTTAAACCTAGATATAAATATCACATTATAGCCATTTTATTCCAAAGAAAAAATTTTTTTTTCTCTTGAATGTCGCCACTCTTGAGAAGTTTTTTTCGGAAAACTTCTCCTTTGATTCTTTGTTGGAAATTAAAAAGGAAAAGAGGACAAATCGTTGTCCACTTGTTAGCACAAGCTCGTGGCATAAAGATCTCTCTTTAAGAAGAATTCGTTGCAATTGTGTGTGCAACATTAGAAGCCAAGCGATTGAGTGGCTAGGATTCTTTCACATAAAAGGTGTTCATGTTTTCTCACCAAAAGGAATCAATTTGATTATGACATCACTTGGAAAGGTAAAACTTGTGAGACCTTGATCTTTATAGACTCGTAGCTATAAGTAGACGCAATGTCACGGATTAGGGGTAATTTCATCATTTCCTTAGTGAGCCCCAAGAAGTATGCTTCCAAACATTATATAGCCCTAAGTAGGCCTAAGGAATAAATGAATGATGGAAATAAGGATAAAATGATGAAGGAAATAGAAATAATGATGAGTTTCAAGGTAGGGACAAAATGGTCATTTTTCATCTCGAATCGAAATTTTTAAGTTTTCATGAACCCGAGTATTTCTAGACTATTATGGACTTTATCTCAGTGTCAAAAGAGTAAAAAGATTGCACAAAGGATTGGAGGAAGACAAAGCCAACTTGTTAAGGGCATTTTCGTAATTTAAAGTGGAGCTTGGATAAGATTTTGCTATAAATACCATTTTCCAGTAGCTTCTTCATTTCTCCAGCAGCTTCTTCTTCTTCTTATTCCCCCAATTTTATGTTCTTTCATCCTCCATGAAAGCTTCTATCAAAGCTTCCATCACCCTATCAAATTAACCTCAAATTTCATGCTTTTATACACCTTGTTATAGGGTCTTTCATACTCTTTTACTCTTTCACCTTAAAAACCCTTAAAAGATTTACTCCTATACTTTCTCTCACTAGCTTTGTGTTTTAGAGAGAGAAAGAGAGAGCTTCTACAATAACTTGAAAATTCTTGGAAAGGAATTCAATTACAAGCTACCAAGGTGAGTAGTGAATTAGAGTTGATTTTAAGTGTTGAGAATGGCTATTGATTAGACTTCGGAGTGTTTTGTAGTTAGGAGATAGCTTTTCGAATTTATAATTATGTGAATTGAGTTAATTGTGATGCTATTGTGATGAGAGGTGCCAACGAAGCCCCACTGCCCCATTTGGACTATTAGAGGAAATTGGAGTTGGGTCAAGATTTTACAAATAATAGTGAGTGAACTTGCATTTCAAAATGTTTTGGGAAGTGCTTACATGTTTAAATGAATAATTTGAAAGTTCATTTGTTTTTGCTTAAAAAATATACCTGGGGAATAAGCCTTTGGTGAAATGTTTCTATCTTGTGAAAATGTGCCATATAAATGGTTCATGCGTTATCACATTATATTGATATATATATTATGCATTGGAGGTTCCTTTTTGTGTGATAATGATGACCCAACTATGTGCGTGTAGGAGTGCACATGAGCTGATGATGACCCAGCTTTGTGCGGTGTGGGAGTGCACATGAGTTACTGATGACCCAGCTGCGTGTGAGTAGGGAGTGCACATGAGCGGAGTGTGGTGGGATGGTATGCATGATAATGTATATATATATATATGTCATAGAAAGTTTATGAAAATATTTGTGATTGTGTTGTATGTTGGCATTGTTAATTACTCTCAAATTGCTTTTCATTTTAGCAAGAAAATGGCTTTTGATGTGACAAGACCCCTTTTAAGAAAATTGCTCTGTTTCTCGCTGCAATGAGAAACTCTCTAGTTGGAGGGGGTTACACTAGCCTGATTCTCATTGTAGCAAGATATTTTCTGGAGATTCTCGCTACAGCGAAAATGAATCTTGCTTCAGCGAGAAGCTCTCGGGTGGTTCCAAAATTTTGGTACAGTGCTCCCACTTTGACAACGATTTTGACTACCTTCTAGTTAGAACTAGGCAAAGTGGTAAACATCAAATTGTAGCACAACCTCTTTTCTTTCTAATGGTCTAAAAATCAGGTCAATTGGAGTTCTGTAGTGGAAGATATGTTTGAAAAATCGAAACATATGCAAACTGAGACTGTTTCTCACTGCAGCGAGAAACTTGCTGTCATGCTTGCTACCTTGCTTGATTTTAACATATTTTTCACCCATTTAACTTTATGGATTGATCATGGGTTTTTACAACACTATGAGGTTATTAATCAAAGTTTGAAATGAGGAGTTTTTAGTCAAAAATTAAATCAATTGCATTGTTTTTGAAACAAGTGCATCATGTTTTCAAAATCTTTTCGTGTCGTTTGCTTGTTCCCTTCTTATGTTCACTCACTGAGTTTATACTCACTTTTTTCAAATTCATGTTTTCATATCTGTAGATAGTTGGGGCCGAGACTAAGGTGTCCACTTGCATTCACTCTTGGTAGGTATCAATGGCATTCAGTAGCTGCACCTTCACTATGGTCGCTCTGCTGGAAGTCGAGAGTCCTTTTAATTGAACATACGTACCTTGATATAAATTCTAAAGATACATATATATCTTAAGCCATAGACGTTTGTGTTGATTAATGTTGCCACCAAGAGATGGCACGGATGACATTATTTTGAATCAGATGAATGTGAATATATGGTTTCTATAGTATAGTATGGAAATATTTGTTGATAAAAATGTTGAAATACTGTTTTAGGTACGAATGATGAAATCGATGACTAAAATTACATAGATAGGCTTGCTTGGGCTTAGTGGGCTATGTCCATTAAGTCCATGCATCGGTCATGGCTCGAAATTTGGGTCATGACAGACTTGGTATTAGAGCCCTAGGTTGTCTAGGTTCTAGGACTTTCTTTTGTTGGTCCAGCGGAGTGTCGGGTCTTTATGTGGAAACTTCAGCTGTGAAGTGTGAATTATGGCACATTTTACAATCAATGGACTGCATAGATTCCCTATCTTAGAAACCACCTTTTTCTTTATATATGATTATAAAAAAATGTGTTTAATAACAAGTGTTTGCTCTTATGTAGGTAAGAATGCCACCTAAGACACGAGCCACCTCAAGACGGATAGGGGAGCAAGATGCTCTTTAAGAGATGACAAATAGGCCACAAGCATCCACCCTTAGGAGGCGTGGCAGACATGGTAGGGCCCCTAGGCCGATGAGGGTGGATATGCCTATGAGTAGACACGAGGATGGACAGTCTTCAGGTGATGTGCGTAGACAACCAACCGGGGGTATTACCATCGAGGACTTGGTGGCAAGCTTACAGGGAGTTAATCAAGTTGTAGAGATGATGGCAACCTGTATGGAAGATATACAAAGGATAGTGGAAGGGAGACCTACAGTACAAGAATCCCCCAGCTCCCAAGGGCAGGCCGATAGCCAACATCATAAGGTTGAGAGGGGTCATTTAGAGATTTCGCTTCTTGATTTCCTAAAGCTTAAGCCTCGGTCATTTTTAAGGACTAATGCATTAGAGAAACCCCAAATTTTCTTAGATAAGATGGAGAAAATTTGTGAGGCCTTGGGATGCTCTAGTATTAGATTAGTTGAGTTAGCTACCTTTCGATTAGAGGACGCGATGCAAAAGTGGTATGGCTCCTTGCGTAGAGGTAAGCCAGCGGTTGCAACACCGTTGACTTGGAAGGAGTTCAGTACAGCCTTCTTAGATTGATTCTTACCACTCAGTGTACGTAATGCATGAGCTAGGGAGTTTTAGGCACTAAGATAGACCCCAAGTATGATGGTGTCAAAATATGACATCAAATTCACATAGTGTCCTTGGTATGCACCTTATTTAGTTTCTACAGAGGAGATGAAGATTCAAAGATTCGTGGATGGGCTAATGAAGCCATTGTTTAGGGCTGTGGCATCCCGAGATTTCAATACCCACTCTACATTAATGGATTACGCTCAGCGGATTGAGATGAGGACAGGTGAGAGTAAGGCTAAGAGGGATAGAGCAAAAAGGGCCAAGATAAAGGGCTATCAAGGTCGCAGAGATTTTGGTAGTGGTATTTCACCTTCTGGTTGTCAAGGCCCAAAGAGGGACTCATGATTACCCCAACAAGGGAATGACTCACCTAGTGCTAGCATTGAGGTCGGACAAAAAACCTTCAGTGTTGGGAAGCAGTAGGATTCGAGGCAGGGTAGTCAAGTTTTCCATCGTTGCGATACTTGTGGAGGACAGCATAGAGGAAGATGCCTGCTCGCTATGAGAGTTTGTTTCTTATGCAGTCAACCTGGACATATTAAAAGGAATTGCCCTGATGCCTCATCAATCCCAAGGTTCTACTCGCGACTCCGGCCAACCAGCCTCGTTTGCATCTTCAGTAGCCACCTCTTCTGATTGGGAGACTAGTGGATCAAGAGGTAGAGGTACTGTTACTTCCTCTCAAGGCATGCCTTCTAGATCTGGACGTTAGAGTTTTGTCGGTACGGGTCATGTAAAGGTGTTTACTTTAACACCGTAGGAGGCTTAGACATCCAACGCAATGGTATCAGGTATTCTGTCAATTTGTAATATGAATGCTCGAGTATTGTTTGATCCTGGTGCTACCCATTATTTTATTTTTCCATGCTTTGCACTTCGTTTAGGTAAAGATCGTGTTAGGAGAGAAGAACAATTAGTGGTATCTACTCCTTTAAAGAAGGTATTTATGGCAGAATGGTAATATGCGTCTTGTGTAGTTCGAGTCAAGGACAAAGACACCTTGGTGAATCTAAAGGTGTTAGACACCTTAGATTTTAACATGATCTTGGGAATGGATTGGCTATCACCCTGCCATGCCAATGTGAACTATTACCATAAATTGGTTACATTTGATTTTCTGAATGAGCCACCATTTAGTATTCAAGGGGATAAGAGCAATGCTCTAACTAATTTGATATCGGTCACGTCTACCAGGAGGTTATTAAGACAAGGTTGTTCAAGTTACTTGGCCGTTATGAGGGATACCCAAGCAAAGGTTGGAGATATAAGCCAAGTGTCGGTAGTGAATGAGTTTATGGATGTATTTCCCAAAGAACTACCAGGTTTACCTTCTGAATGAGAGATCGATTTTTGCATAGATTTGATTCCCAACACTTGACCTATATCCATAACCCCCATATAAAATGGCATCTGCAGAGCTTAAGGAGCTTAAGGATCAATTAGAAGATTTGTTAGATAAAGCTTCATCCATCCTAGAGTTTCACCATGGGGAGCACTGGTGCTATTTGTAAAGAAGAAAGATGGGTCACTTAGATTATGTATTGACTACCGACAACTGAATAAGGTAACGGTGAAGAATAAGTACCCCCTTCCAAGAGTAGATGATTTATTTGACCAACTACAAGGAGCACAATGTTTCTCTAAGATAGATCTACGATCTGGGTACCATCAATTGAGGATCAGAATGAAGATGTGCCAAAGACAGCATTTCGAACAAGGTATGGGCACTATGAATTTTTGATGATGTCATTTGGGGTTTCGAATACCCGTGCGGCCTCTATGGATTTGATGAATCGAGTGTTGAAGCCTTATTTGGACAAGTTTGTGGTGGTGTTTATTGATGACATTTTGATATACTCAAGAAGCTAAGCAGAGCATGAGCAACACCTTAAGATAGTGCTCTAGACTTTGAGAGAACATCAATTGTATGCCAAGTTCTCCAAGTGTGAGTTCTGGCTTGAAAGCGTTGCATTCTTGGGACATGTGGTATCCAAGAATGGGGTACAAGTAGATCCAAAGAAAGTTGAGGTAGTGGAAAAGTGGCCAAGGCCAACATCAGTTACAAAGATTATAAGCTTTTTGGGTTTGGCTAGCTATTATCATCATTTTGTGAAGGACTTCTCCAAAATAGTCGCCCCTCTAACTAAGATGACACGTAAAGATACAAAATTTTAGTGGTCAGATGCTCGTGAGGATAGCTTTGAAAAGCTTAAGGCATGTCTCACCACAGCTCCAGTATTAAGCCTATCGTAAGGCACAAGGGGTTATACGATATTCTGTGATACATTGCAAGTTGGTTTAGGGTGTGTATTAATGCAGCATGGGAAAGTGATTGCATATGCATCAAGGCAACTTAAAAGGCATGAGCAAAATTACCCTGCACACAATTTGGAGATGGCAGCAATCGTGTTTGCCTTAAAGATTTGGAGACATTACTTGTATGGTGAGACTTGGAAGATATATACGGACCACAAATGAAATACCCCATACTTTGATATGGTGATAAATAAAGTTGATTGGATGCAAATTAAGGTCAATTAAAATGTTTAAAAGTGATAAAAGACGAAAGGAGTAGTTTAGGATAAAATATTCCGCACGCGAGAAAATAACAATAAAATAATAATAATTTTATTGGACGAGAAGTGAGGCATAATAAGGTATTTTGGGTACCAAGGAGACAAGATAAATTTTTTGGAATAAAATAATATTTTTATTAATTAAATAATATTAAAATATTAATATTTAACCGGATGTCGAAATCTGTCATGAAAAAGGGTCATATGGTTGATCCAAGTGGGGGAGAAGAAATACAAGTGAATTTTTGTAGAAATAAGCGATAAAAGTGAAATACGCATGTTTTGTTAAATCGAACAACCGCTGATAAGTAAATATTTAAATATTGTGGTAATACCGTGTTGAGGTATAATTTTTATATTTTGGTGGTACACGCATCGAGAAAGGAAGTTAAATAAAAATTAGAATTTTTAGACGTAATAAAAAGATCGAATTTAACATATAAAAGTTAAAGGATATGCAATGGAAATTAATGAGAAAAATAAAATTAACATAGAGTAAAATAATAATAATATGTGTATAAAAATAAAATAAAATATTAAAGGACCAACATGGGCAGCTGCCCATGTGGTCAATAAAAGAGTCAAAGACTCTTGGTGAATTGAAGGGGGGGGGCCGGCCATGTGGAACACATAGTGAAGGAAGAAAAAAAAAATTTGATGTGGCCGGCCATGATGGAATGTTGTGGAAACTTGTGGAACATTCAAGAAAGAAATAAAAATATATATGTGTAATTGACCAAGCTAAGTGAAGAAGACCAAGAAGAAGAGAGAGGTCGGTTGAGGGAGAAATAAAAGAGCAAAGGAAGAAGAAAGAACCAAGAGCAAGAAAAACAAAAAGAAAACCGTGCATGAGAAAGGAAAACAAAAGGAAAAGAGAGGTGAGTTGAGGGGTTGTTTTTGCTACCATTTAAGAAGGGAAAGAAAGCCATTTAAGGGCTGGTTTTGGAGGTGGAAAAGAACCATTTTTGTGCTGGTTTTGGAGGCTGGAAAGTGCCATTTTTCTGTTGATTTTGGAGGCAAAAAAGTGCAGAATTTTGCAGCAAAAAATTTAAGGTTTGAGGTGCTGTTTTGATGGTTAATTGTGGTTGTTTTGGCTTCAAATTTTTTTGAAGGAAAGGTACAGCTTAGCTGCTGAAATTTGAAGGAAAAATAGAGCAGCATAGCTGCTGATTTTGAAGTAAAAAGGAGCAGATTTAGCTACTAAAAATTTCTAGATTGAAAGACAATAAGTGTGACCGATGGTGAGAGGGAGAGAAAGAAAGAGAGTGGACGGTTTGTGCATGTGAGGAGAAGAAAAAGGAAGACAACAAGGCTGCTGGTCGGCTGGAGAAAGAAGGAAGAGAAAGAAAGAAAGAAAATAAAAGAAAATAAAAGAAAAGAAAAGAAAGGAAAAGAAAATAACAAGGAAAATGGGCATGGCCCAACAAGCAAGAAAAATTGGACATGATCCAATAAATGAAGAGTGGAAATGACCCAATAAAAAAGAAATGGGAGAAGTCCATGAATAAGAGTCCAAAAACAACAAAGGAAGAAAAATCCAAAAGAAAAGGAAGGTGGAGATTTGGGCCAACCTAGCTTAATTGGGTAAAATTTCTTTACTCTTCACCATAATTTATTTTGAAATTGGACTAAATGGAGGCTAAATTATTTTATTTAATTATGCATTAGTTAATTGGTGATATGAAGTGAATTTAAGTTGCTTAGAAGGTTGAAATAGGCACTAAATACCGTAAGTAAGTTACCGGTGTTAATACTCTAAAGAATTACGTGAACGAAGATGCAATTAATTATAATAAAAATATATTAAGATGTGAATTAGACAGGTAGATTTATGATAGAATGAGAGAGAGAAAAGTAGAATAGATTCACTAAATGTATTGAATTTAAATGGTTGCTAGGAAAGCATGTTGAACGAAGTAGGTGACGGGCGATTAGGTATAATTATACGCATATATGAAGTAATAGCGACGTAGAAATCCTGCTATTGTGAGGTGAGTAACCTTATCATCATTTTTATTATCTAAAGTATGTTTTTAATCGATTTTGATGAAATTTTATGAAAATGAAATAAAATGGTAAATCTTGAGTTTTACAAACAAAATGTGTCTACATGAAAAGATGTTATAAATTGTTTTAAAATTGAATGATGATTTTGAAGAATAGAGTAATTGGAGACCACTTGTTATGTTGAAAAATTTATGATTTGAATAAATGGCTTTTGATAATATTTGCATGAATGGCTGAATTGGTATTTATGTTGAAATATATGAAATGTGTATTTAGCCTTGAAAGGTTGTGAATTACAATAATTGCCATGTCATGCTCGAATGAATTTTATTGTATGGTGGGTTTAGTTTGCTGCAGTGGGCGAATTCTGTGGACCAGCCTATTAGAGGGGCACAGAATCTGGATATATATATGTACCTTGGTTGGAGAGGCGCGTAGGGTATCTCTTGAGGTATGGTTAGAGTTCAGGTCTCGCTGAAACACCTCGTGATGAAGAACTCCGCTAACGCCAAGGAACGGCTGTGTTTTTCTCAAACTAAAAATATGTTTTACGTGTATACAAAATTTTAACAGCCTTGGCGGGCTCGAGTGTACACCTCTGATCATGGTGTCACCGAGTACTATTTGATGGCATGAGCCAAATGTTTATGAAAATCATAAGCCTTAATGAGAAATTAAATGAAATACAACTGTTTGCATGGGTTGGGATGAATTTTCAAATTGTGAAATACTTAAAAATGATAGGATATTTAAATTGTCTCCTTTTACTCGGTTTTAGCTGATTTAAATGATGTTTGTTTACTCACTGGGATTTTATAATCTCACCACCCTCCTTTCCACCCATTTCAGGATTAGAGTAAGTTGTAGATAGCTGATTCCATCGAAGGCTTCTATTGGATTAACGTCTTCCACACAGTAGGTTCACAGTTTCTTTAATTCTAGTTATTGTGGGTCCACTTGATATTGTAAATTTAATAGTTTATTGTGTTACAGTAAGAATGAATTTATTTTGTTTTTATGTTACAAAAAAGTATTTACGTATAACTCTAAAATTACTGTTTATAAGAAAATAAAATATTTTATTGAATATTTTGTTTTATCTTTTTATTATATTTAAATAATTATAATTTCATTTTTAATAAAGGTTTTAGATGTTTAAACTTATTTTTGAATATGAATTATGCGATTGGTACTTGTTTACTACCTTTTTAACTAGTTTCGAAATCTTTAGTGAAAAATGACCAAAATGCCCTTGTGAGACAAAATTTTTATTTCATTAGTTTTAAGTTGGAAATAGCTCAAAATCCTTTAAAACATAATATTTGGCAATAGTTACTCACCGGGGAAAAAGAGAAACTGATATTAAGCCTTGCGGGATTCCGATTGGTATTTCGGGAGATGAATGCCCATCGGGGCACCGCGATGGTTGTCGGGGGCTCGAGGGGAGTTTTGGGTCATGACAACAAAAGCCTGAAGTATATATTTCAGCAGAGGGATCTTAACTTGTGTCAATGTAGGTGGATGGAGTTGCTAAAAGATTATGATTGTACTATTCTTTACCATCCCGGTAAGGTAAATGTAGTGGCAGATGCCTTGAGTAAAAAATCTATAGGGAGCTTGGCACATATTTCTACAGATAGGAAATCCTTGATTAGGGAGATGCATAGCTTGGCAGACATAAGTGTGCATTTGGAAGTTTCAAAGGCAAATGCATTGCTAGTACATTTTAGAGTGAGGCCTATCTTAATGGACTGAATTAAAGAAACACAAAAAAAAGATAAGTTCGTAGCTAAGGCTTTAGAAAACCCTCAAGGAAAGAAAGGAAAAATGTTTACTAAAGGCATAGATGGAGTGTTGAGGTATCGAACTAAACTTTATGTGCTAGATAGTGATGAATTGAGGAGAAAAATATTGAAGAAGGCGCATATGGCAACCTACATGGTACATCTAGGAGCCATAAAGATGTATCAAGATTTGAGGGAGGTGTATTGGTGGGAAAGACTCAAGAAAGATGTAGCGGAGTTTGTCTCCAAGTGCCTGGTTTATCAACAAGTGAAGGCAGAACATAAAACACTTGTAAGACTACTACAACCGTTACTAGTGCCCAAGTGGAAGTTGGAACATATTGCAATGGACTTTGTAACGGGTTTGCCTCGAACTAGTGGGGGCTACGACTTGATTTTGATTATAGTAAATCGGTTGACAAAGTCAGCCCATTTTCTTCCAGTTAAAACTACTTACGGAACTGCCTAATAGGTTTGAGTTTATGTGGATGAGATAGTACGATTGCATGGTATCTTTATTTCTATAGTATCTGATAGAGCAGCATAGTTCACTAGTAGGTTTGGGGAAAGTTGCAGGAAGCGTTGGGCACTAAGTTAGATTTCAACACAGCTTTCCACCCCCCAGACTGACGGGCAGTCTGAATGAACAATACAAATATTGGAAGATATGCTAAAGGCATGTGTAATGGATTTTGGGGTCAGATGGGATCTGTATCTACCCTTAATGGAGTTTGCTTATAATAATAGCTACCAAACTAGCATCGAAATGGCACCATTTGAATATTATATGGACGGAGGTGCAGATCACCCATTTGATGGCTAGAGGTGGGAGAAAGGAAACTCTTGGGGCCCTAGTTGGTGCAGGACGCCACCGAGAATATACATATGATTCGTGAAAGGATGTTGTTAGCACAAAATAGACAAAAGTCATATGTTGATAACAGACAAAGGGACTTGGAGTTTCAAGTGGGAGATCACGTATTTTTTAAGGTCTCACCAACTAAAGAGGTAATGAGGTTTGGTAAGAACGGAAAATTAAGTCCTCGGTATATAAGACCCTTCTAGATCTTAGAAAGGGTTGAAGTAGTGGCATAAAATTTGGCACTACCGCTAGACCTTTCGAATATTCATCCTGTGTTTCATGTGTCAATGCCTAGGAAGTATAACCCGGATCCGTCTCATGTAATACAATATGAATCTATTCAGCTCAAGGATGATTTGACCTATAAGGAACAACTAGTGGCTATCCTTGATAGACAAGTCAAAAAGCTCCATTCAAAGGATGTAACCTCAATGAAGGTGTTGTGGCAAAATCACACCAGCGAGGAGGTAACATGGGAAGCCAATGAGGAGATGCGGACAAAGTATCTGCACCTCTTTAATACATAAAGGTATGCTACCTTATAGTTCGATTTAAATTCGAGGACCGAATTTCTTTTAGTGGGGGAGAATGTGACACCTTGATCTTTACAGACTCGTAGCTAGAAGTAGATGCAATATCACGAATTAGGGGTAATTTCATCATTTCTTTTATGAGCCCCTAGAAGTCTGCTTCCAAACATTATTAAGGCCTAAGTAAGCCTAAGGCATAAATGAATGATGAAAATAAGGATAAAATGTCGAAAGAAATAGAAATAATGATGATTTCCAAGGTAAGGGCAAAATAATCATTTTTCATCTTGAGTCGAAATTTTTAAGTTTTCATGAAACCAAGTAATTTTAGATTATTATGGACTTTGTCTCAATGTCAAAAGAGTAAAAAGATTGCACAAAGGATTGGGGGAAGACAAAGCCAACTTGTTAAGGGCATTTTCGTAATTTAAAGTGGAGGTTGGATAAGCTTTAGCTATAAAGACCATTTTCCAGTAGCTTCTTCTTCTTCTTATTCCTCCCATTTCATGTTCTTTCATCCACCATGAAAGCTTCTCTCAAAGCTTCCATCACCCTCTCAAATTAACCTTAAATTTCATGCTTTTCTACACCTTGTTATAACTTTTTTCATACTCTTTTACTCTTTCACCTTAAAAACCCTCAAAAGACTTACTCCTATACTTTCTCTCACTAGTTAGGTGTTTTAGAGAGAGAAAAATAGAGCTTCTACAATAACTTAAAAATTCTTGGAAAGGAATTTAATTACAAGCTACCAAGGTGTGTAGTGAATTAGAGTTGATTTTAAGTGTTGAGAATGACTAGTGATTAGACTTGTTAGTGTTTTGTAGTTGGGAGATAGCTTTTAGAATTTATAGTTATGTGAATTGAGTTAATTGTGATGCTATTCTGATGATAGGTTCCAATGAAGCCCCACAGCCCCATTTAGACCATTAGAGGAAGTTAGAGTTGGGTAAAGATTTTACAAATATCGGTGAGTGAACTTGCATTTCAAAATGTTTCAAGAAGTGCTTACATGTTTAAATGAATCATTTGAAAGTTCATTTGTTTTTGCTTAAAAAAATATACCTAGGGAACAAGCCTTTGGTGAAATGCTTCTACCTTGTGAAAATTTGCCATATAAATGGTTCACGCATTATCACATTTTATTGATATGTATATAATGCATTGGAGGTTCCTTTTTATGTGATAATGATGAGCCCGCTATGTGCGTGTGGGAGTGCACATGAGCTGATGATGACCCAGCTATATGCGGTGTGGGAGTGCACATGAGCTGATGATGACCCAACTATGTGCGAGTAAGGAGTGCACATGAGCGGAGTGTGTTGGGATGGTATGCATGATAATGTATATATATATATATATATATATATATATATATATATATGTCATAGAAAGTTTATGAAAATATTTGTAATTGTGTTGTATGTTGGCATTGTTAATTGCTCCCAAATTGCTTTTCATTTCAGCAAGAAAATGGCTTTTGATGTAATAAGACCCCTTTTAACAAAATTGCTCTGTTTCTCGCTGCAGCGAGATTCATTCTCGTTGTAATGAGAAACTCTTGGGTTGGAAGGGGTTACACTAGCCTGATTCTCGCTGTAGCGAGAAATTTTCTGCAGATTCTCTCTGCAACGAAAATGAATCTCACTGCAATGAGAAACTCTCGAGTGGTTCCAAAATTCTGGTACAGTGCTCCCACTTTGACAATGACTTTGACCACCTTCTAGTTAGAATTAGGCAAAGTGAAACATCAAAGTTGTATCCCAGCCTCTTATCTTTCTAATGGTCCAAAAATCAGGTCAATTGGACTTCTATAGTGGAAGATATGCTTGAAAAATCATAAGATATGCAGACTGAGACTGTTTCTCACTGAAGCGAGAAACTTGTTGTCATGCTTGCTACCTTGCTTGATTTTGACATATTTTTCACCCATTTAACTTTATGGATTGATCATCAATTTTTGTAACACTATGAGGTTATTAATCAAAGTTTGAAATAAGGGGTTTTTAGCAAGAAATTAAATCAATTGCATTATTTTTGAAACAAGTGCATCATGTTTTCAAAATCTTTCCGTGTCGTTTGCTTGTTCCCTTCTTATGTTCACTCACTGAGTTTATACTCACCTTTTTCAAATTCATGTTTCAAATCCGTTGATAGTTGGGGCCGAGACTAAGGCATCCACTTGCATTCACTCTTGATAGGTATCAATGGCATTCATTAGCTACACCTTCATTATGGTCGCTCCGCTGGAAGTCGAGAGTCCTTTCGATTGAACATACGTACCTTGATGTAAATTCTTAAGATACATATATATATATCTTAAGCCATAGACGTTTGTGTTGATTAATGTTGCCACCAAGAGATGGCATGGATGACATTATTTTGAATCATATGAATGTGAATATATGGTTTCTATAGTATAGTATTAAAATACTTGTTGATAAAAATGACGAAATACGATTTTAGGTACAAATGATGAAATCGATGAATAGAATTACATAGATAGGCTTGCTTGGGCTTAGTGGGCTATGTCCATTATGTACATGCGCCGGTCATGGCCCAGAATTTGGGTCATGACAAAATTGTTTTCGATTTTATGTGGTGCTGAACTTTGCATTAAACAACCAATGTGATCCAAAGGTAAGAGGCATGGTTTTTTATTTTATTTCAATTTTTTTTATTCTACTGTGTTGATTCTCTAATCATGTCATTCTTAGCAATTGACTTTTTTCTTCACCCAACTTGGCCTAACTTCAAAGCACTATAAAAATAATTTTTCAAAGTAGAGAGAACAGAGAAGAACGAAACACCATATTGATAGCTGAGAGTCAAGCCACAAAGTTATTCAAGCTAAGAAGAATTTGAAGGAGTCAAGGAGTTTTAGAGATCAAGAATATAATTTTTGTGTTTTTTTATCTTTTTGTTATTTTCTTATTTTCTTAATTAGATTTGAATGTTTAAACTTTATTCAATGATGATGTGTGACTTGATGGGGAACTAAATTGTTAATCTAAGATTAGGATTGAACTCAATATGTAGTCTAAATTATTTATGTCTCTTTTTCTTATGTTTGATGAATTTAAGTTGTTTATTCCATTATGTTCTTAATGCTTCTAGTTAACTAGCCGCCAAATAGATTGGAATGGAAACCTTGGTTAAACCTTGACGAAGGAGATTCAAGTAGATCTATAATAGAATAGTGTATGATCGAATGCACTTAGTTGATTAGGTGGTTTGATTTGCATATAAGGTTGGCATACACCTGTAAGCCATATGTAGCCAAAATTAGAACACACACGTAATGAATCTTTCTTCAATATAATTTGCATAGACATATAGTAAATTAATTGGGAGATGTATTTTTATGAGAAACTCGATAGAGACTTGTATATAATTTAGAACTCTAGGTTAGCAACTTAATCCATTAAACTGAGTTAAAAAAGAAAGAGAGAGCGACAATATTCTGATGAAGTTGATGGATATAATAATCTTAGGTCTGGTAGTAACTCGAATTTAATAAAGTAAATTTGCTAATATATTTTAGATTAGTTTTATTTTTAGTTTATTAGTTTATTTGTTTTAATTATATTTTTAATTGTTTGGATAAGATTAAGATGTGTCAATTTTAATACTTAACAATAGGAATTAAAACAATTCTCTATGGCAACGATACTTTACTCATTATTATATTTTCTTTTTGAAACGTATGCTTGCTTGGGTAGAAAATTGAACAACAAGTTTCTGGCGACATTGTCGGGGAATTGATTTTTAGTTCTTTTTTGATAATATTAATACTAAGCATTCTTAATTTTAATCTAGACTTTTCTTTCATTTAATTTTTAGGTACTTTTGGTCATTGTATGCGAAGAGCCCGAAATTTGGAAATTATTCCTTTTGATCTAGAAATCATAAAAAACTTTTCAAAGACTTTGGAGGAAAAATAAAAAAGTTTCTGCTCTTAGTAAAACAATGGCTGATCAACAAGAGGAAGAGACCAAGCCTTATAGGGATTATGTAGTCCCACAAGCACAAAATCTACATTCTAGTATCCGAAGACCTCTTATTCAAGCCAATAACTTTGAAATTAAGCCATCAATCATTCAGATAATTCAAACTGTTGTTCAGTTTGGGTTTGCCTAATGATGATCTGAATGTTTATATTATAAATTTTCTGAAAATCTACAATACATTCAAGGCTAATGGTGTTACTGATGATGCCATAAGATTAAGGCTTTTCCCTTTTTCATTGAGAGATAAGGCAAAGAGTTGGTTAAATTCGCTTCCTACGGGTTCCAGTAATACTTGGGATGATTTGGCTAAAAAAATTTTTAGCAAAATTATTCCCACCTGCAAAGTCAGCAAAGATGTGGAATGATATCACTTCTTTCATACAATTTGATTCTGAATCACTATATGAGGCTTGGGAGAGGTATAAGGATTTGATAAGAAGGTATCCTCACCATGGATTACCTAAGTGGCTACAAGTTCAGACTTTTTATAATGGTTTGCTGGGAACTTTTAGGACTACCATGGATGCTGCCACTAGAGATGCACTCATGAGTAAATCCATTGATGAGGCTTATGATTTGCTTGAAGAAATAGCTTCTAATAATTATCAATGGCCATTTGAAAGATTAGGTATAAGAAAAATTGCTGGAATTTATGAATTAGACGTGATAAACACTATTTTTGGACAATTGGCTTCTCTCGCAAAAAATATAGATAAACTGAGTGTTAATGCCATTCAGAACTCCTTTATGACATGTGAATTTTGTGGGGAAAGACATTCCAATGACAATTGTCCCATTTGTTCTAAGTCTTGTCAATTTTTTGGAAATAGACAATAGAACAATCCCTATTCCAACACTTATAATACTGGTTGAAGGAATCATCCTAATTTTTCATGGAATAATAACCAACGGTCCTCATCAGCAGCTAAGTCAAACTTTCCTCCTAGATTTCCATCTAGAGCCTATATGCTTGAGAAAAAGCTTTCAATGGAGGATATGTTCATGCAGTTCATAACAAAAGCTAATACATTTATGACAAGGGTCAATACCTCTATTCAAAATCAAGCAGCTTCAATTAGAAATCTTGAGACAAGTGGGCCAACTTGCCAGTGCTTTAAATACTAGACCTCATGGTACCTTACCAAGTGATATTGAACCCAACCCAAGAAGTGAAGGTAAGGAACATTATATGGCAATCACTCTCCATAATGGAAAAGAGGTAAGTAATAAAGCTTTAAATTCTAAGATTTCAATTCAATCTGAAGAGAAAAAATTGAAAACACTGTTGAAAAAGAAATTATGGTTGAAAACTTTGTTGAAAAATCACAATTAAAATCATCTCCCACACCTCCACCACCTTTTCCTTAACGTTTTCAAAAGAAAAAACTTGACAAACAATTTCAAAGATTTCTTGAGGTATTTCAAAAGCTGCACATTAATATTCCTTTTGCTGAAGCTTTAGAACAAATGCCAAGTTATCTTAAATTCTTGAAAGATATCCTGACCAAAAAGAGGAAATTGTATGATTTTGAGAGAATTGCACTTACTGAGGAGTGTAGTGCTATAATCCAGAATAAGCTTCCACCAATGCTTAAGGATCCACCACTAATGGTTCAAATGGGCAGGTGAGGCATTGTTGGAACCTATACACACACAACATCACAACCAACCCAAATTGGCATCAATATCATTCTAAAAGCTCTTTCCTAATCAAGTTCTACTAGTTATTCCTAACTAGCTTCCAACTATATCAAATGGCTATTCCTTGCACTACTCTAATCACACTAAAAATGAATAAACAACTCAACAATAAAATAGCTCATAATCCTAATTACTAGCCATTATCAACAACTTAAAACCAAGCCTAGTTCATCATTCACCTTAGGGTTTCTTTGTAGTTGAATTTTCTTCCCATAGCTTCCAAACAAATGTGGAAAATCTCTTTTTCTCTCTCTAAAACCTCCAACTAGTGAGAGAAAGTGTTGAACAAGGACTTTTTAAGGGTTTTAAAGTGAGAGAGTGAAAGAGCACAAAAGTTCTATGAAAGGGTGCACAAAAGCATGAAATTTGGAGCTAGAGAGAGAAAGTTATGGAAGCTTGAAGAGAACTCCCATGGAGGATAAAGAAACGTGAGAGGGAAGAAGGAAGAAAAAGAAGAAGTTGCTGGAAAAATGTGAGAAGCTACTGGAAGAAAGATATTTATACTTTAAGTTAATCCAAATTTCCACCGAAATTACCAAAATGCCCTTAACATGGTGGCTTTGTCTTCCTCCCATCCTTTGTGCAATCTTGTTGCTCTTTTGACACCGAAACAAAGTCCATAATACTTTAAAGGTACTCGGGTTCACGAAACTTAAAAATTTAGACCCCAGATGCAAAATGACCATTTTGCCCCTACTATGGAAATGATCATTATTTTCACCTTTTTCATTTATTTACCATCATAAACATCATTTATTCATTCCTTAGGCCTATTTAGACCTTAATAGCAAAAAAAAAAAACCCACTCGTAGAAGCTCACCAAGTGAAATTATGAAATTACCCCTGGTTCACATTTTCGAGTCTACTTTTAGTTATGTGTCTATGGAGATTGAGATTTCATAGGTTCACTTCTGAATTACACTTTTTAACTCGGTAATTAACCTCGATTGACATCCGTAAACTTTATTAGCCACCTTATAAAAATATGAGATACTACAATAAAGATGACAATGATCAGGCAACATTCGTGATGCAAGGCAGTATGACCCCGGATCTCCAAAAATAGCATAAGCAAATGGATGTCTAATCCATGATTCAACACCTTAGAGAATTGTTCGATAAGGAGGGGTTCACTAAGAGATATGAGATCTCTACGAAATTACTTCAATGCAAAATGGTATAAGGGAGTTTTGTCAGACCTCATGTACTAAATATGATTAGACTTATTAAGAGGCTTGGACAATTAAGACTGGTGAAGAATCATGAGTTGAATATTGACTTAGTTCTTCAATCTCTTCTTGACATCTTCAGTTAGTTTGTGTTGAACTTCCATATGAATCATTTAAAAGCTACTCTCTGTAAACTTGTGAACATGCAAAATAAGACAAAGAAGTCCATCAAAAGTGAAACAAGAGCTCTACTTCTTCTTTCTTCTTCAAAGGCTCAAACGAAGAAAAATAAAAAAAAATGCCCAAAAGGGGAAAAAGTAACAACCCAAAATAAAAAGGCACTGAACCTAAGAGAGGTGTCAAAAAGACAAAAAGAAGGACATTCGTCATCATTATGGCAAACTTGGGCATTAAAAGAGAAACCGATGGGTTTGGCTGTGGACGACATGCTCAAATATGCAGCGGAAAGAAAATTAAAACTTTAGAACTAAACAATCAAAACATGCCTCCAACCATGGATCACCTTTGTGATATTTAACACATAAAAGTACAAAATAAATTATTATTCACAAAGTTACCTTGCCAAGTAATTTCATAATCTTAATGGCACTTTTTGAACTAATCCCGCGAACACCACAAAGTGCAAAAATCCTAGCTAATCAAGTGCTTGGCCTCCAACAGTAGTACACACGATTGCACCTAAACCTTCAACAAAAGAGGGAGTTTTTAACTATACTTTGTGCTAGCAAAGAGGACAATAATTGTCTTTTTATTCTTTTTCACAATTTTAGCTGAACCTCTCTTGAAAATTTCTTCATAAGCAATTTTCTCTTTCAAACAAAGGGAGTGGTAGCAAAGAGAGACAATGCTTTTCTTTATTTGTCAAAAACTAGGTTTTCTTCAATTGTGAAAAACTCTCATATGGTAAATAGTTAATATGTCACTTATATAGTTAGGTTAAAATAATTTCGATTTTGCAATTAAGCCCTTAATATTATAACACATTATAATATTGGGTCCATTACTTAATTAAACTCTTTTAATTAAGTCTTTGGAAATTAAAATCAAAATTAATTTCTTTTATATTTTACAATCAAGGCCTTATAATTATAACTATTTATAATTATTTCTAAAACTTAATTAAACTATTTTAATTAAGTTTATAGAAGTTAATTACCTAGCATGTGATTTAAGTCTAACTTAAATCACCACTCTCCCAATTTAATTCAAATGCAATCATTATGTGTGATCCATTAGGTTCTTAACATGTTGGTGTTGGTCCCAAAGAACTGTGCCAAAGGGGGGGTGAATAGTACTTTGTGAATGTCACTAAACTTGACTTCTAATTGGGAGCTAGTTAAAGGTCAATGATGAGAAGTTAAATGCCAGATGAAAGAATGATTTAAAGAATGATGAAATGAAAAATAAAAAAGGGTAAACAATGCACAAAGATTTATAGTGGTTAGGTCTCTTTGACCTACATCTACTACCTTAATCTTCCAATCAAAGGTTTTTAAACCAAATCACTATAAACAGTGGAATTCCCAAGCTTCCACCAAGCTTTTACAATGGCTTTCATAGGCTTAGCCACAACCTTTAACAATGATTTTTCCTGGGATCAACCAAAACCAAAATCTAACCTTTCTTAGGCTGAGTTAGAACCTATAAAACTAATCAAGGTAACGCAAACTTGATTAATCCCCTTAAAATGACTCCCACACTCTAAATAATCAAGGAGAACAGATATAAAAGGGTACCTATAATCACTAACCTAATTTGTATGGTACAAGATGAAGTGTTAAACTCTATTACAAAGATTAAAGTGAAAAGCAAGAAGATTTAAGAGAATTTTTGCTATTTTTGAGCTCTTTTGGATCTTGAAAATATCTAATCTTCATTGTAGCTATTGGGGATTTCTTTTATACTTGAAAAACCAACTCTGATGGATGTTTATAGCTTCAGATCGTTGGAAATAGTTTAGAGTCAATTCTAGCTGTTAGTCTCTCTTCAAGCATTCAAATTCAAATTTTCAGACAGTGTGCTTTAGTTGACTAACCATGCTTTTAGACGATTAAGTCTTCTCTGTCCTATAATCAAATTTTCTAGCAATGAGCTCTTAATGGGCTAACAATACTTCTTAGTCGACTAAGTCTTCTTTGTCTCGCAATTAAATTTTTTATCGTGAGCTTTTAGTTGGCTAACCATACTTCTTAGTCGATTAAGTCTTCTTTGTCTCACAATTTGCTTTACTTCATTAATCGGTTAAGTAAGACTTTAATCAATTAAAAGCTTACTATCATTGAAGTAGTCAATTTCACTTTTGGACTTTAGTTGACTAACTCCCATGGTTATCTGACTAAGAAGTTTTTGTTTGTGGCTCATTTGAAACTCCTTTATTCTTATGAGTTCTGATATTTGCTTTTCAGTGATTAATTTATCATTGACATACATTTCATCCTGCACATTCAAGTAGTATAGTTAGACATTAATGAGTGGGAATGTTTTATTATCATAAAAAACTTATGGAGCCAACAGTTGGCAATGGAATTCATTAATGACTTAATTGATTAATATAAATTTTAATCAATTAATTTATAATCAATTTCATAGACCAAGATTGGCATCAATAATCTTATGGCTTCTATTCTAGCAACAAGAGCAAAGGTTTCATCATAGTCAATACCTTCTTCCTGATTATATCCTTGTGCAACTACCCTAGCTTTGTTTCTTAGCACGTTACCTTGTTCATCTACCTTGTTACTAAACACCATTTTGTACCAACAATTGGGTGATTGAATGGCTTGGAAACTAATGTTCATATTTTGTTTCTTTGAAATTGTTCAAGTTTTTATTGCATAGCCAACATCCAGCTTTCTTTGTTTTTCTACCTCTTCAAAATTTTTAAGCTCGATTTGTGAAATGAAAGCTAAGTATTCACATGTTTCTTTAACTCCTCTGCTGGTTTTAACTCCTTTTGAAGGATCACCAATAATCTGCTTTATGGGTGATCTTTGACATATTTCTAGCTTTTTAGAAGATCATTGTGTTGACTGTCAGCTCTTCGTAGATTTTTTAAAGATAGAGCTTCTGGTTCTCTTTCAAGAGAATTTTTTTCACTATTTTTCTTGTTCACCAGGCTCATTTCTTCCATTTGTCTCTCAAAGTCCTCTACATCATCATCATCAACAAAAACTTTCTTTTACAAAGCATTAGTTTCATCAAAAACTACATGAATGGACTTTTCAATTGTTAAAGTTCTTTTCTCAAAAATTCTATAAGCTTTTGAGTTCACTGCATACCCTAGAAATATTGTCTTATCACTCTTAGCATCAAATTGTCATAGCCCAAAACTCGAGCCATGACCGGCGTATGGGCCCAATGGGCATAACCTACTAAGCCTAAGCAAGCCTCTTTATGTAATCGGGTTCATCATTTCATCAATCATGCATCACCATTTCTAAACCATAATTGTCAACTATACGTATTTCGATAATATCACATAGCAACCAAATATTTATATTTATATTATCCTAAAGTATTGTCATTCTTTGCCGTCTCATAATGGCATTATCAATCAAAATATACATATAGTGTTTACAAAATAATCTTAGCACTTCACATCTAATGTACATATATACATGCAAAAGACTCCTAACGACCAATGCAGTGACTTTGCAAAGGAAATATGGCTAATGAATGCCATGATACTTACCAAAGGTTGAACACTAGTGGACCCCTCAATCTATGTCCCAACTAGCTCCAAATCTGAAAACATGAAGTTAAAAAGAGTGAGCGTAAACCCAATGAGTGAACATAAGAAGGAACCAAGCCTCAATACGGGAAGTTTTAGAAAACATGATGCACTTATGTTGAAAACAATGCAATTTAGCTTAATTTCTTGTTAAAACCCCTCAATTCAACCCTTGATTATTTAGTGCCTTAGTATTGAAAGATCCATGATCAACAATGAAGTTAAAAAGTGAAAACTATAGTAGAGTCCAAGCAAGGTAAGCATGGCAAAGTATTAAGACCATCCACCCAAGAGTTTCTCGCTGTAGTGAAGTTTAGGGTGTGTGGAGTTAAGAGAAATTTTGCTACCATGCAAATCCATTTTTGCTGCAAAGAAAATCAATTCGGAAGCATTTGATAATCTCAACATGCAACACTTAATACAAACACATATTATTTTCATAACCTTTCCATAGCATATATAAACAGGTATACATCTACCGCCTCACCTAGCTCATGTGCACTCCCACACCGCACATAGCTGGAATCATCCTATGCACTCCCACACCACACACTACAATATCATTGTCATCATCATCATCATATACACTTTTGCACCATGTCATTACTGGCATGTGCACTCCTAAATCGCACATGCGTAGTTACAATTTTCACACAAGTGTATCATTCAATGCATCATATGCATATCAACATAGTATAGAACTCATAAGCTAGTCACATTGCACATTTCACAATGTAAGAACATTTCATCAAGGGCTTGTTCCCAAGCATTTTTAATTCAAAAACAAATAAAATTTTCAAATGATTCATTTAAACACATATGCATTTCCCAAAATATTTTAAAATGCAAGTTCATTTACATGTCTTTGTTGATGCTTTGATCGACTCCAACTTCCACTAATGCTCCAAGTTGAGAAGTGGGGTCTCGTTGGGACCTATCACACGTAATAGCATCATAACCAACCCAAATTGGCATTAATATAATTCCAAAAGCTATTTCCTAAATCAAGTATTACTAGTTATTCCTAACTTGATTCCAATTACCATTTAACTAGTCATTAGCTTGCATTACCTTAGTCACACTAGAAATAAATAAATAACCTTCAACAATGAATCAACCCACAATTCTAATTATTGGCCATTCATCAATAGCTTAAAAATCAACCCTAACACAATTCTCACCTTGGTGGACTTATGGTTGAATTCCTTTACAAGAGTTTTTCAAGCTATTATGGAAAGTCTCCCTTTCTCTCTAAAATGTTCAGCTAATGAGAGAAAGTGCAGAAGAAGAACTTTTAAGGGTTCTTGAGGTGTAAAAGTAGAAGAGCATGAAAATCCCTATGACAAGGTGTATAAAAACATAAGGTTTAGGGTTACCATGAGAAAATCATGAAGGTTTCTAAGGAGGTTGCCATGGAAGATGGAGAACTTGAGATGGGGAAAAGGGATGGGAAGAAGGAGAAGAAGCTATTGAAAGTGAGGAGGAAGCTATTGGAAAATTAGATATTTATGGCTAATGTTGACTAAAGTTCCATTTATTTACTAAAATGCCATTTAATAGTTGACTTTCCCTTCTTTTTTCCTTTATTCCAACTTTTTTACTCTTTTAACACTAAGACAACGTCCATAATAGACTAGAGGTACTAGAGTTCACAAAAACTTAGAAATTTAGACTCGAGACCCAAAATGACCATTTTGCCCCTACTATGAAAATTATTATTATTTTATTTTTCTTCATATATTTCATTATTATATATAATTTATTTGTTCCTTATGCCTACTTGGACCTTAATAATATTAGAAAACTTACTTTTGGGAGCTCACATGAAAAATGACCAAAGTACCTTTAATTTATATCATCGCGTCTACCTCCACTACATGTCTATCAAGATCGACGTTTCATACAAACTTTCCAAGAAAATGTTTTCCATTGTTCAAAACAAAGCATTTACAGCCAAAACTTCTAAAATGAGAAATGTTTAGTTTTTTGCCTTTGTATAATTCATAGGGAGTTTTAGATATCATGACCCTTATTGAAACTCTGTTTAGAATGTAGGCTACTATATTGACAACTTCTGCAAAAAATACTTTGGTAAATTGCTTTCACAAAGCATGGTTCGAGCTGTTGGTCCCAATAATATGTGCTAGAGGGGGGTGAATAGCACAATTTGGCTCTTTCAAAAATTGTTCCTAAGTGTAGACAAATGCAAGATAAATGAAAGAAAAATAAAACAAAAAACAGCGTAAAAAAGACAGCATAATTGAAAGTGGTTCGGTCCAAGACCTACATCCACTACCTTGATTATCCAACAAAGGATTTTCCAAACAATCCATTAAGCACCGGTGAAATTCACGAACTTTCACCAAGCTTTACAATAGCTTTTACCAGGCTCAACTAAAACCTTTCACAATAGTTTTTCACGGGCTAAACTAAAACCCAATGTAGTATCCCGTACTTTGATATGGTGGCTAATAAAGCTTACGTGTGAAACCTCGACCTTCATAGACTCAACTCGAGGTGGAACTTATGTTTAAAAGGTTTAATTTGAGCTAATGATGCTAGTTTTATGTTACTTATAATTATTTTATGTCATTATAGGAGTTGGATTCAAAAATAATTTCAATGGGTGAAGAAAGGTGCATAATGGGATGTTGCTCTATTAGCATATGTTTCGGTTTTTCAAGCATATCTCCCACTAGAGAAGTCCAAATGACATGATTTTTAGACCATTAGAAAGCTAAGTGGCAGGGCTAAAAATTTAATATTTGCCACTTTGCCCAGTTTAGATGGGAAGGTGGTCAAAAAACTTTGTCAATATAAAAGTACTGCACCAAAAGAACAAAGTTGGACAAAACATTTAAGCGCCGCGGAGCTGGAAATTGAGAGCCATAGCCCTCACCGTAATTTCCATAAATAACAAGTTTAGGGGATTTTTGAAGCTAGGATTTTTGGGGGTTACTTAAAAGACCTATTTCAGAGGATTTTGGACCTTTTCCCAGTGTCAAAAGAGTAAAAAGATTGCACAAGAAAAGGAGGAAGACAAGTGGCCTTGTTAAGGGCATTATTGTAATTGCATGAAAAATTGGATAAGCTTTGGCTATAAATATCATTTTCCTACTGTCAAGCCCAACTTCATTAAATATTAGCCATGTCATTCATGTGATTAACAGAATGCATGCTGTCACGACCCGAAACTCCCCTCGAGCCCGTGACAATCGTCGCGGTGCCCCGATGGGCACTCATCTCTCGGAATGCTAACCGAAACCCCGCAAGGCTTAATATCAGTTTCTCGTTTTCCCTGGTGAGTAACTATTGCCAAATATTATGTTCTAAAGGATTTTAAGCTATTTCTAACTTAAAACTGATAAAATAAAAATTTTATCTCATAGGGGTATTTTGGTCATTTTCCACTGAAAATTTCGAAACCAGTTAAAAAGGTAGTAAACAAGTACCAATCACATAATTCATATTCAAAAATAAGTTTAAGCATCTAAAACCTTTATTAAGAATGAAATTATAATTATTTGAATATAATAAAAAGATAAAACAAAATATTCAATAAAATATTTTATTTTCTTATAAACAGTAATTTTAGAGTTATACGTAAATACTTTTTTGTAACGTAAAAACACAATAAATTCATTCTTACTGTAACACAGTAAACTATTAAATTTACAAAATCAAGTGGACCCACAATAACTAGAATTAAAGAAACTGTGAACCTACTGTGTGGAGGACGCTAATCCAATAGAAGCCCTCAATGGAATCAGCTATTTACAGCTTACTCTGATCCTGAAATGGGTGAAAAGGAGGGTGGTGAGATTATAAAATCCCAGTGAGTAAACAAACATCATTTAAATCAGCTAAAGCCGAGTAAAAGGAGACAATTCAAATATCCCATCATTTTTAAGTATTTCACAATTTGAAAATTCATCCCAACCCATGCAAACAGCTATATTTCATTTAATTTCTCATTAAGGCTTATGATTTTCATAAACATTTGGCTCATGCCATCAAATAGTACTCAGTGACACCTTGATCAGAGGTGTACACTCGAGCCTGCCAAGGCTGTTAAAATTTCGTATGCACGTAAAACATATTTTTAGTTTGAGAAAAACACAGCCGTTCCTTGGCGTTAGCAAAGTTCATCATCACGAGGTGTTTCGGTGTGACGTGAACTCTAACCATACCTCAGGAGATACCCTACGCGCCTCTCCAACTGAAGTACATATATATATCCGGATTTTGTGCCCCTCTAATAGGCTGGTCCCTAGAATCTGCCCACTGCAGCAAACTAAACCCACCATACAATAAAATTCATTCTAGCATGACATGGCAATTGTTATAATTCACAGCCTTTTAAGGCTAAATACACATTTCATATATTTCAACATAAATACCAATTAATCCATTCATGAAAATATTATCATAAGCCATTTATTCATATCATAAATTTTTCAACATAACAAGTGATCTCCAATTACTCTATTTTTCAAAGTCATCATTCAATTTTAAAACAATTTATAACATCTTTTCATGTAGACAAATTTTATTTGTAAAACTCAAGATTTACCATTTAATTTCATTTTCATAAAATTTCATCAAAATCGATTAAAAACATACTTTAGATAATAAAAATAATGATAAGGTTACTCACCTCACAATAGCGGGATTTCTGCATCGCTATTACTTCGTATATGCATATAATTATACCTAATCGCCCGTCACCTACTTCGTTCAACACGCTTTCCTAGCAGCCATTTAAATTCAATACATTTAGTGAATCAATTCTACTTTTCTCTCTCTCATTCTATCATAAATCTACTCGTCTAATTCACATCTTAATATATTTTTATTATAATTAATTGCATCCTTCGTTCACGTAATTCTTTAGAGTATTAACACCAATAACTTACTTACGGTATTTAGTGTCTATTTCAACCTTCTAAGCAACTTAAATTTACTTCATATCACCAATTAACTAATGCATTATTAAATAAAATAATTTAGCCTCCATATAGTCCAATTTCAAAATAAATTATGGTGAAGAGTAAAGAAATTTTACCCAATTAAGCTAGGTTGGCCCAAATCTCCACCTTCCTTTTCTTTTGGATTTTTCTTCCTTTGTTGTTTTTGGACTCTTATTCATGGACTTCTCCCATGTCTTTTTAATTGGGTCATGTCCATTCTTCCTTTATTGGATCATGTCCAATTTTCCTTGCTTGTTGGGCCATGCCCATTTTCCTTGTTATTTTCTTTTCCTTTCTTTTCTTTTCTTTTATTTTCTTTCTTTCTTTCTCTTCCTTCTTCCTCCAGCCGACCAGCAGCCTTGTTGTCTTCCTTTTTCTTCTCTTCACATGCACAAACCGTCCAGTCTCTTCCTTTCTCTCCCTCTCACCACCGGTCACACTTATTGTCTTTCAATCTAGAAATTTTCAGTAGCTAAAGCTGCTCCTTTTTACTTCAAAATCAGCAGCTATGCTGCTCTGTTTTTCCTTCAAATTTCAGCAGCTAAGCTGCACCTTTCCTTCAAAAAAATTTGAAGCCAAAACAACCACAATTAACCATCAAAATAGCACCTCAAACCTTAAATTTTCTGCTGCAAAATTCTGCAATTTTTGGCCTCCAAAATCAGCAGAAAAATGTCACTTTCCAGCCTCCAAAACCAGCAGAAAAATGGCTCTTTTCAGCCTCCAAAACCAGCCCTTAAATGGCTCTCTTTCCCTTCTTGAATGGTAGCAAAAACAGCCCCTCAACTCAACTCTCTTTTCCTTTTGTTTTCCTTTCTCATGCACGGTTTTCTTTTTGTTTTTCTTGCTCTTGGTTCTTTCTTCTTCCTTTGCTCTTTTATTTCTCCCTCAACCGACCTCTCTCTTCTTCTTGGTCTTCTTCACTTAGCTTGGTCAACTACATATATATATTTTTATTTCTTTCTTGAATGTTCCACAAATTTCCACAACATTCCATCATGGCTGGCCACATCAAATTTGTTTTCTTCCTTCACTATGTGTTCCACATGGCCGGCCCCCCCTCCAATTCACCGAGAGTCTTTGACTTTTTTATTGACCACATGGGCAACTGCCCATGTTGGTCCTATAATATTTTTTTTATTTTATTTTATTTTTATACACATACTATTATTATTTTACTCTTTGTTAATTTTATTTTTCTCATTAATTTCCATTACATATCCTTTAACTTTTATATGTTAAATTCGATCTTTTTATTACGTCTAAAAATTCCAATTTTCATCTAACTTCCTTTCTCGATGCGTGCACCACCAAAATATAAAAATTGTACCTCAACGCGGTATTACCACAATATTTAAATATTTACTTATCCGCGTTAGTTCGACTTAACAAAACACACGTATTTCACTTTTTTCGCTTATTTCTACAAAAATTCACTTGTATTTCTTCTCTCCCACTTGGATCAACCATATGACCCTTTTCATGACTGATTTTGACATCCGGTTAAATATTAATATTTTAATATTATTTAATTAATAAAAATATTATTTTATTCCAAAAATTTTATCTTATCTCCTTGGTACCCAAAATACCTTATTATGCCTCACTTGACTTTCGAATCACCTTTTATCGAACAAATTCTCCTCTACTAAAATTATTATTATTTTATTGTTATTTTTTCGCGTGCGGAATATTTTATCCTAAACTACTCCTTTCATCTTTTATCACTTTTAAATATTTTAATTGACCTCAATTTGCATCCGATCAACTTTATTTATTACCATATCAAAGTATAGTGTATTTCACTTGCATAGTTGGAAAGCCCCGAAAAATTATCAAAAGTCGGTAGTGTACCTAGTGGTGCAAATAAGTTGAATTAAGCCTCGAACTAGTCCAAATAGAGATTTTAAGATGAAATTCAGAATTTTAAAACCCCAAAATGACTTAGGGGCAAATTGGAGTTCGAGGATAGATTTGGAGTCAAATTGGAATTTTCATGACCTAGGGGCAAAATGGTCATTTTGCCACTCGAGGTTAAGATGTGAGTGTTGGATGAAATTTTTGACTAAGATTGATTATTTGGAGTATAATTTGAGTTTGGGAAGTGAAGAATTTTAATTTCGACGTTTTTTAAAGGATAAGGGCAAAATAGTCATTTTGCCACCCCAAGGGCAAAATTGTAATTTTGCACCACTCAACACTTGTCCAGAACATGAATTTCACCCATTATTATTATGGATAATTGAAAGATTTTATGTGGTGGAGAAAGAAAGCTTAATAGTTAAGAATTTAAAAATGGACCAATGGTAAGGTGACAAGTGTCAAGCTTTTATTTCTTTATTATTTTCCTTATAAATTAGTACAAAACCAACCCATTTCTCTTCATTATGGTCGGCTCACCAAGGAGAAGCAATAAAAAGGAAGAACAAAACCCTAGGTAGAAAAATTCAAGGGAAAAACGTGAAAATTCAAGGAAACAAGTGAAAAAAAGTAAGATTTTTCAATTTAAGCTTGAGATTTCTCTTTCTTAAGCATTTTTTCTTATTTTCCATGGTTGAATCACATGAAATCATGATGAATCCCTTTGCTGGCTGAACACTTAGAGGGAGGTTTTGATGCTTAATTTGGTTAGATTTTAATGTATTTTAGTGTTTTTAGTTAGTTAGTGATGTGTAGCATGAAAAGCCAACAAGAAAAATTCACTTCCTCCCATTACCCATCATTGGCCGAATCTTCCATGTACAGTGTGGATGGTGGATTTGATTTTATTTCAAGTGAATTGTTTATGAAATGATGAATTACGGTGAGAAAATCAAGTAGAAAAAATCATAGTGTTGATGCACCCACCATGGCCGAAATTCCCAAGAGAAAATGTGAAGATGATTTTGCTCAATTTTATGCTATTTGACTTGTGTTTGATGGTTTGGAGAATTGGAAGAAAAATGGAGTTAATTGGAGTTGAATTGGACATATTGGCCAATTAATCGAGTGATAGATCGAATTAGGCCAATACCGTTTTATTTAGGTACACAATTGAATTTGTGTAGAACACCATGTTTAGACGATAATTCGAACAATTTGAATTCCATTTCCTGTATCCATATAGTTTTATAAAGGTTTAGCACCAATATGGTAAATTGCTTGATTGTGCACTATGTTTAGGTGGTGAATCCTCCGATAAGTGCAAAGAAATTGTACCCGAGGATCGATAGTCGGAGTACTCTAAAAATTTGACTCCCGAAATAGTGAATATGTCACGACCTGGAACCTCCCTCTGGCCCATGACAACCTCCGCGACGTCCCGATTGATACTCATTACCCGGAATACCAATCAGAACCCTGCAAGGCTTACATATCAATTTTAAACAATTTCCAATCGTTTTCGGCTCAAGTAAATCAAAAGACAAAAATATATCATTTTTATATAAAACAATATTTATAGAAACACGTGTAAGTAATCTTTTGTAACTTAAAAGTAAAACAAATTCATGCATACAATAATTTATAAAGTTATAATGTACAATAATAATTACAATGACAGGTGGCCCATAAATACACCAAGTGTTGGTGATGGTAACCTACTGTCTGTGTGATAGAGGGGTCAACTGAAATCCTCGACAAAATCGGGTATCTACAAGCTACCACAGGCCTGAAATATTTGGAAAGGAGGTGGGTGAGATTTTGAAATCCCAATGAGTAAACAGACATTATCATAAATATCTAAAGGTGAGTAACATGGAGGCAAGTTTAAACAACAAATTACAAACCATTTCATAAGCTTTTCAATTTATTTCTTAAACCATAAAATATTTGTAATTTACCAAAACAGTTGTTAAGGCTTATAACTTTTATTAAAAACAGGGCTTAAGCCAAAACTAGTCCTTGAGGATACCTTGGCCGAGGCATCTAACCGAGTCTGCCAAGGTTGTTAAGATATTTACATGTTAAACACATGTTAGTTTTCAAAACAAGCTGTTCCTTGGCGTTGGTCGAGTTACACATTCACGTGGGGGTTCTACGTGAAGTGAGCTCTAACACTACCCCAAGAGTTACCCTCCTCGCCTCTACAACCGGAGTAACTATATAACCGAGTTTACCGTGCCCCTCTAATAGGCAGTCCACGGAAACCCGTCACTGTAGTGACTAAACCCACCAATTTTAATAAAATTTCGACAGTATAACGTGGCTTTTATTTATTTACCCAGCCTGCATAGTAAAAGACAGCTTACGTAAATTCCCAATACAATTATAAAATATAGCCACATATACTCATATATCATAAGCCATTCATAGGAAAATATATTTGTCAAGACAATTGGCAATCTCCAATTACTCAATTTCATAATCAAAACTTTCTTATTTCAGAAAATCAACACAATATATTTATTTGTCACATTTATTTCTAAAACATCAAAAATCCCATTTTAATCTCATTTTTATTTCATAAAATACATAAAGAGCATTAAAAAATAAACTCTAGATAATTTACAATAATAATAGGTTTACTCACCGTTTGTACAAACTAAATGCTTTCTAGGTGCCCTGATCACTGTTCGTCAGGTATGACTTCCTTGCCTTTACCGGAAGGCTCTCCCCCTTGAATTTCGTCCAGCCCTTGATATCACTTTTTGATCTCTCTCCTCAAGCATGCTAAATGGAACCAAAGGCATAGGAAAGGTAGAAATCAAGCTAAAGTCGAAAAATCTTACCATTAGAAGCGTAAACAGTCGAAAAACGCGATTTTCCCTTTCAATTTTCTAATTTTCCTTTGGTTTTTCTCTTTTCTTCCTTTCCTCTCTATTTTCTTGCTTGTTCTCTCCTTATGGCCGGCCATCACCGGATGTGGGGTTTAAATGGGTTGACTTTCCTTTAAAAAAATATTAAATCATTAAAAAGTGCCATGTGTCACTTTCCCATTGGCCCGTTTTTAAAATTTCATCCTTTAAACTTCAATTTTTTACCACTTAAAATACCATAGTTATTCATATCAAAAATAAATAAATTCTATAATTTTGACAAGTTTTGGGTGGTGAAAATTACGGTTTTTACCCCAGGGTGACAAAATTATCGTTTTGCCCTTATGTTCCAAAAATTGCCGGAATTGAAATTTTTCACTTCCTATCATTAAATTATACTCCAAATAGTTGATCTTCGTCAAAAATTTTACTCCATGATCAAATTATTATCTTAGGTGGCAAAATGACGATTTTGCCCCTGAACATCAAAATTTTTAATTTTACCCCAAATGAACCCTCGAACTCCGAACAATCATTTTTAATCATTCCTGGACTGTAAGATATTAAATTTCATCCTACGATTAGTATTTGAACTAGTTCGAGGTTAAATCAACTTAAGTGTACCGTTAGGTATAATACCGAGTTTCGTCTATGCTTAGGGACTTTCCTAGCGCAATAACATGCTACTCAGTGCATGTATGTCATGACATCTATTTATAGGGTCGGGTTTTACAATTCTACCCCCCTTAAAATAAAATTTTGACCTCCAAATGTCACTTACCAGATTCGACAAATAGATGCGGGTATTGGTTCCTCATCTGATGCTCTACTTCCCATGTCATTTCCTCTATTCGAGCACTTTTCCAGAACACTTTGACCATTGAAATACTTTTGTTCCTCAGTACTCGATCCTTTCAGTCCAAGATACTCACAAGTTGCACCTCGAACTTCAAATCTTCATGCAACTCGATCGGAGGTGCTTCGAGGATGTAAGAGGGATCTGGTACATATTTCTTAAGCATGGAGACATGGAAAGCATTGTGGATCCGATCTAACTCCGGAGGTAGTTCTAACCGATAAGCCACTGGTCCAATTCTCTCAATGATTCGGAATGGTCCAATATACCTCGGGTTAAGCTTTCCTCGCTTCGCAAATCGAATCACACCTTTCCACGGAGAAACCTTAAGAAAAACTCTATCATCGATCTCAAACTCCAAGTCTTTTCTCCATTTATCTGCATAGCTCTTCTGCCTATCTTGGGCTACCTTTAGCCTCTCTCATATAACCTTGATCTTGCCATTAGTTAGATCGATCAATTCCACACTAACTAACTTTCTTTCACCCACTTCATCCCAACAAAGTGGAGTACGACATTTCCTTCCATATAAAGCTTAGTATGGTGCCATACCAATGCTAGACTGAAAGTTGTTGTTGTAAGCAAATTCCACTAACGGCAAGTGTCTATCCCAACTCCCAAGAAAATCCATGACACAAGCCCTCAACATATCCTCCATAGTCTGGATAGTCTTCTTTGACTGACTATCCGTCTATGGGTGAAAAGCAGTGCTAAATTTCAATTTGGTTTAGAGAGCTTCTTGAAATTTTTGCAAAAATCGAGAAGTGAATCGAGGATCTCGGTTTGACACTATAGAAATGGGAAGTCCAAGTAGCCTCACAATCTCATCTATATAGAGCTAAGCTAGCTTCTCAATAGAGTATGTACTATGGACAGCTAAAAAGTGAGCGAACTTAGTCAATCGATCTACGATCACCCAGATCCCATCCTTTCCCCTATGTATCCACGGCAATCCCAAAACTGTAAAACCTAACCCTATAAACACATGTCATGACATACATGCATTGAGTAACATGTTATTATGCTAGAAAAGCACCTAAGAATATACCAAACCCAGTATCGTACCTAACGATACACTTGAGTTGATTTAACCTTGAACTAGTTCAAATAGGAATCATAGGATGAAATTTAATATTTTATAGTCAAGGAATGACTAAAAATGATTGTTCGGAGTTCGAGGTTTCATTAGGGGTAAAATTGAAAATTTTGATGTTTAGGGGCAAAATCGTCATTTTGCCACTTAAGATAATAATTTGATCATGGAGTGAAATTTGCGAGCAAGATTAACTATTTGGAGTGTAATTTAATGATAGGAAGTGAAAAAGTTTAATTCTGGTGATTTTTGGAGTGTAGGGGTAAAATCGTAATTTTGCCACTCCCAGACAAAATTTGAGATTTTGAGAGAATTTAGATCAAATTTGACAAATTGGAGAATGGTATAAGCATAAGGGATGAAAAATATGTTTATGGGCAATTTTTCAGTTTTTTGGGCAAAAATGTAATTTTTCACTTTTTTAGGGGCAAAAGTTTAAATTTCAAAAATTACTCCACTAAGAATTTGGATAAGTCTGAGAATTTTATCTAAGCTATGGATATGTGGGACAAGTGTATGGTGAAAATTTGGAAACAAATGGATGAAATTTTAAAAATGGGCCAATGGGAAAGTGACATGTGACCTTTTTAATGATATAATATTATTTAAATAAAAAGTCAGCCCATTTAAACCCCATTTTAAGTGCTGGCCGGCCATAAGGGAGAACAAGAGATAAAATAGAGAGGAAGGGAAGAAAAAAAGAAAAACCAAAGAGAAACAAGAAAATTCAAAGGGGAATTCATGTTTTTCGCCCGTTTACGCGTCTAATGGTAAGATTTTTCGACTTTAGCTTGATTTCTACCTTTCCTATGCCTTTGTTTCCATTTAGAATGCTTGAGGAGAGAGATCTAAAAGTGACATCAAGGGCTGGCCGAATTTCAAGGGGGGAGAAATTGAAATGTTTAGGTTTTGATTTTTAGTTAATTTGATAGTTTTAGTTAGTTAAATGTGTTTAGAAATTAAATTAGGCAAGAAAGCATTAAATTTTCACAATACCCACCCTTGGCCGAATCTGCAATGAGGTACAATGATGATGATCTGATTTTTATTCTAAGAGAAATGAAGAGAAAATGATGAAAAATGGTTAAATGTGATAGAAAAACAAAGTAGAAAATTTACCGACTTAATGTCCCATTTTTGGCCGAATTTTCCAAGGAAGAGAGTGAGATGATTTTGAGGATTTTAGAGGAATATTGGCTGATAATTAATGGTTAGAATGGTTGGAGAGAGAATGGGACAATTTATAGCTAAAATGGAGCGCGTTAGCAATTTATCAGGTAAAGTACCAAAAATAGGTTAATACCGCGTTTAAGCCATTTTTGGCTATTGCATTTCATACCATGCATTAGTATAGGATTTAAGTCAAATATTTAGTAATTTAGCATTAATGTGATGAATTGAGTAAATTTTTGCAATGTGTCTAGGAGGAGAGCCTTCCGGTAAAGGCAAGGAAATCGTACCCGACGAGTAGTTATCGGGGCACCTAAAAAGCTTTTAGTTTGTACAAACGGTGAGTAAACCAATTATTATTGTGAATTATCTAGAGTTTATTTTACAAATGCTCTTTATGTATTTTATGAAAGCAAAATGAGATTAAAATGGGATTTTTGATATTTTAGAAATAAATGTGACAAATAAAAATATATTGTGTTGATTATGAAATTGAGTAATTGGAGGCTACCAATTGTCTTGAAAAATATATTTTCTTATGAATGGCTTATGATATATAAGTATATGTGGCTATATTTTATAATTGCATTGGAATAGAATGTAAGTTGTTTTTACTATGCAGGCTGGGTAAATAAATAAAAACAACGTTATACTGTCGAAATTTTATTAAAATTGGTGGGTTAGTCACTACAATGACGAGTTTTCATGGACTGCCTATTAGAGGGGCACGGTAAACCCGGTTACATAATTACTTCGATTGTAGAGGCGAGGAGGGTAACTCCTGGGGTAGTATTAGAGCTCACTTCACGTCGAACCCCGACGTGAATGTGTAACTCGACCAACGCCAAGGAACGACTTGTTTTAAAAATAAAAATGTGTTTCAGATATAAATATCATAACTACCTTGGCAGACTCGGTTAGATGCCTCGACCAAGGTATCCCCAAGGATTAGTTTTGGCTCGAGCCTTGTTTTAAGAAAAGTCATAAGTCTTAACAACTATTTTGGTAAATTACAAATATTTTATGGCTTAAGGAATAAATTGAAAACCTTATGAAATAGTTTGTAATTTGTTGTTTAAACTTGCCTCCATGTTACTCGCCTTTAAATATTTATGATAATGTCTGTTTACTCATTGGGATTGCAAAATCTCACCCACCTCCTTTCCAAACATTTCAAGTCTGTGGTAGCTTGTAGATACCCTATTTTGTCGAGGATTCCAGTTGACCTCTCTACCTCACAGACAGTAGGTTACTATCACCAATACGTGGTGTATTCATGGGCCACTTGTCATTGTAATTATTATTGTACATTATAACTTTGCAAATTATTGTATGTATGAATTTATTTTATTCTCACACTACAAAAATTATTTATGTATAGTTCTATAAAGATTATTTTATAAGAAAATGAAATATATTATCAAATATTTTTATTTAGTTTAATTAGCCAACTTTTCACTCTAAATGAATGATTTAGATTACAAAAATTTATTTTTAATCGACAGTGGATATATTTCTACCATACGTTGTATCTTTATCAGGTTTCAAAATTTTTTGGTAAAAATGACCAAAATACCCCTATGTGGCGAAAACTTTATTTTGATTGTTTTCGATCTAAAATAGTTTATATTTTCTTAAAACTCGATATTTAACAACGATTACTCACAAGAAAGGCAAGAAACTGATTCGCTAGCCTTGCGGGGTTTCGATTGGCATTCCGAATAATGAGTGTCAATCGGGGCGTCGCGGCGATTGTCATGGGCCCGAGGGAGGTTCCGCGTTGTGACAAAAACAAAATCCATAGTTACATGCTCCCATTTCCACTCAGGAATAGGTAAAGACTGAAGTGTACCTGCTGACCTCTGATGCTCCGCCTTAACTTGCTGACATACGAGACACTTTGCTACGAATTCTGCTATGTCTCGCTTCATACCCGGCCACCAATAATTCTCCCTGATAGTCCTATACATCTTAGTGCTTTCAGGATGTAATGCATAGGCAGATGAATGGGCTTTTTCCATGATTGCCTGTCTTAGCTAGTTTCCCTCAAGAACACAAACTCGATCTCTAAACATTAAGACATTATCCTCTCAAAATCTAAACTCACTGACTCCCCCATCGGTCAATTTTTTAATTTCTTTTCTTAACTCATCATCAAACCTCTGAATGTCCTTGATCTGATTAAGTAACAAAGGTTGCACAATGAAGCTTGCCAATAAGGATCCATCCTCACCATTTCTCAACTGGACCCCAAGAGATTTCATCTCCAATAATGCTGAAAAATAACAACTCTGAAGTACTGCTAAAGACGATGAAGACTTACGACTTAAGGCATCAGCTACAACGTTTGCCTTTCTCGGATAATAGTCTATCATCAAGTCATAATCTTTTATCAACTCCAACCATCGCCTTTGCCTCAAATTTAAGCTCCTTCTGAGTGAGCAAATATTTTAAACTCTTGTGATCCGTAAATATCCGACAATGCTCCCCATACAAGTAATGCTTCAAGATTTTTAAAGCAAAAACCACAGCTGCTAACTCTAAATGATGGGTAGGGTAATTTGCTTCATGCCTCTTTAGCTGTCTAGAAGCATAAGCCACAACTTTTTCATTCTGCATCAGTACGCACCCCAACCCCAACTTTGAGGCATCACTATAAACTATAAATCCCTTACCACTCACAAGAAGTGTTAAAACGGGAGCAGAGGTTAATCGGTTCTTTAGCTTCGAAAATCGATTCTCACAAACATCATCCCACTCAAACTTAACTCCCTTATGAGTTAGACGAGTCAAAGGAGCTGTTATTAAGGAAAACCCTTGAACAAACCTCCGATAATAACCGGCTAATCCGAGGAAACTATGAATCTCCGTCACCGTCTTAGGTTGCTCCCATTGTAAAATTGCCTCTATCTTCTTAGGATCAACATATATTCCAACTCCTGATACTACGTGTCCCAAGAATACCACTTCCTGTAATCGAAACTCACGCTTCGAAAACTTTGCATACAACTGTCTTTCCCGCAAAGTTTGTAATACTATACACAAGTGGGTAGCGTGCTTATCATTATCTTTCGAGTAAACCGGGATGTCATCAATGAACACAATAACAAACTCGTCCAAGTAAAGGTGGAACACCCTGTTCATGAGATCCATAAAAGCTGTCGGTGCTTTAGTTAACCTAAAAGGCATGACTAAGAACTCATAATGACCGTACCGAGACCTAAACGCTGTCTTGGGTACATCCTGTTCTTTGATCCTCAACTCATGATACCCAGACCTCAGATCAACCTTAGAAAACACTGTAGCTCCCTGTAATTGATCGAAAAGATCATCAATCCTCGACAACGGATACTTGTTCTTAATGGTCATTTTGTTAAGCTGTCAGTAATCTATACATAACTGAAGTGTACCGTCTTTCTTTTTCATAAATAAAATCGGTGCTCCCCACAGAGATGTACTAGGCGCATAAAACCCTTGTCCACTAACTCTTTCAACTGTACTTTCAACTCCTTCAACTCTATCGGAGCCATTCTATATGGAGGAATAGAGATAGGGGAAATACCTGGAAGTAAGTCAATGGTGAATTCGAACTCACGATCGATAGGAAGTCCCGGTAATTCATCAAGAAATACATTAGGGAGCTCAATTACTACGGGGTCGTTCTCTAACTTAGGTTCCTCCCTCGATATATCAATCACGTGAGCTAAGTATGCCGGATATCCCTTTCTCACCAATTTCAAAGCTTTGAGGGTCGAGATTACACAAAATGGTAATACTAGACGCTCCCCCATAAATACAACTTTTGCTCCCTCTGAATTCTAGAGAATCACTTCTTTCTTAAAACAATCCACCTTTGCTCGATGAGTGAACAACCAATCCATACCCAAGATCAAATCAAAGTCCCAAATCTCCAAAGGAATTAAATCACCCATAAATCTTCTTCCCTAACTTTAATACCACAGTCTCTATAATACATATTTCTTACTAATCGCTCGCCTAGCGGAGTATGCACTATAATCTCTTCCTCTAATAGTGACAGGTTCCTATATGAGAATGATGCAAATGATATGCTCACGTATGATCTATCGGAGCCCGAATCTATCAAAACATGTGCATCTCTATCAAACACAATCATAGTACCTATCACTATGCTAGGTCAAACTCGGGCTTCATCCTCAGTCACTGCAAAAACCCTGGTCGAAATCTGGGGTTGCGGTTTGGAAGATGGTTGCTTTGGGGTATTACTCCCCATGCTTGACCGTATCACTAGGCCCTGTCTGGACTGTGATCTCGAAGTGTTTCTCCGCAATATACTAGGGCGAGTCAGAGGAGTAGAAGTAGCTATTGTACCCCGTCTCATTTGAGGACAATCTCTCTTAATATGACCCTATTGGCCGAATTGAAAACATGTTACAAGCTTTCTACATGACCCAACATGAAATCCTCCGTAATTACGGCATCTGTCCAATCCTCCTGAAGTCCCCCCCTGACTACTCATTACGGGCAGATCAGGTCTAGAAGATCTCGACTGTGACTACTGAGATGGAGGTCTAGTGGATGCCACAGACGCTGAGGTATTACTTCTTGCAGTAGATGTCGAATCTCTGCCTCTCTTTGAAGACTGACCCAGGAACGTAGGCGGATTCCTTCTCTTTGCAAACTCAGCTTGGATCCGTCTATTCTCAGTGATGAGCTTCTCAGCTCGTAAGGCCGTCTGCACAACTTCCTTATATGACTCCTTTCCAGTCACTATCATACGCTCTCGTATCTCATTACGGAGTCCTTCCTCAAAATAGTTTAGCTGGTTTTGCTCCAATCTCACCAACTCAGGTACATTAAGCATCAGCTCATTAAACAAGTTTCATACTCCTCAATGGTCATGTTCCCTTGTTTCAAGCTCAGAAATTCTCTCTTTTTCTCTTTCTGATTGAAATAAGTGTAATACTGACCATCGAACTCATGGAGGAAATCCGTCCAAGTCACTGGTATAGGAGAGCGAGACTTTACTGAATTCCACTAGGTACGGGCTCTCTTCTCAAATAACCGTGTAGCCACCTTCAATTTCATCTCATCATCTAATCCCATATCTATCAGTGTCTCCGATACTTGAATAACCCAATCCTTAGCTGCGGTCGCATCCAACTCACCGGTAAACAAGATACAACCTAACTGTCTAGCTTCCTTCAATTTCTTAGAAATGGAGACGTCCGGTGTTTGGGGTAGAATAGAAGGTGGTGGTATTGGGGCTTTTATAGGGGAAACAGCGGGTGGAACTGGACCAGCTTGAGACTGTGTAAAACCTGACCCTATAAACACATGTCATGACATACATGCACTGAGTAGCATGTTATTATGCTAGGAAAGCACCTAAGAATAGACGAAACCCGATATTGTACCTAACAGTACACTTGAGTTGATTTAACCTCGAACTAGTTCAACTAGGAATTGTAGGATGAAATTTAATATTTTATAGTCCAGGAATGACTAAAAATGATTGCTCGGAGTTCGAGGGTTCATTAGGGGTAAAATTGAAAATTTTGATGTTCAGGGGTAAAAATCGTCATTTTACCACCTAAGATAATAATTTGATCATGGAGTGAAATTTTTTATCAAGATTAACTATTTGGAGTATAATTTAATGATAGGAAGTGAAAAAGTTTAATTTTGGTGATTTTTGGAGTGTAGCGGTAAAATCGTAATTTTACCATCTGCGAACAAAATTTGAGATTTTGAGAGAATTTAGATCAAATTTGACAAATTGGAGAATGGTATGAGTATAAGGGATGAAAAATATGCTTATGGGCAATTTTTCAATTTTTAGGGCAAAAATGTAATTTTTCACTTTTGTGGGGGAAAAAGTGTAAATTTCAAAAATTATTCCACCAGGACTTTGGATAAGTCTGAGAATTTTATCTAAGCTATGGATATGTGGGACAAGTGTATGGTGAAAATTTGGAAACAAATGGATGAAATTTTAAAAATGGGCCAATGAAAAAGTGACACATGGCACTTTTTAATGATTTAATATTATTTTAATGAAAAGTCAATCCATTTAAACCCCATTTTAAGTGA
Organism: Theobroma cacao; assembly: GCF_053813885.1. Lineage (NCBI taxonomy): Eukaryota > Viridiplantae > Streptophyta > Magnoliopsida > Malvales > Malvaceae > Theobroma > Theobroma cacao. The sequence goes on from NC_142645.1 coordinate 32,147,805, forward strand.
TGGCAGGCCATAAGAGATAACAAGAGAGAAAATAGAGAGGAAAGGAAGAAAAAAAGAAAAACCAAAGAGAAACAAGAAAATTCAAAGGGAAATTCGCGTTTTTCGCCTGTTTATGTTTCTATCGGTAAGATTTTTTGACTTTAGCCTGATTTCTACCTTTCCTATGCCTTTGTTTCCATTTAGCATGCTTGAGGAGAGAGATCTAAAAGTGATATCAAGGGCTGGCCGAATTTCAAGGGGGGAGAAATTGAAATTTTTAGGTTTTGATTTTTAGTTAAATTGATAATTTTAGTTAGTTAAATGTGTTTAGAAATTAAATTGGGCAAGAAAGCATTAAATTTTCACAATACCCACCCTTGGCCAAATCTGCAATGAGGTACAATGATGATGATCTGATTTTTATTCTAAGAGAAATGAAGAGAAAATGATGAAAAATGGTTAAATGTAATAGAAAAACAAAGTAGAAAATTTACCGAGTTAATGTCCCATTTTTGGCCGAATTTTCCAAGTAGGAAAGTGAACTGATTTTGGTGATTTTAGAAGGTTATTGGCTGATATTTAATGGTTAGAAATGTTGGAGAGAGAATGGGATGATTTAGAGCTAAAATGGAGCACGTTAGCAATTTATCGGGTAAAGTGCCAAAAATAGGTTAATACCGCGTTTAAGCTGTTTTAGGTTATTGCATTTCATACCATGCATTAGTATAGGATTTAAGTCAATTATATAGTGATTTAGTATCAATGTGGTGTATTGGGTAAATTTTGCAATGTGTCTAGGAGGAGAGCCTTCTGGTAAAGGCAAGGAAGTCGTACCCGACCAACAGTGATCGGGGCACCTAGGAAGCATTTTATCTATACAAACAGTGAGTAAACCTATTATTATTGTAAATTATCTAGAGTTTATTTTAAATGCTCTTTATGTATTTTATGAAACGAAAATGAGATTAAAACGGGATTTTTGATGTTTTAGAAATAAATGTGACAAATAAAAATATATTGTGTTGATTATGAAATTGAGTAATTGGAGGCTACCAACTGTCTTGAAAAATATATTTTCTTATGAATGACTTATGATATATGAGTATATGTGGCTATATTTTATAATTGCAGGCTATATCTTGAAAAATTATAGAATGTAAGCTGTCTTTTACTATGCAGGCTGGATAAATAAATAAAAGCCACGTTATGCTGACGAAATTTTATTAAAATTGGTGGGTTTAGTCACTGCAGTGACGGGTTTCCGTGGACTGCCTATTATAGGGGCACGACAAACCCGGTTTCATAGTTACTCCGATTGTAGAGGCGAGGAAGGTAACTCCTGGGGTAGTGTTCGAGTTCACTTCACGTCGAACCCCCATGTGAATGTGTAACTCAGCCAACGTCAAGGAATGACTTGTTTTCAAAACTACAATGTGTTTAACATGTAAATATCTTAACAACCTTGGCGGGCTCGGTTAGATGCCTCGGCCAAGGTATCCCCAAGGACTAGATTTTGGCTTGAGCCATGTTTTTAATAAAGGTTATAAGCCTTGACAACTGTTTTGGTAAATTACAAATGTTTTATGGTTTAAGAAAGAAATTGAAAACCTTATAAAATGGTTTGTGATTTGTTGTTTAAACTTGCCTCCATTTTACTCACCTTTAGATATTTATGATAATGTCTGTTTACTCATTGGGATTGCAAAATCCCACCCACCTCATTTTCAAACATTTCAGGTCTGTGGCAGCTTGTAGATACCCTATTTTGTCGAGGATTCCAGTTGACCTCTCTACCTCACAGACAGTAGGTTACTATCACCAGTACTTGGTGTATTCATGGGCCACTTGTCATTGTAATTATTATTGTACATTATAACTTTGTAAATTATTGTATGTATGAATTTATTTTATTCTCACGCTACAAAATTTATTTATGTATAGTTCTATAACAATTGTTTTATAAGAAAATGAAATATATTATCAAATATTTTTATTTAGTTAAATTAGCCAACTTTTGACTCTAAATGAATGATTTATATTACAAAAAAATTTATTTTTAATCGACAGTGGATATTTTTCTACCATACGTTGTATCTTTATCAGGTTTCAAAATTTTTTGGTAAAAATGACCAAGATACCCCTATGTGGCAAAAATTTTATTTTGATTGTTTTCGATCTAAAATAGTTTATATTTTCTTAAAACTCGATATTTAACAACGATTGCTCACAGGAATGGCAAGAAACTGATTTGTTAGCCTTGTGGGATTCAGATTGGCATTCCGGATAATCAGTGTCAATCGGGACGTCGCGACGGTTATCATGGGCCCGAGGGAGGTTCCAGGTCATGACAGCCTGGCTCGTACAAGTAGTGAGAAAAGCCGCTAATGCCTAAGCTACCTCGGGTGACATGGTAGGTACGCTAGGAGTAGCAACAGGTGGTGGAGGAGGTACAGGAATGTCAGTAGACTCAGCAGTAAGAACTACTCTAAAAGAAGACCCAGCCGACTCCTCTTCTATGGAATCTGACAGACTCTGTCTGGGGTGACCTCTTCCCCTACCGGTAGATCTAGTGATAGGTGGTAGTTCACGTCGAGGAGGCATAATGATCTACAAAAGGAATAGAATTGGTTTAGACGACTTAAGACTCTATATGTAATTACATGCAACTAACTAATCTTAACTAGGCCACGCTGACATTGTAAATTATTTTAAAATAACTTTAAATCCAAGAACTTTAAAAATAAAGAACTTCTTTAAAAATCATAAGCTTTTAAACCGAAAGCTCTGATACCAATCGAATTGTCACGACCCAGAACCTCCCTCAGTCCCATGACAACCGCCGCAATGTCCCGATTGATACTCATTACCCGGAATACCAATCAGAACCCCGCAAGGCTTACATATAAGTTTTAAACAATTTCCAGTCATTTCCGGCTCAAGTAAATCAAAAGACAAAAAAATATCATTTTTATATAAATAATATTTATAGAAACACGTGTAAGTAATCTTTTGCAACTTAGATGTAAAATAAATTCATACATACAATAATTTACAAAGTTATAATATACAATAATAAATACAACGACAAGTGGCACATAAATACACCAACTGTTGGTGATAGTAACCTACTGTCTGTGTGATAGAGGGGTCAACTGGAATCCTCGACAAAATCGAGTATCTACAAGCTACCATAGGCCTGAAATATTTAGAAAGGAGGTGGGTGAGATTTTGCAATCCCAATGAGTAAACAAACATTAACATAAATAGCTAAAGGTGAGTAACATGGAGGCAAGTTTAAACAACAAATTACAAACCATTTCATAAGGTTTTCAATTTATTTCTTAAACCATAAAATATTTGTAATTTACCAAAATAGTTGTTAAGGCTTATAACTTTTATTAAAAACAGGGCTCAAGCCAAAACTAGTCCTCGGGGATACCTTGGCCGAGGCATCTAACCGAGTCTGCCAAGGTTGTTAAGATATTTACATGTTAAACATATGTTAGTTTTGAAAACAAGCCGTTCCTTGGCGTAGGCCGAGTTACACATTCACGTGGGGGTTTGACGTGAAGTGAGCTCTAACACTACCCCGAGAGTTACCTTCCTCGCCTCTACAATCGAAGTAACTATATAACCGGGTTTACCGTGCCTCTCTAATAGGCAGTCTACGAAAACCCATCACTGCAGTGACTAAACCCCACTAATTTTAAAAAAATTTTGACAGTATAACGTGGCTTTTATTTATTTACCTAGCCTGCATAGTAAAAGACAGCTTACATAAATTCGCAATACAATTATAAAATATAGCCACATATACTCATATATCATAAGCCATTCATAGGAAAATATATTTTTCAAGACAGTTAGCAGCCTCCAATTACTCAATTTCATAATCAAAACTTTCTTATTTCAGATAATCAACCCAATATTTATTTGTCACATTTATTTCTAAAACATAAAAAATCCCATTTTAATCTTATTTTTATTTCATAAAATACAAAAAGAGCATTAAAAAATAAACTCTAGATAATTTACAATAATAATAGGTTTACTCACCGTTTGTACAAACTAAATGCTTTCTAGGTGCCCCGATCACTGTTCGTCGGGTATGACTTCCTTGCCTTTATTGAAAGGCTCTCCTCTTAGACACATTGCAAAAATTTCACAATTTACCACATTGATGCTAAATCACTATATAATTGACTTAAATCGTATACTATTGCATGGTATGAAATGCAATAGCCTAAAACGGCTTAAATGTGGTATTAACCTATTTTTAGCACTTTACCCGATAAATTGCTAACGCGCTCCATTTTAGCTCTAAATTGTCCCATTTTCTCTCCAACATTTCTAACCATTAAATATCAGCCAATAACCTTCTAAAATCATCAAAATCAGCTCACTTTCCTTCTTGGAAAATTCGGCCAAAAATGGGACATTAACTCGGTTAATTTTTCACTTTGTTTTTCTATCACATTTAACCATTTTTCATCATTTTCTCTTCATTTCTTTTAGAATAAAAATCAGTTCTTCATCATTGTACATCATTGAAGATTCGGCCAAGGGTGGGTATTGTGAGAATTTCATGCTTTCTTGCCCAATTTTATTTCTATACACATGTAACTAACTAAAACTATCAATTTAACTAAAAATCAAAACCTAAAAATTTCAAAATCCTCCCCCTTGAATTTCGTCCATCCCTTGATATCCCTTTTTGATCTCTCTCCTCAAGCATGATAAATGGAAACAAAGGCATAGCAAAGGTAGAAATCAAGCTAAAGTCAAAAAATCTTACCGTTAGACGCGTAAACGGTCGAAAAACGTGATTTCCCCTTTGAATTTTCTAGTTTTCCTTTGGTTTTTCTCTTTTCATCCTTTCCTCTCTATTTTCTCTCTTGTTCTCTACTTATGGCCAGCCATCACCTGATGTGGGGTTTAAATGGGTTGACTTTCCTTTAAAAAAATATTAAATCATTAAAAAGTGCCATGTGTCACTTTCCCATTGGCCCGTTTTTAAAATTTCGTCCTTTAAACTTCAATTTTTAACCACTTAGAATACCGTAGTTATTCATGCCAAAAATAAATAAATCCTATGATTTTGACAAGTTTTGCGTGGTGAAAATTACGATTTTTACCTGAGCCGATAAAATTACCGTTTTGCCCCTATGTTCCAAATATTGTCGAAATTGAAAATTTTCACTTCCTATTATTAAATTATACTCCAAATAGTTAATCTTGGTCAAAAATTTCACTCCATGATCAAATTATTATCTTAGGTGGCAAAATTACGATTTTGCCCCTGAACATCAAAATTTTTAATTTTACCTCAAATGAACCCTCGAACTCCGAACAATCATTTTTAGTCATTCCTAGACTGTAAGATATTAAATTTCATCCTACGATTAGTATTTGAACTAGTTCGAGGTTAAATCAACTTAAGTGTACCGTTAGGTACAATACTGAGTTTCGTCTATTCTTACGGACTTTCCTAGCGTAATAACATGCTACTCAATGCATGTATGTCATGACATCTGTTTATAGGGTCGAGTTTTACAAAGTAACCTTATCATCATTTTAATTATCTAAAGTGGTACTTTTATTCGATTTTGTGAATTTTATGGAAAATGAGTTTAAATGGTTAATTTTTAGGTTTTATAAACAAAATGTATTGAAATGAAATGATTTTATAAATTGTCATGAAAATAAATGATGGCTTTGAAAATGAAGTAATTGGAGACCATTTGATGTATTGTGAATTTATGGTTCTAATTGATAGGCTTATGGCAATATTGGCATGAATGGCTGAATTGGTAAATGTGCTAAAACTGTATGAACTGTTGATTTGCCTTGAGAGACTGTAAAATAAAATAATTGCCATGTCATGCTATCGCAAATTTTATTGTATGGTGGGTTTAGCTTACTGCAGTGGGCGGGTTTTGTGGACCAGCCTATTAGAGGAGCACAGAATCTGGATATATGCACACCTCAGTCGAAGAGGCATGTAGGGTATCTCCTGAGGTACGGTTAGAGTTCACGTCACGTTGAACCACCTTGTGATGATGAACTCCGCTAATGCTAAGGAATGAATGTGTTTTTCAAAATGAAATTATGTTTATGTATATACGAAATTTTTAATAGCCTTGGCGAACTCGGTTAGATGCCTTGGCCAAGGTATTCCCGAGAATGATTTTGGCAGGAGCCAAGCTTTTAAGATACTCATAAGCCATGTTGATTATTTAAATGAAATGAATATTTATGTTATGAAATACATATTGAGATGGAATAATTTAATCGTCTCCATTTACTTGACTTTAGATATTTTGGATGATGTTTGTTAACTCACTAGGATTATATAATCTCACCACCCTCCTTTCCACCCATTTCAGGCTCAGAATAAGCTGTAGATAGCTGATTCCATCGAGGGCTACCATTGGATTTGCATCCTCCAAATTGTAGGTTCACAGTCTTCCTTACTTTTGGTTATTCAGGGGCCCACTTGTTATTGTAAATTAAATTAACTACTCTGGTTTACTATATTACAGTATGTATGAATTTATTTTGCTTTTATGCTATAAAAATTATTTACATATAACTCTAAAAATATTATTTTATAAGAAAATAGAATATTTTATTGAATTTTTTTATTATTTTTTTGTTATACCCAAATAATCATAATTTTATTTTAAATGAAGGTTTTAGACATTTAAACTTATTTTTGATTATGAATTATGTGTTTTGTACTCACATATTACATTTTTAGCTGGTTTCGAAATTTTTAGTGAAAGATGATCGAAATGCCTCTTTGAGACAGAAATCATTTTTTTATTATTTTAAGTTGGAAATAGCTTAAAATCTATTAGAACATGATATTTGGCAACGGTTACTCACAGGGGAAATGAGAAACTAATATTAAAGCCTTGCGGGGTTTCGGTTAGCATTTCGGGTAATGAGTGTCTATAGGGACACCGCGACGGTTGTCACGGGCTCGAGGGGAGTATCGGGTCGTGACACCAGCAACTTCTTCTCATTTTTTTCCAGCAGCTTCCACCAACTTCTAGCAACTTCTTTTTCTTCCTCCCCACCCAATGCCATATTCACCTTTACCACCATGAAAATGGAGTTTTTCAAATTCTTTTCCTTGTTTTCTTTTTATTTCCTTTCTTTTCTTACTTCTTTCTTCTCCAAACTTCTTAGGCACTAAACCTAAAGTTTTAAACCCCAATTTTCAGCACATATAAACCCTAGGAGGAGAAGAAAAAAAAAAGAGAAAAAGGAAGAACAGCTTGGTTTTGTAATTCAAGCAAGCTAAGGTAAGGATTTTGTGTTTTTAAGCTTATGGTTGGTTAAATTCTTGGAAAAATGATGAGTGAATCATTTTGTGGCAGCTATGGTGACCATGGGTGTGAAGAAATTATGAATTTTGTTGAGTGAAATTCAAGCTAAAACAAAGTGGTAAGCTTAATGCTACAATTTGAAGCTTATGATTGGTCTAGTATGGTGAGAATGATTACGTGCATATGTAGTGTTATTGTGATGTCATGGGTATGGTTGGAAGGTAAGTATATTGATTGGAAGTTTAGTGCGTAGATATGTGTTGTTAGGAAAGGTTTAAAAGGTTATGGATGTTGGTGTGCACGAATGAATATTAATGTTATGCTTGGTGGCAACATGTAAATAAGGATGGTAGTACATGTAGCCTTAGAAAATGTTGATGGAAGTAAATTTATAGTTGCTGCCATATGTTAGGTAATTGTTGTGGAAATGATGGATAAACTTGATAAATATCCTTAGACAAGATTTATATATGTGCTAGAATCATAAATAAGTTACCGATATCCATAATCTAAAGAATTACGCAAGTAAAGATAAAGGCCATTTTGGTAAAGAATGTGTCAAGATATTAGTTAGATGAGGATTCATGATTGAAGGTAATAAAAGAGAAGTAGAAATGAGGTACACTAAAGATATTGAATTTGGATTGTTGCTAGGAAGTACAAAAGTAAAGATAGTGCATGGTGGTGGTGTGTCGGAGGGAATAACGAGTGACCGGCAAGTAGAATAGCTAGATACGCCTCCGAACAAATAGCGATGTAATATCCTGCTATCATAAGGTAGTGAACTTGCACTAAAATATTTTGGAATAATGATTATGTGCTTGATTGAGCCACTTTAAATATTTTGTTGGTTTTTCTGTAAAAATTGCATGGGAACAAGCCCTTGATGAAATGCTTTGATATATGAGATATGAACATGATGAATTCATGAGTTTCTACATTATGTTGATGTGTATATTATACATTGAATGATACTTTTGTGTGATAATTATGACCCAGCCATGTACGGTGTAGGAGTGCAAATGAGCTGTGCTGACCCAGCCATCTATGGTGTAGACGTGTACATGAGTAGATGATGACCTAGCTACGTGCGGTGTGGTAGTGCACATAAGCTCAGACAGAGTTGGGGGTGAGGTCGGTGGTCATATGTATGTTTATATATGTTATATATATATATAGAGGTTTCGAAAATTATATTGTGGTTGCATTGATTTTTGAACGTTAAATCTTGAGAAATGGTTTCCACTTGATTGTCATCGCAGCAAAAACAGATTTTCATTGTGACAAGAAATTGAGTTAAATTGCATTGTTTTCAACAGAAATGCATCATGGTTTCTAAAACTTTCGTATCGTTGCTTGTTCCCTTCTTATGTTCACTCACTAAGTTCATACTCACTTTTTTTTTAAACTTCATGTTTTAGGCTTTTTTGAGTTAAAGGTGATTGGATACTAAGACGAGGTGTTCCTCCCTATCCATTGCTTGGTAGGTTTAATATAACACTAAATGTTAGCAACCGTGCCCAGAGTCACTCCGCTGACGGTCAAGGTCTAATTATGTGTATATGAATACTTGATGTGAAATACTAAGATTCATTTGTCAAGCTATATATGTATATTATGGTTTGATGATGCCATTTTGAATGCATAATTGGGTTGTACAAAATGTTTTCAAAAGAACTATATTTAAGCATTACAAATTTTGGATTTTAAAGGGATATGGATTAAGGTATAAGATTGCAAAAAAAGGCTTGCTTGGGCTTAGTGGGTTGAGCCCATTGGGCCCTTGTGTCAGTCATGGCCCGAAAATTGGGCTGTGACACCCAACACCTAACTTTTCAAGGCTAAGTTAGAACCTCAACACATTCAAGCAAACCTAGCTTGAAATAACCACTTAGAGTGACTCCCTCACTCTAAGAATACAAGAAGAGAAGTAAAAGAAGGTACCTATGATCACGGGTTTATCTAAATGGTACAAGGTTGAGTGCAAAATACAAATACAAAAGATTGTCGTTTAAGTGCAAAAAGGTAAAGAGGATATTTTTTGGTTTTTCATCTCTATATGAGTAAAATTTTTTCCAAAACTTCCAAAAACTTGCAAGAACTAATTTCTAACCGTTACAAGACCTTTTTATACTTGAAGAAATAACTCTAATGGTAGCTTGGCAGTTTATGGCTGTTGAAAACAATTGAAAGTTGGTTGTAGCTATTAATCTATCTTCTAGTGCTCTGGTTCAAATTGCAAACAGAGAGCTCTTAGTCAACTAACTTTCTTCTTGATCGATTAAGTTCTTTTCGTCTTCTGGCCATAGATTTTGGCAGAGAGCATTTAGTCAGCTAAGTTGGTTTGTCTTGAAGTCCAGATTTTGGCAGTAGCTTCTTAGTTGACTAACTTTTATCTTGGTTGACTAAGTTGGTTCTGTTTCTCAATATTCTTCAGCCCACCATTTCTCTAATTTAAATTTTAGTCAACCAACATTCTTCTTTACTTAACTAAAGACTTTCCTTATTGTTGATCAATTGTTTTTCTTCATTTTCATGATTTTTTATATACACATTTGAAAGGTTGATTCATTATTTCCATATGACTTTTTGTCCTACACACTTGGGTAGAAATGTTAGACACAAATGAAATGGGAATGTTTTATTATCTTCAAAAACTAATGGAGCCAACAATCTCCCCCTTTGATGATGATAAAATATTCATTGATTAACAGTACGGTGTCCTTTAATTTTTTGTAGTTTTTGTAGAAAATGAGGATTGCTCCCATTAAGTGAGTGCTCCTTCTTAGTTTGAGAATATTTTGCTTATTCATTCCAGCAGATTTTATTCATGTTGTGTACAGATTGATACTATACATCCAGAGTATATATGTGCAAAAATATAAGGTGATTTATAGCAAATGAATGTTGACAGATTTTCATCAAAATTTCCCAAAGTCTGTCAACAGCTTATTGTTATAAGATTTTGTCTATATCATTCATTATTCAACTAATATACTATACACAACATTCATATCCATTCACAAACACAATTTATATTAAAAATCAGTAATCAGCATACAATCCTAACATCAGTGCAGTATCAGATTTTTTTCAGCAGTTAAAGTACTATAAATAGCTAAATATTAACAAATATTCAGTTATCAGCAGCAAAATACCATAATCATATCAGCAAAATATTATAAACATATCAGCATCCATTTTTCACATAACAATATTAACAACAAGATTAAAGTTAAGTGTTCAAGTGCCATCATGGCACAAACACCAAGAAAATAACAATTGATATTCCTAAATTGCCCTGGTTCATTTATGCTTTTTTTCTTTCCTAACTTCCTGGTTCCTCCACCCTAACATTTTTTTTTATTAATTTCCTAGTTCCTTCTACCTCTAAGGTTCTACCATACTTCTCCCCCTTTATGTTATCATCAAGTCCTAAGCATCTTCTTAGGAGGATGAGGGAGATGACTAATCATCAATGTAGTATTTTACATATAAGGGTTGAGGAGAGGATTCTGGAGGTAATTCTTGGGTAAGGGGATTAGGCAAGGGTGTGTCAAATGCTTCAAGTGGTTGTTGTGGAGAAAAAATTGGTGCTGGCTTTGATTTTTTTGCCAATCTATAGGACTTTCTTCTTTTGAGAAATGTTGTCTTTGTGACCATAGTTTTCTTCCCCTTGGCAAGTGGTTTTGTCTTTGTTTGAGGTGATGCAGTGACTTTTTCTTTCCTTTTTCCAGATTTTGCTTTCATTCTAGGGGCTGGTGCAAATGCTGCTTGCTGAGCTTTTCCCTTAACTACCTCTTTCTTAGCTTGTTCCTCTTGAACCATTTGATGGAACAATCCCATGATTGAAACCTCTTTAAAATGTAAAAGAGATGGTTGAGGTTCTGGTTGAGGCTGGGGTTTAGTGGGGGTGTTTTCTTGATCAGATTCAAACGCCTCGGTACCTTGGTCAGATTCATCCTTATCCTATAGCTCAGGTGAAGGTGATTTTCTTGGCTGTTCCATTTTAGGCTCATGACCTTCGGCTTGTACAGTATGACTTTTACCCTTAGGAGCAGACCCTTCTGCTTGCAAAGCTGAACCTCCAGCACCTTGCTGTGCTGGTGTAACACTTGGTGTTTTAGAGGAATCTGCAGCAGCAGGTTTTGATGGTATTTTTTCTTTTCCTTTTAGTTCATTTTCCAGTGCAAAAATTTTCTCTTCAATTTTCTGCAAACTAGCTCCTTGATTAGTGAGCTTTCCATCCATCCTCATTAATAGATTGAAAATCATTTCACTTGAAAATATTGAGGATGTTGCCTCTATTGGGTGTTATGGTAAATTTGTCGCCATCCAACTTGTAACCCATTTTAGGTAGACTACCTAATTAGATAGTCTGATCTCTACTCTTCACCATATCAAGTTCATATCTTTTTGCCCAGATTTTTTTTTTCTGCACCAAGGATGTGAAAACATTTTCATAAGGTAGATTAATTTTCTCAAGCTTGCACGCTCCTCTCATCTTTTCAATCATGAATTTGCCTAGGTTAAGAGTAACCCCATTAAAAGCATGTTCCATCAGCCAAAGATCTTGAAGGCTGATGTAGCTTAAACTCCCACTTCTACCATGGATATTTTCTACAACAAAGTAGTACAGAATTCTTTTCTGAGGACCGGTTATTAAACCAGCATTGCTCTTTGATGAATACTTTTCCTTTCTCCAAGTAATGATTTCCCACAAAGAGGATGGGTCGTATTTCTCTGGGAATTATGACTCTCCTACCTCACATTCAACTTTCAGCAAATTACCAACATCATTAGCAGTAAGCACAAATTCTTTACCATTCAAATATACATTTAGCCCATTTTTAATGTAGTCATCAAAATCATCTATTTCTTACTCTCCTAATCCTATACTAGCATAAAATTCTTTCACCAAGCTGGCACTATAGGATTTTTTCTTAAATGTGCTATACTCCTTCAGTTTCAATTCATAAAAATAATCTGATAGGCTAGTTTGAATTTTTGGATTTTCACTAAAACTCTCCCAATCAATGTATTTCCCGTAGGTAATAAGAGCATTCTCAATTTTCTTAAACCTTTCTTCATGCATTTTATTTCTGAATTTGGAAGAAGAGTTAGTACATTTGTTAAGCTTAGTATCCTTGTTCTTCTTCTTCTCTAATTTTTTCTTCTTTTCTTTCTGTTTTCCAGATTTCTCAATCGTTGAAGCAGACCCAATTTTCTGTTTCTTTTTCTGCATTTCTACTTCTGACCCTTCTACTAGTGGCCTTTTTCCTTTCTTCTTTTCAATAATTTCTTTACTCTAAGAGGTCTTTGCCATTTCGATTCTGAAGATTTTTGACTGGGGCTCGAGGGTTTTGGTTTTGTGTGAGTTAGTTTTAGAGGCAAGAATGTAGAAAGAATGGGTTTCAGTTTCAAATGACCTAGTTTCAAGGGAGAGAAAATGTAGAAAAAAAGTTGTCAGCAGTTTTTATTCTCCCTTAGAAAATTGTTCGCCTTTCCCCTTAAATATAGCCTCATTTCATTTGCTTAAAATTTCAAAAATTCCCTCTAAATTAAGTTTTGGCTTGAGCGGTATTTCATCTTTATTTTTGTTTCCTAGTAGGTAGTTTCGTCTAATTATTTTATTCTTCCTACCCTTATTTTAACTGAAGGTTATTATTTAATGCTACCAGAACACTCTTAGTTGACTAAGATTCACCTTAGTCGACTAAATGCATTCTGTTTTGTGTGCATGAACCATAAATTTTCTCACAATTCCTGTAGACTAATCATTCCTAAATTCCTTCTAATTTCACAGAATCTATCTTCATTTAGATGTTTGGTAAAAATATCTGCTAATTGATGCAAAGTATTCATAAATTCAATCTTAATATCACCTTTCACTACATGGTCTCTAACAAAATGGTGCCTAATCTCAATGTGCTTGGTCCTAGAATGCTGCACAGAATTTTTGGATATGTTGATTGCACTTGTGTTGTCACAGAAGATTGGTACATTATGAACTTTAATTCCAAAATCTCTTAGTTGTTGTTTCATCCATAAAATCTAAGCACAACAACTACCTAAAGAAATATACTCTGCTTCAACTGTTGAAAGTGATACAAAGTTTTGTTTCTTACTTGACTAGGATACTAGCATGCTTCTTAGAAATTGGCATGTTCCACTAGTACTTTTTCTATCAGTTTTGCTTCCTGCAAAGTTTACATCCGAATAGCCTACAAGATCAAATGATGATTCTCTAGAATACCATAATCCTAAGATTTGTATTTCTAAGAGATATCTAAAAATTCTCATAATGGCTGTTAAGTGTAATTCCTTAGGCTGTGACTAAAATCTAGCACACAAACACACACTAAACTGAATATCTAGTCAGCTTGTTGTTAAGTAGAGTAGTGAACCAATCATACCTCTATAGAGCTTTTGATCTGCATTTTTTCTTTTTTCATCTAGATCAAGTTTGGTGGATGGACTCATTAGTGTGGAGATTGGTTTCAACTTTAGCATATCGAACTTTTTGATCATATCTTGAGTGTATCTTTCTTGGTTGATGAAGATTCCTTCCTAACTTTGCTTAATTTGGAAACTAAGAAAGTATTTCAACTCTCCCATCATCCTCATCTCAAATTCACCCTGCATTTCTATAGCAAAGTTCTTACATAAAGCCTCATTAGTTCCACCAAATACAATGTCATCCACATATATTTGTACACCAATTAAATCATTTAAGTATCTTTTTATGAACAACGTAGTATCAATGCTGCCTCTAAAATAACCTTTTTCAACTAGAAATGTTGAAAGCCTCTCATACCAAGCTCTAGGAGCTTGTTTCAATCCATACAAGGCCTTATGAAGTTTGAAAACATGATCAGGTTTTTCAAAATCTTCAAAACCTAGTGGTTGTTCAACAAACACTTCCTCTTGAATGAATCCATTTAGAAATGCACTCTTTACATCCATTTGGTACAATTTAAAGTTCATGAAACATGCAAAAGCTAGCAATAACCTTATGGCTTCAATTCTAGCAATGGTTGCAAAGGTTTCATCATAGTCTATTCCTTCCTCTTGGTTGTATCCTTGGGCTACTAACCTAGCTTTATTTCTAACTACATTTCCTTGCTCATCTACCTTATTTCTAAACACCCATTTCATCCCAACAATAAGGTGATTTGAAGGTCTAGGTACTAGTGACCATACATGATTTCTTTTGAATTGGTTAAGTTCCTATTGCATGGCCATTATCCAACTTTCCTCATTTTCAGCTTCTTCAAGGTTTTTAGGTTCAATTTGTGATATGAAGGCTGAAAACTCACAAGTTTCTCTTGTTGCGCTCCTAGTTCTAACTCCTTGAGAAATGTCACTTATTATTTGATCTTGTGGATGGTCTCTTACAAATTTCCAACTCCTTAGAAGGTCATTAAACTGATTTTCTGTTCTTTGCAAATCTTCTAGAGGTGGAGTTTCATTTTCTCTTCTAGGTGAGCTTTCTTTATTTTTCTTATTGTTCTCTAAGCTCATTTCTTCCATTTGTTTTTCTAGGATTTCTACATCATCATCATCAACATGAATTTCCTTTTGTAAAGCATTTAACTCATCAAAAACTACATGGATTGATTCTTTAATAGTTAAAGCCCTTTTGTTAAAAATCCTATAAGCCTTTGAGTTTAATGCATATCCTAAAAATATTGCTTCGTCACTCTTTGCATCAAACATTCCTAAGGGTTGTTTTCCATTGTTCAATACAAAACATTTACAGCAAAACTCCTAAGGTGAGAAATATTTGGTTTTCTACCCTTGTAAAGTTCATATGGTGTATTAGATATCATGGGTCTTATTGTAAACTCCTAAGCTGCTATGTTCACTGTCTCAGCCCAAAAATATTTTGGTAGGTTATTCTCACATAGTATAGTCTTAGCCATTTCTTTCTAGGTTCGGTTTTTCCTCTCTACTTGTCACGACCCGGAACCTCCCTCGGCCCATGACAACCGTCGTGACGTCCCGATTCATACTCATTACCCGAAATACCAATCGGAACCCCGCAAGGCTTACATATCAGTTTTAAACAATTTCCAATTGTTTCCAGCTCAAGTAAATCAAAGACAAAAATATAGCATTTTTATGTAAAACAATATTTATAGAAACACGTGTAAGTAATCTTTTGTAACTTAAAAGTAAAATAAATTCATACATATAATAATTTGCAAAGTTATAATGTACAATAATAATTACAATGACAAGTGGCCCATAAATACACCAAGTGTTGGTGATAGTAACCTACTGTCTGTATGATAGAGGGGTCAACTGGAATCCTTGACAAAATCGATATTTACAAGCTACCACAGGCCTGAAATATTTGGAAAGGAGGTGGGTGAGATTTCACAATCCCAATGAGTAAACAGACATTATCATAAATATCTAAAGGCGAGTAACATGGAGGCAAGTTTAAACAATAAATTACAAACCATTTCATAAGGTTTTCAATTTATTTCTTAAACCATAAAATATTTGTAATTTACCAAAATAGTTGTTAAGGCTTATAACTTTTACTAAAAACAGGGTTCAAGCAAAAACTAGTCCTCAGGGATACCTTGGCCGAGGCATCTAACCGAGTCCGCCAAGGTTGTTAAGATATTTACATGTTAAACACATGTTAGTTTTGAAAACAAGCCGTTCCTTGGCATTGGCCAAGTTACACATTGACGTGAGGGTTCAACATGAAGTGAGCTCTAACACTACCCCGGGAGTTACCCTCCTCACCTCTACGACCAGAGTAATTATGTAACTAGGTTTACCGTGCCCCTCTAATAGACAGTCCACGGAAACCCGTCACTATAGTGACTAAACCCACCAATTTTAATAAAATTTTGACAATATAACGTGGCTTTTATTTATTTACCTAGCTTGCATAGTAAAAACAGCTTACATAAATTCCCAATGCAATTTATCAAATATAGCCACATATACTCATATTTCATAAGCCATTCATAGGAAAATATATATTTCGAAATAATTGGCAGCCTCCAATTACTCAATTTCATAATCAACATAATATATTTTTATTTGTCACATTTATTTCTAAAACATCAAAAATCCCGTTTTAATCTCATTTTCGTTTCATTAAATCCATGAAGAGCATTTAAAAATAAACTCTAGATAATTTACAATAATAATAGGTTTACTCACCGTTTGTACAAACTAATTACTTTTTAGGTGCCACGATCACTGTTCGTGGGGTACGACTTCCTTGCCTTTACCGGAAGGCTCTCCTCCTAGACACATTGCAAAAATTACACAATTCACCACATTGATGCTAAATCACTGTATAATTGACTTAAATCCTATACTAATGCATGGTATGAAATGGAATAGCCTAAAACGGCTTAAACGCGATTTTAACCTATTTTTGGCACTTTACCCGATAAATTGCTAACGCGCTCCATTTTAGCTCTAAATTGTCCCATTTTCTCTCCAACATTTCTAACCATTAAATATCAGCCAATAACTCACTAAAATCACCAAAATCAGCTCACTTTCCTCCTTGGAAAATTCGGCCAAAAATGGGACATTAATTCGGTAAATCTTCCACTTTCTTTTTCTATCACATTTAACCATTTTTCATCATTTTCTCTTCATTTCTCTTAGAATAAAAATCAGTTCATCATCATTGTACATCATTGAACATTCATCCAAGGGTGGGTATTCTGAAAATTGCATGCTTTCTTGCCCAATTTGATTTCTATACACATTTAACTAACTAAAACTATCAATTTAACTAGAAATCAAAACATAAAAATTTCAAATTCCTCACCCTTGAATTTCATCCAGCCCTTGATATCACTTTTTGATCTCTCTCCTCAAGCATGCTAAATGGAAATAAAGGCATAGGAAAGATAAAAATCAAGCTAAAATCGACAAATCTTACCCTTAGACGCGTAAACGGATGAAAAATGTGATTTCTCCTTTGAATTTTTTAGTTTTCCTTTGTTTTTCTCTTTTCTTCCTTTCCTCTCTATTTTCTCTCTTGTTCTTTCCTTATGCCCGGCCAGCACTTAATATGGGGTGTCAATGGGCTGACTTTTCATTAAAATAATATTAAATCATTAAAAAGTGCTATGTGTCACTTTCCCATTGGCTCGTTGTTAAAATTTCATCCATTTGTTTCTAAATTTTCACCATACACTTGTCCCACATATCCATAGCTTAGATAAAATTCTCAGACTTATCCAAAGTCTTGGTGGAGTAATTTTTGAAATTTACACTTTTGCCCCCATAAAAGTGAAAAATTACATTTTTGCCCCAAAAACTGAAAAATTGCCCATAGACATATTTTTCATCCCTTATACTCTTACCATTCTCCAATTTGTCAAATTTGATCTAAATTCTCTGAAAATCTCAAATTTTGTCCGCGGGTGGTAAAATTACGATTTTACCCTTACACTCCAGAAATCACCAGAATAAAACTTTTTCACTTCTTATTATTAAATTATACTCCAAATAGTTAATCTTGGTAAAAAATTTCACTCCATGATCAAATTATTATCTTAGGTGGCAAAATGACGATTTTGCCCCTAAACTTCAAAATTTCCAATTTTTTCCCAAATGAACCCTCAGACTCTAAACAATCATTTTTAGTCATTCCTGGACTATAAAATATTAAATTTCATCCTACGATTCCTATTTGAACTAGTTCGAGGTTAAATCAACTCAAGTGTACCATTAGGTACAATACCGGGTTTCATCTATCCTTAGGACTTTTCTAGCGTAATAACATGCTACTCAGTGCATGTATGTTATGACATGTGTTTATGGGGTCGGGTTTTACAATTCTACCCCCCTAAAAATAAAATTTTGACCTCAAAATTTCACTTAGTAGATTCGACAAATAGATGCGGGTATTAGTTCCTCATCTGATGCTCTACTTCCCATGTCATTTTCTTTATTCGAGCACTTTTTTCACAACACTTTGACCATTAAAATACTCTTGTTCCTCAATACTCGATCCTTTCGATCCAAGATACTCACAGGTTGCACCTCGAACTTCAAATCATCATACAACTCGATCGGAGGAGCTTCGAGGATGTGAGAGGGATCTGGTACATATTTCTTAAGCATGGAGACATGGAAAACGTTGTGGATCCGATCTAACTCCGGAGGTAGTTCTAGTCTATACGCCACTGGCCCAATTCTTTCAATATTACGAAAAGGTCCAATGTATCTTGGATTGAGCTTTCTTCGCTTTGCAAACCAGATCACACTTTTCATTATCCAACAAGATATCATAATTTACCATAATAATATAATCAAATAAAACTTAGTACCACAAAGCATTCAGATTATTACCTTTCCAAGGAGAAACCTTAAGAAAAGCTCTATCATCGATCTCAAACTCCAAGTCTTTCCTCCGTTTATCTGCATAGCTCTTTTGCCTATCCTGGGCTACCTCTAGCCTCTCTCGTATAACCTTGATCTTGTCATTAGTTAAATCGATCAATTCCACACTAACTAACTTTCTTTCACCCACTTCATCCCAACAAAGTGGAGTAAGACATTTCTTTCCAAATAAAGCTTCGTACGGTGCCATACCAATGCTAGACTGGAAGCTGTTGTTGTAGGCAAATTTCACTAACGGAAAGTGTCTATCCCAACTCCCAAGAAAATCCATGACACAAGCCCTCAACATATCCTCCATAGTCTGGATAGTCCTCTCTGATTGACCATCTGTCTATGGGTGAAAAGCAATGCTAAATTTCAATTTGGTTTCGAGAGCTTCTTGAAATTTCTGCCAGAATCGAGAAGTGAATCAAGGATCTCGGTCTGACACTATAGAAATGGGAACTCCATGTAGCCTCACAATCTCATCTATATAGAGCTGAGCCAGCTTCTCAATAGAGTATGTACTATGGACTGCTAAAAAGTGAGCAGACTTAGTCAACCGATCTACGATCACTCAAATCGCATCCTTTCCCTTATGTGTTCGCGACAGTCCCAAAACAAAATCCATAGTTACATGCTCCCATTTCCACTCGAGAATAGGTAAAGACTGAAGTGTACCTACTAGCCTCTGATGCTCCGCCTTAACTTGTTGACATACGAGACAATTTGCTAAGAATTCTGCTACGTTTCGTTTCATACCCGGCCACCAATAATTCTCCCTGATAGTCCTATACATCTTGGTGCTTCTGGGATGTAATGCATAGGCAGATGAATGGGCTTCTTCCATGATTGCCTGTCTCAACTGGTTTCCCTCAAGAACACAAACTCGGTCTCTAATCATCAAGACGTTATCCTCTCTAAGTCTGGACTCACTAACTTCCCCATCGGTCAATTTTTGAATTTTTTTTCTTAACTCATCATCAGACCTCTGAATGTCCTTGATCTGATTAAGTAACGAAGGTCGCACAATGAAGTTTGCCAATAAGGATCCATCCTCACCATTTCTCAACTAGACCCCAAGAGATTTCATCTCTAATAATGCTGGAAAACAACAACTCTGAAGTGTGGCTAAAGACGATGAAGACTTATCACTTAAGGCATCAGCTACAACGTTCGCCTTTCCCAAATGATAGCCTATCACCAAGTCATAATCTTTTATCAACTCCAACCATCGCCTTTGCCTCAAATTAAGCTCCTTCTGAGTGAGCAAATATTTTAAACTCTTGTGATCCGTAAATATCTGACAATGCTCACCATACAAGTCATGCCTCCAGATTTTTAAAGCAAACACCACTGCTGCTAACTCTAAATCATGGGTAGGGTAATTTGCTTCATGCTTCTTCAATTGTCGAGAAGCATAAGCTATTACTTTCTCATCCTGCATCAACACACACCAACCCCAACTTAGATGCATCACTGTACACCACAAATCCCTTACCACTCACAGGAAGTGTTAAAACGAGAGCGAAGGTTAACCGATTCTTTAGCTCCTGAAATCGATTCTCACAAACATCATCCCACTCAAACTTAACTCCCTTATGAGTTAGACAGGTCAAAGGAGCTGCTATTAAGGAAAACCCTTGAACAAACCTCCGATAATAATCGGCTAATCCGAGGAAACTACGAATCTCCGTCACTATCTTAGGTTGCTCCCACTGTAAAATTGCCTCTATCTTCTTGGGATCAACATATATTCCAGCTCCTGATACTACGTGTCCCAAGAATACCATTTCCTGTACCCAAAACTCACACTTCAAAAACTTTGCATACAATTGTTTTTCCCGCAAAGTCTGTAATACTATACGTAAGTTGTTAGCATGCTCATCATTATCTCTCGAGTAAACCAGGATATCATCAATGAACACAATAACAAACTTGTCCAAGTAAGGGTGGAACACCCTATTCATGAGATCCATAAAAGCTGTCGGTGCGTTAGTTAACCCAAAAGGCATGACCAAGAACTCATACTGACCGTACCAAGTCTTGAACATTGTCTTAGGTACATCCTGTTCTTTGATCCTCAACTGATGATACCCAAACCTCAAATCAACCTTAAAAAAAACTGTAGCTCTCTGTAATTGATCGAAAAGATCATTAATCCTTGGCAACAGATACTTGTTCTTAATGGTCATTTTGTTAAGCTGTCGTTAATCTATACATAACCGAACTGTACCATCTTTCTTTTTCACAAATAAAATCGATGCTCCCCATGGAGATATACTAGGGCGTATAAAACCCATGTCCACTAACTCTTGCAATTGTACTTTCAACTCCTTCAACTCTGTCGAAGCCATTCTATATGGAGGAATAGAGATAGGGGAGTACCCGAAAATAAATCAATGGTAAATTCTAACTCACGATCGGGCAGGAAGTCTTTGTAATTCATCAGGAAATATATCAGGGAACTCACTTACTACGGGGACATTCTCTAACTTAGGTCCCTCCCTCGATATATCAATCACGTGAGCCAAATATGTCGGATATCCCTTTTGCACCAATTTCAAAGCTTTGAGGGTCGAGATTACACAAAACGGTAATACTCGACGCTCCCCGATAAATACAACTTATGCTCCCTCTAAACTCTGGAGAATCACTTCTTTCTTAAAGCAATCCACTTTTGCTCGATGAGTGGACAACCAATCCATACCCAAGATCAAATCAAAGTCTTGAATCTCCAAAGTGACTAAATCACCCATAAATTCTTCTTCCCCAACTTTGATACCATAATCTCTATAATACGTATTTCTTACTAATCGCTAGCCTAGAGGAGTATGTACTATAATCTTTTCCTCTAATGGTCACAGGTTCCTATCTAAGAATCATGCAAATAATATGCTCACGTATGATCTATCAGAGGCCGAATCTATCGAAACATGTGCATCTCTATCGAACACAATCATAGTACCTATCACTGTGCTAGGTCGAACCCAGGCTTCATCCTCAGTCACTGCAATCTGGAAGATGGCTGCTCTAGGGTATTACTCCCCATGCCTGATCGTATCACTCGGCCCTATTTAGACTATTATCTCGAAGTGTCTCTCCGCGGTATACTAGGATGAGTCAGAGGAGTAGAAGTAGCTACTGTACCTCGTCTCAACTGAGGATAATCTTTCTTGATATGCCTCTGTTGGCTACATTGAAAACACTTCACAGGCTGTCTACATGAGCCAACATGAAATCCTCTGCAATTACAGCATATGTCCAATCCTCTTGAAGTTCTCCCCTGACTACTCATCACTGGTCGATCAAATTTAGAAGATCTTGGCTGTGACTGCTGAGATGGAGGTCTAGTGGATGCCATAGACGCTGAGGTAGTACTTCCTGCAGCAGATGTCGAATCTCTGCCTCTATTTGAAGACTGACTCTGGAATGTAGGCGGATTCCTTTTCTTTGCAAACTCAGCTCGGATCCGTCTATTCTCAGTGGTGAGCTTCTCAGCCCGTAAGGCCATCTGCACAACTTTCTTATATGACTCCTTGTCAGTCATTATCATACGCTCCCATATCTCATTACGGAGTCCCTCGTTAAAGTAGTTTACCTGATCTTGCTCCAATCTCACCAACTTAGGTACATACAACATTAGCTCGTTAAAACGAGTTTCATACTCCTCAATGGTCATGTTCCCTTATTTCAAACTAAAAAATTCTCTCTTTTTCTCTTTCTGATGAAAATAAGTGTAATACTGCCCATCAAACTCTCAGAGGAAATCCGTCCAAGTCAGCGGTATAGGAGAGCGAGACTTTACTGAATTCCACCAGGTACGAGCTCTCTTATCAAATATCTGTGTAGCCACCTTCAATTTCATCTCACCATCTAATCCCATATTTGTCAATGTCTCTGATACTTGAATAACCTAATCCTTAGCTGTGGTCACATGTAGCTCACCAGTAAACGAGATGCAACCTAACTATCTAGCTTCCTTCAATTTCTTAGAAATGGAGACGTCCAGTATCTGGGGTGGAATAGGAGGTGGTGGTACTAGGGCTGTTATAGGGGAAACAGCGGGTGGAACTGGACCAGCCTGAGCCTGGCTCGCAGGAACAGCGAGAAAAGTCGCTAATGCCTGACCTACCTCGGATGTCATGGCAGGTACGCTAGGAGTAGCAACAGGTGGTGGAGGAGGTACAGGAATGTCTATAGACTCAGCAGTAGGAACTGCTCTAAAAGAAGACGCAGCCGACTCCTCTTCTATGGAATCTGACTGACTCTGTCTGGGGCAACCTCTTCCCCTACCGGTAGATCTAGTGATAGGTGGTAGCTCACGTCGATGAGGCATAATGATCTACAAAAAGAACAAAATTGGTTTAGACTACTTAAGACTCTATATGCAACTACATGCAACTAACTAATCTTAACTGGGCCACACTGACATTGTAAATTATTTTGAAATAACTTTAAATCCAAGAACTTTAAAAATCAAAAACTTTTTTCAAAACCATAAGCTTTTAAATCGAAAGCTCTGATACCAATTGAATTGTCATGACCCTGAACCTCCCTCGGGCCCATGACAATCGCCGCGACGTCCCGATTGATACTCATTACCCAGAATACCAATCGGAACCCCGCAAGGCTTACATATAAGTTTTAAACAATTTTCAATCATTTTTGGCTCAAGTAAATCAAAAACAAAAATATAGCATTTTTATATAAAATAATATTTATAGAAACACGTGTAAGTAATCTTTTGTAACTTAGAAGTAAAATAAATTCATACATATAATAATTTACAAAGTTATAATGTACAATAATAATTACAATGACAAGTGGCCCATAAATACACCAAGTGTTGGTGATAGTAACCTACTGTCTGTATGATAGAGGGGTCAATTGGAATCCTCGACAAAATCGGTATCTACAAGCTACTACAGGCCTGAAATATTTGGAAAGGAGGTGGGTGAGATTTTGCAATCCCAATGAGTAAACAGACATTATCATAAATATCTAAAGGCGAGTAACATGGAGGCAAGTTTAAACAACAAATTATAAACCATTTCATAAGGTTTTAAATTTATTTCTTAAACCATAAAATATTTGTAATTTACCAAAATAGTTGTTAAGGCTTATAACTTTTATTAAAAACAGGGCTCAAGCCAACACTAGTCCTCGGGATACCTTGGCCGAGGCATTTAACCGAGTCCGCCAAGGTTGTTAAGATATTTACATGTTAAACACATGTTAGTTTTGAAAACAAGCCGTTCCTTAACGTTGGCTGAGTTACACATTCACGTGGAGGTTCGCCGTGAAGTGAGCTCTAACACTACCTTGGGAGTTACCCTCTTCGCCTCTACAGCCTGAGTAATTATGTAACCGGGTTTACCGTGCCCTTCTAAAAGGCAGTCCACGGAAACCCGTCACTGCAGTGACTAAACCCACCAATTTTAATAAAATTTCGACAATATAACGTGGCTTTTATTTATTTACCCAGCCTGCATAGTAAAAACAGCTTACATAAATTCCCAATGCAGTTTATCAAATATAGCCACACATACTCATATTTCATAAGCCATTCATAGGAAAATATATATTTCAAAATAATTGGCAGCCTCCAATTACTCAATTTCATAATCAACGCAAATATTTTTATTTGTCACATTTATTTCTAAAACATCAAAAATCCTGTTTTAATCTCATTTTCGTTTCATAAAATCCATGAAGAGCATTTAAAAATAAACTCTAGATAATTTACAATAATAATAGGTTTACTCACCGTTTGTACAAACTAATTGCTTTTTAGGTGCCCCGATCACTGTTCGTCGGGTACGACTTCCTTGCCTTTACCGGAAGACTTTCCTCCTAGACACATTGCAAAAATTACACAATTCACCACATTGATGCTAAATCACTATATAATTGAATTAAATCCTATACTAATGCATGGTATGAAATGCAATAGCCTAAAACGGCTTAAACGTTGTATTAACCTATTTTTGGCACTTTACCCGATAAATTGCTAATGGGCTCCATTTTAGCTCTAAATTGTCCCATTTTCTCTCCAACATTTCTAACCATTAAATATCAGCCAATAACTCACTAAAAGCACCAAAATCAGCTCACTTTCCTCCTTGGAAAATTCGGCCAAAAATGGGACATTAATTCGGTAAATCTTCCACTTTGTTTTTCTATCACATTTAACCATTTTTCATCATTTTCTCTTCATTTCTCTTAGAATAAAAATCAGTTCATCATCATTGTACATCATTGAACATTCAGCCAAGGCTGGGTATTGTGAAAATTTCATGCTTTCTTGCCCAATTTGATTTCTATACACATTTAACTAACTAAAACTATCAATTTAACTAAAAATCAAAACATAAAAATTTCAAATTCCTCCCCCTTGAATTTCGTCCAGCCCCTGATATCACTTTTTGATCTCTCTCCTCAAGCATGCTAAATGGAAATAAAGGCATAGGAAAGGTAGAAATCAAGCTAAAATCAAAAAATCTTACCGTTAGACGCTTAAATAGACGAAAAACGCGATTTTCCCTTTGAATTTTTTAGTTTTCCTTTGTTTTTCTCTTTTCTTCCTTTCCTCTCTGTTTTCTCTCTTGTTCTTTCCTTATGGCTGGCCAGCACTTAATATGGGGTTTATATGGGCTGACTTTTCATTAAAATAATATTAAATCATTAAAAAGTGCCATGTGTCACTTTTCCATTGGTTCTTTTTTAAAATTTCATCCATTTGTTTCCAAGTTTTCACCTTGCACTTGTCCCACATATCCATAGCTTAGATAAAATTCTTAGACTTATCCAAAGTCTTGGTGGAGTAATTTTGAAATTTACACTTTTGCCCCCGTAAAAGAGAAAAATTAGATTTTTACCCCAAAAACTGAAAAATTGCCCATAGACATACTTTTCATCCCTTACACTCTTACCATTCTCCAATTTTTTGAAATTTGATCTAAATTCTCTCAAAATCTCAAATTTTATCCGCGGGTGGCAAAATTACGATTTTGCCCCTGCACTCCAAAAATCACCAAAATTAAACTTTTTCACTTTCTATCTTTAAATTATACTCCAAATAGTTAATCTTGGTCAAAAATGTCATTCCATGATCAAATTATTATCTTAGGTGGCAAAATGACGATTTTGCCCCTAAACATCAAAATTTCCAATTTTTTCCCAAATGAACCCTCGAACTCCAAACAATCATTTTTAGTCATTCCTGGACTATAAAATATTAAATTTCATCCTACGATTCATATTTGAACTAGTTCAAGGTGAAATCAACTCAAGTGTACCGTTAGGTACAATACCGGGTTTCGTCTATTTTTAGGGCTTTCCTAGCGTAATAACATGCTACTCAGTGCATGTATGTCATGACATGTGTTTATAGGGTTGGGTTTTACACTACTACTCCATTTTGCTAAGGTGTTCTAGGTGCAAAAAAATTATGATCCAACCCCTTTTCATTGCAAAATTTCTCAAATTCATCAATTTTAAATTCTCCTCCATTATCACTCCTTATGCTAACAATGGCTAGTCCTTTTTTATTTTCTACTTTCCTACAATGACTTATAAATGCTGATAGAACATCATTCTGATGAGCAAGAAAATAAACCCAAGTGTACCTAAAATAGTCATCAACTATTATAAAGCCATACGATTTTCCTCCTAAACTAGTTATGCTTATTGGACCAAATAGATCAATATGTAAGAATTCAAGAGATCTAGATGTTGACACAACTTTCTTAGCTTTAAAGGATGTTCTAACTTGTTTTCCTTGTTGGCAAGCATTACATATTTTATCATTTTTAAATTTTAAATTCGGCAGCCCAACAACTAAGTTCTTTCGAATCATATTTGGCATAGTATGCAAGCTTACATGTCCTAATCTCCTATGCCATAACCAGCTATGATTTTCAGCATTTGCAACAAGACATATTTCACTATTTATTTCAAGATCCTCAAGAAAAACAACATACATATTCTTCAATCTTTTTCCTATAAATGAGACATTATTTGTACCTATATCTATTGCTTCACACTTATTTGAATCAAAACATACTTTAAATCCTTTGTCACATAATTGACTAATACTCAATAAATTATGCTTCAAACCCTTAACTAACAACACATGACTAATTTGAGTTTGGGAGTTCTTACCAACCATACCTATCACATGAATTCTTCTTTTTGAATCATCACCAAATGATACGGTACCTCCCTTCATCTTGTCTAGTTGAGCAAACATCATTTCATCTCTTGTCCTGTTCCGTGAACAACCACTATCCATATACCAAGGCTGTTCCTTCTTGAGTTGAGCTCTTGAACATGTCTTCTTTAAGTGCAGCTCAACCTACAAAATAAAATTTTAGTTTTTCTTTATAGGTACCTATACCTTGATGGGCCCTTAAGTTTTAGTTGCAATATAAGATCCTTTAAAAACCCAAAATTTTCTAACTTTCTACAGGTTACTTTTCTTAAAGCAGTCATATGATAAATGTACATGTTTTCCATAGCTATAACATTTAGGTGATGCAAAAGCAGAATTCTTCTTGTGGAATGCATTTCTTTTGGAGTTTCATTTTTTAAACATATGAGAGCTATGTTTTCATTAGGTAATTTTTGTAAAACTTCAAATTTATTATCCAGCTCTAGTTTTAAAACTTCAAAATCTGTTTTTAAGTGTTCTAATTCAATTTACAGAAAATTTCTTTACTCAAAAATAGAATTGAACTCTTGTCTCATTTTTCCAAATCATTTTCAAGAGATATAGCCTTTTTCTTTAAAGTCTTGTATTTTAAAAAGAGTTTTTCAAATTCATCATAAATGCTATCATACTCATCTTGTAAATCATCAATGGAAATATCATAAGGGGCTGAGGATGCCTAAGTTTCATCATCTTGTGCCATTAGATAGAGGTTAGCTCTTTACTAATATTTTTCATCTTCAACTTTAGAGCATGATGTGTCACTGTCCGACCATGCAGCTGCTACCATTGCTTTCTTGGATTTCTTATTTTTCTTTAGAGTCTCATCTTTTAGCAATGGACATTCAAACTTGAAGCGGCTAGGTTTCTTGCACTCGTAGTAGATCAATTCCTCCATTTTGTTGGAGTCAATTTTGTTTCTGATTTTCCATAAAGCACTTTGATCTTTTCTAAACCTTCTTCTAGCTAGTCTCCAATTTATTCTGCCCATAAGCTTTTTGAATTTTCTTGCAACCAGAGCTAACTCATCATCATCATCACATGACAACTCATCCAACTCTCCTTTAAGGATGTTGTCTTTAAGTGCAATGCGCTTTTTCTTTTCCTTTGCTTCCCTCCTATCTTCTTCTTCCTCTTTTTTAAGTTTCAGCTCATGAGTAAGGAGAGAACCACAAATCTCACCAAAGGTAATAACATTTAGGTCTTTGGCTTCTCGGATTGCAGTCACTTTAGGCTTTCAATTTTTTGGTAGGCTTCTAAGAAGACTTTTAACTATTTCATGCTTGGGTATTGGTTTACCTAGCTGACTCAATTTATTTGTGATGTTTATGAATCTATCTAACATGCTAGTGACATGTTCACCATGCTCCATTTTGAACATTTCATAGTTATGTGTCAAGAGGGCTATTTTGAACTCCTTTACTTGAGAAGTCCCTTTATAAATTATTCTAAGTTTTTCCCACACTTGTTTAGCTATTGTACAACTTGAGACTTTGTTGTATTCAGTAGGGGTCAAGGCACAATGCAATGTGTTGATGGCCTTAAAATTTGTTTGGACTTTCTTAGTTTCAGCCTTGGTACAGTCAGACCTTGGCTTTGGCATCAACTCATTGGTTACTACATTTAAAGTTTAGGGAATAAAGGGTCCATCAATTATGAAGTCTCACATTTCATAATCTATAGCTTTAATATAAATTGACATTCTAGTGCTTCAATAAGGGCAATTAGAGCCATCAAACAGAGGTGGTCTGTTTGTTGATTGTCCCTCAGTAACTACTGATTTTAATTGAGCCATTTGGATCCTCCCAAAGGGTGTTAAACCTTAATAACAAGGAACTTGCTCTGATACCATTTTTTTGGTCGTAATAATATGTGTTAGTGGGGGGTGAATAGCACAATTTGGCTCTTTAAAAAATTATCTCTAAGTGTAGACAAATCCAAGATAAATAAAAAAATAAATAAAACAAAAACAGAGTAAACATGACAGTAGAATTTAGAGTAGTTTATTCCAAGACCTACATCCACTACCTTGATTATCCAACAAAGGATTTTCCAAACAATCTACTAGAAATTGGTGAAATTAACGAGCTTTCACCAAGCTTTATAATGGCTTTTACCAAGCTCAGCCAAAACCTTTCACAATAGTTTTTCATGGGCTAAACTAAAACCCAACACCGAACTTTTTAAGGTTAAGTTAAAACCTCAACACATTCAAGCAAACCTATCTGAAATAACCACTTAGAGTGACTCCCCCACTCTAAGAATACAAGAAAAGAAGTAAAAGAATGTACCTATGATCACGGGTTGATCTAAATGGTACAAGGTTAAGTGCAGAATACAAATACAAAAGATTGATGTCGAAGTGCAGAAAGGTGCATAGGAGATTTTCTGGTTTTTCAGCTCTATATGACTCAAATCTTTTCCAAAACTTCTAAAAACTTCCAAGAATTGATTTCTAACCGTTGGAAGACCCTTTTATACTTGAAGAAATAACTCTGATGGTAGCTTAGCAGTTTATGGTTGTTGGAAACAATTGAGAGTTGGTTCTAGTCGTTAATCTGTCTTCTAGTGCTCTAGTTCAAATTGTAGACAAAGAGCTCTTAGTCGACTAACTTTCTTCTTGGTCGACTAAGTTGGTTCTATCTTTTGGTCGCAGATTCTAGCGGAGAGCATTTAGTTGACTAACTCATTTCTTGATCAATTAAGTTAGTTTTGTCTTGAAGTTCAGATTTTGGCAGTAGCTTCTTAGTCGACTAACTCTTATCTAGGTCGACTAAGTTGGTTCTGTTTCTCAATATTCTTCAGCTCACCATTTCTCCAATTTAAATTTTAGTCAACCAACATTCTTCTTTACTTAACTAAATACCTTCTTTATTGTTGATCAATCGTTTTTCTTAATTTTCATGATTTTTGATATACACATTTGAAAAGTTGACTAATTATTTCCATTTGACTTTTTGTCCTGCACACTTTGGTAGAAATGTTAGACACAAATGAAATGGGAATGTTTTATTATTATAAAAAACTAATGGAGCCAACACGAGCCATTTCTTTTAAAGTTTGATTTTTTCTCTCAACAACCCCATTTTGTTGAGGTGTTCTAGGTGTAGAAAAGTTATGATGCAACGCTTTTTCATTGCAAAAGTTTTCAAATTCATTTCCTTCAAACTCACTTGGGAGACCTCGACCTCTATACACTCGTAACTAGAAGTAGACACGATAACACGGACTAGGGATAATTTCATCATTTCTCATGGTGAGCTTTTGGAAGTAGCTTTCTAATGTTATTAAGGTCTAAGTAGGCGTATGGATTACATGAATGATGGTAAATTAAATGAAGAAGATAGAAATACTGATAATTTTCATAGTAGGGGCAAAATGGTTATTTTTCATCTTGAGTTTAAATTTTTACATTTTCGTGAACCCAAGTACTTCTAGTCTATTATGGACTTTGTCTTAGTGTCAAAGAAGTAAAAAGCTTGTATAAAGGTAAGGGGAAGACAAAGTGACCTTGTTTAAGGTATTTTGGTAATTTATGTGAGAAATTGGATAAACTTTAGGAATAAATATCTACTCTCCAACAGCTTCTTCTCATTTTTTCAGTAGCTTTTCTTCTTCCTTCCATCCTCATCTCATTTCATGTTTCTTTTCACCTTCCATGGAAACCTCCCTCGAAACCTTTATAACTTTCCCAAATTAGCTCAATTTCTCAAGTTTTTCTACACCTTTTCATAGGGTTTTCATGCTTTTCTACTTTTACACCTCACGAACCCTCTAAAGCCTTTCCTTAATACATTTTCTCACTAGCTGGACATTCTAGAGAAAGAAAGAGAGATTTTCCACAATAGTTTGAAAGCTTTTGAAAAAGAATTCAACTACAAAGAAACCCTAAGGTGAGTAATGAGTTAAGGTTTATTTCTAATTTGTTGATGTAGGTCAATAATTGGATTTGTGGGCTGTTTTATTATGGAGAGTTGTTTATTTATTTCTAGTGTGACTAGAGTAGTACAAATAAATGGCTAGTTAAATAGCAATTCGAAACTAGTTAGGAATAACTAGTAGAGCTTGATTTAGGAAATATCTTTTAGAATTATATTTATGTAAATTGAGTTGGTTGTGATGCCATTGTGTGTGATAGGTTCCAATGAGACCCCACATCTCCAATTAGAGCATTAGTTGAAGTTAGAGTCAATCAAAACATCAACAAAGACCGGTGAGTGAACGTGCATTAAAATGTTTTGGGATTATGGCATATGTGTTTGATTAAATCCATTGAAATATTTTATTTTTTCTCTTTAAAATATGCATGGGAACAAGCTCCT
Source organism: Theobroma cacao (assembly GCF_053813885.1). Taxonomy (NCBI): domain Eukaryota; kingdom Viridiplantae; phylum Streptophyta; class Magnoliopsida; order Malvales; family Malvaceae; genus Theobroma; species Theobroma cacao. The sequence continues at coordinate 32,179,028 of NC_142645.1, forward strand.
AATGAAACATTTTGCGTTGTGGAAAGTGACTGTGATGAATCCATGTGCCCTGTGTTATGTTGATATATATCTAAATACATATGATATGTATTGATAGTAATATTGCTTGCAAATTGTAACTGAGTGTGTGTGGTGTGGGAGGGCACATACTGGCAATGACGGGTGATTCCAACTATGTGAGGTGTGGGAGTGCACATGAGTTGATGACTGGTGGTGGTCTATATCTAGCTATGTGTGGTGTGAGAGGGCACATGAGCTGAGGACCGTTGGGCGTATACATGCTTGTATATATATATATATTTATATACATATACCATAGAGATAATCATACATGCTATGAAATTGTTTATATGTGTTATGAAAAGGTTACAAAATAACATGTGATTGCATTGAATATTGAGAAAACTTGATAATTGTCAATGTGTTCAATTTGATGTTCAATATGGCAGGAATAGATTTTTGTGGCATGTGAAAACCCTTTTATTTTTATCTAACCTAAATCTCACTGCAGCAAAAATAGATTCTCGCTGTAGCGAGAAACTCTTGGGTGGTAGGGCGTCAACAGGCCCTACTTCTCACTGCAGCGAAAATGGATTCTCGCTGCAGCGAGAAACTCTCGAGTGGTTGCATTCCAAACCTTCACCAGAAATTCACTACAACAAGAATGAATTCTTGTTGCAGCAAGAAACCCTTGAGCAGTTGATGATTTATGCTCGAATTTCACCACAGTGGAAAGGCATTCTCGCTTGACTTGCTTGAATGCTACTAAGGTTTTCACTCTTCAAATTCTTTGTTGTTCATGGATCCTTCATCATCAAGTGATTAAACAACTAAGGGTTTAAATGAGGGGTTTTAATAAGAATTAAACTAAATTGCATTGTTTTCGAATATAAGTGTATCATGATTTTTAAACTTTCTTTATCGTTTGCTTGTTCCCTTCCTATGTTCGCTCACTGGGTTTATACTCACTGTTTTCAACTTCATGCTTTTAGATCAAGAGGCAATTGGAACCTAGGTTGAGGTGTCCACATAGATTAGTCTCCTTGGTAGGTATCTCAACATTCAGTAGATGTAGCTTCGCCAAGGTCACTCCACTAGAAGTTGAGTGTCTTTTTGTTGTGTATGGAAAAACGCGATATAAATTACTAAGATATATGTCTTAGACAATATATGTATATTTTGATTGGTTATGCCACTATGAGTTGGCAATGGGTAACATTACTTTGGGTTTATATGAATGCAAGTATTTGATTGTTGTAGCACATTATTAAAGTACTTGTAGATTAGAATTATGAAATGTGACTTTATGAACATTTGATAGAATGATGAACAAGTTATATAAATAGGCTTGCTTCGACTTAGTGGGCTATGCCCATTCGGTCCATCCGCTAGTCATGGCCTAAAAATTAGGCTGTGACATCACCTCCATGATCACTTTTAATGCTAGCAATGAGAAGTCCTTTTTCATTATGAACTTTCTTACAATGATTTGTAAATGTAGGTAATGCATCATTTTTGTGAGTAAAGAAGTACACCCAAGTATATCTAGAATAGCCATCAACTTTCACAAAACCATATGATTTACCTTCTAAGCTAGTTATGTTGATTGGACAAAATAGATCAATATGCAATAATTCAAAAGGTCTAGAGGTTGAAATAATCTTTTTGGCTTTGAAAGATGCTCTAACTTATTTCCCTAATTGAAAAGCATCACAAATTTGATCATTCTCAAATTTAATTTCAAGCAATCCAATAACTAGATTTCTTCTCATTAGTTTTGAAATGGTATGCATGCTTGCACGTCCAAATCTTTAATGCCATAACTAGTTATCATTTCCATCATTTACCATAAGACATGTCTCACAATCTAGCTTAAGATCTTCAAGAAATATAACATACATATTTTTTATTCTTTTTCCTATGAATGAAATTTTGTTGGTACTAATATCTATAACTTCACATTTATATGAATCAAAACATACCTTAAAGCCTTTGTCACATAGTTAACTGATGCTTAATAGATTATGCTTAAGCCTTTAACAAACAGCACATGATTGATTTGAGCATGAGAATTTTTATCAACAGTTCCTAGACCATGAATTCTACCTTTTGAATCATCTCCAAATGATACTATACCTCCATTTTCTTATCCAGTTGAGCAAACAACATTTCATTTCCTGTCATATGCCTTGAGCAGCCACTATCCATGTACCATGGTTGCTTCTGCTTCAGTTGAGTTTTTAAGCATACGTCTTCTTGATTCGGCTCAATCTGCAAAACAAATTTTTAGTTTTTCTTAACAGGTACCCATACCTTAATGGGTCTTTGAAGGTTAGTTGCTACATAAGAGCCTTTTGATACCTAAATCATTGTTGTTCTTTGAGTGCTTTTTCTTTTATAACAGTCATAAGAAAGACGACCTATTTTGCCACAAATTTAACATCTAAATGAGAAACCATCAGAATTTCTCTTAAAGTTTGTATTTCTTCTTGATGTTTTTTTTCTCAAACCCTTAAGAGTAATGTTTTCATCAATTGCCTTTTGTAATGCTTTAGTTCTAGTTCTAGTTCCAATTTTAGAACTTCAAAATATGTTTTAAAGTGTTCTAATTCAGTTTGAAGAAAATTTCTTTGTTTAAAAATAGAGTTAAAATCTTGCCTTATCTTTTCTAAATCATTCTCAAGAGATGTAGTCTTTCTTTTTAAAGCCTCATATTTTGATGCAAGTTTTTTCAAACTCATCATAAAGGCATTCATATTCTTCTGGAAATTCATCAATTGAAATATCACAAAAAGTATAAGATACCTCGGATTCATCATCTTTGGCCATCAGACATAGGTTTGCTCTTTTTTCCACTTTCTCTTCATCAACTTTTGAACTTGATGCATCATTGTCAGACCAGGTTGTAGCCACCATAGCTTTCTTTGATTTTTTATTTTTCTTATAAGTTTCCTCCTTCAATAAAGAGCATTCTAATCTTAAGAGTCCAGGTTTCTTGCATTCAAAACATATAACATCTTATTTCTTGTTAGATTCATTTTTATTTTTGATTTTCCATGAAGAACTTTGATCTCTTCTGTAGCTTTTCTTAGCCAGTCTTTTATCTCTTTGTCCCATAAGTTTTTTGAATCTTCTTACTACCATGGTCAACTCTTCATCATCATCACATGATAGATTATCTAATTCTTCTTCAAAAGTGTTTGCTTTTAAAGTAATGCTTTTCTTCCTTTCTTTGGTTCTCTCTTGTTTTCTTCTTCTTATTCTTTAAGATCTAACTCATGAGTGAGAGGAGAGCCACAGATTTTATCAAGAGTGATAACATTTAAGTCTTTAGCCTCTCGAATAGCAATCACTTTTTGCTTCCAATTTTTAGGTTGGCTTTTAAGAAGTCTTTTGACAAGTTCATGTTCAAGGATTGGCTTCCTGATTGACTAAGTTTGTTGGTGATGCTAGAAAACCTATCAAGCATACTGGTGATATCTTCACCAGATTCCATCTTGAACATTTCATAGTTGTGGGTTAGGAGAGCAATTTTGGACTCCTTGACTTATGAAGTCCCTTCATGAATGATTCTAAGTTTGTCCCAAACTTGTTTAGTAGTGATACAACTTGACACTTTGTTAAATTCTGTGGGAGTCAAGGCACAATGTAGAGTATTTATTGCCTTAAAGTTTGTTTGAACCTTTTTGGTTTCAGCTTCAGTCCATTCAGCCCTTGGTTTAGGAATCATTTAATTAGTCACAACATTTATGGTCAAGGGGATATAAGGTCCATCAGTGATGACATTCGCACATTTCATAATCTATTGCTCTTTTGTAGATAAACACTCTAGTGCTCCAATAGGGGTAGTTTGATCCATAAAATAGAGGTGGTCTGTTTGTGGACTATCCCTTAGTAACAATAGATTTTTGAAAAGCCATTTGGATCTTCCCTAACGGTGTTAAACCTTAAGAATGAGGATTAGGCTCTGATTCCACTTGTTGGTCCCAAAAAAGTGTGTTAGAGGGGGGGTGAATAACACTTTGTGAATGTCATTAAACTCGACTTCTAATTAGGGGCTAGTTAAAGGTCAATGATGAGAAGTTAAATGCCAAATGAAAGAATGATTTAAAGAAGGACGAAATGAAACATAAAAGCAGGTAGATAATGCACAAAGATTTATAGTGGTTCGGTCTCTTTGACCTACATCCACTACCTTAATCTTCTAATTCAGGATTTTCAAACAAAATCACTATAAATAGTGGAATTCCCAAGCTTCCACAAAGCTTTTATAATGGTTTTCACAGGCTTAGCCACAACCTTTAACAATTGGTTTTCCCAAGATCAATCAAAACCCAAATCTAACTTTTCTTAAGTTGAGTTAGAACCTATAAAACCAATCAAGCTAACCCAAGCTTGATTAATCCTCTTAAAGTGACTCACACACTCCAAGTAATCAAGGAGAACAGATAAAAAGGTGCCTATTATCATTAACCTTATGTGAATGGTACAAGATGAAGTGCTAAACTCTATTACAAAGATTAGAGAGAAAAGCAAGAAGAGTTGAGAGAATTTTTTCTATTTTTTAGCTCTTTTTTATCTGGGAAGCATTTAATCTTTTTCTTAGCCGTTGGGGATGTCTTTTATACTTGAAAAACCAACTCTAATGGATTTTGATAGCTTCAGATCGTTGGAAACAATTTAAAGTCAATCCTAGTTGTTAGTCTGTCTTTAAGCATTCAAATTCAAATTTTTAGACAGTGTGCTCTTAGTGGACTAACCATGCTTCTTAGTCGATTAAGTCTTTTCTATCCTGTAATCAAATTTTCTGGCAATGAGCTCTTAGTGGGCTAACAATACTTCTTAGTTGACTAAGTCTTCTTTGTCTCACAATTAAATTTTTAACCGTAAGCTTTTAGTTGGCTAACCATACTTCTTAGTTGATTAAGTCTTCTCTGTCATGCAATCTGCTTTACACCGTTACTCGGTGAAGTAAAATTTTAACCGATTAAGAGTTTATTGTCTTTGAAGCAGTCAATTTCACTTTTGGACTTTAGCTGACTAACTTCCTTGGTTATTTGACTAATAGGCTTCTATTTGTGGCTCATTTGAAACTCCTTTATTCTTTTGAGTTTTGATATTTGCTTTTCAATGATTAATTTATTATTGACATACATTGTCATCCTGCACACTCAAGCAGTATAGTTAGACATTAATGAGTGGGAATGTTTTATTATCATAAAAAATTTATAGAGCCAATAGTTGGCAATGGAATTGATTAATGACTTAATTTATAATCAATTCCATAGACCAAGATTGGCACCTAGTAATGTATCATGGCCACCCAATTGTTAGGAGAGTCAAAGGGTTCTTTGACAACCTTTCAGTGTATAGTCTATCATATAATTCATTCCCTTATCATATATCTCATATCTAATAAGATCTTGGTATAATGTCTACTCTTATTGACCTCCATATTCGTTCCCGCAATTATAGCATTATCTTTATAAAGAGTTATGAAACCTTTTTCATAATCTCCATGTCGCCTTGGCCAAAGACTTCAATAAGCAAATGTTAATCAAGAACTAATAGGATATGTCCTCTAAAACACTTGAGGTGATGATTCCTATCTTGACAAATCATTTACCTTCACATGCTTCATACTATACCCAAAAGCATCCTGTTTTGGCATTTTTGGTTAGGCACCCACAGAGATGAAATCAAAGCATAGCACTCCACATATAAAACAACCTAGTGTCTCAAGTCTGGGGAGTATTTACATGACTGGCACATGAGAAATGTTGCATAGACACTTGAGTGTATTACCAAATGCACTTTTCATGGCAGATCATGTCTAGTGAACTTACTCTCTTAGGCAAGCACCTATATTCTAGTTCTAAGATCTCTACACTTCAATCTACGAGAACGATTGTGTACTTCCAAAGTAAGGAACATAGGATATACTAGTCTCTAAGCATCATTGATGTCCAGTTTCAATGATACATTGACCAAGAACATTTTGAGATTATGCTTTGATGCATAAGGATCTCATATTAATCTCATGGACTTAATCCAATTATACTTATAACTCATTATAATTGATGTCTTATTATGAAGGAAAACCTCTAATAATTCAACATGAATGATACTATTGCATGATTGGAATCAAGCCTTAACTAATCCCAATTGGCTATAGGGCTTACCCCAATAGAAATTGCAAGGAGTACTTAACTACTATGACCAAGAAGAAGAAGTTTCTAATTCAAGTACCATTTGTTATGATATACTTATGTTGGTTCTAATACGTATGACATATTACAGAGACTAAGGACAAAGATGAGTAGGATTTTAGCTGAGGAGGTGACCACATTGATTGACTACATAGAAAATTAGATGCTACATATGGATGGATGTGCTCCTATTTAAACTTATGATTTGATTTTTTGGATAATTTGGTTAAATGTTTTGACATTTATTGCCATATGGATGGCTTGTGAAACATTTTATATTAAGCATTGGATATTAAATTTTAATGTTTTATGTTTAGATAATTATGTGGAATAATTATCTTGATTTATTATTATCCACATTCATATTTCTCCTTACAATGGTATTTGATCAATTATAAATTATGATTTATGTCAAATTAGTTTGATTAAAATAAAATTAATCAATTAAGGTTAATCAACTAATCAAGTGACCTTACTTAAGATAAAATCTTAGTAAAAGATCATATGAGTTTGTGATTAATCGATGAAAAGAATGAATGTCGATTCATGAAAAGATGGAACTTTCTTATGAATAGAACATAGAGATGTTTATTCAAAAGAATAAAGCAAAATCGTATTGTGATATGATTTAGTCCATGCTTCTCCAATACATTAAGCCCATAATGGTATTCTAAGACCAATACAATTCCAGGCATGCATTGGAATGCATGTATGTAACTTCATGGAATATTCAAAAGAGTTTGAATATTACTCTCACAAAAAATTTTGGATTTAATGGGAGCATGATGACATTAAGAAAATAATTTCTTAATATTACTATGTTACATTGGAATTCAATACTAGAGATTTTGCATTAAGTTGCATAATCAATATAATTGTATGAGAACTCCATGGATTTAGTAAGATACATTGAGATGTATTATTCATATTAAATGAATCTACTAAATATGATTTAATGGAATTTTGCACTTTATTCTATTTAATGAGATCCAAAGAGTTAGATGTAATAGAATATGTTAGTGTATAGTATAGTTCTTTATTGATCCAATTACATAAGATGTAATATGTGTATAAAGAAAATGCCAAGTTTTAATAAGTGGTGGATGGCACAATATCGAGTGACAAAATGCATGTGATGCATAAAGCATAGTCAAGTTCAAATGGTTCCAAAGTTAGAAAAGGACTATGAACATGTAAATAAATAAGGTCATATACATCCTATTAAAGGCTCGAGTAGGAGGATATTTAGATCATTAGCTCACTGAACTAATAAAGGGTTCTAGACATTTTTAATATAACAATGGAGCCATACCAAGAACCTGGGTCTCATTAAATCTAAATATTGAAATATGACAAGATATTGTGACATCACAAGGATAAGAGCAATTAACCACATTACATGGCACAAACAAGCTTATAAAAAGATGGAGTTGCTAAATAGATTGGATCCCGCATTGTCATGAGGTAGCAATTGGCTTTATGCTAGTGGGAGAATGTTAGGATAAGCCCTGTAGCCAATTAAGATTAGTCAAGGCTTGATTCCAATCATGCAACGATATAATTCATATTGAATGATTAGAGCTTTTTCTTCATCAGTAAGACATCAATTATAATGAGTTATGAGTCTAATTGGATGAAGTACATGAGATTTGTCACGACTCGAAACTCCCATCGAGCCCGTGACAACCGTCGCGATGTCCCGATAGACATTCATTACCTGAAATGCCAATTGAAATCTCACAAGGCTTAACATCAGTTTTCTCACTTCCCCTGCGAGTATTAGCTACTAAAATCATGTTTTAAAGTAATATGAACCAATTTCAATTCAAAAACAGGCAAAGAGAAGTTTCAACTACACAGGGATATTTTGGTCATTTTTTCTAAAAATTTTGAAACCAGCTAAAATGTAGTATATGAGAGAAATTTACACATTTCATAACTAAAAATAAGTTTAGATATCTAAAACATTCATTTAAAGTGAAATTATAGCTAATGGAATAAAATAAAAATAATGAATAAAATATTCCAATTTCTCATAAAACAATTTTTATAGAATGTTACGTAAATAATTTTTACAGTGTAAAAGCAAAATAAATTCCTACATACGGTAGCACACGTAGCCAGGTATTCAAAACATTTAACAATGACATGTGGGCCCCTAAATGATTAAAAGTGATGAAGGCTTTGAAGCTATAGTTTTTGAGGATGCAAGTCCAACTGTAGCCCTCAACGAAATGAGCTATCTACCGACTATCCTAAACTTGAAATGGGTGGAAATGAGGGTGGTCAAATTATATAATCCCAGTGAGAAAACAAATATCATCTAAAATATCTAAAGCTGAGTAAATGGAGACAAATAAAATAGATTAGCATAAAAATGATTCACAACATTTCGAACTCATTTTAATAAGATAAAATAGATTCATTTCACCCAAATAAACAACGAGGCTTATGATTTCCTGAAAAGCTTGGCTTGTGCCAAAATCATTCTCATACATAGTTGTCAGGGATACCTTGGCCTCGGGCTATCCCAACCGAGTCCGACAAGGCTGTTAAAAAGTCATATACGCATAAATCATGTTTTTATTTTGAAAACAAAGTCGTTCCTTGGCGTTGGCTGAGTTCACCCTCACGTGGTGGTTTGGCCTGAAGTGAACTCTAAAGTTTTACCTTAGGGGTTACCCTACATGTCTCTCTGGCCGAGGTAAGAATATAGCCGAATTTCGTGCCCCTTTAATAGGCTGGTCCATAGAACCCGCCACTGCAGTGACCAATCTATAACCCACCAATTCAATAAAAATTCAACAACGTGACATGGCAATTTTATCATTATCCAGCCTATCAAGGCAAACAACAGTTTATACATTTTCAACACTAATACCCATCCAGCCATTCATGCCCACATTATCATAAGCCATTCAATTCAAACTATGATTTGTAACACAACAACTAGTCTCTAATTACTCCATTTTCAAAACCATCATTCAATTTCAAGACAATTTATAAAATCATTTCATTTAATCACATTTTGCTTATAAAACATAAAGATTTACCATTTACACTCATTTTTCTATCAAATCACAAAAATGAATTCAAATTCACTTCAGATAATCAAGATGATGATAAGGTTACTTACTATAATGGAAATCGAGTTTCGAGTATTCCGATTCTTGATCCTCGGGTATTATCTTTTTACTTTTGCCAGAAAGTTCACCACCTAGACATAATGCACAATAAGCCATTTACTACATTTGTACTAAACTATTATAAAACTAATTCAGGCTCTATACTAATGCATGAAATGGAATGCGAATTGTTCGAATCATCGTCTAAACACGGTGTTCTACATAAATTCAATTGTGTACCTAAATAAAACGATATTGGCCTAATTCGATCTATCACCCAATTAATTGGCCAATATGTCCAATTTAACTCCAAATAACTCCATTTCTCTCCAAATACTCCTAATCATCAAACTCAAGTCAAGTAACATAAAATTTAGCAAGATCATCTTCACATTTCTTCTTGGGAATTTCGGCCATGGTGGGCGCATGAACACTATGGTTTTTTTCACTTGATTTTTACACCATAAATCATTAATTCCTAACCAAATCACTTGAAATAAAATCAAGTCCACCATCAACACACCGTAGGGAAGATTCGGCCAATGAAGGGTGACGAAAGAAAATGAATTTTTCTTGTTTGCTTTTCATGTTTCACATCACTAACTAATTAAAAACACTAGAATATATTGAAATCTAACCAAATCCAAGTTCAAAACTCCTCCCCCCATGTCCGGCCAGCAAAGGTATCCTCATGCAAACTTGATTCTCAACCATGGAAAATGGAAAAAGAATGCATAGGAAAGATAGATCACAAGCTAGAATTGAAAAATCTTACCTTTTGTCACTTCATTCTTTGAAATTTTGTGAATTTCTCTTGAATTTCTTAGCTAGGTTTTTGTTCTTCTTCTTTTCTTCCCTTTTCTTCCTTTGGCCGACCAAGAGAAATGAATTGGGAGGGTCATAGGTTGATTTTTCAAGCCAAATAATAAAATAATCTAAGCTTGACACTTGTCACCATGTTATTGGTCCATGTTTAAAACTTAATAATTAAGCTTTCTTCCACCACCACATAAAACCCTTCAATTATCCATGATATAAAATGCTAATGGCTGAAATCCACGGGCATGACAAGTGTTAGGTGGTGTAAAATTATAATTTTGCCTCTAAGGTGGCAAAATGACTATTTTGCCCTTATCCTCTAAAAAATGCCGAAATTAAACTTCTTCACTTTTTAAACTCAAATTATACTCCAAATGATCAATCTTAGTCAAAAATTTCATCCAACACTCACATCTTAACCTCAGGTGGCAAAATGACCATTTTGCCCCTAGGTCATGAAAATTCCAATTTGACTCCAAATCGATCTTCGAACTCTGAATCACCATTTTAAGTCATTTTGAGGTTTTAAAAATTCTCAATTTCATCTTAAAATATCTATTTGGTCTAGTTCGAGGCTTAATTCAACTTAATTGTACCATTTGGTACATTGCCATTTTTTGACGATTTTTGAGATACCCAAGTAAGCAAACATGCATTCTTATGTAGGAATGGCATAATAAACATATTGAAGAGCCAGGCTTGGTAGCACTACCCCCCTTAAAATAAAATTTTGACCACAAAATTTCATTTACGGAACTCAAAGAAAAGGTAGGGGTACTATTTTCTCATCTAATGCTTAACTTCTTATGTCTTCCCTTTTATAGGGAATTTTGATTTGTTCACCTCATTTACCTCCAATTCAACTCAAGTACTTCACTTATGTCTATTATTATCCTTTAAAATCAGATGAACAGTAACCTTCACAATTATGATCCTTATATCGAGACATCAAGCATGCTTCTATTACTGTCATTAAACTTGAACCATAACTCCATCTCAATCATACCAATTTCAATCGCATTTTATACTTATTTAGGTATACCAATCACTATCTTATTACTTCATTCCATATCAAATTTCTCAACTTTCATTCATTCATCCTATCCTCATACACTATTGTGTAGTTTACGACATCATTAACACGCTATATTCATTCCTGTACATATCCTCAGTGTTAGGAAAGATTAATGGCTTCAATTATTTCCACATACTTCATGTTTACCTTGCATTTAGGAAATTTTAATCTTCTTAATCCTTTTAATCCATCTCATATGGCTTAATCGCACTATAGATTACATTCCCTTAACTATTTCCCCAAAATTCCTTAGATCACCATAAATCGACTTTTGATAAGATTCTTGATCATTACATTATCTATATAACTCATCAAAAATATTGAGTTCAAATCTCGAACCACTAAAACCTTTCTTCATTTTAGTTGAGTACATCACTAACTCCACACATACGTATACACGCACATTCAAATGTCCATATTCCTCATCATGTATACGGGTCTCTGTTTTCAAATGCCCTCAGACTAATTTCATTTTGTTCATTCCCATCCATAACCAAGATTCAATAGAATAATCTTCATAATTCATACAAATTCTCATCATGCCTGTGCATAGTTCCACATCATTTACATACTTATACTCTCTTTTGATCATTTCCAATTATTTGTTTAAGTTTCCTTGTACTATATATCATTGCATCACAATGTCATCTCCATTGAATTATAATTTATTATGCGTGTATGCTTTATAATCCCATTGATGCCTCAAATATTTATCTTAACTTGATCATTGCATCTTATGCAATAACACAATTCCTAAGAGTCATCCTTTTTCCTCGATTATCCTTCATGCCTCTACATTACCTTGTATCCTTCTTGCATTCCGATATTGATTTGTCACTTAAAACTCATACTCATTTGAATCATGTTGCCTCAAGCATTTTAGAATTCTAATTTCCATAATATATTAGGAAAGTTTCATTATCCGACTTCATTATCAAGGTCAACTTCTATCATCTTTTGTTCCACTCTTTTATACGAATATAACATCATTCTTCCTTAACCAATTTACAAATTGTACTTGAAATTACAAGACTTTAAACTAGATTCTGGTCAAGTACGTTTCAATATTAATACTAATATCACTCTCAGCTTATAGCTTCCTTTTTCATAACTACATAACTTAGTGTTTGCTTTCACGAGATCCATGGCAGAACTTGTCTTGAGTATTTCCTTGGGGATATCTATTTTAAACTTATGTCTCACAGTAGGTGATCACTTAACTCGTGACTTAGCCGTTTGGCTCCTTAGCAAATTTCAAAATCACACATCTTATACTCATCTCGTATAATTTATAATTCTTTCTCAAAGGTGTTTAAACATTTTTGAAACACTTAATCACTTATTCGCTCTTCCATACTCCATGTATATCATTTCCATAAAGGCATGCACTTGTTCGCCAAAATATTTACATGCATGCTTAACTACTCATGCTTATACTTATCTCCAAGGGTTTCTAACATACCACATAGTTTACTTGTGTTGTCACTAATCCTTTCTTTTCAACAAAGTCAAGACAAGATTTGTAAATTCTTGTAACAATATTTATAGAAACTCATTTGCTATATCATTCTTGAAATCTTCATTCACACTCTTATCACTTGGTATTGACATCTCTTATCAATATCTCATACATTCATCTAACCTTTCCCTCACTTCCTCTTTAACCTTTTACAAGGTTTACTTTATTTCTTAAGATTTGACTTTAGTCAACATATTATTCATCTTAACACTCCCCTAATGCACTTAAGACTCCCAATAACGAAACTCAACATCAAAACCAATGATCATTTTCTAACTCGTGACTTCAATCTTTATGCAGTTCACAGTTTGCTCATGCTTTCTAGCCATTAGGGGTTCTTAACGTGACAGCGTTTGATAGTCAGTACTATGGCGTTGCAACTGTTTGAATTCACTTTATCCCAGCTACTCTGCTACCTTTAAAGCTACTACCTCAATTATTCACAATCGTGTGGCTTCCCTTTGAGTCTATACCACAATTAGCAAGACTAACTTTCTATCACAAGTGCGCGATCAGAACATTGATTTAACGTATTTATTTTGCCACTAACATTCATATAACTTTACCATAACATTTAGTACTAGTTTGCTTAAGCAAAAATCTCCAAATTTATTCATAGCTACATGTATCTCAGATTGCACACCACTTATCATCAGTCAATAAATCCCACTTGAGAATACTCTTTCCATATTGTATAGTGACTTCACCATATACGTATGACACCACACACATAATTATTCATTGTTTTCTAGTGTTCCACAATTCCTTAGTATTCACAACTACTGGTCTTCTTTGTCTTACAACTCATATACTCTAATCACTTCAACTTAAAATCGTCATGAAATTAATCCACCTGAATCAACCTCTTACGCTTATTTTATTATTAGTTCAAGAGTTTCATGATCATGGAAACTACAATTTACAAAACTAGCTTTTCTATCATATGTACTTTATTAGAACACTAATTTCAACATATTTAATCTACCCTTGGTGGTAGGTCAAAATCATCCCTGTCTCGGTTGTAATCTAGAGGAATCTCTCCTCTGAATATCCGTACGAGTTGGTGGAGATGGAGCAGCTACCGTAGCCTGTCCTAACTGTGGGCAATCTTTCCTAATGTGACCCGACTGACCATAATAAAAACATCGTACAGGTCCTCTACACGGCCCAACATGATATCTCCCACAATTTCTACATCTATCAGAACCTCCTAACTCTTCCCAGAAATAGTCGTCGCAGATATGTTAAATCTCGGAGGCCTTCACTTTGTTTGTGAAAATGGAGGTCGAGAAGATGTTATTGAAACAGTAGTAGTACTTCCTAAAACAGATGAGTCTTTGCCCCTTTTTGGTGGATGACTAGAAGATACACTCAAATTTCTCCTTTTTGGCAACTCAGCTCGCATTCTCCTATTTTCATTCGTAGGCTTCTCAACGTTTAAAGCCATTTGCACCACCTCTTTAGCTACGGTTGCGTCTGACTCACCCATAAACAAAACGCAACCATGTTGCCTAGCCTCTTTAAGCTTATTAGAAATAGAAACATCTAGCACTGGTGGTGGGACAGGAGGTGGGGGTGGTGGTACTGAAGGAGCAGCTGGAGGAACTGTAGGAAAAGTTTGACCAGCCTGAGCTTGGACAACAATAGCAGTAAAAAAGACTGGCAGTGCCTGAACTGCCTCAAGAGGCATGACAGGAATACTAGTAGGTGGCGTAGGAGGTGGAGGATGTGGAGGAGTCTCAGTCTGCTTAGCAGCAGGTGCTGCCCGAATAGTAGATGCAGTTGATTCCCCCTCTATAAGATATAGATGAAGATATTGAGAACGACCTCTTCCCCTCCCAACCGATCTAGTGAGAGGTGGGTGTTTACGTCGAGGAGGCATGATAATTTATAAGAAGGAATAAGGCAAGTTTAAACAACCTCAGGATCTACATGCAAATACATGCATTCTATTCAATCTAACCTAACTTAACTCAAGGCCACAATGACACTGTAAATTTTAAAACAACTTTAAAATAACTATAAACCCAAAAGCTCTGATATTTAAAACCAAAAGCTCTGGTACCACTTGAATTGTCGTGACTCAGAACTCCCATCGAGCCCGTGAAAACTGCCGCGATGTCCCGATAGACATTCATTACCCAAAATGCCAATTGAAACCTCGTAAGGCTTAACATCAGTTTTCTCGCTTCCCCTATGAGTATTAGTTACTAAATTCATGTTTTAAAGTGATATGAACTAATTTCAATTCAAAAACAGCCAAAGAGAAGTTTCAACTACACAGGGGTATTTTGGTCATTTTTCCCAAAAATTTCGGAGCAAGCTAAAATGTAGTATATGAGAGAAATTTACACCTTTCATAACCAAAAATAAGTTTAGATATCTGAAACATTCATTTGAAGTGAAATTATAGCTAATGGAATAAAATAAAAATAATGAATAAAATATTCTAATTTCTCATAAAACAATTTTTATAGAATGTTACGTAAATAATTTTTATAGTGTAAAAGCACAATAAATTCTTACATACAGTAGCACACGTAGCCAAATATTCAAAACATTTAACAATGACATGTGGGCCCCCGAATGACTAAAAGTAATGAAGGCTATGAACCTACAAGTTTTGAGGATGCAAGTCCAACTGTAGCCCTCAATGAAATGAGCTATCTACCAACTATCTTGAGCTTGAAATGGGTGGAAAAGAGCGTGGTGAGATTATATAATCCCAGTGAGTAAAGAAATATCATCTAAAATATCTAGAGCTGAGTAAAGGGAGACAGATAAAAGAGATTAGCATAAAAATGATTCACAGCATTTCAAGCCATTTTTCATTTTAAACAGTTATTTTTCAGAATTGCTAACGTATGTGTGATTTATTTCTCATTCCTGTCGGTACAAAAGTGTTTGAGAAGGCTCTTTGGAAGCGTAACGACACCACAACACCAGCATCAATGTCGGCTATAAGTGAAGAGGTCAATGAGTCTCAAATTAAAACATTCTTGTGTTCGTTAATTTTTTGCTTTTTGCTGGGTTTGTTTGATATGTTCGTGTTTTTTGTTTTCCTTTGCAAATGTTTAGACTGTGTTTTCTTGCTAGTTTAATGGTTTTTAGGGTTAACTCATAGTGGTTTTAGGAGCTTTTGGAGTTTACCGTGTCATGCCATTGTTATTATAGTTAGTTATTGGCGTGTCAGTGTTAGCGTGTGACAACATTTGACTTGATATGCATGGCGTGTCAGCATTAGTGTGTGACAACATTTGACTTGATATGCATGGCGTGTCACAACATTTACTTGATATGCATATGCATGGCGTGTCACAACATTTTACTTGATATGCATGGCGTGTCACAAGATTTTACTTGTTATGCATGGCGTGCCACAACATTTTGCTTGTTATGCATGGCATGTCACAACATTTTACTTGTTATGCATGGCATTTCACAACATTTATTCCTTATTTATATCTTTAATATACGTTGTTGCACATTACGGCTTAACTCACTAGTGCATGTGTGCCATGTTTTACAGATCGCACGGAAACAATATGAAGATCTTAATAGTTTGTTGATCGTGACGAGGAAGAAGTGGGCATTCAACGTCGCAATTAACACCTATTGTAAGTGGTCGCAGCTGCATTATATCACAAAGACTCTCCAACAAAAAAGGGAGTATGATATGACGAAGCATGCATGCTTTGGAACGCTTTTGGAAGTCTATCCGCAAAGGTACTTTTGCACCGGTCTCCTGCATAGCATCATGATTCGCCGGATCACTGAGAGCCAGTCAATGGACCACGAGCTATGGTTTGTCATTGGTAAGAGCATGGCACGGCTATCAAAGCAAGAGTTCTACCTCATCACTGGGTTGAAGTTTGGTCTAATGCCCGATGTGTTCAAAGAACTGTACAAGGTTGCTGCGGACAGAATTCATGCCAGATACTGGAACAGGCAAGAGAGAGTTAAGCTACAAGCTTTGCTTGATACGTTCCGTGGGGGCAACTTCCAACGACCAGAAGACTCGACCAAGATGGCACTCGTCTTGATCGCGAATAACATTTTATTTGGTCAAGACTACGGTAGACAGGTGAGGCCTTGGTTGCTGTCATTGGTGGAGGACATCGACGCTTGGAATGTCTTCCCATGGGGGCACTATGTTTGGAAGTTGACCTTGGACTACCTTTTGAAGTGCCAGACTCAAGCATGGCAAAGGAAACTCGGTTACGCTACAACATTTACGGATTCGCATGGGTGATACAGGTACTATCACGTCACATTTTTCAGTTTTGTTTTGAAAAAATAATTTATGGCTACACTCGTTTATGATTTACGATCTGATAATGGTTACATTTGACTTGCAGTTTTTGGCAATGAAGGCAATTCCAACCATCCAAAAAATAGTTATCCCCTCTGGTCTGAAAGACAACGTCTACCAACAAATGTGCAAATGGGATTACAATCAGAAGCCAAAAGACTTCTACAAGGCATTTTAGAAGTTAGAGTCATCTGAGCATGTGAGTGAACAGTTGCTAACTTTTGCATTATATCTGTATAATAATTTTTCCTATTCGATAATCACAACATTTTATTTGTTTATTTGCAGTTGTGGGCATTGGAGACGTTGGAACAAATCGTGGATGAGGCCAGTCGGGAGTATTTTGTGGACCTTGATGTCCCGTTATCAGAGGGCCACCAGTACGTGCTAATAAGGCTTATGGAGGATTGATCAGATTGGGGCTTAGATGTGAGGCAAAAAAGGATAAGCTTGAAGGAGAAAAGAGCCTTTGGTGGCACGAAGCGGACGCGTACCACTGCTGCTTTAGTTGATGAGCTGTCGAGCCTTGAGTTGATGGACCAAGAGGACGACCATGGTCAAGGTAGTGAACAGCCGGTAAGGACAGTTCTAACAGTTTTGTGTTCTCCAATTCCATATGTGATTATCAAATAACATATCTGTGTTTACAATTGGACCATGCGCCGGTAGCTCCAAAACCACCCACCTATCTTTCTCAAATGCACGGTGGAAACGACTCTTCTATAAGATCAGTTTTAACGGTTTGTATTCTACATTTCCACATATGTTTATTGAGTCACATAGTAATTTTTGTTATTTCAGCTTACGGAAGTGACGATAGGTCCTCAAGCACCAATTGGTCCGGCTCTACTGCAAACTGCTACCAAGCCACAGTTAATGATATTAAAGTTGTAATGGTTAATGTTCAACAATTCCATATATGGTTATTAAATAACATAGTTATATATGTTATTGCAGTTAACCAAGTCTAGAAGAGTTAATGACGGAGTAGTCACTACCTGCCAACAGCGACAGATCAAGCACAAACATGAAAAAGAGATGTTGGAGCTGAAGGCTTCAATTCAGTCATTAACTCTAGCAATGCAGATACTTGAGGACCGTATCGTTGCTTGAATTCTTGACGACCTTAAATCACAAGTACATTATTCTATCTTCGCTTGTATTTTAGTGGTTTACGTTTAGTAACTCTTTAGAATGTGTTTTCATGTTGGTTTGATGATTTTTTAGGTTAAGTGGTAATGGTTTAACTAGCTTTTTATGATTAGCGAGTCAGGACATTTGTATTATAGTTAGTTATTGGTGTGTCAGCAATAGCGTGTGACAACATTTTACTTGTTATGCATGGCGTGTCAGAACAATTTACTTCTTATGCATGGCGTGTCAGAACAATTTACCTGTTATGCATGGCATGTCACAACGTTTAACTTGTTATGCATGGCGTGTCAGAACATTTAGCTTGTTATCCATGGCGTGTCACAACATTTTGCTTGTAATGCATGCCGTGTTAGAACATTTTGTTTGTTATGCATGGTGTGTCACAACGTTTTACTTGTTATCCATGGCATGTCACAACATTTTACTGGTTATGGTTTGTGGTATTTTATGACCTAACTAACGATTTTTCCCATTTTGTAGAGAGGTCCTTCATCTCACGGTGCTGGTGGTGGAGCACGATGATGCTGATGATGGGCAGCATCATGAACTTGGTGTTCACATTCACGATGACGTTCTTGGTGCTAGCGGAGAGCACGTAACTCATGTCGATGACGTTGTCAATGAAGCTGTGGTAGGGGATGTCACCTTTCAATCAGATGATGCTGAACGAGAGCATGTTCCTCTGCCCAAGTCCATTATCGATACATCTACTAGAAGGGAGGGAGACCTTGACTCAGTCGTGGCTGAAGGAGAACTTCTTCCTCCGATCGAAGCATTCGTCAAGGCAATAGCAAGAGCTATGGTGGTTTATCATCAGAGCCTTCCTGATGCAGTTGAGACACAGTCGTCGTCACCAGAGTCATCTGCTATCCATCATGGTGTAGTAGAAATTTCAGACCAAACTGAGCCGGCACGGCTGAAAATGGTGAGCAAATATATGGCAAGTCCACAAGTCGACCCCTCAGTGAGTCGTCGAGATGTGAAGGATACAATCATAGAAGCCTACGAAACTTTCAAGAAAGACAAGTCCTCAAGGCAAGCTCTTAAATAAAATTGCAAATATTGTTTTTTAATGAAACATTAATCCACCAATACTTATAAAATTTATTATGTTACATATGTAGGTGTAACGTTGGCATTTTAGGGGATCAAGGGGCTGACTTTTTCATAACCGTAGAGATCCCAATGAGGAAATGACAAGTGAACATATCAATGCATGCCTCAGCATACTCTGTAAGCAGATGACAGGGTCGAAGTCGATGCTGTACACTACCCATGCATGCGTGGTTGACACGACATTCTTCGTAAGTTTATTTGAAAATTGTTCAATTCTATAACTACTAAGTTTTTGATTGCATGAAGTGTAAGCTAATGTTTACATGTTTCACAGTACACCATCCATATACTACACATGGCATTTCCAACAGAAGATGCCCGGGCCACAATGCAAATTCCAGATGAGTTGCAGGGGTACGTGGAGGGTGAAAGGTCGACATATGGCAAAAAATGGGAAGATGGGATTTTTTCCTCGTGCCTTGCAACGTAGGTGGGCATTGGGTGGTTATGAAGATCGACTTGGTGAGGTGGACGATCAAGGTGATGGACTCTGCAAGATCTTCGGATGCTAAGGATAACAAAGTTCGTATGGCCTAGATGACACCCTTGACGACAATGATGCCAATCATCTGCCACCAAGTCGGTTATTTCAACAAAGCACGTCGGAAGAGACGGGTTTTGATGCTGATGCCATTCGATATTCATTTGCCAAAAGCTAAAGTGCATCAACAGAATGATAGTGTTAGCTGCGGTATGTTCATGATAGGGTACATGGACAATATTTTACAATCGGAACAGATCGGAGTTAAGCAGAATATTATTGGCAAAATGCATCGGCAATAGGCTCTAGAAATTTTTTCCAATAGTTGTGAGAGCGAACCCTGAACATATCAATCCTTGTTTGTACATTTTTTTTGTATACAGAATTATTTTTATACAATTAATTTTATACATAATTTTTTTGTATACACAATTTATTTTATACAATTCATTGCATATAGAATTAATTCTTTTTGTATACACAATATATTTTATACAATTAATTTTATACACAATTATTTTTTTTGCCTATACACAATTAATTGTATACCAAGAATTTTTTTTCTTTTGTATACACAATATATTTAATTTGATACATAGTCGCAAGAAGTCAGTGTGTGACCCCATAAATCTACTACCAGTCAGTGTGTCCCCACATACATCTACTTGAACTTAGCGTGTCACCCCATAAATCTGCAACAAGTCAGCGTGTCACGTCGTAAATCCACTAGCACTTAACGTGTCAACCCAGCGTGTTAGAACAATTGGGTCATGCCGTGTCATGCCATAAATCTGCAGATACTCAACGTGTGACGCCATAAATCTGCTTCCACGTTACTACACCAAGTCAACCGTGTCACGCCATAAATCTGCTTGCACTCAATCTGTCACAACTGTGACACGGCAGGGTTCAGAATTTATGGCACGCCATGGTTAGAATATGTGACACGACTGTGACACGCCATTGCTTTAACAATTGACATGCCATGGTAACCGTTTGGACTTCCACTAAATTTATAAAAAAAAAGTAAGCAGTTAACGTGGTAACCGTTTGGACTTCCACTTAATTAATTTATAAATGAAATGAATAAATGAGAATATTATAAGGCCATTTTTCATTTTAAACACTTATTTGTCAGAAGTCCTACCGTCTGTGTAATTCATTTTTCATTCCTGCCGGTACTGGAGTGTTCGACAAGGCTCTTTGCAAGCATAAGGACACCACAGTAACAACAACAATGTTGGTTATGAGTGAAGAGGTAAGTAGTCTCAAATTAAAACATTATTGTGTTCGTTAATTTTTTTCTTTTTGCTGGGTTTGTTTGATATGTTCGTGTTTTTTGTATGTTTTGTTTTGCAAATGTTTATACTAGGTTTTCTCGCTGGTTGGATGGATGGTTTTTGGAATTAAGTCATAGTGGTTTTACTGGTTTTTGGTGTTTACCGTGTCACGACATTGTTATTATAGTTAGTTATTTGTGTGTCAGTGTGACAACATTTTACTTGATATGCATGGCGTGTGACAACATTTGACTTGTTATTCATGGCGTGTCACAAAGTTTTATTTGTTATGCATGGCGTGTCACAACATTTTACTTGTTATGCATGGCGTGTCACCAAGTCTAGGGAGTTGTTACACAATTAACACATGAGAAGTATTGCATAGACACTTGAGTGAGGTACCAAATGCACTTCTCATGGCAGGTCATGCTCAGTGAACTCACTCTCCCATGGCAAGCACCCACATGTTAGTTCCAAGTATCTCTATACTTCAACCTATGACAACGATTGATTACTTCACAAGTAGGGAAGATAACATGTGCCGATCTTTGAGCATTATTGATGCCCTACCCCAAAAATACTATGATCATGAACTTTTAGGATCATTGCTTTGATGCATAAGGATCTGATAATTGTATCCCAATACAATTCCTTTACAAGGCATATATAGTTCCATGGGCTTAATATACATAAGTAAAAAAAGTAATTAAACCAAACACTTATGGACAAAAAACTATTGGTCCCGATAATATGTGCTAGAGAGAGGCTGAATAGCACAATTTGGCTCTTGACGAGATTAGAAACTAATTTCTAATACTTAAGAAAACAAAACAGAGTATAAAATGCACAATAATTTAGAGTGGTTCGGTCCAAGACCTATATCCACTACCTTGATTATCCAACCAAGGATTTTCCCACGAATCCACTATGGACCAGTGAAATTCACAAGTTTTCACCAATCTTTACAATGGCTTTTACCAAGTTCAGCCAAAAACCTTTTACACTAGTTTTTCACGGGCTAAACTAAAACCCAATGCGATTTTCCAAGGCTCAACCATAACCTTTAACAATCAAGCTATCCCAAGCTTGAACAACCCCTTAGACTAACTCATTCACTCTAAAAATACAAGGGAAGTAATAAAAAAGTACCTATGATCACTTATTTGATCTAGATGGTACAAGATGAAGTGTTGAACTCTATCACAAAGATTAACGTTTAAGTGCAATAAGGTGCAGTGAAGCTTTTCTGGTTTTTTCTACTTTCTATGGCTCAATTGTCATTCAAGGCTTCATAAAAACTTGCTTCTCATTGTTGGAAGACCCTTTTATACTTGGAAATGCAACTCTGATGGCAGTTTGACAATTTATGGTCGTTGGAAATAGTTGAGGATGAGTTCTACCCGTTAATCTATGTTGTAGTGCTCTGGTTCAAATTGTAGATAGAGAGCTCTTAGTCGACTGACTTGGTTGACTAAGTTGGTTTTGTTTCTAGTTTGCAGATTCTGGAAGAGAGCACTTAATCGACTAAGTTGGTTGACTAAATTGGTTCTGTTTCTCAAACTCTTCAGCCCGCCATTTTTCCAATTTGAAATATTGTCAACCAATGTTCTTCCTTGTTTCACCAATAAGCTTCCTCGTTATTTAGTTAAATCATGTTGATTTTATCCCTCTTTTTCTTTCAAAAATACTCTTTGAAGAGTTAATAAATTAACTTCATATATTAATTTCCTACACACTCAAGTAAAGGTATTAGACACAAATAAATGGGAATGTTTTATTATCATCAAAAACTAATGGAGCCAACAATCTCCCCCTTTTTGATGATGACAAAACACTCATTGATTAACAACATAGTGTCATTTTAATTCTTTTTAGTTTTTTGCAAAAATTGAGGATTGCTCCCCTTAAGTATAAGCTCCCCCTTAGTGTGTGCATATTTTGCTTATTTTATTTCAGCCAATTTTATTCTCGTCATATAGAAAATGATATTGTACATTTAGAGTATACATATGTTCAGCAACATAGGGTGATTTGCAGCAAGTAAGTATTAGCAAATCATCATTAAACTTTCAGCTTTAAGTGTTGATAGATTTTCATCACTATTCCAGTAGTTGTCAATAGTTTATTGATTTTAGATTTTGTTCACTTCATTTATGTTTTAATTTATATACTATTCATACCATCTATATCTATTTTCAAACAAAAATTATTCACAATACCATAACAAAAATCCTTTATCAGCATGTAAATCAATATCAACATAGCACTAGCAGATTTTGTTCATGACAGTCAAAATACAAAAATAGCAAAATATCAGTAGACTTCAATTTTTAGCAATTAAGCAACAGTCATATCAGCATTTATTTTTCACATACAACCACATAAATAACAGAAGTAAAATTGAGTGTTTAATTGCCACCAAGGCACAAATAACAGTTAACCAATAAGTATTTCAAAACTACCCCTGGACTATTTTTGCTTCCTAACTCCAATTTTTCTAAGTTCATTCATCTTTGATTCTGTCTTCTTTCCTTTCCTAGGTTCCTTCCTAGTTCCTCTACCCTAACATTTTTTTTTCAATTATTCTTTAGTTCCTTGTTCTTGCACCCATTCTATTCTACTCCCCTTTTTGTTAGCATCAAAGGGAGGGGCTTCTATTCATCTGATGTGTTAGAGGGTGAGGACTTAGTGTTGTAGAAAGGATTGAGAGGAAAAGGAAAGGGCTCTCGGAGAGGTAATGACTGTCTTGGGGAAGGTTCTGGTGAGGACTTGCTTGAGACAAAGATTTGAGAGGAGGCTGAAACTGGTCTAGATTTCTTTGCCAACTTGGAAGACTTTTTTCTTTTGAGAAAAGCTGTCTTGGTGGCCATAGTCTTCTTGCCTTTGGTTGGTAGTTTTGCCTCAGTTGGCGGTGCTGTAGTGGCCTTAGCTTTCCCTGCTTTTGTCTTTACTCTGACAGCTAATACAGATTTTTTTTCTTTTTTTACACCTTCACCAGCCTTTTGAGTTTCTGTCCTGGCAGTGTCCTTTTTAGCTTCTCCCACCTTAACCATGTGGTGGAAGATATCCATGATGGAGACTTCTTCTGAGTTTTGAGGATGCCTAGTGTTTCTCTATCTTTGAATCATTTTTGCTTTGAGGTTCAAGGGAGGTTGTCTTGGTTGGTTGATCAACCCCTTGGGGAGAGTCTTTAGTCTGCAGAGCAAGATTGGCAAATTTGTAGGTGGAACCTTCAGCCTGAATGCTAGAACTTCCAACATGAGGAGCTGATTTTCTGCTGACTTAGTTGAACTTTCAGTACCTTGTTGTACAGGTGTAGTGGTGGATGTGGTAGAACTATCTGCAACCACAGGTTTAGATGGCATGTTTTCCTTTTCCTTCAGCTTGTCTTCCAACTCAGTGATTTTGTCTTCCATTTTTTGTAGCTTCATTCCTTGGTCAGTCAGCTTACCATCAATCCTCATGAGCAAATTAAAAATCACTTCATTTGAAAATCTAAACGGAGCTTTTTCAAGCTGAGCAGGTAAGTTGTGTTCTTTTCTTGGACCAGTCTTGAAGGTTTTAATGAACCTTTCTCCATCAAGTACATACCCTATTTTAACTAAGCTGCCATATTGAATAGCTTGATATCTGGTTTTTACCAAGTCCATATCATACCTCTTTGCCCATATTCCCTTCTTCTGCACAGGTGATGTAATCACATTCCCATACGGCAAATTTACCTTATCAATTCTGCAGGCACTTCTCATTTTCTCAATCATAAATCTTTCCAAATTCAGAGACACTCTATTGAAAGCATACTCCATCAGCCAAAGGTCCTGGAGGCTGATGTAGCTAAGGCTTCCACTTCTGCCTTGTATATTTGCTACTATGAAATAGTGTAGAATTCTGATATGAGGGCTGGTTATCAAACCAGAATTACTTTTTGAAGAATATTTTTCTTTCTTTCTAGTGATGATCTCTAACAATGAAGATGGATCATATTTATCAAGCAGTTCAAATTCACCTTCTTCAAACTCTATTTTCAGCAGGTTTCCTAAATCCTCAGCAATCATAACAAACTCTTTTCCATTTAGATAAACATTCAAACCATCTTCTACATAATCATCAGAATCTATAAATTCCTTTCCTTTCAAATCAATTTCAGAATAAAACTCTTTGACTAGACTTGGACTGTAAGATCTATTCTTAAAAGTACTGTAGCTTTTTAGTTTTAGTTCATCAAAGTAATTAGATAGACTGGTTTGGATTTCTACATTTGCCTTAAAAATCTTCCAGTTAAAGAATTTTCCACAAGAGATTGGTGCATTCTCGATATTTTTGAATCTATACTCATGTAACTTATTCCTAAATTTTGAAGAAGAAGAACTGGTACCTTTGTGGAGTGAGGGCTCTGTTTCTTTCTTCTTGCCAATTTTCTGCTTATTTTCTCTAAGTTTCTCGGATATATCTTTCACTGAACCAGGCATGATTTTTAGTTTTTTCTTCACACTTTCAGTTCCTGTTTCTTTCTCCATCGGCCTTTTCCCTTTCTTCTTTTCTGATATCTCTTTACTCTAAGATGTTCTAGCCATGTTGGTTGCAAAATTTTCTAAGGGTTTGAGTTTGTTTCGAAAGCAAACAGGGAGATTTAGGTTTTTGTTTTTAGAGCAATGGGTTTCAGGGGAGAGAGAAGGAGAGGCAATCGACAGTTATTACCAAAAAAAAACTCCTCACCTTTCTTTTAAGTGCTACCCTATTTTGTTTCTTTATAATTTCAAACTTCCCTCTAAATTTTGGTTATTTACCTTTGACAGTTTTTTCTTCATTCCTTTTGCACCTGGTAAACCTAAATTTTTACCACATTTTCCTCTTCTTTCTCTAAAACTCACTAAGTCTTATTATTTAAGGCTATCAGACCACTCTTAGTTGATTGAGAAATCCTTAGTCGACTGAAAACAGTTTGTTTACTATGTGAGAGCTTAAGGCTTTATAATTCCTTCACACTAATCATCCCTAAATTTCTTCCAATCTCACAGAATTTATCTTCACTCAAAGGTTTGGTAAAAATGTTTGCTAATTGATGCAAAGTATTCACAAATTCTATCTTAATATCATGTTTCACTACATGGTCTCTAATAAAATGATGTCTAATTTCAATGTGCTTTGTCCTAGAGTGCTACATAGGATTTTTTGATATATTGATTGCACTTTTGTTACCACAGTATATTGGTACATTATGCATAGTTATGCCATAGTCTTTTAATTGTTGCTTGATCCAAAGGATATATGCACAACAGCTACCTAATGATACATATTCAGCCTCTGCTGTAGACAATGCCACTGAGTTTTGCGTTTTGCTAGACCAAGACACAAGCATCCTTCCTAAAAATTGGCATGTTCCACTAGTGCTTTTCCTATCTATTCTGCTGCCAGCAAAGTCAGCATCTGAATATCCAACTAAGCTGTCTATGAGTTGAGTCTCTAAAGTACCATATTCCTAGTTCTTGAATGTCTATGAGGTATCTAAAAATTCTCTTAACAACTGTTAGGTGCGATTCTTTAGGTTGTGACTGAAATCTAGCACACAAGCACACACTAAATTGAATATCTGGTCTACTTACTATTAATTAGAGAAGAGAGTCGATCATACCTCTATAGAGCTTTTGATCTACATCCTTAACTTTTTCATCTAAGTCGAGTTTCGTGGATGGACTCATTAGTGTAGAAATTGATTTCAGCTTTAGCATATCAAATTTCTTCAGCATATCATGAGTGTAACTTTCTTGGTTGATGAAGACTCCCTCCTCACTTTGTTTGAGTTGAACACCAAGGAAGTACTTCAACTCTCCCATCATACTCATTTCAAATTCACCTTGCATTTCCTTAGCAAAGTTCTTGCACAAAGCCTCATTAGTTGCACCAAATACAATATCATCCACATATATTTGCACAACAATTAAATCATTTAGATATCTCTTAATGAACAATGTAGTATCGATGCTGCCTCTATCATACCCTTTCTCAACTAGAAATTTTGAAAGCCTTTCATACCAAGCTCTAGGAGCTTGTTTCAATACATATAAGGCTTTATGAAGTTTGAAAACATGGTCAGATTTTTCAAAGTCTTCAAAACTAGGTGGTTGTTCTACATATACTTCCTCTTGAATTAGTCAATTTAAGAATGCACTTTTGACATTGATTTGGAACAATTTAAAATTCATGAAACATGCAAAAGCTAGCAACAACCTTATAGCTTCAATCCTAACAACCGGAGCAAAAATTTCATCATAATTTATTCCTTCTTTTTGGTTGTATCCTTTTGCTACCAACCTAGCTTTCTTTCTAAGTACATTTTATTACCCAACTACCTTCTTTCTAAACACCCATTTTGTACCAAGATTAGGGTGATTTGAAGGTCTAGGTACCAATGACCATACATAACTCCTTGTGAATTGATCAAGTTCTTCTTGCATGGCCATTATCCAACTTTTCTTTTTTTCAGCTTCTTCAAAGCTTTTAGGTTCAATTTGAGATATAAAAGTTGAAAACTCACAAGTTTCTCTAGTTGCTTTCCTAGTTTTAACTCCTTGAGAAACTCACCAATTATTTGGTCTTGTGGGTGATC
The DNA here is from genome assembly GCF_053813885.1 of Theobroma cacao. NCBI lineage: Eukaryota > Viridiplantae > Streptophyta > Magnoliopsida > Malvales > Malvaceae > Theobroma > Theobroma cacao. The sequence continues at coordinate 32,206,726 of NC_142645.1, forward strand.
TTTCACAAATCTCCAACTCCTTGGTAGATCAATGCTGATTTTCTGCTCTTTACAGATTTTCTAGAGGTGGAGTTTCATCTTCTTTTCTAGGTTAGCTTTCTTCATTATTTTTGTTGTTTTCTAAGCTCATTTCCTCCATTTGTTTTTCTAGGACTTCTACATCATCATCATAATCATGAACTTCTTTTTGCAATGCATTTGACTCATAAAAAACGACATGAATTGTTTCTTCAACAGTCAAGGTCCTTTTGTTAAAAACTCTATAGGCCTTTGAGTTTAAAGCATATCCTAAAAATATTACTTCATCACTCTTTACATCAAACTTCCCAAGGGGTTATTTTCCATTGTTCAATGCAAAGTATTTATAGCCAAAGCTCCTAAGGTGAGAAATATTTGGTTTCCTACCTTTCTAAAGTTCATATGGAGTCTTTGAAATTAAGGGTCTTATTAAGACTCTATTAAGAATATAAGCCGTTGTATTTACTGCCTCAGCCCAAAGATATTTAGGTAGGTTGTTCTCACATAGTAGGGTCCTAGCCATTTCATTCAAGGTTCGATTTTTCCTCTCTACAACTCCATTTTGCTGTGGTGTTCTAGGTGCAAAAAAATTGTGATCCAACCCCTTTTCATTGTAAAACTTTTCAAACTCATCATTTTCAAATTCTCCTCCATGATCACTCCTTATGCTAACTATGGCTAGTCTTTTTTCATTTTCTACTTTCTTACAATGACTTAAGAATGCCTGTAGAGCATCATTCTTATGAGCAAGAAAATACACCCAGGTATATCTAGAATAGTCATCTACTATAACAAAGCCATAAGATTTTCCTCCTAAGCTAGTTGTGCTTATTGGACCAAATAAATCAATATGAAGCCATTCAAGAGGTCTAGATGTTGACACAGTTTCCTTGGACTTGAAGGATGTCCTAACTTGTTTTCCTAGTTGGCAAGCATCACATATCCTATCGTTTTCAAATTTTAACTTAGGTAGTCCAGCAACAAGATTCTTCTTAATTAATTTTGACATAGTATGCATGCTCATATGTACTAATCTCCTATGCCATAGCCAACTATCATTTTTAGCATTTGCAACAAGACATACTTCACTATTACTTCAAGATTTTCAAGAAAAATTACATACATATTCTTCAATCTATTTCCTATAAATGAGATTTTATTTGTACTCATATCTATCACTTCACACTTAGTTGAATCAAAGCACACTCTAAATCCTTTATCACATAATTGACTAATAATTTGTAAATTATGCTTTAAGCCTTTAACCAGCAACACATGACTAATTTGAGTTTGGAAATTCTTACCAACCGTACCTATACCATGAATTCTTCCTTTTGAATTATCTCCAAAGGATACGGTTCCTCCCTTTCTCTTATCCAGTTGAGCAAACAGCATTTCATATTCTGTCATGTGTTGTGAACAACCATTATCCAAGTACCAAGGCTGTTTCCTCTTGAGTTAAGCTTTTGAACATGTCTCCTTTAAGTCCAGCTCAACCTACAAAACAAAATTTTAGTTTTTCTTTATAGGAACCCATACTTTGATGGGTCCTTGAGTGTTAGTTGCAACAAAGGATCCTTTAGGAACCCAGATTTTCTTAACTTTCTGCACTGTTCTTTTCTTAAAATATTCATATGATAAATGACTATGTTTACCACAATTATAACATCTAGATAATGTTTTAGCTGAATTTTTATTGTGGTATACATCTCTTTTTGAGGATTCATTTTTCAAACATTTAAGAGCTATATTTTCATCAAAAGTTATTTGCAAAGCTTCAGACTTGTTTTCCAGCTCTCGTTTTAAAACCTCAAAGTCTGTTTTTGAGTGTTCTAACTCAATTTGTAAAATATTTCTTTACTCAAAAACAGAAGTAAACTCTTGTTTGATTTGTTCCAAATCATTTTCAAGAAATGTAGCCTTTTTCTTTAATGACTTGTATTTTGAAAAAAGTTTTTCAAATTCATCATAAAGGCACTCATACTCATCCTGTAAATCATCATAAGAATTAATGTAGGGGGATGAGGGTACCTCTATTTCATCTTCTTGTGCCATTAAACTGATGTTTGCTCTTTCCTTAGATTTTTCATCATCAATTTCAGAGCTTGATATCTGACTGTCCGACCATGCAGCAGCCACCATTGCTTTCTTGGATTTTTTATTTTTCTTGGGGGTTTCATCTTTCAACAATGGACATTCAAACTTGAAGTGACCAGGTTACTTGCATTCGTAGCAGATCATCTCCTCTTTTTTGTTGGAGTCATTTTTGTTCCTTATTTTCCATGAAGCACATTGGTTTTTCCTAAAACCTCTCCTAGTTAGCCTTTGATTTCTTCTACTCATTAGCTTTCTGAATTTTCTTGCAACTATAGCTAATTCTTCATCATCATCACAGGAAAGCTCTTCCAACTCTTCTTCAAGGATGTTGACTTTAAGTGTAATGCTCTTTTTCTTTTCCTTTGCTTTTCTTCAGTCTTTTTCTTTTTCTTTCTTAAGCTCCAACTTATGAGTGAGAAAAGAACCACAAATCTCATTGAGAGTGATGATGTTCAGATCTTTAGCCTCTCTAATGACAGTCACTTTTGGTTTCCAAGATTTTGGTAGGCATTTAAGCAGTCTCTTAACTAATTCATGTTCAGGGATAAGCTTGTCTAGCTGATTTAATTTATTTTTAATGTTTGTAAACCTATCAAACATATTGGTGATGTCTTCACTAGGCTCCATTTTGAACATTTCATAACTATGTGTTAAAAGAGTAATTTTGGACTCTTTACTTGAGAAGTCCCTTCATGGATTATTCTAAGTTTTTCCCACACTTGTTTAGCTGTTGTACAGCTTGAGACTTTATTAAATTCAATGGGAGTCAAGGCACAATGTAATGTGTTGATGGCCTTAAAGTTTATTTGAACTTTCTTAGTTTCAGTCTCAATCCATTCAGACCTTGACTTGGGCATCAACTCATTTGTCACTACATTCACGGTTGAGGGCATAAAGGTTCTGTTTTTGGTTTGTAGATTCTGGCAAAGAGCACTTAGTCGACTGACTTGGTTGACTAAATTTGTTATATTTTTTAAACTCTTTAGCTCGCCATTTCTCTAATTTAAAATTTAGTCAACCAATGTTGTTCTTTGTTTCACCAATAAGCTTCCTCCTTGTTATTTAGTTACATCTTGTTGATTTTATCCCTTTTTTTCTTTCAAAAATACTCTTTGAAGAGTTAATAAATTAATTTCATATATTAATTTCTTGCACACTCAAGTGAAGGTATTAGACACAAATAAATGGGAATGTTTTGTTATCATCAAAAACTAATGGAGCCAACAAGAACTACCTCAATGTTATTATGAATAACAAAATGTCATACATGAATATCTCAAAATTACAATTCCCATACAACCACAGATTGGCTTGTAGGGCTTGTACTAACGAGTGGTTCTTATGATAGGAATAGATTTATTTCTGTTACCTTTGAAAAGTACTGTAAAAGCCCAATGCCTGAAAAGGGATTTGATGTTAATGATGGTAGTGATGGAGTTGGATCTAAATGCATTGATGTATTTGTGTAAAACATGTATTTCAAAAATTTTCTTTTATAAAGGAACCAAGCAATCCAATTACATAAACGAAAAAACACGTCATTCATATTGCAAGTTACATAATCACATCCTAACAAATAAGAATCTATTAATGTATGATAAAACATGCCTTTTATTTCAAGATTCTTATTTTCAAATAGCACCACACCAATAATTGATTTCTCAACCAAACAAGCTTGCCACTTCTTCTTCAAGAATGCTTTCAACTTGAACCTTAGGTGCACAAGGTGTGGAATGCTAAACTACAAGATGGCATATGATTTTATCGCATTTTTTGTCCTAAAAATTATTGACTATTTTTCTTTTAAGAAGTTAACCAAGAATGGGAGAGAGGTACGACAAAGTTATGAAGTGGAGGAGGAGAGAAGTAATGACTAAAACTTTTTCAAGAAAGATACGTACGTTTCTTTTCCTCCAATCTCTTCTCATTTAATTAAAACTCTTGTCTCAAAGGTTTAACCAAAACCAAATACCTTTGAATCAATCTTGACCATCCATTTAGAGCGATAGATGCATCAAACATGTTCCATAATTATCAAAATTAAAATTCTTTACTCAAAAAGAATTAATAATAAATAAAAGAGTGATAGTTAAACATGAAGTCTATTTTTATCAACTTGGATGTCTAGATTCATTTTACAAGAATCCTCCTAGCATTATCTTAATTTAAGACAGCTCTTGTCTTTAATTAATTCAAAACATTTTATCTTGTTTAAATTGAGACAAACATGTTTTCTTGTTTAGATTAAGACAAAACTTATTTTTCTTATCTTAAATTAAGACAAACATGTTTTTCTTGTCTAAATTAAAACAAACACGTTTTCTTGTCTAAATTAAGACAAACATGAAACATGTTTTCTTGTCTGAATTAAGATAAACATATTTTCTTGTTTAAATTAAGACAAACATGTAAAAACTGCCATTTTGCACACAAATTTAATTAATCAAATAAAACAAGCATTCCAACTTAAACAAGTTGAATTCTAAGTGGGGAATCTATTTGGACATAGATAGTCCAAGCTCCAATAAATTTAGAAATATTCTTAATCTCATTAAGATAATTCACGGTTATTAATCATAAAATCACTCCACAATAGATTCATGGTTGCACTCTTGGATTAAGTATAATTACAGGAAATGATTCAATACTTGATATTCATTATTAGTTTTCCAATTGCAAACCTTATATTGTGAACCCTTATAACCATCCAATGACAAAAGGTTAAATTACCGTTTTACCTTTTATGTCAATTTTGTCCCTTAGTCTCAAATTTCATCCAATTAGTGATGCAATACTGTAGATATAATCTTTTGAGCCTCAAGATGTGATGAGTAGCTAATTCATCAATCCCCTGGGCTTAAATTAATCACCAATCTTCCTGAAATCACTAGAAGTGATGTTAACGCTATGAACTCCACTATTTTGATATATGTTCCTAGATGTTCACTTTGATTATATTCCCAACATAGGGAGTCTAAATCAACACTTTATGAAGATCATGCCCATGGTTTATCAAAGATTATAAGGAGATAAAACATGAGTCCACTATGCATCAAGATTTCAATTCTACTATAAGCAAATATATAAGTGCGCGATCAAGATATAAGCAACAGTTAATCTTAAATTTGATTCTCATGTGATTTCAGTTCATGTTACAGTGTCATTACTCGAAATCAACCATTTCGATGATTTAAGACACATTATTCCCTTAAAGTGAATCACATTCATTTCATTGGAAGTAATTTGGACACTGCAACCTTATCACAATAAAGTCTCAACTTTATTATATGGTTGTGAATAATTTTTAGATTCAATTAAAATGCATGTTTCCTTTGTAGAGCTCTTCGTACAAATGTATTTTAATATCTTAATAGAATCATGGTACCTTAATAACTAGATAATGGATGCTTACTTAAAACAAACTCTTCATCTTATTATCAAAATGTGCTTTCATTATGAATAAAGTAAATGAAATTAAACATGAGAATATACATGCTTTCCAGGGAACCATATTCTCAAATTCCTAACAATCTCCCTCTTACCCTATAGCAAGTATGACATATCCCTCATTTCAAAACCTTTTAAGTGACCATCGACACTCTTTTGTGTTCGAGCCTTTGTGAATGGATCAACGACGTTTTGCTCTATTGGAATTGTTTTCACAAGTGCTTTTCCACATTGTATGATCACTCGAATGAGATGATACTTCCTCTTAATATGTTTTACTGCTCTATGATTTTGAGGTTCTTTTAAGTTAGCCACTACTCCATTGTAATCACAATAAAGTGTAATGGGCTTGTTCGCATTTGAAATTATTTCAAGGTCCAAAAGGAACTTATAAAGCCATACAACTTCCTTTGCTACTGGACAAGCCCCAACATACTCTGCTTCCATAGTAGAGTCCACAATACAAGATTGCTTTACACTCCTCCAAATTATGGCTTCTCCTCCTATGATGAAAATAGATCTTGATGTTGATTTCTTAGAATCAACATTAGACTGAAAATCTAAATCTATCTAGCTTGTTACTAGAAGGTCATTTGTAGAATAGACAAGCATGTAATTCTTTGTTCTGCAAATATATTTAAAAAAGCACTTTACTACAATCCAATGCTCTTTGCCTAGTTTTGACTAAAATCTACTAACCAGTTCAATTGCATAACAAATATTCGGCCTAGTGCACAACATAGCATACATGAGACTTCTAATAGAAGATGCGTATGGAATCCGTCTCATGTTTTCAACTTCCTCTATAGTTTTAGGTGACATCTCTTTAAAAAGTTTGATTCTATGTCTAGAGGGCATAAAACCCTTCTTGGAATCTTACATAGCAAACTTGGCCAAAATCTTGTTTATGTAGGACATTTGACATAATGCTATCTGTTTGTTCTTACAATCCCTTAAAAGTTTGATCCCTAGAAAATAACTAGCTTCTCCCAAATCCTTCATATTGAATTGTTGGTTCAGCCAACCTTTAACTATTGATAACATTCCTACATTATTCCTAATGAGCAAATGTAATACCCCGTACTTTCATATGGTGGCTAATAAAGCTTATCAGATGCCAATTGAGGTTAATTAGAATGTTTAACAGTAATGAAAAGTGAAATGAATAGTTTGGGGAAAAATATCTTGCACGCGAAGAAATAATAATTAAATAAAAATATTTTTATTGAGGATGAATTAGCGAGATAAAAAGTGATTTAGAAGTGAATCGGGGCATAATAAGACATTTTGGGTGCCAAGGAGACACGTGAAAAATTTTAGAGTAAAATAATATATTATTAATAACATAATATTTAAAATATTAATATTTTATTTAGTGTCAAAATTTTCCACGAAGAAGGAGTATATGGTCAATATAAGTGGTGGAGAAGAAAAACGAGGAAATTTTGGAGAAAAATGACGTTAATGGGGCCCGTGTGGCTTTATTAAATAAAGCTAGCATGGGTAAGTAAATATATAAATATTATGGTGATACTGTGTTGAACTATAAACTTGATATTTTATTGGTACAAGTGTTAAGGAAGAAAAATAGGAAGAAATTGGAATTAAAAGATTGTGGGAGGACTTAATTAAAAACAGTGAAAACCTTGAAGGGCAAAATGGTAATTTTACCATTAGTTTGGTCAAAGCTTTCAAAGGGAGCTTTGACCCTTCATCCTTATCCCATGGCCGGCCATCATGTCCAAGGCATTATCTTCCTTCTTCTTCTCTTCCCAACACCATTTTCATCCTCCACCATAAAAATCAAGTTCTTTCCATTTTTTTCCCTTCCTTTCTTTTCATTTCTTTTCTTTTCTTACTTCTTTCTTCTCCTAACTTCTTGGGCACCAAACCTGCAACTTCTAACTCCATTTTCCAGCACAACTAAACCCTAGGAGAAAGAAGGAAAAAATCTCTCTTTCTTTCCTTTATTTTCGATTTCTACTCCATTATCACCAACACTTGAATTTTCAACTTCAAACCTCCATTTTTAAGGCTAAAAGGTATATATTTTGAACTCTTGGAATTTATGAATTTATGGGTTATATTTTCAGATTTTATTTCCTAATTTCTTCAAATTCTTTTTCTTGGAAATATTAGGTTTTTTGTTGATCTTTAAGCCTCCAAGCTCACCACGGTAAAGAACCTTTAAATTGGAATAGTTGATATGATGGGTTTGAGAATTATACTAGAATTCTAGGTTAAAAATTAGGCTAGAATGTAGTTTATCAAGCATATGCTTATTAGAATTATTAAGTTTGAATTTATGATATCTTTGAAGCTATTATTGTTTATTGGCAATTATAGGTTTTAATTGTATTTCAAGACTACCTGGATTAAGATTTTTGTTAGGTGGCATCGTTAAGGTGAGTGAACTTGCATTTAACAATGTTTTGGGGTAAATGCACATGTGTTTGAATGAATCATTTGAAAACTTTATTTGTCTTGCTTTAAAATGTGCTTGGGAACAAGCCCTTGATGAAATCTCTTTACGTTTTGAAATTGTGCAATGTGATTAAGTCATGTGTTCCTATATTGTGCGATACGTATAATGTGATGAATTACGTATTTGAAATATTATGTTGAATTGCCAATTGATTTGTAGCATGTGATGTATTGTTATGCAATGATTCTTTTTACATGTTGCTACATGTGCCATGCATTGAAATGTAATGTTGAATGATAATTGTAACCGCACGTGTGCGGTGTGGGAGTGCACATGTCGGTGATGACGGGTGATTTTAGCTATGTGCGATGTTGGAGTGCATATGAGCTGATGACCGGTGGGTGATGATTCTAGCTGTGTGCGGTGTGGGAGTGGACATAAGCTGATGACCGGAGGATGATGTTTCCAGCTATGTGCGATGTGGGAGTGCACATGAACTGATGATCGGTGGTTGTATACATGTTTACACATACCATAGAATTGTTAGAGAAATGTGATTGCATTGAATGTTGAAAGTTGAACTTCCTAAATGTTTCAAAATGAGCTAAAAAATAGCACGACATTGAGTTTTGTTCATAATATGCAAATTTGCATTGTTTTTAAACGAGTGCATCATGTTTTCGAAAAACTCTCTATATCGTTTGCTTGTTCCTTTCCTATGTTCACTCACTGAGTTTATACTCACTCTTTTTAAGTTCAAGTTTTCAAATTCGGAGGCAAATGGGACCTAGATTGAAGTGTCCATTTGTATTCGTGATTTGGTAGGTACCATGGCATCTTGTAGCAGCACCCAGAGTCACTCCGCTAATAGTCAAGGTCTCTTGCATGTGTATATAGTTTCTTAAAGGTAAATTATGAGATTGTTGTGCACTCTGTATGTTAATTGATTAGCCATGTCGTTTAGGGTTGACAAATGATAACACTATTTTCAGAACGTTATATATATATATATATATATACTTGGTTCTCACGGTCTAATTTCAAAAGAACATTCATTAGAAATTGAGAGTATTAGATCTTAAAGAAAAAGAGGCTTGCTTGGGTCTGGTGGGCAATGCCTATTAGGCCCTTCGCCAACCATGGCCTGGGAATTGGGCTGTGACAAAGTTGGTATCAGAGCCTAGGTTTGGTGAGGACAGCTCTGATATTCGGGAAGGTGTGAACAAATTACTTGAGGGATGGTATAAGGAAAAGACAAAAGAGGCAATTGCAAAGGGAGATATTTGTCCTAGGAAGGTATCCGCCGTTCGACACTTACCTCCTAGATGTGGAAGAGGTGCTGCACTTGTGAGTAGGGAGGAATGCATAAGAATATAGCAAGTTTGGATTAAGGATAAAATGGGAAAATCTCAGAAGATAGAAGAGGACCCGAAAGAGGATTCGTCGATGTGCTCGGATCAAGGCAATGATGATCCCAATGACACTTAATATTTTTGTTGAACTTTGTATTACTTTAAGTATGGGTGAATGCGGTGTAAATTAAGTAGTAGTAGCTATCTGTATAAAGGATTTGAATGTTTGGCTTGTATTTTATATGATTTAAGTATGGTATGAAGTAGTTGTTTAAATGACTTGGGGCAGGTTGAAATTTTCACGTATGACGGATGTAGATTAACACCATGATGATTAAGGAAAGATATGCACCCTAGTGGGTTGATTGGTCGCCTTAGGCAATTATTGAAAGTTGACGTAGAAAGTCATTAACGATTCCAGCAACTACAAGACATGACGATAAATATGTTTTGCAATACTATGAAATGGTTACCAATAAACGTGATGGACTTTTGAGTGGTAACCTTAGTTTTTAGAAAGATATAAAATGTTGTTTGAATTGATAGTGTTTATTGGAAATTATCATTTATCATGGTATGTGGGTTGTTGGCATGATTTAGAATATGAAAATGAATAAATAAAGTCCTAGTTTATGGGGCAAGTTGTATCAAGAACGTTGACTTTTGAGTAAACACATTGAACTTGGGGACTATGTTATAATCAGAGAGTTCAATGTGTTGTAATTGTATGGGATATCATGAGCTAACGTGGTAAGGCCAACAATCAATCGTAGGATTATGGAACTAGAAATCTTAATTACAGTTACAATTTTGAAAGGATGTGGGAGAAATCCATGAGATTACAGGTGATACTTTGGATGGTTAACGTGCTTAATGTCGATGATTGTTATCGTAAGTATTGAAGGAATTGTAACCTGATATTCTTGTGGATGAGAAATGTTAAGGGGTATATGCTGGATAGACAGGAAAAGGGTTAGAAAGATAACTCATTGGCCAAGTGTCTGTAGTGTGTAGGTAGATCCTATATAGTTGTGCAGTGCATAAAAGAAGAAAAAGGTATGTAAATCTTTTAAATTGTTTCTTATGAAGTATGATTGATGCAAGAATGGAGGCACATAGTGCCATGACATCATAAAATGATAATTTGATACAAATATAGACCATTGGAGGTAAATTATGGAACTTAGGAAAGATGAATTCTCTATTTGTAAGGATTGTGAGTATAAGGTGTGGAAAAAGATGAACTATTTTCATGGTCATTTGTACTGAAATGTCAATAAACTATTTGAGTTACAAGACAAGAAAGACAATTAATTATGGATGATAAGAATTGTGGGATGCCATAAATAGTGAATAATTGTGTGTGTGGTGTTATATATATTGTGAAGTCATTACACAATATGGAAAGGATGCCATAAGGTGGGACTTAATGATTGATGATAAATGTTAAAGGATAAAATGAGTTAAAAGTATTGACTTGACCTAGTACATATGATAAGCAAATAGAAGATACACGTGCTTATGGAAATTGTGGTATAGGCTTAAAGTGAAGCCATGCAGTTGAGAATGATTAGTGTGGTCGCCTTAAAGGTAGAAGAATCAATTTGATAAAGTAAATTCCAGTAGTTGCAACGTCACAGCGTTGACTGCCCAATGCTGCCGTGTTAAGAACCCCTCATGGCTAGTAAGCATGAGCAGATTGTGAGTGGCATGAAGAAGAAACTCACAAGTTGAATTATGGTCATTGATCTTAATGTCGAGCTTTGCTATTTGCAGTTTTAAGTGTGTTGGGAAAGTGTTTATATGAGTCAATTGAAAAGTTTCTTTATTGCCTTATATATTGGCATGTAAGTAAAAGAGAAGTTAGAGAGTTCTCGAGACTGCTACATTGAGATAAACTACCATGTGAAGTATTAAGATGAATAATATGTTGACTAAAGTCAAATCTTAAGAAATAAAGAAGACAAGAGATTAAGCCTTGTTAAAGGCTAAGGAAAAAGTGAGTGAAAAGTTAGATAAATGTATGAGACGTTGACAAGGGATATCAATACCAATTGATAAAATTGTGAATAAAGGATTACAAGAGTGGCATAACAAATGAGTTAATATAAAGTATTGCTATGAGGATTTACAAATCTTGTCTTGACTTAGTTGAATGAAGAGGATAAGTGTGAGACCCTGTCAAGCTCGATTAAAAGACGGTATTGTATCGAGTGGTACAACTAAGTTAAATCGAGTCTTGAACTAGTTCAAATAGAAATTCTAAGAGGAATTTGAAAATTTTAAAACCAACAGAATGGCTTAGAATAGTGATTTGGAGTTCAAGGTCCAGTTTGGAGTCCATCAGAAAATTGACCAATTAGGGACAAAACGGTCATTTTACCATTTGATGATTAAATGGAGATTTTTAGCCAAGATTTGATCACATTTGACCAAGAATAATTATATGAAATATAATTATGATTATTGGAGTATAAAATGATGTTTAGTAGTGAAAAATTGTGATTCTCGATATTTATGAAGCAGAAGGGCAAAATGGTAATTTTGCCACTAGTGGACTAAACGAAAATTTTTTTAAACAATTTTTGCCCATTTGGTTAATATTGATCAATATTAGTGTTATTTTAGGTTGAAAAGTAAAAATAATGAGATTCCGGTACATTTCGGAGTATAAGGGCAAAATCATAATTTTTTTGTCTCGGGGGCAAATCAGTAAAATTTTCGGCCCAGCACTTGTCAAGACCAAGGGATTTTAATTGTGGTAGGATTGGATAAATACCAGAATATTTGTGGTGGAAAATTAAGAAGAAAAAGTCAAAAAGTTAAAAATTAGGCCAATAAGCATGTGACACATGGCATGCTTGATTATTTTATTATTTTCTATAGAAATCAGCCCATTAAATCCCCAATTCCCTCACCATATTCGGCCTAGACATCCAGCAACAAGAAAAAAGGAAAAACAAGAAAACCTAGGTGGAAATTCAAAGAAAAAGTGAAGAAATCAAGGAAACAAGCTAGGTAAGTTAAAATTTCTTTAATTCTCCTTGATACCTAGCTTACCCATGCTTTTGTTCTTGATTTCCATGGTTGAATATTGAGTTATCATGATGAATTCAATTCTGAAAAATGGGTATGGAAGAGGAATTGTTGTTGGAATAATTTGATTTTAGACTATGTTAGTGTTTAGGGATAGTTAAGCATGGTTATGAACAAAAACACAAAAGAAATATTCAATTTCTCTAGGTTTCCTTGTTGGCCGAACCATGAGGGCTGAATATCAATGGGGTATTGTTTTTATTTCAAGGAAAATGGCATGGAAAATGATGAAGTAAGGTGAAACGGTTATGTAGAAAAAAATTCGATGCTAGTACACCAAATGGCCAAATTTTTTCTATAAGGAATTGTGAGGGTTCTAATGCTGAATTTGGCTTTATTTAAATGTATGTGGTAAATTAAGGTATTAGAGGAGAAATGAATTAATTTGGAGGTGATTTGGACACAATCGCCGATTAATCGGGTGATCGGTCGAATTTAATCGATACAGTGATTAAGCGGTAATCGGACATATTTTTGCATTTACATATCAAGCATTAGTAGTTTAAATTAATTTATATCAATTTAGGGACAATATAGTAAATTCCTCGACTTTGTTATTTGTCAAGGTGGTGAGACGTCCGGAAAAGGCAAAGGAATTACGCCTGAGGACTATTAGTCAGAGTTCACTCGGAATCCGAATTTTCGACACCTGTGAGTGGACTGCCTATCAAAATTGTTTTGGGAATATGACTGTTTTGAACAAAGTGTTTGAATGATTTTATGAAATTTTTCATGAAAATGAATGCCTTGGGAACAAGCTTTTGAGAAAAGGTTTATGTAATGAAATGTGGTTATTATGGATTTCTATGTGGCTGCATTATGTTGATATACATATATGCTTGAATATAATGTTGTGTAATTATGTTGACTCGGCTATGTGCGAGTAGGGAGTGTGCATAAGCCGAGGATGACCTGGTTATGTGCGAGTAGGGAGTGCGCATAATCCGGTGATGACCCAGCCATGTGCGAGTAGGGAGTGCGCATGAGCTGGTGATGATGATGATGATGAGCTGGTGATGATGATGATGGGTTGGTGAGATGATGATGATGGGTATATACGTATATATATATATATATATACATATGTAAATGTGTGTGATATAGCAAATTGATGGACAATGATTTATGGTTGTAATGTACGTAAAATTTGACACATTATACTTTGAGAATTTTCATGAATGTTAGGTTGATTTTATTAGTTTAGCAGGATGACTTTTGTTGAGTGAGGAAAAATGTTTCTCTTGTTGCTTTGTTTTCACTGCATCGAAATTCATGCTCGCTGTAGCGAAAAACTCTGGGGTTTGGAGGGGTTTTAAATAGGAATGAACTAAATTGCATTGTTTGAAACAAGTGCATCATGATTTTAAAGTTTTCCTAATTGTTGCTTGTTCCCTTCCTTGTTCACTCACTGGGTTTATACTCACCATTTTCAAATTCATGTTTTCAGATCACGAGGTAGCCGATAATTAGGACGAGGTGTCCTTGTAGATCTGTGTACATCTTCTGGTAGGTGTCTCGGCATTCGGTAGCTGTATATCCATCCGAGTCACTTCGCTGGAGGTCGAGTATTATTTTGTTATGTATAGATGAACTTAAATGTAAATTTTAAAAGAGTAATGCCAATACGAGTTGGCAATGTATATCACTATTTTGACTCAAAGTCATGAAATAGGACTTAGTGATAATAAATAGAATCATAAGTAAGATAAATAATAGGCTTGCTTGGGTTTAGTGGATTACGTCCATTGGATCCATGCGCCGGTCATGACCCGGAATTTGGGTCGTGACAATAAGTAACAACACAAGGCCAATTATGTGGCATGCTAGAAACCCATGAAGATAAATTGAAGTATGAATAGATAAGCATGCATTTAAATATTTTGGTGAATAAGTGAATGCCTTTTTGGAATGATATGCTCGGAAGGTTAAAGAGCAAATAAGTGATTAAGTGTTTCAAGAATGCATAAACTGTTAGTATAAGCCCTTCAAGCCAATTTGTGGTTGTATGGGAATTGTAATTTTGAGATATTCATGTATGACATTTTGTTATTCATAATAACATTGAGGTAGTTCTTTATCCATAAGTTTGTAATTTAATTACTTTTGTACTTATGTGGATAAAGCCTATGGAACTATATATGCCTTGCAAAGGAATTGTATTGGGATACAATTATGAGATCCTTATGCATTAATGCATTATTCGTAAAAGTTCCTGATCAATGCATTATAGAGATAGGGCATCAATAATGCTTAAAGATTGGCACATGTTATGTTCCTTACTTGTGAAGTAAGCAATTGTTTTCATAGGTTGAAGTATAGATATACTTGGAACTAGTATGTGGGTGCTTGTCATGGGATAGCAAGTTCACTGAACATGATCGGCCATGAGAAGTGCATTTGGTATTTCACTCAAGTGTCTATGCAATACTTCTCATGTGTCAGTTCTGTAACGACTCCCTAAACTTGAGACACTGGGTTGTTTTGTATGTGGAGTACTATGCTTTGATTTCATCCTTATGGGTGCCTAAACAAGGATGCCAAAACAGGATGTTTTTAAGTATAGTATGAAACATATGAAGGCAAATGAGTGGTCAAGATAGGAATCATCACCTCAAGTGATTCAAGGGAAAATATCTCATTAGTTCTTGGTTTATATTAGCTTAATCAAATCCTTGGCCAAGGTGATTAGGAGATTATGAAATGAATTTTATAAGTCTCCATAAAGCTAATGATCTAATTGCAAGAACAAATATGGAGATCAATAAGAGTAGGCACTGCACCAAGCTCTTATCATCTTCGGGATATATGATGAGGGAATGAATTGCACTGAAAAACTGTACACTAAAAGGTTGTCAAAGAACCCTTTGACTCTCCTAACAATTGGGTGGCCATGATGCATTGCTAGATACCAATCATGGTCTATGGAATTGAATTAGTTAATTTAAAATTGAATATGATTCATTTAAATTAATTAATTAATAATATTATAATTCAATTCTATTGCCAACATGTTGGAACCTAATGGGTCACACAGAAAGGTTGCAATTTGGATTAAATTAAGAGTGTGATGATTTAAGTTAGACTTAAATCAAATTCTAGGTTTTAACTACTAAGGACCTAATTAAAAGAGTTTAATTAGGTATTGGTTAAATATTATAATTGTTATAATATTAAGGACTTATTTTGTAAATTTTAATAAATTAAACCTAGATATAAATATCACATTAAAGCCACTCTTTCTTAAGGAAAAACAAAGGGGATTTTCTCTTGAGTGCTACCACTCCTGAGAAGTTTATTTTCTTTTGAAAACTTCTTTTTTGATTCTTTGCTGGAAATCAAAGAAGAAAAGAGGACAAATTGTTGTCCACTTGCTAGCACAAGCCCGTGGCATAAAGCTCTCTCCTTGAGAAGGATCCGTTGCAATCGTGTGTGCATCATTGGAGGCCAAACGATTGAGTGGCTAGGATTCTTTCACACAAAAGGTGTTCACGTTTTGTCACCAAAAGGAATCCATTTGATTACGATATCATTTGGAAAGGTAAAACTTTTTTTTTTTATGTGGTGCTTAACTTTGCATTAAACAACCAAGGTGATCCAAAGGTAAGAGGCATGGTTTTTATTTTATTTTAATTTTTTTATTCCGCTACGTTGATGCTCTAATCATGTCGTTCCTAGCATAAACATCCTTGAGAAGGAATTACTAATCATACTTGGCAAGTACAACATCTGGAAATTTTGAAACTTACTGATAAGCCTAATGGCTACACCATGGGTTATGTGATCATATACAATGAGACATAACTTTAAGATAGGTATCCCCAAGGAAATACTCAAGAGGAATCCTACTGTGAATCTTATGAAAACAAACATTAAGTTACATGGTTACGAAAAGGAAGCTATAAGCTGAGAGTGATACTCACATTGACATTGAGAGGTACTTGAGAAAAACCTTGTTTCAAGTATTGTAATTTCATGTACATATAGTCAATTGGCTAAGGGAGAATGATGTTATATTTGTGTGAAAGAGTAGTACAAAAGACGATTGAAGGTAGCCTTGATAATAAAGTCAGATAATGAAAACCTCCTAATGGATGATGGAAAATGGAATTCATAAATGCTTGAGGCATACATGATTCGAATGAGTCTAAGTCTTAAGTGACTGGTTAATATCGAAATGCAATAAGGATATAATATATATGTTAGAAGCATGAAAGATAATTGAGAAATAAGGATGACTTTGAGGGATTGTGGTATTGGATAAGATGCAATGATCAAGTAAATATGAATTTTTGAAAGATCAATGAGATTATAAAACATGTACACATACTGGATTGCAATTTAATGAAAATGATGTTTAGCAATGAGACGTGATTAATGATGTTATGATGCAAGGATATGGAGTACAATGAAACTTAAGCCTATAATTGGAAATGATAAGGAAGGAGTATAATCATGTGAATGATGTGAAGCTATGCATAGGCATAATGAGAATTCGTATGGATTACGTAAAGGAGAACTTATAGTAAGACGTAAGTGAAATGATAATTTAAATACCTAGAGAGGGCAATCTGAGATTGGTTATACCCCAATGCTTCTAGATTAAATATGAGAGTGTAGACATGCACTATGAGGATTATTATATTGAATCTTGGTTATAGATGGGAATGAATAAAGGGAAATTTAGTCCGAAGGAACTTAAATACAAGGAGTCCCACACATAATACGGAATGTTGATATTTAAATGTGCGCGTACATACGTATGTGTGGAGTTAGTGATGTGCCCAACTAAAGTGAAGAATTATTCTTAGTGATTCGAGATTCGAACTCAGTATAATTGATGAGTTGTACAGATAGTACAACAATGAGAAATCCCATCAAAAGTTGAGCTATATTGATAAAAGAAATTTTGGAGAAATAGTCAAAGAAATGATATCAAGGAAATGTAATCTATAGCATGGTTAAGCCATACAAGATGGACCAATATGATTAAGGAGATTGAAGTTGCATAAATGCAAGATGAACATGATGTATGTGGGAATAATTGAGGGCATTAACCTCCCTCCTAACATTGACAATGTGTACCGGAATGAATATGGTATGTTTAGAATGCGGTAAGCTACGTAATAGTGCATGGGGATAACATGAATGAATGAATGTCGAGAAGTTCAACAAGGAATGAAGTAATAAGATGGTGATTAGGTATACACAAGTAAGTATAAAATGTGATTGAAATCGGTATGAATGAGATGGAGTTATGGTTCAAATTCAATGATGGAAAGAAAGGCATACTCGACATTTTAATATAAGAGATAATGGTTGTGAAGGTTACCGCCGATTTGATTCTAAAAGATGATAATAGACATAAGTGAAGTATTCTAGTCGAACTGGAGGTAAACGAGGTGAATAACTCAAAATTCCCTATAAAGGGACGAATGGAATAAGATCATAGAGTAAGATTGATAACCTGACACCAACGTGAATTCGAAGATAAATTCTATTTAAGTGGGGGAGACTGTAATACCCTATACTTTGATATGGTGGCTAATAAAGCTTATTGGATGCCAATTGAGGGTAATTAGAATATTCAAAAGTGATGAAAGGTGAAAGAAATAGTTTGGAGAAAAATATTTCGCACGCGAAGAAATAACAGTTGAATAAAAATATTTTTATTGAGGATGAATTAGCGAGATAAAAAGTGATTCGGAAGTAAATCAGGGCATAATAAGACATTTTGGATGCCAAGGAGACATGTGAAAACTTTTAGAATAAAATAATATTAAAATATTAATATTTTATTCAATGTTGAAATTTTCCATGAAAGAATATATGGTCAATCTAAGTGGGGGAGAAGAAGAACAAGGAAATTTTGGAGAAAAATGACACTAATAGGGTCCGCGTGTTTCTATTAAAAAAAGCTAACGTTGGTAAATAAATATTTAAATATTATGATGATACTATGTTGAACTATAAACTTGATATTTTATACGTACAAGTGTTAAGAAAGAAAAATAGGAAGAAATTGGACTTAAAAGATTATGGGAGGACGTAATTAAAAAGAGTGAAAACCTTAGAAGGCAAAATGATAATTTTGCCATTAATTTGGTCAAAGCTTCCATTGGAAGCTTTGACCCTTCATCCTTGTCCCATGGCTGGCCATCATGTCCAAGGCATTATCTTCCTTCTTGTTCTCCTCCCAATGCCATTTGCATCCTCCACCAAAAAAATGAAGCTTTTTCCATTTTCTTTTCCTTCATTTCTTTTCATTTCTTTTCTTTTCTTACTTCTTTCTTCTCCTAAGTTCTTGGGCACCAAACCTGCAGCTTCTAACTCCATTTTCTAGCACAACTAAACCCTAAGAGAGAGAAGAAAAAATCTTTCTTTCTTTCCTTTATTTTCGATTTCTACTCCACCATCACCAACACTTGAATTTTCAACTTCAAATCTTCATTTTTAAGGCTAAAAGGTATATATTTTCAAATTTTGGAATTTTTGAATTTATGGGTTATATTTTCAGATTTTATTTCCTAATTTCTTCAAATTCTTTTTCTTGAAAATATTAGGTTTTTTGTTGATCTTTATACCTCCAAGTTCACCAAGGTAAAGAACCATTAAATTTGAATAGTTGATATGATGGGTTTGAGAATTAGATGAGAATTCTAGGTTAAAAATAAGGCTAGAATGTAGTTTATCAAGCATATGCTTATTAGAATTATTAAGTTTGAATTTATGATATATTTGAAGCTATTATTGTTTATTGGCAATTATAGGTTTTAATGGTATTTCGGGACTACCTAGATTAAGATTTTTGTTAGGTGGCATCGTTAAGGTGAGTGAACTTGAATTTAAAAATGTTTTAGGATAAATGCACATGTGTTTGAATGAATCATTTGAAAACTTTATTTGTCTTGCTTTAAAATGTGCTTGGGAACAAGCCCTTGATGAAATCTCTTTACGTTGTGAAATTGTGTAATGTGATTAACTCATGTGTTCCTATATTGTGCGATACGTATAATGTGATGAATTACGTATTTGAAATATTATGTTGAATTGCCAATTGATTTGTGGCATGTTATGTATTGTTATGCAAAGATTCTTGTTACATGTTGTTACATGTGCCATGCATTGAAATGCAATGTTGAATGATAATTGTAACTGCACGTGTGCAGTGTGGGAGTGCACATGCCAGTGATAACGGGTGATTCTAGCTATGTGTGGTGTGAGAGTGCACATGAGTTGATGACCGTAGGGTGATGATTGCAGCTATGTGTGTAAAGCCCAACCTTATAAAATACTATTCATGACATACATGTGATGATAGCATGATTGCATGCTAGGAGAGTCTCGAAAAATTTACAAAAGTCGGTGTTGTACCTAGAGGTACAACAAAGTTTATTTAATCCTCGAACTAGATCAAATAGGAATTTTAAGGTGAGATTAAGAGTTTCACAGTTTATGGATGACTTAAAATGGTAATTTGGAGTTTGAGGATCAATTTGGAGTCAAATCGGAATTTTCACTAACTAGGGGCAAAATGGTCATTTGCCACCTGGGGACAAAATGGGAATTTTAGAAAGGATTTTTTTTGATCCCATTTGACTTATTAGAGTATAATTTGACTTATTGAAGTATGATTTGAGGTTTAGAAGTGAAAAATTTTAATTTCGGTATAATTTGGAGTATAGGGGTAAAATGGTAATTTTGCCATCTCAGGGGCAAAATTGTAATTTTCCACCACCAGGATATTTTTTCCAGCACATGGTCTTCCTTGTCTTCATCTTTGACCCTTGACTAAACATGTGGTGGAGATAAAATGTTTAAATTTTTAAAATTTTAAAAACGGGCCAATGACATGATGCCATGTGTCATGCCTTTATTAATTTATTATTTTCCTTTTTAAAAGGCACAAAATCAGCCCATCTTCCACCCCATGGCCGGCCAAACCAGCAAGAAGAGAGAGAAAACAAAAACAAAACCCTAGAGAGAGAAAATCAAAGAAAAAGTGTGAATTTTCAAGGAAATTAAGTGAAAAAGGTGAGTTTTTTCTATTAAGCTTGAGTTTTCTTATTCCCAAGCATTTCTCTTTATTTTCCATGATTAAATTACATGTTTTCATGATGAATTAAATTCTGGAAAAATGGGTTAGGAGAGAGAAAGTTGTTGGATTTATTTGATTTTAATTTATGTTAGTGTTTTTAGTTAGTTTAGCATATTTAGAAACAAAACAACAAGAAAAGAATTTATTTTCTCCCCCAACCATTAATGGCTGAATTTACCATGTAGTGAGTGAGGATGAGTTTGATTTTATTCTAGGAAAATTGGTTAAGGAATGATGAATTATGAGCCTAGAAAAATAATGGGAATTTTCGGAGCAAAAATACGAATTTTTACCCACTAGGGGTATTTTCGTAATTTACTGTTGGGACTGATAATTTGCACCACACTGAGGGACATTAAGTTAATTTGGGTGCAATTGAGGTATAGAAACTGAAAAGAATTAAATTGGAGTTTAAACGGACCCGTTAGGAATTTAATCGGGTGATAAGACGAATTAGGCCAATACCGGGTTTAAATAGTTACCAGTGCATTTTTGCATTCCATATCATGCATTGGTAGTCTAAATTAGTTTAATTTTGATTTAGTACCAACTTGGTAAAACTCTCGATTTTGTACTGTGTCAAGGTGGTGAGTCCTCCGATAAAGGCAAGGAAATTGCATCCGAGGACCAGTAGACAGAGTGCTTCGAAAGTCCGCAATCTAGACATTGTGAGTAAACTTACTGTCATTTTAATTATCTAGGGTGGTTTTTAAATGCTTTCATGAATTCTATGGAAAAAGGAATTTAAAAAGATAAATTTTCATGTTTTATGAATAAATGAGTTTCAATGAAATTAAATTATAAATTGTTTTGAAATTAATAGTGATTTTGAAAAATAGAGTACACGGAGACTGTTAATTGTGGCAATTTGATTGTTTAAATTAACTGGCTTATGATAAATCGAGCATGATTGGCTAGTTGGCAATTGTATTGAAATGCGAATTGTTTGGTTACCTTGAAAAACTACGAATTACAAAAATTGCCATATCATGTTATTGAGTTTTATTATATGGTGGATTATATATTAATTAATCACTGCAGTAGGGGGTTTCTGTGGACCAGCCTTTTAGAGGGGCACGGTAAACCCCATTATATTCTTACCTCGAACGGAGAGGCGCGTAGGGTATCTCCTGGGGTAAAGTTTAGGGTTCACTTCACGCTAAACCACCACGTGAGGGGGAACTCAGCCAACGCCAAGGAACGGCTATGTTTTCAAAACAAAAACATGATTTATGTGAAATGTGAATTTTAATAGCCTTGGCGGTCTCGGTAGGATGCCTCGGCCAAGGTGTCCCCGAGAATGGATTTATGGCACAAGCCTAGATTTTTATGAGATTCATAAGCCGCTTTACGTGTTTTGAACAAAATGTGTTCTAATGCTATAACCCAGTTTATGATGATTTACTTTATTGTCTCCATGTACTCAACTCTAGATGTTTAGGATGATGTTTGTTTACTCATTGAGATTTTATAATCTCACCACCCTCCTTTCCACCCATTTCAGGTTCAGTATAGACTGTAGATAGCTGATCTCATCGAGGACTACAGTGGGATCTGCATTTTCCAAACCGTAGGTTCACAGTCCTCTTTACTTTTGTTTATTCGGGGGCACTCTTGTTATTGTAAATTAAATTAAATATTTTGGCTTACTGTATTTAAGTATGTATAAATTTATTTAGCTTTTACGCTATAAAAATTATTCACGTATAACTCTATAAATATTGTTTTATAAGAAAATAGAATATTTTACTTAATATTTCTTTTATTTTCTTATTATATTCAAATAACCATAATTTCATTTTAAATGAAGATTTTAGACTTTTAAACTCATTTTGAATATGAATTGTGTGTTTTGTACTTGTATATTACGTTTTAGCCAGTTTTAAAATTTTTGAGAAAAATGACCAAAATACCCTTGTGAGACGAAAAAATTAATATTTTATTTGTTTAAAGTTGGAAACAGCTTAAAATATTTTAGAACACGATATTTGACAATGGTTGCTCACAAGGGAACAGAGAAACTGATAGTAAAGCCTTGCGGGGTTTCGGGTTGACATTCCGAGCAATAAGTGTCTACCGAGACATCGCGGCGGTTGTCACGGGCTCGAGGGGAGTACCGGGTCGTGACAATTCGATTGGTATCAGAGCTTTTGGTTTTCAAGATCAAAGTTTTTAGTTTTAAAGTTGTTTTAAATATTTACAATATCAGTGTGGCCCCGGATTAAGTTAAGTTAGGTTAGGTTGAATAGAATGCATGCATTTGCATATAGAGCCTAAGGTTACCTAAACTTGCTCGTATTTTTTTTATAGATTATAATGCCTCCTTGACGCGGACGCCCACCTCTCACTAGATCGGTTGGGAGGGGAAGAGGTCGTTCCCAACGTCATCAGCCAGATATAGTACAGGAGGAATCAGCTGCATCTACCATTCGGGCAGCACCTGCTGCTGAGCAGGCCGATAGTCCTCCACATCCTCCATCTCCTCAGCCACCTACTGGTATTCCCGCCATGCCTACTGAGGCAGCACAGGCATTGGCAGCTTTCTTTGCAGCAATGGCTGGTCAAGCTCAGACTGGTCAAGTTCCACCTGTAGTGCCTCCAGCTACTCATTTAGTTCCACCACCAATACAGGATGTATCCATTTCCAAGAAGCTGAAGGAGGCTAGGCAATTGGGTTGTGTATCTTTCACTGGTGAGTTGGATGCCACTGTAGCAAAGGACTGGATTAATCAGGTGTCCGAGACTCTCTCTGATATGGGATTAGATGATGACATGAAGCTGATGGTGGCTACGAGATTATTAGAGAAGAGGGCTCGTACTTGGTGGAATTCGGTGAAGTCCCGTTCCGCTACTCCTCAGACATGGTCCGATTTTCTCAGGGAATTCGATGGTCAGTATTTCACTTATTTCCATCAAAAAGAAAAGAAGAGAGAATTTCTGAGTTTGAAACAGGGAAATCTAACTGTAGAGGAGTACGAGACTCGTTTTAACGAGTTGATGTTATATGTGCCGGATCTGGTGAAATCTGAGCAGGATCAGGCCAGCTATTTCGAGGAAGAGCTCCGTAATGAGATCAGAGAGCGAATGACAGTGATTGGTAGGGAGCCACATAAGGAGGTGGTACAGATGGCTTTACGGGCTGAGAAGCTCGCAACAGAGAATAGAAGGATTCGGACTGAGTTTGCAAAAAGGAGGAATCCTGGTATGTCTTCTAGTCAGCCAGTAAAAAGAGGCAAGGACTCAGCGACTTCAGGGAGCACTACTTCTGTTTCCGTGACATCTCCTCGACCTCCATTTCCACCATCACAGCAGAGACCTTCGAGGTTTAGCAGATCTGCTATGACTGGTTCTGGGAAGAGTCTCGGAGGTTTTGACAGATGCAGAAATTGTGGGAATTATCATAGTGGGCTATGTAGAGGGCCAACAAGATGTTTCCAATGTGGACAGACGGGTCACATTAGGAGTAATTGCCCACAGTTAGGACGAGCCACTGTAGCTGCATCATCTCCACCAGCTCGCACAGATATACAGAGGAGAGATTCTTCTGGGTTACCACCGAGACAGGGAGTAGCCATACGGTCTGGTGTGGAGAGTAATACCCCGTCACATCCGCCTTCGAGACCACAGACTCGTACCGCAACAAGAGTTTTTGCTGTGACAGAAGATGAGGCACGAGTCCGACCTGGAGCAGTGACAGGTACTATGTCTTTATTTGATAAAGATGCTTATGTTTTGATAGATTCTGGCTCAGATAGATCTTATGTGAGTACGACATTTGCATCAATTACTGATAGAAACCTGTCACCATTAGAGGAAGAAATTGTAGTGCATACCCCTCTAGGAGAACAGTTGATTAGAAATACTTGTTATAGAGACTGTGGGGTAAGGGTAGGTGAGGAAGAATTTAGGGGTGACTTAATTCCTCTAGAGATCTTGGATTTTGATTTAATATTAGGTATGGACTGGTTAACTGTACATCGGGCGAACGTGGATTGTTTCCGAAAAGAAGTCGTTCTTCGGAATTCGGAGGGAGCAGAGATTGTGTTTGTAGGGGAACGTCGAGTATTACCATCTTGTGTAATCTCGGCCATCAAAGCTTCAAAATTAGTGCAAAAAGGGTATCCGACTTATTTGGCATACGTGATCGATACTTCAAAGGGGGAACCTAAGTTAGA
This sequence comes from Theobroma cacao, assembly GCF_053813885.1. NCBI lineage: Eukaryota > Viridiplantae > Streptophyta > Magnoliopsida > Malvales > Malvaceae > Theobroma > Theobroma cacao. Next base: position 32,231,431 of record NC_142645.1, read on the forward strand.
GGATGTCCCAATAGTAAATGAGTTTCCTGATGTATTTCCTGATGATTTACCGGGAATACCTCCTAATCGAGAGCTTGAGTTCCCTATTGATTTACTTCCGGGTACCGCACCTATTTCTATTCCTCCATATAGAATGGCTCCAGCAGAGTTGAAGGAACTGAAAGCCCAGTTGCAAGATTTGGTGGATAAAGGTTTCATTCGCCCTAGCATTTCTCCTTGGGGAGCACCAGTCCTATTTGTAAAGAAGAAAGATGGCACTCTTCGATTGTGTATTGATTACCGTCAGCTGAACCGAGTGACCATCAAGAATAAATACCCTTTACCCCGGATAGATGATCTTTTTGATCAATTACGAGGTGCTATGGTATTCTCTAAGATTGATTTGAGATCTGGGTACTATCAATTGAGGATTAAGGAGCAGGATGTACCTAAGACTGCCTTCAGGACTCGTTATGGGCATTATGAGTTTCTGGTGATGCCGTTTGGTTTGACTAATGCCCCGGCAGTTTTTATGGATCTTATGAACAGGGTGTTCCATCCATACTTGGATAAGTTTGTGATAGTATTCATCGATGACATCCTGGTTTATTCGAAGAATGATGATGAACATGCTGCCCATTTGCGCATTATGTTGCAAACTTTGCGCGAGAGACAACTCTATGCCAAGTTCTCTAAATGTGAATTCTGGTTGAAGGAAGTGGTTTTCTTGGGACATGTGGTGTCCGGAGCTGGAATTTATGTCGATCCCAAGAAGATTGAGGCAATCTTGCAATGGGAGCAACCGAGAACGGTAACTGAGATTCGTAGTTTCCTTGGCTTAGCCGGTTATTACCGAAGATTTGTTCAGGGATTTTCTTTGATAGCAGCTCCTCTGACTCGTTTGACTCGTAAAGGAGTTAAGTATGAGTGGGATGATGTTTGTGAGAATCGATTTCAGGAGCTAAAGAACCGGTTAACCTCCGCTCCCGTTTTAACACTTCCTGTTAGTGGAAAAGAATTTGTGGTATACAGCGATGCATCTAAGTTGGGATTAGGGTGTGTGTTGATGCAGGATGAGAAAGTAATAGCTTATGCTTCCCGACAGTTGAAGAAGCACGAGACGAATTACCCTACTCATGACTTGGAGTTGGCAGCAGTAGTATTCGCATTGAAGATTTGGAGACATTATTTATATGGTGAGCGTTGTCGGATTTTTTCTGATCATAAAAGTTTGAAGTATTTGCTCACCCAGAAAGAGCTTAACTTGAGACAGAGACGATGGTTGGAGTTGATTAAGGATTATGACTTAGTGATTGATTATCATCCGGGAAAAGCAAATGTTGTAGCGGATGCTTTAAGTCGTAAATCCTCATCGTCGTTAGCAACACTTCGGAGTTCTTATTTTCCGATGTTACTTGAGATGAAATCTCTAGGGATCCAGTTGAATAATGGTGAGGATGGAACCCTACTTGCTAGTTTCGTCGTGAGACCTTCATTGTTGAATCAGATAAGAGAATTGCAGAAATCTGATGATTGGTTGAAACAGGAAGTTCAAAAGCTGCAAGATGGAGAAGCTAGTGAGTTTAGACTCAGCGATGATGGTACTTTCATGCTTAGAGACCGAATTTGTGTTCCTAAGGATGATCAGTTGAGACGAGCTATTTTGGAGGAAGCTCATTCTTTCGCCTACGCTTTACATCCCGGAAGCACCAAGATGTATCGGACTATTAAAGAAAGTTATTGGTGGCCGGGTATGAAACGAGACATAGCAGAGTTTGTAGCGAAATGTCTCACATGCCAACAGATCAAGGCGGAGCATCAAAAACCGTCAGGTACTCTTCAACCTTTACCGATTCCTGAATGGAAGTGGGAACATGTGACTATGGACTTTGTATTGGGTTTGCCGCGGACACAAAGTGGGAAGGATGCTATTTGGGTGATTGTGGATAGATTGACTAAGTCCGCCCATTTCTTGGCTATCCATAGCACGTATTCTATTGAGAGGCTGGCAAGACTTTATATAGATGAGATTGTGAGATTACACGGAGTCCCAGTTTCTATTGTGTCAGATCGAGACCCTCGATTTACTTCTCGATTTTGGCCGAAATTTCAGGAAGCTCTTGGAACTAAATTGAGATTTTGTACTGCCTTTCATCCACAGACAGATGGTCAATCTGAGAGAACTATTCAGACCTTGGAGGATATGTTACGGGCTTGTGTCATTGACTTTATCGGGAGTTGGGACAGACACTTGCCATTGGTGGAGTTTGCTTATAATAACAGTTTTCAATCTAGTATTGGGATGGCACCATACGAGGCTTTGTATGGAAGGAAATGCCGAACTCCGCTCTGTTGGGATGAAGTAGGTGAGAGGAAATTGGTGAATGTGGAATTGATTGATTTGACAAATGATAAGGTCAAAGTTATCCGAGAGCGATTAAAGACAGCTCAAGATAGGCAGAAGAATTATTCGGATAAACGAAGGAAAGATTTGGAGTTTGAAGTCGACGATAAAGTTTTTCTTAAGGTTTCTCCTTGGAAAGGTAATAATTTGACATTTCCAAGTATTAAATCTTATTTGATTATACTATTGTGATAATTTGTGGTATTTATTGGATGATGAAAGGTGTGATTCGATTCGCGAAGAGGGGAAAGCTCAATCCAAGATACATTGGACCTTTTCGTATCATTGAAAGGATTGGGCCAGTGGCTTACAGACTTGAATTACCCCCAGAGTTAGATCGAATTCATAATGTCTTCCATGTCTCGATGTTGAAAAAGTATGTTCCCGATCCCTCTCACATTTTAGAGACACCTCCCATTGAATTGCATGAGGATTTGAAGTTCGAGGTGCAGCCTATACGTATTCTAGATCGAAAGGATCGAGTGCTAAGGAACAAGAGCATTCCAATGGTGAAAGTATTGTGGAAGAATGCTCAAATGGAGGAGATAACGTGGGAAGTCGAGAGCCAGATGAGAAACCAATATCCACATCTTTTATTCGAATCAGGTAAGTGAAATTTTGAGGTCAAAATTTTATTTTAAGGGGGGTAGTGCTGTAAAGCCCAACCTTATAAAATACTATTCATGACATACATGTGATGATAGCATGATTGCATGCTAGGAGAGTCTCGAAAAATTTACAAAAGTCGGTGTTGTACCTAGAGGTACAACAAAGTTTATTTAATCCTCGAACTAGATCAAATAGGAATTTTAAGGTGAGATTAAGAGTTTCACAGTTTATGGATGACTTAAAATGGTAATTTGGAGTTTGAGGATCAATTTGGAGTCAAATCGGAATTTTCACTAACTAGGGGCAAAATGGTCATTTGCCACCTGGGGACAAAATGGGAATTTTAGAAAGGATTTTTTTTGATCCCATTTGACTTATTAGAGTATAATTTGACTTATTGAAGTATGATTTGAGGTTTAGAAGTGAAAAATTTTAATTTCGGTATAATTTGGAGTATAGGGGTAAAATGGTAATTTTGCCATCTCAGGGGCAAAATTGTAATTTTCCACCACCAGGATATTTTTTCCAGCACATGGTCTTCCTTGTCTTCATCTTTGACCCTTGACTAAACATGTGGTGGAGATAAAATGTTTAAATTTTTAAAATTTTAAAAACGGGCCAATGACATGATGCCATGTGTCATGCCTTTATTAATTTATTATTTTCCTTTTTAAAAGGCACAAAATCAGCCCATCTTCCACCCCATGGCCGGCCAAACCAGCAAGAAGAGAGAGAAAACAAAAACAAAACCCTAGAGAGAGAAAATCAAAGAAAAAGTGTGAATTTTCAAGGAAATTAAGTGAAAAAGGTGAGTTTTTTCTATTAAGCTTGAGTTTTCTTATTCCCAAGCATTTCTCTTTATTTTCCATGATTAAATTACATGTTTTCATGATGAATTAAATTCTGGAAAAATGGGTTAGGAGAGAGAAAGTTGTTGGATTTATTTGATTTTAATTTATGTTAGTGTTTTTAGTTAGTTTAGCATATTTAGAAACAAAACAACAAGAAAAGAATTTATTTTCTCCCCCAACCATTAATGGCTGAATTTACCATGTAGTGAGTGAGGATGAGTTTGATTTTATTCTAGGAAAATTGGTTAAGGAATGATGAATTATGAGCCTAGAAAAATAATGGGAATTTTCGGAGCAAAAATACGAATTTTTACCCACTAGGGGTATTTTCGTAATTTACTGTTGGGACTGATAATTTGCACCACACTGAGGGACATTAAGTTAATTTGGGTGCAATTGAGGTATAGAAACTGAAAAGAATTAAATTGGAGTTTAAACGGACCCGTTAGGAATTTAATCGGGTGATAAGACGAATTAGGCCAATACCGGGTTTAAATAGTTACCAGTGCATTTTTGCATTCCATATCATGCATTGGTAGTCTAAATTAGTTTAATTTTGATTTAGTACCAACTTGGTAAAACTCTCGATTTTGTACTGTGTCAAGGTGGTGAGTCCTCCGATAAAGGCAAGGAAATTGCATCCGAGGACCAGTAGACAGAGTGCTTCGAAAGTCCGCATTCTAGACATTGTGAGTAAACTTACTGTCATTTTAATTATCTAGGGTGGTTTTTAAATGCTTTCATGAATTCTATGGAAAAAGGAATTTAAAAAGATAAATTTTCATGTTTTATGAATAAATGAGTTTCAATGAAATTAAATTATAAATTGTTTTGAAATTAATAGTGATTTTGAAAAATAGAGTACACGGAGACTGTTAATTGTGGCAATTTGATTGTTTAAATTAACTGGCTTATGATAAATCGAGCATGATTGGCTAGTTGGCAATTGTATTGAAATGCGAATTGTTTGGTTACCTTGAAAAACTACGAATTACAAAAATTGCCATATCATGTTATTGAGTTTTATTATATGGTGGATTATATATTAATTAATCACTGCAGTAGGGGGTTTCTGTGGACCAGCCTTTTAGAGGGGCACGGTAAACCCCATTATATTCTTACCTCGAACGGAGAGGCGCGTAGGGTATCTCCTGGGGTAAAGTTTAGGGTTCACTTCACGCTAAACCACCACGTGAGGGGGAACTCAGCCAACGCCAAGGAACGGCTATGTTTTCAAAACAAAAACATGATTTATGTGAAATGTGAATTTTAATAGCCTTGGCGGTCTCGGTAGGATGCCTCGGCCAAGGTGTCCCCGAGAATGGATTTATGGCACAAGCCTAGATTTTTATGAGATTCATAAGCCGCTTTACGTGTTTTGAACAAAATGTGTTCTAATGCTATAACCCAGTTTATGATGATTTACTTTATTGTCTCCATGTACTCAACTCTAGATGTTTAGGATGATGTTTGTTTACTCATTGAGATTTTATAATCTCACCACCCTCCTTTCCACCCATTTCAGGTTCAGTATAGACTGTAGATAGCTGATCTCATCGAGGACTACAGTGGGATCTGCATTTTCCAAACCGTAGGTTCACAGTCCTCTTTACTTTTGTTTATTCGGGGGCACTCTTGTTATTGTAAATTAAATTAAATATTTTGGCTTACTGTATTTAAGTATGTATAAATTTATTTAGCTTTTACGCTATAAAAATTATTCACGTATAACTCTATAAATATTGTTTTATAAGAAAATAGAATATTTTACTTAATATTTCTTTTATTTTCTTATTATATTCAAATAACCATAATTTCATTTTAAATGAAGATTTTAGACTTTTAAACTCATTTTGAATATGAATTGTGTGTTTTGTACTTGTATATTACGTTTTAGCCAGTTTTAAAATTTTTGAGAAAAATGACCAAAATACCCTTGTGAGACGAAAAAATTAATATTTTATTTGTTTAAAGTTGGAAACAGCTTAAAATATTTTAGAACACGATATTTGACAATGGTTGCTCACAAGGGAACAGAGAAACTGATAGTAAAGCCTTGCGGGGTTTCGGGTTGACATTCCGAGCAATAAGTGTCTACCGAGACATCGCGGCGGTTGTCACGGGCTCGAGGGGAGTACCGGGTCGTGACAATTCGATTGGTATCAGAGCTTTTGGTTTTCAAGATCAAAGTTTTTAGTTTTAAAGTTGTTTTAAATATTTACAATATCAGTGTGGCCCCGGATTAAGTTAAGTTAGGTTAGGTTGAATAGAATGCATGCATTTGCATATAGAGCCTAAGGTTACCTAAACTTGCTCGTATTTTTTTTATAGATTATAATGCCTCCTCGACGCGGACGCCCACCTCTCACTAGATCGGTTGGGAGGGGAAGAGGTCGTTCCCAACGTCATCAGCCAGATATAGTACAGGAGGAATCAGCTGCATCTACCATTCGGGCAGCACCTGCTGCTGAGCAGGCCGATAGTCCTCCACATCCTCCATCTCCTCAGCCACCTACTGGTATTCCCGCCATGCCTACTGAGGCAGCACAGGCATTGGCAGCTTTCTTTGCAGCAATGGCTGGTCAAGCTCAGACTGGTCAAGTTCCACCTGTAGTGCCTCTAGCTACTCATTTAGTTCCACCACCAATACAGGATGTATCCATTTCCAAGAAGCTGAAGGAGGCTAGGCAATTGGGTTGTGTATCTTTCACTGGTGAGTTGGATGCCACTGTAGCAAAGGACTGGATTAATCAGGTGTCCGAGACTCTCTCTGATATGGGATTAGATGATGACATGAAGCTGATGGTGGCTACGAGATTATTAGAGAAGAGGGCTCGTACTTGGTGGAATTCGGTGAAGTCCCGTTCCGCTACTCCTCAGACATGGTCCGATTTTCTCAGGGAATTCGATGGTCAGTATTTCACTTATTTCCATCAAAAAGAAAAGAAGAGAGAATTTCTGAGTTTGAAACAGGGAAATCTAACTGTAGAGGAGTACGAGACTCGTTTTAACGAGTTGATGTTATATGTGCCGGATCTGGTGAAATCTGAGCAGGATCAGGCCAGCTATTTCGAGGAAGAGCTCCGTAATGAGATCAGAGAGCGAATGACAGTGATTGGTAGGGAGCCACATAAGGAGGTGGTACAGATGGCTTTACGGGCTGAGAAGCTCGCAACAGAGAATAGAAGGACTCGGACTGAGTTTGCAAAAAGGAGGAATCCTGGTATGTCTTCTAGTCAGCCAGTAAAAAGAGGCAAGGACTCAGCGACTTCAGGGAGCACTACTTCTGTTTCCGTGACATCTCCTCGACCTCCATTTCCACCATCACAGCAGAGACCTTCGAGGTTTAGCAGATCTGCTATGACTGGTTCTGGGAAGAGTCTCGGAGGTTTTGACAGATGCAGAAATTGTGGGAATTATCATAGTGGGCTATGTAGAGGGCCAACAAGATGTTTCCAATGTGGACAGACGGGTCACATTAGGAGTAATTGCCCACAGTTAGGACGAGCCACTGTAGCTGCATCATCTCCACCAGCTCGCACAGATATACAGAGGAGAGATTCTTCTGGGTTACCACCGAGACAGGGAGTAGCCATACGGTCTGGTGTGGAGAGTAATACCCCGTCACATCCGCCTTCGAGACCACAGACTCGTACCGCAACAAGAGTTTTTGCTGTGACAGAAGATGAGGCACGAGTCCGACCTGGAGCAGTGACAGGTACTATGTCTTTATTTGATAAAGATGCTTATGTTTTGATAGATTCTGGCTCAGATAGATCTTATGTGAGTACGACATTTGCATCAATTACTGATAGAAACCTGTCACCATTAGAGGAAGAAATTGTAGTGCATACCCCTCTAGGAGAACAGTTGATTAGAAATACTTGTTATAGAGACTGTGGGGTAAGGGTAGGTGAGGAAGAATTTAGGGGTGACTTAATTCCTCTAGAGATCTTGGATTTTGATTTAATATTAGGTATGGACTGGTTAACTGTACATCGGGCGAACGTGGATTGTTTCCGAAAAGAAGTCGTTCTTCGGAATTCGGAGGGAGCAGAGATTGTGTTTGTAGGGGAACGTCGAGTATTACCATCTTGTGTAATCTCGGCCATCAAAGCTTCAAAATTAGTGCAAAAAGGGTATCCGACTTATTTGGCATACGTGATCGATACTTCAAAGGGGGAACCTAAGTTAGAGGATGTCCCAATAGTAAATGAGTTTCCTGATGTATTTCCTGATGATTTACCGGGAATACCTCCTAATCGAGAGCTTGAGTTCCCTATTGATTTACTTCCGGGTACCGCACCTATTTCTATTCCTCCATATAGAATGGCTCCAGCAGAGTTGAAGGAACTGAAAGCCCAGTTGCAAGATTTGGTGGATAAAGGTTTCATTCGCCCTAGCATTTCTCCTTGGGGAGCACCAGTCCTATTTGTAAAGAAGAAAGATGGCACTCTTCGATTGTGTATTGATTACCGTCAGCTGAACCGAGTGACCATCAAGAATAAATACCCTTTACCCCGGATAGATGATCTTTTTGATCAATTACGAGGTGCTATGGTATTCTCTAAGATTGATTTGAGATCTGGGTACTATCAATTGAGGATTAAGGAGCAGGATGTACCTAAGACTGCCTTCAGGACTCGTTATGGGCATTATGAGTTTCTGGTGATGCCGTTTGGTTTGACTAATGCCCCGGCAGTTTTTATGGATCTTATGAACAGGGTGTTCCATCCATACTTGGATAAGTTTGTGATAGTATTCATCGATGACATCCTGGTTTATTCGAAGAATGATGATGAACATGCTGCCCATTTGCGCATTATGTTGCAAACTTTGCGCGAGAGACAACTCTATGCCAAGTTCTCTAAATGTGAATTCTGGTTGAAGGAAGTGGTTTTCTTGGGACATGTGGTGTCCGGAGCTGGAATTTATGTCGATCCCAAGAAGATTGAGGCAATCTTGCAATGGGAGCAACCGAGAACGGTAACTGAGATTCGTAGTTTCCTTGGCTTAGCCGGTTATTACCGAAGATTTGTTCAGGGATTTTCTTTGATAGCAGCTCCTCTGACTCGTTTGACTCGTAAAGGAGTTAAGTATGAGTGGGATGATGTTTGTGAGAATCGATTTCAGGAGCTAAAGAACCGGTTAACCTCCGCTCCCGTTTTAACACTTCCTGTTAGTGGAAAAGAATTTGTGGTATACAGCGATGCATCTAAGTTGGGATTAGGGTGTGTGTTGATGCAGGATGAGAAAGTAATAGCTTATGCTTCCCGACAGTTGAAGAAGCACGAGACGAATTACCCTACTCATGACTTGGAGTTGGCAGCAGTAGTATTCGCATTGAAGATTTGGAGACATTATTTATATGGTGAGCGTTGTCGGATTTTTTCTGATCATAAAAGTTTGAAGTATTTGCTCACCCAGAAAGAGCTTAACTTGAGACAGAGACGATGGTTGGAGTTGATTAAGGATTATGACTTAGTGATTGATTATCATCCGGGAAAAGCAAATGTTGTAGCGGATGCTTTAAGTCGTAAATCCTCATCGTCGTTAGCAACACTTCGGAGTTCTTATTTTCCGATGTTACTTGAGATGAAATCTCTAGGGATCCAGTTGAATAATGGTGAGGATGGAACCCTACTTGCTAGTTTCGTCGTGAGACCTTCATTGTTGAATCAGATAAGAGAATTGCAGAAATCTGATGATTGGTTGAAACAGGAAGTTCAAAAGCTGCAAGATGGAGAAGCTAGTGAGTTTAGACTCAGCGATGATGGTACTTTCATGCTTAGAGACCGAATTTGTGTTCCTAAGGATGATCAGTTGAGACGAGCTATTTTGGAGGAAGCTCATTCTTCCGCCTACGCTTTACATCCCGGAAGCACCAAGATGTATCGGACTATTAAAGAAAGTTATTGGTGGCCGGGTATGAAACGAGACATAGCAGAGTTTGTAGCGAAATGTCTCACATGCCAACAGATCAAGGCGGAGCATCAAAAACCGTCAGGTACTCTTCAACCTTTACCGATTCCTGAATGGAAGTGGGAACATGTGACTATGGACTTTGTATTGGGTTTGCCGCGGACACAAAGTGGGAAGGATGCTATTTGGGTGATTGTGGATAGATTGACTAAGTCCGCCCATTTCTTGGCTATCCATAGCACGTATTCTATTGAGAGGCTGGCAAGACTTTATATAGATGAGATTGTGAGATTACACGGAGTCCCAGTTTCTATTGTGTCAGATCGAGACCCTCGATTTACTTCTCGATTTTGGCCGAAATTTCAGGAAGCTCTTGGAACTAAATTGAGATTTTGTACTGCCTTTCATCCACAGACAGATGGTCAATCTGAGAGAACTATTCAGACCTTGGAGGATATGTTACGGGCTTGTGTCATTGACTTTATCGGGAGTTGGGACAGACACTTGCCATTGGTGGAGTTTGCTTATAATAACAGTTTTCAGTCTAGTATTGGGATGGCACCATACGAGGCTTTGTATGGAAGGAAATGCCGAACTCCGCTCTGTTGGGATGAAGTAGGTGAGAGGAAATTGGTGAATGTGGAATTGATTGATTTGACAAATGATAAGGTCAAAGTTATCCGAGAGCGATTAAAGACAGCTCAAGATAGGCAGAAGAATTATTCGGATAAACGAAGGAAAGATTTGGAGTTTGAAGTCGACGATAAAGTTTTTCTTAAGGTTTCTCCTTGGAAAGGTAATAATTTGACATTTCCAAGTATTAAATCTTATTTGATTATACTATTGTGATAATTTGTGGTATTTATTGGATGATGAAAGGTGTGATTCGATTCGCGAAGAGGGGAAAGCTCAATCCAAGATACATTGGACCTTTTCGTATCATTGAAAGGATTGGGCCAGTGGCTTACAGACTTGAATTACCCCCAGAGTTAGATCGAATTCATAATGTCTTCCATGTCTCGATGTTGAAAAAGTATGTTCCCGATCCCTCTCACATTTTAGAGACACCTCCCATTGAATTGCATGAGGATTTGAAGTTCGAGGTGCAGCCTATACGTATTCTAGATCGAAAGGATCGAGTGCTAAGGAACAAGAGCATTCCAATGGTGAAAGTATTGTGGAAGAATGCTCAAATGGAGGAGATAACGTGGGAAGTCGAGAGCCAGATGAGAAACCAATATCCACATCTTTTATTCGAATCAGGTAAGTGAAATTTTGAGGTCAAAATTTTATTTTAAGGGGGGTAGTGCTGTAAAGCCCAACCTTATAAAATACTATTCATGACATACATGTGATGATAGCATGATTGCATGCTAGGAGAGTCTCGAAAAATTTACAAAAGTCGGTGTTGTACCTAGAGGTACAACAAAGTTTATTTAATCCTCGAACTAGATCAAATAGGAATTTTAAGGTGAGATTAAGAGTTTCACAGTTTATGGATGACTTAAAATGGTAATTTGGAGTTTGAGGATCAATTTGGAGTCAAATCGGAATTTTCACTAACTAGGGGCAAAATGGTCATTTGCCACCTGGGGACAAAATGGGAATTTTAGAAAGGATTTTTTTTGATCCCATTTGACTTATTAGAGTATAATTTGACTTATTGAAGTATGATTTGAGGTTTAGAAGTGAAAAATTTTAATTTCGGTATAATTTGGAGTATAGGGGTAAAATGGTAATTTTGCCATCTCAGGGGCAAAATTGTAATTTTCCACCACCAGGATATTTTTTCCAGCACATGGTCTTCCTTGTCTTCATCTTTGACCCTTGACTAAACATGTGGTGGAGATAAAATGTTTAAATTTTTAAAATTTTAAAAACGGGCCAATGACATGATGCCATGTGTCATGCCTTTATTAATTTATTATTTTCCTTTTTAAAAGGCACAAAATCAGCCCATCTTCCACCCCATGGCCGGCCAAACCAGCAAGAAGAGAGAGAAAACAAAAACAAAACCCTAGAGAGAGAAAATCAAAGAAAAAGTGTGAATTTTCAAGGAAATTAAGTGAAAAAGGTGAGTTTTTTCTATTAAGCTTGAGTTTTCTTATTCCCAAGCATTTCTCTTTATTTTCCATGATTAAATTACATGTTTTCATGATGAATTAAATTCTGGAAAAATGGGTTAGGAGAGAGAAAGTTGTTGGATTTATTTGATTTTAATTTATGTTAGTGTTTTTAGTTAGTTTAGCATATTTAGAAACAAAACAACAAGAAAAGAATTTATTTTCTCCCCCAACCATTAATGGCTGAATTTACCATGTAGTGAGTGAGGATGAGTTTGATTTTATTCTAGGAAAATTGGTTAAGGAATGATGAATTATGAGCCTAGAAAAATAATGGGAATTTTCGGAGCAAAAATACGAATTTTTACCCACTAGGGGTATTTTCGTAATTTACTGTTGGGACTGATAATTTGCACCACACTGAGGGACATTAAGTTAATTTGGGTGCAATTGAGGTATAGAAACTGAAAAGAATTAAATTGGAGTTTAAACGGACCCGTTAGGAATTTAATCGGGTGATAAGACGAATTAGGCCAATACCGGGTTTAAATAGTTACCAGTGCATTTTTGCATTCCATATCATGCATTGGTAGTCTAAATTAGTTTAATTTTGATTTAGTACCAACTTGGTAAAACTCTCGATTTTGTACTGTGTCAAGGTGGTGAGTCCTCCGATAAAGGCAAGGAAATTGCATCCGAGGACCAGTAGACAGAGTGCTTCGAAAGTCCGCATTCTAGACATTGTGAGTAAACTTACTGTCATTTTAATTATCTAGGGTGGTTTTTAAATGCTTTCATGAATTCTATGGAAAAAGGAATTTAAAAAGATAAATTTTCATGTTTTATGAATAAATGAGTTTCAATGAAATTAAATTATAAATTGTTTTGAAATTAATAGTGATTTTGAAAAATAGAGTACACGGAGACTGTTAATTGTGGCAATTTGATTGTTTAAATTAACTGGCTTATGATAAATCGAGCATGATTGGCTAGTTGGCAATTGTATTGAAATGCGAATTGTTTGGTTACCTTGAAAAACTACGAATTACAAAAATTGCCATATCATGTTATTGAGTTTTATTATATGGTGGATTATATATTAATTAATCACTGCAGTAGGGGGTTTCTGTGGACCAGCCTTTTAGAGGGGCACGGTAAACCCCATTATATTCTTACCTCGAACGGAGAGGCGCGTAGGGTATCTCCTGGGGTAAAGTTTAGGGTTCACTTCACGCTAAACCACCACGTGAGGGGGAACTCAGCCAACGCCAAGGAACGGCTATGTTTTCAAAACAAAAACATGATTTATGTGAAATGTGAATTTTAATAGCCTTGGCGGTCTCGGTAGGATGCCTCGGCCAAGGTGTCCCCGAGAATGGATTTATGGCACAAGCCTAGATTTTTATGAGATTCATAAGCCGCTTTACGTGTTTTGAACAAAATGTGTTCTAATGCTATAACCCAGTTTATGATGATTTACTTTATTGTCTCCATGTACTCAACTCTAGATGTTTAGGATGATGTTTGTTTACTCATTGAGATTTTATAATCTCACCACCCTCCTTTCCACCCATTTCAGGTTCAGTATAGACTGTAGATAGCTGATCTCATCGAGGACTACAGTGGGATCTGCATTTTCCAAACCGTAGGTTCACAGTCCTCTTTACTTTTGTTTATTCGGGGGCACTCTTGTTATTGTAAATTAAATTAAATATTTTGGCTTACTGTATTTAAGTATGTATAAATTTATTTAGCTTTTACGCTATAAAAATTATTCACGTATAACTCTATAAATATTGTTTTATAAGAAAATAGAATATTTTACTTAATATTTCTTTTATTTTCTTATTATATTCAAATAACCATAATTTCATTTTAAATGAAGATTTTAGACTTTTAAACTCATTTTGAATATGAATTGTGTGTTTTGTACTTGTATATTACGTTTTAGCCAGTTTTAAAATTTTTGAGAAAAATGACCAAAATACCCTTGTGAGACGAAAAAATTAATATTTTATTTGTTTAAAGTTGGAAACAGCTTAAAATATTTTAGAACACGATATTTGACAATGGTTGCTCACAAGGGAACAGAGAAACTGATAGTAAAGCCTTGCGGGGTTTCGGGTTGACATTCCGAGCAATAAGTGTCTACCGAGACATCGCGGCGGTTGTCACGGGCTCGAGGGGAGTACCGGGTCGTGACAATGTGTGAGGTATGGGAGTGCACATGAGCTGATGATCGAAGGATGATGATTCCAGCTATGTGTGGTGCGAGAGTGCACATGAGCTGATGACCGGTGGTTGTATGCATGTTTACACATACTATAAAAATGTTAGAGAAAATATTATGTGATTGTATTGAATGTTGAAAGTTGAACTTCCTAAATGTTTTAAAATGAGTTGAAAAATAGTACGGCATCAAGTTTTGTTCATAATATGCAAATTTGCATTGTTTTTAAATGAGTGCATCATGTTTTCGAAAAACTCTTCGTATCGTTTGCTTGTTCCCTTCCTATATTCACTCACTGGGTTTATACTCACTTTTTTTAACTTCATGTTTTCAGATTCAGAGGTAATTGGGACCTAGATTGAAGTGTCCATTTGTATTCACCATTCAGTAGGTACCATGGCATCCTGTAGTGGCACCCACGCTCAGAGTCACTCCGCTGATAATCAAGGTCTCTAGCATGTGTATATAGTTACTTAAATGTTTGAGATTGTTTTGCACTATGTATGTTGATTGATTAACCATGTCGTTTAGGGTTGACGAATGATAACCCTATTTTGGGAACGTTATATATATATATATATATACTTGGTCCTCATGGTCTAATTTTGAAAGAACATTCATAGAAATTACGAGTATTAGATATTAAAGAAATAGAGGCTTGCTTGGGGTTGGTGGGCAATGCCTATTGGGCCGTTGCGCCGGTCATGGCCCTGGAATTGGGTTGTGACAGTAGAACATCATCAACATAAAGGACAAAGAAAACAACCTTTTTATCTTGTATCCTTATATAGACATAAGGTTTGTCAACATTTTGTTGGAAACCATATGATTTGATAGTAATATCAAATCTTATCTTCCAAGACTTAGATGCTTGCTAAAGTTCATAAATGGCCCTATGCAATACACAAACCTTAGGCTCGTGGCCTTTTTTAATGAAACCTTCTAGTTAAGCCATATAAATATGCTATTTAAGATCCCCATTTAAAAATGCAATCTTAACATCCATTTGCTATATCTCATAATCAAGATGTGCAATTATGGTTAAGAGGATCCTGTTTGATTTAAGCATAGCAACCAAGGAAAAGGTTTTGTCATAGTCAATCCCTTCTCTTTAGGTAAAACCCTTGGCCACTAGTCTAGCCTTGAAGGTTTTCACCTTCCCATCATTTTCTCTTTTTCTCTCATAAATCCATTTGCATCTTATGGGTTTTAGCCCTTCAAGTGGATATACTAGAGTCTAGAGTTGGTTGGAATCCATGGAGTCCAACTCATGTTTCATTGCTGTGAAATCCCATATTGAGTAAGATGATAAGTTAGGAAATCCTTACATGAGCATATAGATTACATGTTTCGAACATCAAACTTAGATTGAACCTTCAAAAGAATTATTGACACTTTTTATTGTCTGTCACTTTTGAAGCAAAAAATTTTCTAAGTTTGGAAAGGGTCAAAATATGTGATTTTTATAGAACAATCTTTTGAAAATAAAAAATGGTGGTAATGATTCCTTTGGTTTTTAGATGATCAAAAGTGATTTTTCTTTAATTTTTGGAGCACGTTTGCTAGGGTAAATAGGAATCGTAAATTTAATTTCTATTAAACTTTTTCGATTTTGTTCTTGAAAGCAAAATTTAAATTTTGATTCTTTTGGATTTTGATCTTTTGGATTTTGATTTTTTGATATTTTTATCGAATCCAAAAAGGGGGTTGTTTGCTTATTTACATTAAATATCTTAAGTAAATGGAAAGTAAAAAGGAGATTTACTTAAATCGTGGGCAGGTTTTTAGGCAATTCTATCTCAAATGTATCGATGCATGTTCATGATGTATTGATACATTTAGTCCTAAATGGGTTTCTAATGAACATGCATCGATACATATTCATAATGTATCAAAACATTTTCCCCAGAACCACATGTATCAATACATGGGCTAATGTATCGATATATTTTGTTGATTTCAGAAAAAAAAGGGTATAATTGTATTTTCACACCCTTATAAATATATCACATTTTTCGAGGGTTGGTAACCCTCAGCCGCATTTGCAAAGTAAAAGACCTATTCTTAAGCTCTTTTAACACATTTTTAATAAAAAGTTCCATTTTTATGATTCTAAAGCTTAGATTTGGGTTTTTATGGAAAAATATGATATTTTTAGCTTTTAAATCTTTTCGCTTTGGATTTTCATAACTTAAATAGTTGTGTTATTGCCAAAACTTTTTGCTAGTTATTAAGGTTTAAAGGTTTAATGATTTGCTTAAGCATGTAAGCTCACCTAAGGTAAGGATGGAATAGTTATGGGTTTCTAAGCATGGGTTTTAGCTAGAAAAAAGTAGTGTAGCAAAAGTCGAGTACTTTCAAAAGTACCGAGAATGGTTACTACGAAATTCTTATTCTAGAAATGTTCGTGATGATTGTTGTATGGTAGGAACACTTCAAAACTCCACAGATAATGTCGAAAAGGAGTTGTGATTAGAGCTAGGAATCGACTCTCTAATTAGGTGAGTGGATACACAACTTTTAAATTATTTTGATATGTAAAGCTAGCATGATTTCAATGAAAAATATTATTTATGCATGTTGAAATTATATCTCTAAATTGGCTATCAAATGATTTGAGATTTTAGAATGACAATGATTTTCTAAGAAAATAAATTGATAATGATTGTGATGTGATTTACTCAATGGATTTTCTGAAATGTTTATTAATCTTCTATGTATGTAAATACTCTACTATGTATTAGTTTTCAGCAAGGAGGGACAAGCACCTTCTATTTGAAGTCCACTTGAGTACTTTGGTTTTCGAACTAGTGTCGGTACGAGATATTGTATGCTTATTATTAGATGCTATATTGTCCATGTTGGTATGATGAATTCCATAAGATTATGTATATGATGTAAATTCCATATATCATATGAGATGATCAAGTATGCATGATGTATAGTATAGGATTGTGTATATGA
The DNA here is from genome assembly GCF_053813885.1 of Theobroma cacao. Lineage (NCBI taxonomy): Eukaryota > Viridiplantae > Streptophyta > Magnoliopsida > Malvales > Malvaceae > Theobroma > Theobroma cacao. The sequence goes on from NC_142645.1 coordinate 32,248,453, forward strand.
TTTAAATTCCATATACCATATGAGGTGATTATGTATGCATGATTAATGCCATGAGAATATGTATATGATGTATATTCCATATACTACATGAGATGATTAAGTATGCATGATTAATGCCATGAGAATATGTATATGATGTATATTCTATATACTACTGAGGTGATTAGGTAAGCATAAATGCCATGAGATTATGTATATGATGTAAATTCCCTTTACCTTATAAGATGAGTAAGCATGTATGTGAAAGACATTCCACATACGACATGTTACGAGTGTGAGAACTCAATGAGTGCGATTCATACCACTCTCACAGGGCGCAAATGATGACTTCACTCCTATGATGCATAATAAAATGTCGAAGGGCAATAGATATATGCACTGCTATCCCAAGGTGCAATGGGGATGTACATTACCAACCTAAGGTTGATGGGGGTCAAACCATCACAATGTATGAGTTTTAATGTTAATGAAATGATTATGGTTATTATGTTTATGGTATGTTGTATGTTGAGTTCATTTGAGTAATGTTTATGGTTTATCCTCTATGATGGCATGAGAATGTGCTTAGTAAAAAGAATTGAGCCCTAAAGATAGTTCTCGAGATGTAAAAAGACTTAAGGAATGGTAAAAATGATGAAATTGTTCAGAAACTTGGTCTTTGTGTTCAAAGTATTAATACATATGGAGCACGTATCGATACATTCTAAACAGATTGCCATTGGTGGCTTTATGTGTGAAATGTATCGGTAGATATGGTACAGAAAAGGATGTTTGAGTGAATTTGATGAGGATTTTAAAGGTAAAGAATTTCTAAAGACTTATATATGTTTGTTTTCAAACAAAATGTATTTAAATGAGTTTAAATGACATGTATAATGAATTTTATGATTCGAAAGTTAAAAACAGCATGAGTTATAAATTCATGGTTACGAAATACTCTTATCCCCTGGTTTATCCTCTTCCCGTATCCACTCACGGAGTCTTTGTGACTCACACGTATTTTTCCCATTTATTTTGTTGCAGATCAGTGATAGGATTTGATAGCAGCCAGTGTCATGGATACCAGTGTCCGGTCTTCACTCCTTGGTAGGTGTCTAGTAGCCACTTGATGCCTAGAGGGTCGGTCACATTTTGTTGATGAGTCGGTCTTTACTTTATGTTATGTTTATAGACTATGAACATGTTTATGTTGATATCACCAATGTTTGGGCACCTTATATGAATAATGTTATGTATGAGATCATGATGATGGCTTGAAAGCCTATAGGGACACCTCAGGGTGCTGATGATGTTTAATGTTATATTATTGTGCACTATGATAGTGGCACTTGTTAATATACATATAGATGTATTAAGCTGAGGTTACACAATTAAGTTAAGAAGTTCCTTTATTGTGTAATAAGTTTTAAGAATGTATGTATTATGGTTATGTACGTTAATGGATGTGATATGATGCTTCCACATGGGATGATGAATGTTTGATGATGTTATGATAGGAGGTTTGTTTGGGCTTAACGGGTTATGCTTGTTTGTGTCCATGTGCCGGTCACAATCCCTGTCGGAAATGGGTTGTGACAATTGTCTTATGCCACTTTTCAGCAACTACATCATTAATAGCTTCTTTATATGTAATAGGGTTAGATTCATGTTCATCTAAGAGTGCAATCATGTTTTCTCCTAGACCCATGTGCCTCTCTAGTTGTCTCACAACCCTCCAACTATGTCGAGGCAACATTATTTGATGTTCAAGTTATGTTTCTATTTCAACCGTTAAATCAAACTATGTTACGACATCTTCAAAATTAACTTTAAAATCTAAAGGATCAAACAATTCTTCTAAGACAATTTTACTTCTAGGTTTATGATTTCTCACAAATTCTTTCGCTAAGAAAGTGGCATCCGCATTAACGAAAACTTTTTTCTCTTGAGGACTATAAAAGCAATAACCTCTTGTTTCCTTTGGATACCCTACAAACAAGCACACTTTAGTCTTTCATTTCATCTTTGTAAACTCAAGCTTTAAAACTTGTGTAGGTGTCACAGCCCAAATTTCGAGCTATGACCGGTGCATGGGCCCAATGGGCATAGCCCACTAAGCCCAAGTAAGCCTATTTATGCAATCCCGATCATTAATCCTAACCATCATTTTTAAAACCACATATTTTAGTTCTCAATGATAAATGTTTCAGTAATAATTTATAGCAATCAAATATTCATCTTTGTATTATCTCAAAGTATTGTCATTCATTGTTGTCTCATAAGGCATCATCATCAATCCAACATATACATACTTCATTTATAACATGACTCCTAGTAGTTTACATTCCATATACATGTACACAGATAAAAGACTCTCAACCATCAGCGAAGTGACTTTCAATGAAGGTACCGCTACTGAGATGCAATAGTACCTACCAAGAAGATGAGCATACATGGACACTCAATCTAGGTCCCAATTGCCTCCAAATCTGAAAACATAAAGTTTGAAAATGTGAGTATAAAACTCAGTGAGTGAACATAAGAAGGGAACAACCAATCGATAGAAAGAATTTGAAAATCATGATGCACTTGTTTCAAAAACAATGCAATTGATTTAATTTCTTACTAAAAACCCCTCCTTTCAAACTTCATTTAATAACTTCATAGTGTTGCAAAAACCCATGATCAATCCATGAAGTTAAATGGGTGAAAAATATGTCAAAATCAAGCAAGGTAGCAAGCATGGCAACAAGTTTGTCGCTGTAGTGAGAAACAGTGTCAGTTTGCTTGTGTTTCAGTTTTTCCAGTATGTCTCCCACAAAAAGAGTCCAATTGACCTGATTTTTAGACCATTAGAAAGATAAGAGGCAAGGCTACAACTTTTATGTTTTCCACTTTTCCCAGTTCGGACTGGGAAGGTTATCACAATCTTCATCGAAGTGAAAGAACTACACTAGAACCTGAGAGTTTCTTGCTGTAGCGAGAATCAAGCCAGTGTGACCCCCAAAACTTGAGAGTTTCTCGCTGCAGCGAAAATGAATCTCCCTGCAATGAGAAACAGAGCATTTTTTATGGAAATGGGTCTTATTACATCAAAAGTCATTTCCTTGTTGAAAGGAAAAGTTATTTAGGAGCAATTAACAATGCCAACACACAACACAATCATAATTATTTTCATAAACTTTCTATAACACACATATCTATGTATGTGTATATATATATATCCATCATCATGTACACCCTCCCATCATCATCAGCTCATATGCACTCCCCACTAGTACATGGCTGGGTCATCATCGACTTATGCGCACTCTTACTCGCACATAGCTGGGTCGATATCATTGCACAACATTATTCATCAATGGACAACATATATTCATATATATATGTATATATCAACATAATATAGGAGCACATAGGTTCGTCCTTTTACACATTTCACATTTTCACAACATCAAAACGTTTTATCAAGGGCTTGTTCCCTGGCACACATTTTTAAAGAAAAGTTGGAATAAATCATTCCAATGCTTCATACAAATACAATTATTTTCCCAAAACGATTTTGAAATGCAAGTTCACTCACCGGTCTTGTTGATTCTTTTGCTTGACTTTAACCTCAACTAATGCTCTAAATGGACATGTGAGGTCTTGTTGGAACCTATACACACACAACATCACAACTAACCCAAATTGGCATTAATACAATCTCAAAAGCTATTTCCTAATTCAAGTTCAGCTACTTATTCCTAACTAGCTCCCAATTACAATTAAGTGGCTATTTGTTTACACTACTCTAGTCACTCTAAAAATGGTTAACAATCTCAACAATAGATTAACTCACTCTAATCATCAACCATTATCAATAACTTGAAAATTAAATCTAATTCATTACTCACCTTGGTGGACTTATAGTTGAACTCCTTTTCAAGACTTTTCAAGCTACTATGGAAAGTCTCTCTTTCTCTCTCTAAAACTTTCAACTAGTGAGAGAAAGTGATGAACAAAGACTTTTGAAGGCTGTTAAAGTGTAAAAGTGGAAGAGCATGAAAAACCCTATGAAGGAGTGGGCAAAAGCATGAAATTTGGACTTTCCATGAGAGATTTATGGAGGATTCAAGGTTTTCCTCCCATGAAGAATGAAGAAAACATGAAATGAAGAGAAGGACTGGGATGAAGAAGGAGAAGCTACTGGAGCTTAGAGATTTATGCTTTAAGTTAATCCAAATTTCCACTGAAATTACCAAAATGCCCTTAACATGGTGGCTTTGTCTTCCTTCCATCCTCTGTGCAACCTTTTTACTCTTTTAATACCGAAACAAAGTCCATAATAGTATAAAAATACTCAGGTTCACGAAAATGTAAAAATTTCGACCCGAGATGAAAAATGACCATTTTACCCCTACCATGGAAATTATCATTAGTTTTTATCTTCTTCATTTATTTTGCCATCATAAACATCATTCATTCATTCCTTAGGCCTATTTAGACCTTAATAGCATAAAAACAAAACCCACTCATAGGAGTTCACTAAGTGAAATTATGAAATTACCCGTTGTTTGCATTTTCGCGTCTACTTCTAGTTATGTGTCTATGGAGATCGAGATTTCATAGGTTCACTTCTAAATTACCCTTTTTAACTCAATAATTAACCTCAATTGGCATCCGTAAACTTTATTAGCCACCATATCAAAATACAAGGTACTATAGTCTCCCCCACTTAAAAATGAATTCATCCTCGAATTCAAATCGACGTAGGGTGAATAATCAAAGTTCTAAAGTTCTTCCACATCACTTTCGTCGGCATTCTTAACATAGAATCTTGGTTTATGCATCATATCAACTTCCAATCTTATTGAAAACTCGACAATGCCATAATATATAGTTATGTGTATTGCTCTTGTTGGATCAAAATAATATCATCCTTCATCTTATGAAGAGAATTCAAATAAGCTATTAATTCTGGTCACACCTCAATCAAATCATCCTTAAATCATCAATTATGAATGTTCACTTAACCATCCGTAACTCCTCTACCTTGCTCCTTTATCAAACTTTCCAATATTCAAGCATCTATTACACCATTGACTATGGGTCTAATTGGTCAACCAACCTCTATTCCATTTTACATACCTCGATACAAATTCCATTCAAGCATTTCATAATACATAAGGATCAAACACTCTTTATTTATTCATATATGTTTAACATCATGGATGACTCAAATCCGGTAACCATTAGTAACCATATTCCCAAAAACAAAACTCTAGTACCTTCATGATCAAGTACTTACTAAGTAGATCTCGACTCTTACCACAATACATTTCAATAAATAATGATACCTTTGGATGCATCCTTATGGACCTAACTAATCTTTATAATTCCTAGGTCATAACCAACTTGTTAGTTATATGTCAAATACAAACATATCTAACTTGAGATTCCTCAAATTTACTTCAAATGCAAAATCTCACGGCCTCATTCGTTCATCCATCCAAGGATGAAATTAGACACTTGTCTCTCCTTAAGTGTACTTTAATATCAAAGAATCATCTATTAAGACCTTTTTTATATTAGCTCCTTTTAGCCTTTTTATTATTTGCCTTAGAAAATTAAATCTATAATCATTCATTCTCAATCATGGCTTTATGCCAAACAAGGCAGATTTTAAACTTTTAATTACATGAATTCAAATGCATAGCTTTACTCATAAGCTATAAATTTTTACCCAAATCTCCTTAAGTCAAAACCTTGTATTGAAGCTATACCAGCACTCATACGTTCTATTCCATTAGCCTTTAGAGAATTAAATTTATGGCATACTTCTCTATTTGTGTACTTCATAATAAACTAACAATTTCTAGCTCACAGTTAAGCTAGTTCATATGCCAAGCCTCTCAGGCTATATCAAAACACCAAGTTTTATGATGATATAATAAAATTTGATGAATTCCTACCAAAAGTATAAACACTTACCTTTAAGCTAACAGCATTATAATCCACTTGTTCATTGCCAAAATCAGCGATAAATTATCTTAATCATTGCCTAGCACTATAACCATTGATAGAATATCATCATCGAATCAAATTATAACTAACTCCGCATGAGTTTTTATACTAATATGCAATATATATATCCATATATATATATTTCCAAAAATTTTAAGTTCGAATAGCCTTAGGCATATCAAGCTCAATAAGCCATCTATAAAACCAAAATAACCAACAATCAAGTTTAGAATCATTTCTTCTCTTGGTTGGTTAGATCATACTCATCATTTGTGGCAAATACACAAAGCTGATTTCAATATTCCATTCTCATACAAGAGTTAACCACTAATTGGCACCATCTCCAAACCCCACGTGTTTTATAAGTTGATTTTCTTAGTCAAAATTCATATTGTAGTATTCCAACTTTAGGTCGTGTCTCAATACCAAATCTTTACTCGTATACGAGTACTTGAATTCTCAAATCATCATCTCTTTTCAAAGTAGATCTTTGCAATTCCTATAACGTATTTCTATTCCCTCACTAGTGGTAGTATCATTTAAGCAACCCGTGTCACCCTCCTTCTCTAAACATTTAAAGCATAATTCAACCTTTGCCTATCCCTATCAGGCACTTTGCCTTGATAATTACTCAAAAGAAATTGAAACTTGTGGGGGAACCACATTTCACAATTTATGCCTTGTGTCTATAATTATGTCGAGACTAGAACCTCATCGGGTCCACAAAACAATAGGATAATCATTGCCTCAAACCAGCATTTCCAAGTATACTTGTGCTTGTATCATATCTTCATACTTATGTGACATATCAGTCACGAGCCCAACTTGACTATATAGCCATTTGCTCTTTAAGCTTTAATGTTTTCTCATTATGCAAAATCTTTCGAATTTATCTCATCAGGGTATTCACAATGTGGATACATGTCCATAACTTACAGTTCAAGGCCTAAAGCATTGAACACTATCTCATCATTGATGTTCAACGCTATATCATATAATACAAAATATAATCTAATAACTATGACATTGAAATTCTAAAGTTCCACCTTTACCTACCAATCATAGCTCCCTTTATGAGCACATACTTTACACTGCTTGTGTCACGACTCGAAACTCCTATCGGGCCCGTGACAACAGTCGCGACGTCCCGATAGGCACTCATTACCCTGAATGCCGATCGAAACCCCCCAAGGCTTAGCATCAACTTCCGTATCTCCCCGGTGAGCGACAGTTATTAAATCTCGCATTTCAAGAAATCATAAGTCGTTTCCAAATCAAAACAATAAAATATTATTTTTTGGCTCATAGGGGTATTTTCGTTATTTTTCTTTGAAAATACCGAAACCCACAAAAACATGGTGTAAAAGCTAAATATGCTCATACATACTTTAAATCAGATAACTAAAGTATAAAATTACTTTTACAATGACACGTGGGCCCACATCTAACCAAAATGCATCGGAAGCTGAAAACCTACAGCTTTTGCCTATTCAAGTCCAAATGAAGGTCCTTGTCAAAGTTAGCTAACTATGGAATTCCCCGAGCTTGAAATGTGAGGAAATGAGGGTGGTGAGATTATAAAATCTCAGTGAGTAAACAGACACCATCTAAACTATCTAAAGGCAAGTAAATGGAGACGAATTAAAATATTCTTTTCCAATATATGTTTCATAACATGAATATTCAGTTTACTCAATTAATCAACACGGCTTATATATCTCACAAAACTTGGCTCCTACCAATATCATTCCCGGGGATGCCTTGGCCTAGGCATCTGACAAAGACCACCAAGGTAGTCAAATGTCTTTACATCCGAAATTCTAGCCATGCCTTGGCGTTGGCTGAGTCTCACTCTCGTGCAGTGGTCCACGTGAAGTGCACTTAAATCTTTACCTCCAGAGATACCCTCCACACGGCTCTCCGATCGAGGTAAGGTATATTTGATTCTGTGCCCCCTCTCTTAGGTTAGTCCACAACGCCTCCACTACAAGGATTATGGATTATTTTATCTACCACCTGATTTATAAAATCTTTATCTGCATCACATGGCAATTTATTGCAATCTAGCCTCTCAAGGCTGAATATATAGTATATATAATTTTGATACAAATATCGACTTTGCCATTCATGCTCACATATTGCTATAAGCCATATAATTTAAAACATAATTTATAACACAAGTAGGCAATCTCCAATTACTCTATTTTCAAAATCAGTGTTCAATTTTCCAGAAAATTTATAAAATCATTTTATAAAATCACAATTTCTCCTAAAACATAGCAAATTACCATTTAAACCCATTTTCTATAAAATCACACAATTGTATAAAACTACTCTAGATAATTAAGACTATAATAAGTTTACTCACAGTTCTAGGAGTCGATGTACTCTTAATCCCAGTCTTCAAGCACAATCTCTGTATTTTTACTAGTGTAATTTACTCACCACCTATCCACAATGTACAATACATAATTCACCACATTAATGCTTGACCATTATAAAATCAATTCATTACTTCTACACTTCACATAGGGTTCAACCATTGAAGGTTCATGGTGAAAATGGATTCTTTTCTTGTTGTTTTGTTTCTTAATATGCTAAACTAACTAAAAACACTAACATATCTTAAAATCAATTCAATCCAACATCTTTCTCTCTCCATACCCATTTTGACCAGCCATGAATTTATCATGAAAACATGTAATTTAAGCATGGAAAATAAAGAGAAATGCTTAAGGAAAATAGATTTCAAGCTTAAGTTGAAAAATCCTACCTTTTTTCACTTGTTTTCCTTGATTTTCCACACTTCTTCTCTTGAAATTCTTCACCTAGGATTTGTTCTTCCTTTCATTCCCTCTCTTCCTTGCTTGGCCGAATATTTGGAGAGATAATGGGCTGATTTATGATAATTTTTAAGTTAAATAATAAAATATCCTAAACTTGACACATGACATGTTTCCATTAGTCCATTTTTAAAACTTTAAAAATTTTAAACCTTTTATCTCCACCACATGATTAGTCAAAAGTCAAAATGAGAATAAGGGAAGATCATGTGGTGGACAAATGTCCTGGTGGTGGAAAATTACAATTTTGCCCCTAGGGTGGCAAAATTACCATTTCGCCCCTATACTCTAAATTTTATCGGAATTAAAATTTTTCACTTGTAAACCTTAAATCATACTCCAATAAGTCAAATGGGGCCAAAAAAATCTTTTCTAAAAATTTTCATTTTATCCCTAGGTGGCAAATGACAATTTTACCCTTAGATAGTGAAAATTCCGGTTTGACTCCAAATTGATCCTCGAACTCCGAATTACCATTTTGAGTAATCCTTGGATCGTACAACTCATAATTTCACCTTAAAATTCCTATTTGAACTAGTTCGAGGCTTAATCGACTTAATGGTACCATTAGGGGCAATCTCATCTTTTAACGATTTCTCGAACTTCCTAAATATGCAAACATTCTATTGAGCATGTAAATGACGTCGTAATTATTTTATAGAACAGGGTTTGACAGCTTGATTGTTCATAAGCCACTCATGGCCATCCAAATTCGACCTCTTATAGCAAGTCAAACTAGTATATTAATCTTATGTTTTCCAATACACTTCCAAAAATGCTTAAACACATCCTTCAATAGAATTTTGTTGAAGACTCAGACAATCAAAGGCTTATCTTCAAAGCCACGTATAAATTTAACAATTTAATATATATTCGATAACATTTAGCTCATTAACCCCATTGAACATTATTTTAAGATCTTTCAAGATGGCCTTACTCTTATTTCGGATCGAACCAAACTAACTTAATATAATTGCATTGATTATCCTTGAGCTTTTTATGCTCATCATAACAACATCTATGTTTCACCCATCATTCGTCTTAATGACTTTCAGCCTTTCGCAACACTTCGCATACATGTTAGGGCATTCTCAATCTCATACCAAGCCTATAGTCATGTAATCACCAGTTAGGCCAAATCCTCTATGGAATATCTCCTTCCACATGATGAATGCAAATCACAAGATATACAACTTCGAGTATATGCTTACATATTGGTAACCTTCATATATTTCATGGTAATAAAAAACCACAATTTACAAAACTAGCTTTCTATGACAAGTTTGCGATCGGAACATTAGTCTCAACATATCTCACTTTGGGCATACTTCACTACTAGCATTCGCATACTTTTACCATAACATTCAGTGCAAATTGATTAAGCAATGATCTCCAAATTTACTCTTATATACACATATATTAAATTCTACACCACTTAGTGTTGAGATCTTGACTTTACTCATCAATTCTTTACCAATTACATCAATAAGATAAACAGTTCACTTAATTTTTTTTTGTATCTTGCCTTTACAGTCATAAGATCAAAATTTCTTAAACTTAAGATGCAGAAGCTTCCTTTTAGAGCATATCTGAAAATCCACATGTTCTAAGTTCCTTACCTTTGGAGAAATCACATTCAAGACTAATCATTTACATCATAGGTTGCATATTGAACCAAATAGATTTTTAAATTGACCTTTAAAGCAATTCATATATCAATCTCAATATAGAACTCCATATGGCACTTAGACTAAATTCATCATTTCTAAGTCATTTAACTTCAAACTATTAAATCCACACATAGTCCTTTAAGCCTTTGGCTCCACGCTAAGCATAGCAAAATTCAAGCTTATACTTAGAGTAGATCATTTACTAGCCTTGTACTTCATGACCATACATCAATTATAATAATTAGTGATTTTCACCCATGAGCTAATTCATGCAATTATAACCATAAACCACAATAATTCAATTCAAGCCTTGAAATCTCCCAATTACTTAATTAGAATCAAAACCAACTCCCTCTAACCGTTGTACACATATTCAACACACATTCTCATATAAATATTTCGGAAGCGCAACACCATTTATATATGGCATAACAAGCTCACTTAACATAGTGCACTTACATCCGTGCACACAAATATTGGTTTACTCTTACCCCAAATGCTTAAATTTATACACTCCAAGTGAATCACAATCATCACTATTCATTCCAATCAAAGTGCTCCCCTTGTACCATTACTGTATATATTTCTTTATATTGATCGCAATAATGATCCAATATCATCCAATTTCTTCCCATTGACAATTATGGGCTTAAATTTTAACCCCACCAAATGAACAAGTTATTATAGACCAATTAATCCAACTCCACTTTCCTCCATCCTTAATCGAAGGGATTTGTTATTACATTAGCCTTTCATTAGGAGTATTTGATTAAAATCTTTCCAACAATGGCTCGTGTCTCAGGTTGCATCTCAAAATCCGAAAAACGGCACAACTTATGACTTTTGCATAATGTTAGCAAGAGGTTAGGTTACTAGGAATAGGAGTTCATATAGCCTCCTATTTATGAATTGTGCTGTAGTCACAAACAATAAACAAGACTCTACATTAACACCGACAACTCTGCTGACTGACAAAAGAATCCCTAGGACTCGACTAAACCTAGGGCTCTAATACCACCTTTGTCACAACCCAAATTCTAGGCTATGACCTGCGCATGGGCCCAATGGTCATAGCCCATTAAGCCTAAGCAAGCCTATTTATGCAATCCCGATCATTAATCCCAACCATCATTTTTAAAACCATATATTTTAGTTCTGATTGATGAATGTTTCAGTAATAATTTATAGTAATCGAATATTCATATTTGTATTATCTCAAAGTATTGTCATTCATTGTCGTCTCATAAGGCATCATCATCAATCCAACATATACATACTTCATATATAACATGACTCCTAGTACTTTACATTCCATATACATGTACACAGATAAAAGACTATCAACCGTCAACGGAGTGACTTTAAGTGAAGGTACCGCTACTGAGATGTCATAGTACCTACCAAAAAGATAAGCATACGTGGACACTAAATCTAGGTCCCAATTGCCTCCAAATCTGAAAACATGAAGTTTAAAAATGTGAGTATAAAACTCAGTGAGTGAACATAAGAAAGGAACAACCAATCGATAGGAAGAATTTGGAAATCATGATGCACTTGTTTCAAAAATAATGCAATTGGTTTAATTTTTTACTAAAAACCCCTCCTTTCAAACTTTGATTAATAACCTCATAGTGTTCCAAAAACCCATGATCAATCCATGAAGTTAAATGGGTGAAAAATATGTCAAAATCAAGCAAGATAGCAAGTAAGGTAGCAAGTTTTTCGCTGTAGTGAGAAATAGTGTCAATTTGCCTGTGTTTCTATATTTCTAGAATATATCCCACTACAGAAGTCCAATTGATCTAATTTTTGAACCATTTGAAAGATAAGAGGCAGGGCTACAACTTTTATGTTTACAACTTTTCCTAGTTTGGACTGAGAAGGTTGTCAAAATCTTCTTCGAAGTGAAAGAACTGCACTAGAACCTGAGAGTTTCTCATTGCAGTAAGATTTATTCTCGCTGCAGTGAAAATGAATCTCGCTGCAGTGAGAAACAGAGCATTTTTTCTTGAAATGGGTTTTATTACATCAAAAGCCATTTCCTTGTGGAAAAGAAAAGTAATTTATGAGCAATTAACAATGGCAACAAACAACACAATCATAATTATTTTTATAAACTTTCTATAACACACATATCTATGTATGTGTATATATATATATATATATATATATATATATATATATATCCATCATCATGCACACCCTCCCATCATCATCAGCTCATATGCACTCCCCACTAGCACATGGTTGGGTCATCATCGGCTTATGCGAACTCCTACTCGCATATAGCCGGGTCGATATCATTACACAACATTATTCATCAATGCACAACATATATTCGTATATATATGTATATATCAACATAATATTGAGCACATAGGTTCATCTTTTTACACATTTCACATTTTCACAACATCAAAACGTTTTATCAAGGGCTTGTTCCCGAGCACACATTTTTAAAGAAAAGTTGGAATAAATCATTCAAATGTTTCATACAAATACAATTATTTTTCCCAAAATGATTTTGAAATGCAAGTTCACTCACCGGTCTTGTTGATTCTTTTGCTTGACTCTAACCTCAACTAATGCTCCAAATGGACACGTGAGGCCTTGTTGGAACCTATACACACACAACATCACAACCAACCCAAATTGGCATTAATACACTCTCAAAAGCTATTTCCTAATTCAAGTTTAGCTGGTTATTCCTAACTAGCTCCCAATAACCATTAAGTGGCTATTTGTTTACTCTACTCTAGTCACTCTAAAAATGATTAACAATCTCAACAATAGATTAACTCACCACTCTAATCGTTAACCATTATCAATAACTTGAAAATTAAATCTAATTCATTACTCACCTTGGTGGACTTATAGTTGAACTCCTTTTCAAGAGTTTTCAAGCTACTATGGCAAGTCTCTCTTTCTCTCTCTAAAACTTCCAACTAGTGAGAGAAAATGATGAACAAAGACTTTTGAAGGCTGTTGAGGTGTAAAAGTGGAAGAACATGAAAAACCCTATAAAGGAGTGGGCAAAAGCATGAAATTTGGACTTTCCATGAGAGATTTATGGAGGAATCAAGGTTTTCCTCCCATGGATAATGAAGAAAACGTGAAATCGAAGAGAAGGGTTGGGATGAAGAAGGAGAAGCTACTGGAGCTTAGATATTTATGCTTCAAGTTAATCCAAATTTCCACTAAAATTACCAAAATGCCCTTAACATGGTGGCTTTGTCTTCCTCCCATCCTTTGTTCAACCTTTTTACTCTTTTGACACCGAAACATAGTCCATAATAGTCTAAAATACTCAGGTTCACGAAAACGTAAAAATTTCAACTCGAGATGAAAAATGACCATTTTACCCCTACTATAAAAATTATCATTATTTTTTATCTTCTTCATTTATTTTGCCATCATAAACATCATTCATTCATTCCTTAGGCCTATTTAGACCTTAATAGCATAAAAAAAAAAGCCTACTCGTAGGAGCTCACCAAGTGAAATTATGAAATTACCCCTAATTCGTATTTTCAAGTCTACTTCTAGTTACGTGTCTATGGAGATCGAGATTTCACAGGTTCACTTCTGAATTACCCTTTTTAACTCAATATTTAACCTCAATTGGCATCCATAAACTTTATTAGCCACCACATCAAAATATGAGGTACTACAGTAGGACACCCCTAGGTTTGCTAATAGCGTACAGATGATTTACACCTTTTTCACAGCTCCCTTAGTGTCTTAGGCACAACCTTAGATGACGTAAAATTGAGCAAGTGCTCAGCAGTTTGCATACAATATCCTTAGAACGAGATTAGAAGATTAGCATAAGACATCATTGATCCAACCATTTCTAGAAATGTTCTATTTCTTCTTTCAGCTACACCATTATGTTAAGGTGTTCACGATGCTGACAGATTGGAAATTATCCCATTGCCTATGAGATATTGTTGAAATTCATCTAATAAATACTCACCACCTTGACTTGATCGAATTTGTTTCAATGGCTTGCCTAGTTGCTTTTCAACTTCGACTTCAAATTCTCTTTTCAAAAGATTCATTTTTTCTATTCATTAAATACACAGAACCATCTATTGAGTAGTCATCAATAAAAGTTATCAAATATTCATAACCTCCTTGAGCTTGTACGTTCATTGGTCCATGCACATTTATGTGCACCAAGTTTAGAACGTTTAACATTCTATTACCTTTTATCTTGAAGGGCCCTTTAGTCATTTTTGCTTTAATACAAGACTCAAATATTGGCAAAAGACCCTTAACCATGTTTGGTACAGTACCATCCTTTATAAGCCTATTGAGTCTATTATGATTGATATGACTTAAACACAAATGCTAAAGATAATTTTGATTTATGTTAGATTTTTTGACTCTTTTAGTTTTAAATTGAATTGCTTCTACATCATTTGTAGAATAAGTTTTAGGCTTAAGGAAATAAAGATTATATCTTACAATTCTAGAACAAAAAAAATCCTTACTCGCTTAAATAGTGAGTGTCTCACTAAAAGAAATTGAATATATAGACTTTATTAAACAAAAGACAAAAATCAATTTTTTAAAAGTCTTTAGAATGTAATAAACATTTTCCAAGATTAATCTATGACCATAAGGAAATTGAAGAATAATGGTTCCTATTACTAATGCTAAAATGAATAAGTCATTTGCCATCCTCATTCAAAATTGCCTTTTACTCAGTTTTCTCCTTTGTTGAAACCCCTGTAAAGAATTACAAACATGGTTAGTGGCTCCAGAATCTACTATCAAAGTATCCGTAGAATCAACCACTAAATAGACTTCTAACATATTTAGAAAGCCCATGCCTTGTTAACTCTTCCGGATTTCTTCAAGGTAAATCCTACAATTTTACTTCCAATGTCCTTTCACACCACAGTGGAAACATTATCTTTTAGTGTTATCTTTTGAAGCAATTTTTTCTTCATGGGCTATTTTTTTGCTCCCATTAAGCCCTTAGTAGTCTTTTTATTTCCAACTATCTTCTTTTACCTTTTGGTTTGGGCTTAGAAGTGGAAACTACATGTGCTTTAGGCTTCGTTTTGCAAATCAAGAACCTCCTCCACATTTTGGAGATCATTGATTAGCCCATTTGGGGTGTAATCCCTAGTGTGCAGTTCATAATCCAATTTGAACTGTGGAAATGATGAATTCAAGCTATGAACGATCATTGATACTTGTGTTTTTGCATTTATCTCAGCATCAAGTAGTTTTGCCTTATTGAGATAAGAGATCACCATCAGCATGTAATCTTTTACTGTCTCTTTGGGTTTTTGCTTGAAGTCCCTAAAAGCATTGATTGCCTTCACCTTAGCAGACCTTGTTTTTGCACCAAACATCTCATGTAAGTGTAACATTATGTTAGCAACATTACCCATGCCTTCATGCTGCTTTTGCAATATACTATTCATGAAGGCCAGTATATAGCATTTAGCTGGCTTGTTTACATCATGCCACTTCTTATAATATTTTTATATCATGCAAAGTTGATTAGGGAATTAGTGCTTCAGGCTCATGGTTAGAAAGAACCCATGTGATCTTGACATAATTAAGGATGATATTAAGGTTTCTTTTCCATTCAATGTAGTTATCACCATTTAGAGTGCATTTGTTCAGCAAAATTGAAAGTCGATTCATATATGTGCTGCAGATATGTTTCTGAAAATACAATTGAAATTATGTAAGCATACTAGTTATTCATGGACTTTGAACATTTCATGATGCATGTATTCATGATGACAATATATAAAACCTTTTAAATTGTTGTCACGACCAAAATTTCGAGCCATGATTGGCGCATGGGCTCAATGGACGTAGCCTACTAAGCCCAAGTAAGCCTATTTATATAATCTGTACATCATTCCATCATAAGTTATTAAAGTCACATTTCATAATTTCAATTCAAAATAATGCTAACCATTGCTATCTCTTAGTGGCATTTCCAATCAAATATATACATATTGTCTAAAACGTATATCTTAATAGTTTAAAATGGTTTTGTCTATACACAACAAAAAGGGATACTCGACTTCTAGTAGAGAGACTCGACGAAAGTTCAGCTATTGAACGCCGAGATACCTACCAAGGAAATGAATCTACAAGGACACCTTGACCTAGTTACTGGTTGCCTCTTGATCTGAAAACATGAAGTTGAAAAACGCTGAGTATAAACCCAGTGAGTGAACAAAGGAAGGGAAGAAGCAATCGATAAGAAAAGTTAAGAAATCATAATGCACTTATTTTCAAAAACAATGCAATTTAGTTTGGTTCTTATTAAAACCCCTCATTAAACTGTTAATGAATTAATCCCTTAAGGATGAAAGAACTATACATAACAAAGAATTTGATGAATGAAAGCTTTAGTAATATTCAAGCAAGTCAAATGAAACGACAAGTCCTCGCTACAGTGGAAAGGCATTCTCGCTACACCGAAATTTGGGCTCAAACTATCAACTGGATGAGGGTTTCTCTCTAAAACCCCTCATTTCAAACTTAATTAAATAAATTTCTTAATGTTGGGAGTCCATGAGCAACTATGGTATTACTGGAATGGAAAATGGGGCAACAA
Organism: Theobroma cacao; assembly: GCF_053813885.1. Taxonomy (NCBI): domain Eukaryota; kingdom Viridiplantae; phylum Streptophyta; class Magnoliopsida; order Malvales; family Malvaceae; genus Theobroma; species Theobroma cacao. The sequence goes on from NC_142645.1 coordinate 32,265,549, forward strand.
CCAAACAAGGTATCATGTAGAACAAAAGGTTTCTCGTTGCAGCAAGATTCAAGAGGCATAATAGAAAGTTTCCCGCTGTAGTGAGAATCCATTCTCGCTGCAGCAAAATTCAAGCAGCAAAGCAGAAAGTTTCTCGTTGCAGCGAGAATAAGAAGCTTTAGCAACTTTCTCGCTACAGTGAGAATACATTCTTGTTGTAGTGAGAACCAGGCCATTGTAACTCTCCAAACCAGAGAGTTTTTCGCTGTAGCGAGAAATAGGACACCAATAATAAGTTTTCATTCTCTCAAGAAAAAGCCATTTTGCTGCAAAGACAAAATCAACTTGAACATGCTTAGAAATTTCCAAGGTTTAACATGCAAGATTCACATGTATTACAACCATATACCATACTCATGAACTTTCTATAGCACACATATTTATATATATATACACATCATCATGCATACCATCCCATTATCTTTAGCTCATGTGCACTCCCTACTCGCACATAACTGACTCATCATCAGCTCATGTGCACTCCCACACCACACAAAATTGGGCCATCATCAACTCATGTGCACTCCCACACGCACATAGCTGGGTCATCATTACCACACAAAAAGGAACATCCAATTCATATTATATATACCAACATATTGTGATAACATATGAACCTTTTATATGGCATATTTTTCACAAGATAGAAACATTTCACCAAAGGCTTGTTCCCTAGGTATATTTTTATGGAAAAGTTGGATAAAATCATTCAAATGTTTCACCCCAAATACATCTACATTTCCAAAAAAGTTTTGAAATGCAAGTTCACTCACCAGTCTTTATTGATGTTACGGTGGGCTCTAACTTCGACTAAGATTCTGAATGGAGGTGTGGGGTTTCGTTGGAACCTATCACACACACAACATCACCATCAACTCAACTTGGCATTAATACTATTCCAAAGCTATTTTCTAAATTGAGTTCTACTAGTCATTCCTACTAGTTTCCAACTACCATTAAATGGCTATTATTTGCACTACTCTACTCACACTAAAAATGATTAAACAATCTCAACAATAAAAAACTCACAAATAAAATTACTAGATATTGTCAACAACTAAAAATATCAACTCAATTTCAACACTCACCTTGCTAGATTTGTAATTGGATTCCTCCTCAAGAATTCCCAAACTCTTATAGAGAGTCTTTCTTCCTCTCTCCAAAACACCTATCTAGTGAGAGAAAGTATTGGTTTAAGACTTTAGAGGGTTTTTAAGGTGAAAGAGTAAAAAAGCACAAAAGGCTTGTGAAAAGGTGCACAAAAGCATGAAATTTAAGACTAACTGAAGAGAGTTATGGAAGCTTGAAGAGAACTCCCATGGAGGATGAAGAAATGTGAGAAAGAAGAAGGAAAAAGAAGAAGAAGCTACTAGAAATGTGAGAAGAAGCTGCTGGAAGATGATATTTATAGCTTAAGCTTATCCAACTCCACTTAAATTACGAAAATTCCCTTAACAAGTTGGCTTGTTCTCCACCAATCCTTGGTGCAATCTTTTTACTCTTTTGACACTAGGACAAGGTCCATAATAGTCTAGAAATACTTGGGTTCACAAAAACTTAAAATTTTGACCCGAGATGAAAAATGACCATTTTGCCTTTTCTTTGGAAATCATCATTATTTTTATTTCCTTCGTCATTTTATCCTTATTTTCATCATTCATTTATACCTTAGGCCTACTTAGGCCTTAATAATGTTTGAAAGCATACTTCTAGGGGCTCACTAAAGAAATGACGAAATTAACTTAGCTCGGGTTATCGCGTCTACACCTAGTTATGGGCCTATAGGGGTGGAGGTCTCACAATTGTATTATTATTTTAACAATCATTTACCTTTCTGTAATAAATTAACCAACTATGGGCTGTGAGAATTTACTACCAGGCAAACTGGGACCCTCCCATTTAACTATGTTACCTAGTATCTTCATACTTAACATGGTTACAGAACGCCTTCATTTGGTCCACAAAGTTTACTAACAGAGCTATTGTAGGCAGGTTAATAGTAAATTCATGTTGTGTGTAACAACCATTGTTTCATTCTTTTAAGCTCTTGACCTAGTGAGCCTCTATGGGAGTTCTTACTTCATAATCCACCTAAAAGAACTTATGTTTTCGTAGATTCAGTCCGTCATGATCTAGATTTATGCCCACCTGTAGGAAGTGACATGTTTCACATGCCAATAGGCCAACAATGGAGACCTTGGACTCTAGGATTGCTAGCATCCTCTCCCACTCAATATTCTTATAGTTAGGGTTTTGATTGACATTTTGCCAAATTTTCTAGATGCATATTTAGAATATCCTAAGTCAAATTATGGGCATCGTTATGTTTCCAACTAAGCACTTTTAGGATATAACTAAGTCTATATTACCATCTTGTCTAGATGTGATTTATTTTCCTATATTCATTATGTATCTCATAGCGTCAAGCTCTTTTTAAACTAAAATACATAATGTATGCATGGCATTCCTTAAGAATGGTTGGTACCTTAATTCTAGACGACATATTTTCAAACATATAAATAATATCTTATATCATTCATATAGATACATGTAAATACATATAATAATAAGCCACATTAATAGCCATCCTAAAAAAAATTACAACTTGTAATACTCTTCAATCTTGCTTGCTTCTATTGCTTGCTTGGATCATATTCATTTGGTACTCTTTTGATTAATAGCTAAAAAAGATTTTTCTTTACTTTTTAATCCAAGTTGAAAATAATTTAAATTTTGTACAATTAATTAATCTCATTAATTATGACCAAAATAAAAAATTATTTTTTTAATCTAAGACTAAAAATTTAAGTTTATAAAATTATTATTTTTGAAGAAAAATAAAATATTAATTATCAAAAATATTAATTATTTCTTTAAAAAAATGGGACGACACTTGTGTGCTTCCCAACAGCACTTGTGTGCCACCCAGTAGCACACAATAGTGTGCTGGTGTCAAACAACACACTGTGTGCTACCCGACAACAAACAGTAAGGGGTTATGTTGCCCAACAGCATACCCAACCCCTCCCTTTTTCTTAATTAAAAAAAATTCTAATAGTGGAAAAATATTTTTCATAAAACCACAATTTTAATGTAAGAAAACCTCTTTTCCTTAAAAAAAAATTGATACAAGATAAACTCCTTTTTCTTAAAAAAATATTTATAACCATAAAAAAAAGAGACCAAATATTACCTAATTACCTTTTTCCTTTTCGCTTTCATCTTCTTTATCCATGGATGCACCAAAATTGTCAAGCCCAGCTCTATAATATACTTGCCATATTGTATAGGTACTTGATAGAATGTCCGTATACTTGAATGTCTCAAAAATCGTTAAAAGACGATATGGTACCTAATGGTACAATTAAGTTGAATTAAGCCTCGAACTACTCCAAAAAGAGATTTTAAGATGAAATTGAGAATTTTAAAACCCTAGAATGACTTAATATGGTGATTCGGAGTTCGAGGATTGGTTTGGAATCAAATTGGAATTTTCATGACATAGGGGCAAAATGGTCATTTTGACACCCAAGGGTAAAATTGGAATTTTACACCACCCAACACTTGTCATGCCTAAGGATTTCATCCATTAACATTTTATGTTATGGATAATTGAGATATTTTTTGTGGTGGAGAAAGAATGCTTAATTATTAAGTTTAAAAAATGGACCAATGGGATGGTGACAAGTGGCAGGTTTTCATTTCTTTATAATTTACATTAAAAAAAAAACTAGCACACACCTTTCTTATTCATTCTTTTGTTCAGCCTCACCAAGGAAATAGGAAAGAAAGAAAGAACAAAACCCTAGTTAGAAAGTTCTAGACAAAATTGGTGGATTTCAAGGAATTAAGCAAGTAAAGGTAAAATTTCTTGATTTTAGAATGTGATATACCTTTCCTATGCATTTTTTTTTCATTTTCCATGGTTGAGAATCAAGTTTGCATGAGGATACCTTTGCTGGCCAGACATGGGGGGAGGAGTTTTGATCTTGGATTTAGCTAGATTTCATGTTATTCTAGTGCTTTTAGTTGGTTGGTGATGTGTAATATAAAAAGCAAACAAGAAAAATTCATCTTCTTACATCACCCTCATTGGTCGAATCTTCCTTATGGTATGGTGATGGTGGATTTGATTTTATTTCAAGTGATTTGGCTAGGAATTAATGATTTATGGTGTAAAAATCAAGTGTGAAAAACCATAGTGTTTATGCACCCATCATGGTCGAATTTTTCAAGAGAAAATGTTGAGGATGATTTTGCTATAATTCATGTTATCTAGCTTATATTTGATGATTTGGAGTATTAGAAGTGAAATGAATTTATTTGGAATCAATTTGGATGTTTTGGTTAAATCAAAGGTAAAGAGTTCGAATTAGGTCGAAAACTGATCCATTCCGATCACCCTTGAACCAACGTGAATTCCATTTTTAAGTGATTATCCAAACAACCTCATGCATTCATATAGAGAGCCTGAAATAGATTTATAATGATATGACACAATATATTGAACTATTTGTCGTGTGTTGTGTATAGGTGGTGAGTCCTCTAACAAGGGTAAAGACATTGTGCTAGAGGACTAAGAATAGGAGTATTTCGAACTCTCGATATAGTGAGTAACCTTATTATCATCTTAATTATCTAAAGTATGTTTTTATCCGATTTTGTAATTTTATGGAAAATGTGTTTAAATGAAATGATTTTATAAATTGTTTCGAAATTTAATGATGACATGGAAATGGAGTAATTGGAGACTCCTTGTTGTATTGTAAATTATGTTTTGAATTGAATGGCTTATGATAATAAGGGCATGAATGGCTGGATGGGTATTTGTGTTGAAAATGTATAAACTATTGTTTCCTTGATAGGCTAGATAATGATAAAATTGCCATGTCATGCTGTTGAACTTTTATTGAATTGGTGGGTTATAGATTGGTCACTGCAGTGGCGGGTTCTGTGGGCCAGCCTATTAGAGGGGCACGGAATCCGGTTATATTCTTACCTCGATCGGAGAGGCACGTAGGGTATCTCTTGGGGTAAAGTTTCGAGTTCACTTCACTCTGAACTACCACGTGAAAGTGAATTCAACCAATGCCAAGGAACAGTTGTGCTTTTAAACATAAAAATGTGTTTTGTACGTATATGAACTTTTCTTTAACGGCCTTGGAGGTTTCGATTGGATGCCTCTGATCAAGGTATCCCCGAGAATAAGTTTTGGCACGAGCCAAGTTTTTAAGATATTCATAAGCCTCGTTGTATATTTTGGATGAAATGTAACTAGTTTAGATGATTTGAAATGTGTTTTGACGTTATGAACCATCTTATGATGATCTATTTTAATCGTCTCCATTTACTCTGCTTTAGATATTTTAGATGATGTTTGTTTACTCACTGGGTTTATATAAACTCCCCACCCTTCTTTCCACTCATTCCAGGCTCAGGATAGTCAGTAGATAGCTGATTTTGTTGAGGGCTACAATTTGATTTGCATCCTCAAAAACCGAAGGTTCACAGCCTTCGTTACTTTTGGTTATTCGGGGGTCCACACGTCATTGTAAATTAAATTACATTCTCTGGTTATCTGTGTTATTATATTTACGAATTTATTTTGCTTTTACGCTATAAAAATTATTTACGGATATCTCTATAAAAATTGTTTTATAAGAAAATGGAATATTTTATTCATTATTTTTACTTTATTCTAATAGCTATCATTTCACTTTAAATGAATGTTTTAGACATCTAAACTTATTTTTGGTTATGAAATATGTATCTTTCACTCATATACTATATTTTTAGATGGTTTTGAAATTTTCGAGGAAAATTGACCAAATACCCCTATGAGACGAAAATTATTTTCTTTATTGTTTTGGTTTGGAAATATCTTATAATCTTTTAAACTATGATATTATCAACTGTTGCTCGCAGGGGAGGTGAGAAAATTGATATTAAAGCCTTGCGGGGTTTCGATTGGTATTCTGGGTAATGAATGTTTATTGGAACATCGCAACGGTTGTCACGGGCTCGAAAAGAGTACCGGGTCATGACAATTTAAGTGGTATCAGAGCTTTTTGTTTTAAAGTTATTTTAAAAATTTACAATGTCAGTGTGGCCTCAAGTTAAGTTAGGTTAGATTGAGTCGAATGCATGCATTTGCATATAGAAACCTACCCGTTCCTATGATGCGAAAATAATTAAGAAATTACTGTTTGATTGCGTATAGGTTTTGAGGTGCGCTAGTTGCACACACCATGTCTAGGAGAGACAATAGTCCCGATGCCTCTCATAGTATTAGAGAGGGATCACTAGATTCTACTGCTAGGAGCCTATGGCAACCTGAACCAAGTAGTCCAGAAAGTGCTGATAGTAATGACATTAATGTAAGCATGAGAAATTCCCTTTTGAAAGAGTCTAAGGAATACGCTGAAGAAAGGGGGAAAATAACGATAGCTGAAGAGGATTATCATCCTAGGAAGGTATCTATACCCGTTGTTCAACACTTTCTTCCAGGCTATGGGAGTAATGTAAGGGAACAACAAGAAAAGAATAAGGAGAAAGTAACTATTGTAAATCACCACCCTAGGAAGGTATCTGTTGTATGAGATTTTCCTCCCGGTTGTGGAAGAAATGTCGCACTTGTGAGTTATAAGGAATGTAGGAGAATACAGCAAGTTTGGATTGAGGAACAAAGGAGAAAATCTCAAGAGGAGGAGGAAGATCCGGAAGAGGATCCTAAAGATACTTAATACCTTTGTTGAAGTTCGTACCACCATAAGTCTAGGCAAGTGTCGTTTAAGGGAAAATGTAATAGTTATCTGTACAAAGAAGTTAATAGTTTGGCTTTTAAAGTGTATGACTAAAATGTATTATAAAGTAGCTGTTTAAGTGACTGGATGTATATGGGAATCTTTTGGTAGGACAGAAGTGGATTAGCATTATGGCTATTAAGGAAAGATATTTATCTTAGTGGCAAGGTTGATCATCTTAGATAATTATTGAAGACTGATGTGGAAAGTCATTAATGATTCAACCAATTACCTTAATTAACAATGAATATATTTTGCAGTACTAGGAAATGGATACCGATTAACGTGATGAACTTTTGGGGTGATAACCCTAGATTTTGATGAGGTATAAAAGACCATTTGAATTGATGATGTTTGTTGAAAATTATTACTTATCATAGTATGTGAGTTTTTGATATGATTTCGAATGCAAAGCAAAATAAAATTCTAGTTTATGGGACAAATTGTATCAGAGAAGATGATTCCCAAGCAAACACATTGAACTAGGGGACTATGTTATAATAAGCGGGTTCAATGTGTTGTAATTGCACAAGATATTGGGAGACAATGTGGTAAGACTAACAATCAATCACAAAGATGTGAAATTCGGAATCTTAATTGTAGTTACAATTCAAAAAGATATGGAAGGGATCAATGAGGCTCTAGACAACACTTTGAGTGATTAATGTGATTAAGTTAAGGATCATAACTTTAAGTATGAAGAGAATTATAAAATGATGCCATAATATTATGAAATGATAATCTGACACAAATATGGTCCATGGGAGGTAAATGATGGAACTTGAGAAAGATAAATTCTTGATTAATAACGATTACGAGTGTAAGGTGTCAAGACCTGGAACCTCCCTCAGGCCCATGACAATCGCCGCGACGTCTCGATTGACACTCATTATCCGGAATGCCAACCGGAACCCCGCAAGGCTTACATATCAGTTTCTTTCCTTTCCTGTGAGCAATCGTTGTTAAATATCGAGTTTTTAGAGAATATACACTATTTTAGATCAAAAACAATCAAAATAAAATTTTCGCCACACAAGGGTATTTTCGTCATTTTTTCTCAAAAATTTTGAAACTAGCTAAAACGTAATATACAAGTACAAAACACATAATTCATATTCAAAACGAGTTTCAAAGTCTAAAATCTTCATTTAAAACAAAATTACGGTTATTTGAATAAAATAAGAAAATAAAAGAAATATTAAGGGAAATATTGTATTTTCTTATAAAACAATATTTATAGAGTTATACATGAATAATTTTTATAGCATACAAGCTAAATAAATTTATACATACTGAAATACAGTAAGCCAAAATATTTAATTTAATTTACAATAACAAGAGGGCCCCCGAATAAACAAAAGTAAAGAGGACTATGAACCTACGGTTTGGAAAATGCAGATCCGATTGTAGTCCTCGATGAGATCAGCTATTTATAGTCTATACTGAACCTGAAATGGGTGGAAAGAAGGGTGGTGAGATTATAAAATCCCAATGAGTAAACAGACATTATCATAAATATCTAAAGGCGAGTAAAATGGAGGCAAGTTTAAACAATAAATTTCAACCCATTTCATAATGTTTTCAATTTATTTCTTAAACCATAAAATATTTGTAATTTACCAAAACAGTTGTTAAGGCTTATGTCTTTTATTAAAACAAGGCTCAAGCTAAAACTAATCCTTAGGGATACCTTGGCCGAGGCATCTAATCGAGTCAGCCAAGGGTGTCAAAATATTCACACGTGAAACACATTTTTATTTTTAAAACAAGTCGTTCCTTGGCGTTGGCAGAGTTACACATTCACGTGGGGGTTCAACATGAAGTGAGCTCTAATACTACCCCGAGAGCTACCCTCCTCGCCTCTACAACCGGAGTAACTATATAACTGGGTTTACCTTACCCCTCTAATAGGCAGTCCACGAAAACCCGTCACTGCAGTGACTAACTCACCAATTTTAATAAAATTTTGACAATATAACGTGGCTTTTATTTATTTATCCAACCTGCATAGTAAAAACAACTTACATAAATTTCCCAATGCACTCACAAAATATAGCCACATATACTCATTTCTCATAAGCCATTCCTAAGAAAATATATATTTTTCAAATCAATTTGCAGCCTCCAATTACTCAATTTCATAATCAATATAATATATTTTTATTTGTCACATTTATTCCTAAAACATCAAAAATCTCATTTTAATCTCGTTCTTATTTCATAAAATACATAAAGGGTATTTAAAAATAAACTCTAGATAATTTACAGTAATAACAAGTTTACTCACCGTTTGTACAAACTAAAAGCTTTCTAAGCGCCCCGATCACTACTCGTCAGGTACGACTTTTTTGCCTTTTTCGGAAGGCTCTCCTCCTAGACACATTACAAAAATTTACACAATTCATCACATTGATGCTAAATCACTATATAATTAACTTAAATCCTATACTAATGCATGGTATGAAATGCAATAGCCTAAAACGGCTTAAACGCGGTATTAACCTATTTTTGGCACTTTGCACGATAAATTGCTAACGCGCTCCATTTTAGCTCTAAATCATCCCATTCTCTCTCCAACATTTCTAACCATTAAATATCAGCCAATAACCTTCTAAAAACAACAAAATCAGCTCACTCCCTTCCTTGGAAAATTCTGCCAAAAATGCGACATTAGCTCGGTAAATTTTCTACGTTGTTTTTCTATCACATTTAATCATTTTTCATCATTTTCTCTTCATTTCTCTTAGAATAAATTTCAGATCATCATCATTGTACCTCATTGCAGATTCAGCCAAGGGTGGGTATTGTGAAAATTTAATGATTTCTTGTCCAATTTAATTTCTAAACACATTTAACTAACCAAAACTATTCATTTAACTAAAAATCAAAACCTAAAAATTTTAATTTCTCCCCCCTAGAATTTCGTCCAGCCCTTGATATCACTTTTTGATCTCTCTCCTCAAGCATGCTAAATGGAAATAAAGGCATAGGAAAGGTAAAAATCAAGCTAAAATTGAAAAATCTTACCGTTAGACGCGTAAACGGACGAAATTCGCAATTTCCCCTTTGAATTTTCTTGTTTCTCTTTGGTTTTTCTTTTTTTTCTTCCTTTCCTCTCTATTTCCTCTCTTGTTCTTCCTTATGGCCAACCAGCACTTAAAATGGGGTTTAAATGGGCTGACTTTTCATTAAAATAATATTATTTCATTAAAAAAATGCCACATGTCACTTTCCCATTGGCCCATTTTTAAAATTTCATCCATTTGTTTCAAAATTTTCACCATACACTTGTCCCACTTATCCATAGCTTAGATAAAATTCTCAGACTTATCCAAAGTCTTAGTGGAGTAATTTTTGAAATTTACACTTTTACCCCCGTAAAAGTGAAAAATTACATTTTTGCCCAAAAAATTGAGAAATTGCCCATAGACATATTTTTCATCTCTTATACTCATACCATTCTCCAATTTGTCAAATTTGATCTAAATTCTCTCAAAATCTCAAATTTTGTTCGCGAGTAGCAAAATTACGATTTTGCCCCTACACTCTAAAAATATCAGAATTAAACTTTTTCACTTCCTATCATTAAATTATACTCCAAATAGTTAATATTGGTCAAAAATTTCACTCCCTGATCAAATTATTATCTTAGGTGGCAAAATGACGACTTTTGCCCCTGAACATCAAAATTTTCAATTTTACCCCTAATGAACCCTCGAACTCTGAATAATCATTTTTAGTCATTTGTTGACTATAAAATATTAAATTTCATCCTACAATTCCTATTTGAACTAGTTCAAGGTTAAATCAATTTAAGTGTACCGTTAGGTACAATATCGGGTTTCATCTATTCTTAGGTGTTTTTCTAGCGTAATAACATGCTACTCAGTGCATGTATGTCATGACATGTGTTTATAGGGTTAGGTTTTACAATTCTACCCCGCTTAAAATAAAATTTTGATCTCAAAATTTCACCTACCAGATTCGACAAATAGATGCGGGTATTGGTTCCTCATCTGATGCTCTACTTCCCATGTCATTTCCTCCATTCGAGCACTTTTCCACAACACTTTGACCATTGAAATACTCTTGTTCCTCAGTACTTGATCCTTTCGATCCAAGATACTCACAGGTTGCACCTCAAACTTCAAATCGTCATGCAACTCAATCGGTGGTGTCTCTAGAATGTGGGAAGGATCGAGAACATACTTTTTCAACATCGAGACGTGGAAGACATTATGGATCCGATCTAACTTTGAGGGTAATTCAAGTCTGTAAGCCACTGGCCCAATCCTTTCAATGATACGAAAGGGTCCAATATATCTCGGGTTGAGCTTTTCCCTCTTCGCAAATCGAGTCACACCTTTCATTATCCAATAAAACACCATAATTTATCATGATAGTATAATCAATAAGATTTAATACTTCAAAGTATTCAAATTATTACCTTTCCAAGGAGAAACCTTAAGAAAAACTTTATCATCGATCTCAAACTCCAAGTCTTTTCTCCGTTTATCTGCATAGCTCTTTTGCCTATCCTGGGCTACCTTTAGCCTCTCTCGTATAACCTTGATCTTGTCATTAGTTAGATCGATCAATTCCACACTCACTAACTTCCTTTCACCTACTTCATCCCAACAAAGTGGAGTACGACATTTTCTTCCATATAAAGCTTCGTACGGTGCCATACCAATGCTAGACTGAAAGCTATTGTTGTAAGCAAATTCCACCAATGGCAAATGTCTGTCCCAACTCTCAATAAAGTTAATGACACAAGCCCATAACATATCGTCCAAGGTCTGGATAGTCCTCTCTGACTAACCATCCATCTGTGGGTGAAAAGCAGTGCTAAATTTCAATTTGGTTCCGAGAGCTTCTTGAAATTTTGGCCAAAATTGAGAAATGAATCGAGGATCTCGATCTGACACTATAGAAACGGGAACTCCATGTAGCCTCACAATCTCATCTATATAGAGTTGAGCCAGCTTCTCAATAGAGTATGTACTATGGACATCTAGAAAGTGAGCGGACTTAGTCAATCGATCTACGATCACCCAGATTACATCCTTTCCCCTCTGTGTCCGCGGTGGTCCCAAAACAAAATCCATAGTCACATGTTCCCACTTCCATTCCGAAATTTGTAAAGGTTGAAGAGTACCTGACGGTTTTTGATGCTCCGCCTTGATCTGTTGGCATGTGAGACATTTCGCTACAAACTTTGCTATGTCTCGTTTCATACCCGGCCACCAATAACTTTCTTTAATAGTCCGATACATCTTGGTGCTTCCGAGATGTAAAGCATAGGCAGAAGAATGAGCTTCCTCCAAAATAGCTCATCTCAACTGATCATCCTTAGGGACACAAATTCGGTCTCTAAGCATCAAAGTACCATCATCGTTGAGTCTAAACTCACTAGTTTCTCCATCTTGCAGCTTTTGAACTTCCTGTTTCAACCAATCATAAGATTTCTGCAATTCTCTGATCTGATTCAACAATGAAGGTCTCACAACGAAACTAGCAAGTAGGGTTCCATCCTCACCATTATTCAACTGGATCCCTAGAGATTTCATCTCAAGTAACATCGAAAAATAAGAACTCCGAAGTGTTGTTAACAACGATGAGGATTTACGACTTAAGGCATCTGCTACCACATTTGCCTTTCCCGGATGATAATCAATCACCAAGTCATAATCCTTAATCAACTCCAACCATCGTCTCTGTCTCAAATTAAGCTCTTTCTGGGTGAGCAAATATTTCAAGCTTTTATGATCAGTAAAAATCTGACAACGCTCACCATATAAATAATGACTCCAAATCTTCAATGCGAAGACTACTGCTGCTAACTCCAAGTCATGAGTAGGGTAATTCGTCTCGTGCTTCTTCAACTGTCGGGAAGCATAAGCTATTACTTTTTCATCTTGCATCAATAGGCACTCTAATCCCAACTTAGATGCATCACTGTATACCACAAATTCTTTTCCATTAACAAGAAGTGTTAAGACAGGAGTGGAGGTTAACCAGTTCTTTAGCTCATGAAATCGATTCTCACAAACATCATCCCACTCATACTTAACTCCTTTACGAGTCAAACGAGTCAGAGGAGCTGCTATAAAAAAAAATCCCTAAACAAATCTCCAGTAATAACTAGCTAAGCCAAGGAAACTACGAATCTCAGTTACCGTTCTCGGTTGCTCTCATTGCAAGATAGCCTCAATCTTCTTGGGATCGACATAAATTCCAGCTCAAGACACCACATGTCCCAAGAAAACCACTTCCTTCAACCAGAATTCACATTTAGAGAACTTGGCATAAAGTTGTCTCTCGCGCAAAGTTTGCAACACAATGCACAAATGGACAGCATGTTCATCATCATTCTTCGAATAAACCAGGATGTCATCTATGAATACTATCACAAACTTATCCAAGTATGGATGGAACACCCTGTTCATAAGATCCATAAAAACTGCCGGGGCATTAGTCAAACCAAACGACATCATCAGAAACTCATAATGCCCATAACGCGTCCTGAAGGAAGTCTTGGGTACATCCTGCTCCTTAATCCTCAACTGATAGTACCCAAATCTCAAATCAATCTTAGAGAATACCATAGCGCCTCGTAATTGATCAAAAAGATCATCTATCCGGGGTAAAGGATATTTATTCTTGATGGTCACTCGGTTCAGCTGACGGTAATCAATACACAATCGAAGAGTGCCATCTTTCTTCTTGATAAATAGGACTGGTGCTCCCCAAGGAGAAATGCTAGGGTGAATGAAACCTTTATCCACTAAATCTTGCAATTGGACTTTCAATTCCTTCAACTCTGCCGGAGCCATTCTATATGGAAGGATAGAAATAGGTACGGTACCCGAAAGTAAATCAATAGGGAACTCAAGCTCTCGATTAGGAGGCAGTCCCAGTAAATCATCAAGAAATACATCAGGACACTCACTTACTATCGGGACATCCTCTAACTTAGGTTCCCCCTTTGAAGTATCAATCACGTATGCCAAATAAGCCGGATACCCTTTCTGCACTAATTTCGAAGCTTTGATGGCCGAGATTACACAGGATGGTAATACTCGACGTTCCCCTACAAACACAATCTCTGCTCCCTCTGAATTTCGAAGAACAACTTCCTTTCGGAAACAATCCACGATCGCCCGATGTGCAGTTAACCAATCCATACCCAATATTAGATTAAAATCCAAGATCTCTAGAGGAATTAAGTCACCTTTAAATTCTTCCTCGCCTACCCTTACCCCACAATCTCTATAAGAACTGTTTCTAACTAGCTTTTCTCCTAAAGGGGTGTGAATTACAATTTCTTCCTCTAATGGTGACAGGTTTCTATCAGCAATCGATGCAAATGTGGCGCTCACATAAGACCTATCTGAGCCAGAATCTATCAAAACATAAGCATCTTTATCAAATAAAGACATGGTACCTGTCACTGCTCCAGGTCGGACCCGTGCCTCATCTTCCGTCACAGCGAAAAGTCTTGTCGAGGTACGAGTCTATGGTCTCGAAGTTGGATGTGCCGGGGTATTACTCTCCACACCGGACCGTATGGCCACTCCTTGTCTCGGTGGCAACCCAGAAAAATCTCTCCTCTACATATCAGTGTGAACTGGTGAAGATGATGCAACTACCGTGGCTCGTCCTAACCGTGGGCAATTACTCCTAATATGACCTGTCTGTCCACATTGGAAACATCTTGTTGGCCCTCTACATAGCCCACTATGATAATTCCCACAATTTTTGCATCAGTCAGAACCTCTGAAACTCTTCCCAGAACCAGTCGTAGCAGATTTGCTAAACCTCGAAGGTCTCTGTTGTGATGGTGAAAATGGAGGTCGAGGAGATGTCATGGAAACAGAAGTAGTACTCCCTGAAATCGTTGAGTCCTTGCTTCTTTTTACTAGCTGACTAGAAGACATACTAAGATTCTTCCTTTTTGCAAACTCAGTCTGAATCCTCCTATTCCCAGTCGCGAGCTTCTCAGCCCATAAAGCCATCTGTACCACCTCCTTATGTGGCTCCCTACCAGTCACCGTCATCCGCTCTCTAATCTCATTACGGAGCCTTTCCTCAAAATAACTGGCCTGATCCTACTCAGATTTCACCAGATCTGGCACATATAACATCAACTCGTTAAAACGAGTCTCGTACTCCTCTACAGTTAGATTCCCCTATTTCAAACTCAAAAATTCTCTATTCTTTTCCTTCTGATGAAAATAAGTGAAATACTGACCATCGAATTCCTTGAGAAAATCAGACCACGTTTGAGGAGTAATGGAATAGGACTTCACTTAATTCCACCAAGTACGAGCCCTCTTCTCTAATAATCTCGTAGCCACCATCAGCTTCATGTCGTCGTCTAATCTCATATCAGATAGAGTCTCTGAAACCTGATTAATCCAGTCCTTTGCCATAGTGGCATCCAACTCACCTGCGAAAGACACACAACCGAGTTGTCTAGCCTCCTTTAGCTTCTTGGAAATGGATACATCCTGTACCGGTGGTGGAACTAAAGGAGTAACTGGTGGTACTATAGGTGGAACTTGACCAGTCTGAGCTCCACCAGCCATTGCGGTAAAGAAAGCTGCCAATGCCTGTGCTGCCTCAGTAGGCATGGCGGGAATACTAGTAGATGAAGGAGGAGGTGGAGGATGTGGAGGACTATCGGCCTGCTCAGCAGCAGGTGTTGCCCGAATGGTAGACGCAGTCGATTTTTCCCCTACTGCATCTAGCTGACGACGTTGGGAACGACCTTTTCCCCTCCCAACTGATCTACTGAGAGGTGGGCATCCGCGTCGAGGAGGCATAATAATCTATAAGAGAAAACGAGCAAGCTTAGGGAACCTTAGGCTCTATATGAAAATGCATGTATTCTATTCAACCTAATCTAACTTAATCCAGGGCCACACTGGTACTGTAAAATTTTAAAACCACTTTAAAACAAAAAACTCTTATCTTTAAAACCAAAAGCTCTGATACCAATCGAATTGTCATGACTCGGAACCTCCCTCAAGCCCATGACAACCGTCGCGATGTCCCGATTGACACTCATTATCCAGAATGCCAACCGAAACCCCACAAGGCTTACATATCAGTTTCTTTCCTTTCTTGTGAGCAATTGTTGTTAAATATTGAGTTTTTAGAGAATATACACTATTTTAGATCAAAAACAATTAAAATAAAATTTTCGCCACACAGGGGTATTTTGGTCATTTTTTCTCAAAAATTTCGAAACTGGCTAAAACGTAATATACAAGTACAAAACACATAATTCATATTCAAAATGAGTTTAAAAGTCTAAAATCTTCATTTAAAATGAAATTACGGTTATTTGAATATAATAAGAAAATAAAAGAAATATTAAGGGAAATATTATATTTTCTTATAAAACAATATTTATAAAGTTATACGTGAATAATTTTTATAGCGTAAAAGCTAAATAAATTTATACATACTGAAATACAGTAAGCCAAAATATTTAATTTAATTTACAATAACAAGAGGGCCCCCGAATAAACAAAAGTAAAGAGGACTGTGAACCTACGATTTGGATCATGCAGATCCAATGGTAGTCCTCGATGAGATTAGCTATCTACAATCTATACTGAACCTGAAATGGGTGGAAAGGAGCGTAGTGAGATTATAAAATCCCAATGAGTAAACAGACATTATCATAAATATCTAAAGGCGAGTAAAATGGAGGCAAGTTTAAACAACAAATTTCAACCCATTTCATAATGTTTTCAATTTATTTCTTAAACCATAAAATATTTGTAATTTACCAAAACAGTTGTTATGGCTTATGTCTTTTATTAAAACAAGGCTCAAGCCAAAACTAATCCTCGGGGATACCTTGGCCAAGGCATCTAACCAAGTCCGCCAAGGGTGTCAAAATATTCACACGTGAAACACATTTTTATTTTTAAAACAAGCCGTTCCTTGGCGTTGGCAGAGTTACACATTCACGTGGGGGTTCGACGTGAAGTGAGCTCTAATACTACCCCGGGAGTTACCCTCATCGCCTCTGCAATCGAAGTAACTATATAACTGGGTTTACCGTACCCCTCTAATAGGCAGTCCACGAAAACCCGTAACTGTAGTGACTAACCCACCAATTTTAATAAAATTTCGACAATATAACGTGGCTTTTATTTATTTATCCAGCCTGTATAGTAAAAACAACTTACATAAATTTCCCAACGCACTCACAAAATATAGCCACATATACTCATTTCTCATAAGCCATTCTTCAGAAAATATATATTTTTCAAGTCAATTTGCAGCCTCCAATTACTCAATTTCATAATCAATACAATATATTTTTATTTGTCACATTTATTCCTAAAATATCAAAAATCCCGTTTTAATCTCGTTCTCATTTCATAAAATACATAAAGGGCATTTAAAAATAAACTCTAGATAATTTACAATAATAATAAGTTTACTCACCGTTTGTACAAACTAAAAGCTTTCTAAGTGCCCCGATCACTACTCGTCGGGAACGACTTCTTTACCTTTTTCGAAAGGCTCTCCTCCTAGACACATTACAAAAATTTACACAATTCATCACATTGACGCTAAATCACTATATAATTAACTTAAATCCTATACTAATGCATGGTATGAAATGCAATAGCCTAAAAGAGCTTAAATGCGTTATTAACCTATTTTTGGCACTTTGCTCGATAAATTGCTAACGCGCTCCATTTTAGCTCTAAATCATCCCATTCTCTCTCCAACATTTCTAACCATTAAATATCAGCCAATAACCTTCTAAAAACAACAAAATCAGCTCACTCCCTTCCTTGGAAAATTTGGCCAAAAATGGGACATTAACTCGGTAAATTTTCTACTTTGTTTTTCTATCACATTTAATCATTTTTCATCGTTTTCTCTTCATTTCTCTTAGAATAAATTTCAGATCATCATCATTGTACCTCATTGCAGATTCAGCCAAGGGTGGGTATTGTGAAAATTTAATGATTTCTTGCCCAATTTAATTTCTAAACACATTTAACTAACTAAAACTATCAATTTAACTAGAAATCAAAACCTAAAAATTTCAATTTCTCTCTCCTAGAATTTCGTCCAGCCCCTAATATCACTTTTTGATCTCTCTCCTCAAGCATGCTAAATGGAAATAAAGGCATAGGAAAGGTAGAAATCAAGCTAAAATCGAAAAATCTTATCGTTAGAAGCGTAAACAGACGAAATTCGCGATTTCCCCTTTGAATTTTCTTGTTTCTCTTTGGTTTTTCTTTTTTTTCTTCCTTTCCTCTCTATTTCCTCTCTTGTTCTTCCTTATGGCCTGCCAGCACTTAAAATGGGGTTTAAATGGGCTGACTTTTCATTAAAATAATATTATTTCATTAAAAAATGCCACGTGTCACTTTCCTATTGGCCCATTTTTAAAATTTCATCCATTTGTTTCAAAATTTTCACCATACACTTGTCCCACATATCCATAACTTAGATAAAATTCTCAGACTTATCCAAAGTCTCGGTGGAGTACTTTTTGAAATTTACACTTTTGCCCCCGTAAAAGTGAAAAATTACATTTTTGCCCAAAAAACTGAAAAATTGCCCATAGACATATTTTATATCCCTTATACTCATACCATTCTCCAATTTGTCAAATTTGATCTAAATTCTCTCAAAATCTCAAATTTTGTCCGCGGGTGGCAAAATTACGATTGTACCCCTACACTCTAAAAATCACCAGAATTAAACTTTTTCACTTCCTATCATTAAATTATACTCCAAATAGTTAATCTTGGTCAAAAATTTCACTCCCTGATCAAATTATTATCTTAGGTGGCAAAATGACGACTTTTGCCCCTGAACATCAAAATTTTTAATTTTACCCTTAATGAACCCTCGAACTCCGAATAATCATTTTTAGTCATTCCTTGACTATAAAATATTAAATTTCATCCTACAATTCCTATTTGAACTAGTTCGAGGTTAAATCAATTTAAGTGTACCGTTAGGAACAATATTGGGTTTCGTCTATTCTTAGGTGCTTTTCTAGCGTAATAACATGCTACTCAATGCATGTATCTCATGATATGTGTTTATAGGGTCAGGTTTTACATAAGGTGTGGAGAAAGACAAACTATTTTCATAGTTATTATATTGAAAGTCAATAAATTATTGGAGTACAAGACAAGGAAGATAATTAGATATGGACGACAATAAATTTGAGGAATGCTATGGACAGTGAACAAATTATGTGTGGGGTGGTATATGTATCCTGAATTCATTACACCATATGGAAAGGATGTTTTAAGGTAAGATTTCATGAATGATGATGGAAGTCAAAATATGACATGAGTTGAAAGTATTAACTTGGCTTAGCGTGTATGACAAGCAAATAGAAGGTACCTATGCGTACGGAATTCATGATATATGCCTAGAAGGGAAACCCAATGGTTGAGGATGATTGATGTAGTGACCTTGAATGCAGACAAATAGCTTTGATGAGGGGATTTCTAGTAATCACAGTGCTGCTGCACTGACTGTCCAACGCTGCAATGCTACGAATATCTCATGTCTATGATGCATGAGCAAGATGGGTGTGACATGATAATGAGCTTACAAGTTGAATTTCGGTCATTGGTCATTGAGTTTTGTTATTTGGGAGTTTTAAATGTTTTGGGTAGGTTAATGTCACGACCCGGAACCTCCCTCAGGCCCATGACAATCGCCGCGAAGTCCCGATTGACACTCATTATCCGGAATGCCAACCGGAACCCCGCAAGGCTTACATATCAGTTTCTTTCCTTTCCTGTGAGCAATCATTGTTAAATATCGAGTTTTTAGAGAATATATACTATTTTAGATCAAAAACAATCAAAATAAAATTTTCGCCACACAGGGGTATTTTGGTCATTTTTTCTCAAAAATTTCGAAACTGGCTAAAACGTAATATACAAGTACAAAACACATAATTCATAATCAAAATGAGTTTAAAAGTCTAAAATCTTCATTTAAAACGAAATTACGGTTATTTGAATATAATAAGAAAATAAAAGAAATATTAAGGAAAATATTCTATTTTCTTATAAAACAATATTTATAGAGTTATACGTGAATAATTTTTATAGCGTAAAAGCTAAATAAATTTATACATACTGAAATACAGTAAGCCAAAATATTTAATTTAATTTACAATAACAAGAGGGCCCCCGAATAAACAAAAGTAAAGAGGACTGTGAACCTACGATTTGGAAAATACAGATCCAATGGTAGTCCTCGATGAGATCAGCTATCTACAGTCTATACTGAACCTGAAATGGGTGGAAAGGAGTTGGGTGAGATTTTACAATCCCAATGAGTAAACAGACATTATCATAAATATCTAAAGGCGAGTAAAATGGAGGCAAGTTTAAACAATAAATTTCAACCCATTTCATAATGTTTTCAATTTATTTCTTAAACCATAAAATATTTATAATTTACCAAAACAATTGTTAAGGCTTATGTCTTTCATTAAAACAAGGCTCAAGCCAAAACTAATCCTCGGGGATACCTTGGCCGAGGTATCTAACCGAGTCCGCCAAGGGTGTCAAAATATTCACACGTGAAACACATTTTTTTTTTAAACCAGCCGTTCCTTGGCGTTGGTCGAGTTACACATTCACGTGGGGGTTCGACGTGAAGTGAGCTCTAATACTACCCCGGGAGTTACCCTCCTCGCCTCTACAACCGGAGTAACTATATAACTGGGTTTACCGTGCCCCTCTAATAGGCAGTCCACGGAAACCCGTCACTGCAGTGACTAACCCACCAATTTTAATAAAATTTCGACAGTATAACGTGGCTTTTATTTATTTATCCAGCCTGCATAGTAAAACAACTTACATAAATTTCCCAATGCATTCACAAAATATAGCCACGTATACTCATTTCTCATAAGCCATTCCTAGGAAAATATATATTTTTCAAGTCAGTTTGCAGCCTCCAATTACTCAATTTCATAATCAATACAATATATTTTTATTCATCACATTTATTCCTAAAACATCAAAAATCCCGTTTTCATTTCATAAAATACATAAAAGGCATTTAAAAATAAACTCTAGATAATTTACAATAGTAATAAGTTTACTCACTGTTTGTACAAACTAAAAGCTTTCTAAGCGCCCCGATCACTACTCGTCGGGTACGATTTCTTTGCCTTTTCCGGAAGGCTCTCCTCCTAGACACATTACAAAAATTTACACAATTCATCACATTGATGCTAAATCACTATATAATTAACTTAAATCCTATACTAATGCATGGTATGAAATGCAATAGCCTAAACCGGCTTAAATGCGGTATTAACCTATTTTTGGCATTTTGCCCGATAAATTGCTAACGCGCTCCATTTTAGCTCTAAATCATCCCATTCTCTCTCCAACATTTCTAACCATTAAATATCAGCCAATAACCTTCTAAAAACAACAAAATCAGCTCACTCCCTTCCTTGGAAAATTCGGCCAAAAATGGGACATTAACTCGGTTAATTTTCTATTTTGTTTTTCTATCACGTTTAATCGTTTTTCATCATTTTCTCTTCATTTTCCTTAGAATAAAATCAATTCATCATCATTGTACAGCATTGAGCATCCAGAAAAGAGTGGGTATTGTGAAAATGTAATGATTTCTTGCCCAATTTAATTTCTAAACACATTTAACTAACTAAAACTATCAATTTAACTAAAAATCAAAACCTAAAATATTCAATTTCTCTCCCCTAGAATTTCGTCCAGACCTTGATATCACTTTTTGATCTCTCTCTTCAAGCATGCTAAATGGAAATAAAGGCATAGGAAAGGTAGAAATCAAGCTAAAATCGAAAAATCTTACCGTTAGACACGTAAACGGGCGAAAAACACGAATTTCCCTTTGAATTTTCTTGTTTCTCTTTGGTTTTTCTTTTCTTCTTCCTTTCCTCTCTATTTCCTCTCTTGTTCTTCCTTATGGCCGGCCAGCACTCAAAATTTGGGATTAAATGGGCTGACTTTTCATTAAAATAATATTATTTCATTAAAAAATGCCACGTGTCACTTTCTGATTGGCCCATTTTTAAAATTTTATCCATTTGTTTCCAAATTTTCACCATACACTTGTCCCACATATCCATAGCTTAGATAAAATTCTCAGACTTATCCAAAGTCTCGGTGGAGTAATTTTTGAAATTTACACTTTTGCCCCCGTAAAAGTGAAAGATTACATTTTTGCCTAAAAAACTGAAAAATTGCCCATAGACATATTTTTCATCCCTTATACTCATACCATTCTCCAATTTGTCAAATTTGATCTAAATTCTCTCAAAATCTTAAATTTTGTACGTGGGTGGCAAAATTACGATTTTGCCCCTACACTCTAGAAATCACCAGAATTAAACTTTTTCACTTCCTATCATTAAATTATACTCCAAATAGTTAATCTTGGTAAAAAATTTCACTCCATGATCAAATTATTATCTTAGGTGGCAAAATGACGAATTTGCCATTGAATATCAAAATTTCCAATTTTACCTCAAATGAACCCTCGAACTCCGAAAAATAATTTTTAGTCATTCCTGGACTATAAAATATTAAATTTCATCCTACAATTCCTATTTGAACTAGTTCGAGGTTAAATCAACTCAAGTGTACCGTTAGGTACGATATCGGGTTTCGTCTTTTCTTAAGTGCTTTCCTAGCGTAATAACATGCTACTCAATGCATGTATGTCATGACATGTATTTATAGGGTCGGGTTTTACATGAAATGTGAGATTTTTAAAACTAGCTGAGGAGCCTAACGGCTAAGTCACAAGTTAAGTGATCACATGTTGTAAGACATAAGTTTAAGATAGGTATCCCCAAGGAAATACTCAAGAGGAGTTCTGCTATGGATTTTGTGAAAGTAAGTATTAAGTTATGTGGCTATAAAGAGGAAGTCGTAAGCTGGAAGTGAAATTCGTATTGACATTGAAAAGTACTTAAGAAAAACTTTGTTTCAAGTCTTGCAATTCCAAGTACAAACTGCAGATTGGTCCAAGAAGAATGATGTCACATAGTATGGAAAAATAGAACAAAAGATGATTGAAGTTGACCTTGATAATGAAGCCAGATAATGAAATTTCCTAATATATTATGGGAATTGGAATTCAAAAAACAATGCTTGAGGCATACATGATTCAAATGAGTCTGAGTTTTAAGTGACAAATTAATATCGGAATGCAATAAGGATACAATATACATAAGAGGCATGAAAGATAATTGAGGAATAAGGATGACTTTTAGGAATTATGGTATTGCATAACATGCAATGATCAAGTAAAGGAAAAATTTTTTGAAGCATCAATGACATTATAAAGCATACATGCATATTAGATTGCAATTCAATGAAAATGACATTGTGATGCAATGATATATAGTCCAAGGAAGCTTAAGTATATAATTGGGAATGATAAGAAATAGTAAAAACGTGTATATGACATGAAGCTAAGCATAGACATAAAGAGAGCAATCTAGAATGAATTATACCTAATGTTCGTAAGTTAAATATGAAAATTTTGAGATGAATTATGAAGATTATTCTATTGAATCTTGGTTATGGATGGCAATGAACAAAGGGAAATTAGTCTGAAGGCATTTGAGAACAAGAACCGTTGTACATAATGAGGAATATGGACATCTGAATGTGCATGTGCATATGTATGTGTGGAGTTAGTAATGTACCCAACTAAAGTAAAGAATGGTTCTTAGTGGTTCTAGACTTGAACTCAATATATTTGATGAGTTGCATAGATAATGTAACAATCAAGAATCTTGTCAGAAGTTAACTTATGGCGACCTAAGGAGTTTTGGGGAAATAGTTAAGGAAATGTAATCTATAGTACGGTTAAGCCATATGAGATGGAGTAATACGATTAAAAAGATTGAAATTTCCTAAATGCTATGTAAACATGAAGTATGTGGGAATAATTGAAGCCATTAACCTTCCTTAACATTGAGGATATATACAGGAATGAGTATGGCATGTTAATGATACTGTAAACTACACAATATTGTATGAGGATGGGATGAATGAATGAATGTCGAGAAGTTCGATAAAGAATGAAGTAATAAGATGGTGATTGGTATACATAAATAAATATAAAATACAATCGAAATTAGTATGATTGAGATGGAGTTATAGTTCAAATTTAATGATAGTAATAGAAGCATGCTTGGTGTCTCGATAGAAGAGATCATGATTGTGAAGGTTACTGTTGATTTGATGCTAAAGGATAATGATAAACATAAGTGAAGCACTCAAGTTGAATTGGAGGTAAACGAGGTAAACAAATCAAAATTCCTTATAAAAGGTGATGACGTGGGAAGTCGAACACCGAATCCGAAACCAATACCCCCATATTTTTTTTGAGTCCGATAAGTGAAATTTTAAGGGTAAAATTTTATTTTAAGGGGAGTAGTGCTGTCAAGACAAACTCTATAATATATTTCCCATATTGTATAGGTACTTGATAGAATGTCTGCATACTTGAATGTCTCAGAAATCATTAAAAGATGATATTGTACTTAATGGTCTAATTAAGCTGAATTAGCCTCAAACTAGTCCTAATAGAGATTTTAAGATGAAATTGAGAATTTTAAAACCCCAGAATGACTTAATATGGTGATTCAGAGTTCGAGGATTGATTTGGAGTCAAATTGAAATTTTCATGACATAGGGGCAAAATGGTCATTTTGCCACTGAAGGGCAAAATTGGAATTTTACACCACCCAACACTTGTCATGCCTAAGGATTTCATCCATTAACATTTTATATTATGGATAATTGAGCTATTTTTTTGTGGTGGAGAAAGAATGCTTAATTATTAAGTTTAAAAAATGGACCAATGGGATGGTGACAAGTGGCAAGTTTTCATTTCTTTATAATTTGCATTAAAAAAAACTAGCACACACCTCTCTTATTCATTCTTCATGTTCGGCCTCACCAAGGAAAAGAGAAAAGAAAGAAAGAACAAAACCCTAGTTAGAAAATTCAAGAGAAAATTGGTGGATTTCAAGGAATTAAGCAAGTAAAGGTAAAATTTCTTGATTTTAGTTTGTGATCTACCTTTCCTTTGCATTCTTTTTCATTTTCCATGGTTGAGAATCAAGTTTACATGAGGATACCTTTGCTGGCCGGACATGGGGGGAGGAGTTTTGATCTTGGATTTAGCTAGTTTTCATGTTATTCTAGTGTTTTTAGTTCCTTAGTGATGTGTAGCATAAAAAGCAAACAAGAAAAATTCATCTTCTTACATCACCCTCATTGGCCGAATCTTCCTTATGGTATGTTGATGGTGGATTTGATTTTATTTCAAGTGATTTGGTTAGGAATTAATGATTTATGGTGTAAAAATCAAGTGTGAAAAACTATAGTCTTTATGCACCCATCATGGCCGAATTTTCCAACGGAAAATGTTGAGGATGATTTTGCTATAATTTATGTTATCTAGCTTATATTTGATGATTTGGAGTATTGGAAGTGAAATGAATTTATTTGGAATCAATTTGGATGTTTTGGTTAAATCAAAGGTCAAGAGTTCGAATTAGGTCGAAAACTGATCCATTTCGATCACCCTTGATCAAACGTGAATTCCATTTTTAAGTGACTATCCAAATAACCTCATGCATTCATATAGAGAGCTTGAAATAGATTTATATAGATATGACACGATATATTGAATTATTTGTCGTGTATTGTGTATAGGTGGTGAGTCCTCTAATAAGGGTAAAGACATTGTGCTAGAGGACAAGAATAGGAGCATTTTGAACTCCCAATATAGTGAGTAACCTTATTATCATCTTAATTATCTAAAGTATGTTTTTATCCGATTTTGTAATTTTATGGAAAATGAAACGCCCCGTACTTTGATATAGTGACAAATAAAGCTTATCGGATGTGAATTGAGGTATAATAAGGTATTTTGGGAACTAAGGTGTCAAACCATATTCTATAAAATAATTACCACGTCATTTACATGCTCAATAGAATGTTTGCATATTTAGGAAGTTCAAGGAATCGTTAAAAGACGATATTGCCCCTAATGGTAACATTAAGTCAATTAAGCCTCGAACTAGTTCAAATAGGAATTTTAAGGTGAAATTAAGAGTTTCACAGTTTAGGGATAACTCAAAATGGTAATTCAGAGTTCGAGGATCAATTTCGAGTCAAACTGAAATTTTCACTATCTAGGGGCAAAATGGTCATTTTGCAATTTAAGGACAAAATGGAAATTTTAGAAAATATTTTCTTAGCCCCATTTGACATGTTTGAGTATGATATGAGTATTGAAGTACAATTGGAAGATTTACCAGTGAAAAATATGAGTTTTCGATATTTTTAGAGTATAAGGGCAAATTGGTAATTTTACCACCCGGAATCGAAAATTTAATTTTTGAAAGGATTTTGATTAAATTTAATTATTTGGAGTGTGAAATGAAAATGAGGAGTGAAAATTATGCATTGTGGCAAATTTTCAATTTTTGGGGCAAAAAAGGTAATTTTTGAAAAGTTCGAGGGCAAATGTGTAATTTTAAACAATTTACTCCACCAAAACTATGGAAAAATCTGAAAATTTCACTTAAGACTTGGATAAGTCAAAGGGAATGCATGGTGGAAAAAGTAGGACAAGTGGATGGGTAAAAAAAAAAAACGAATTATTAAAATATTCAAAATATGAATAAAATAATATTATTTCATTAAACTAATAAAAAGGCATAAAAAAATCAGCCCATAACCCATTTTTCTTCTTCAACATTCAGCCAAGCAAAAAACAAGAGAGAGAAAGGGGAAAATAAAACCCTAGCCAAGAAATTTAAAGGGAAAATTGGTGGAAATTTAAAAATCAAGTGAAAAAAAAGGTAACATTTCTTAAATTTGTCTTGTGCTTTACCTTTCCCATGCATTTCCCATCATTTTTCATGGTTGAATCATGTGATTTGAGGATGATTTCAATTCTGGTCATATGGGTTTAGAGAGAGAAAGTTGTTGGATAAATTTAATTTTTGAGCTATGTTAGTGTTTAGTGTTAGTTTAGCATATTTATGAGTAAAACAACAAGAAAAATATTTATTTTCTCCCTGAATTTCTCTAGACCGAATCTAGTCAACGGTATGTGAGGATGAGGTTGACTTTATTTTAAGAGAATTGGGTGGAAAAATGATGAATTATGAGGTTGGAAATTAAATGAGAATTTTCGGTGCAATAAATTAAAATTTTTACCCATTAGGGGTAAAAGCGTAATTTATAGTCCGGACTGATAAATTGGACCAAATTCACAGTCATTGAGGTACTGTGGATATAATTGGATAATTGAAATTGAAATAGATGGAATTGGAGTTGAATTGGGGATTTTAGGAATTTACACCGTGCATAGGCGAGTTAGGTCGGACACCGCAATTAAGTGATTGTCCAGACATTTCAAACCCTATCTAGGGCATATGCATGGATAAAAGCCTGAAATAATTTATGATAAATTGACACAACTTATTGAATTTTGTGTCATGGATTATGGATAGGTGGTGAGTCAATTGTTTCAGGTAAGAGACTGCACCCGAGGGTAGAGGATAGGAGTATTTCTACTCCTAATACCGTGAGTAACCTTATCATCATTTTAATTATCTAAAGTATGATTTTAATCAATTTTGGTGGAATTTTATGAAAATGAGTTTAAATGGTTAATTTTTGGTTTTACAAATAAAATATGTTTAAATAAAATAATTTTATAAATTGTCTTGAAACGAAATAACGATTTTGAAAAATATAGTAATTGGAGACCACTAGTATGTTGTAGATTTATGATTTGAATAAATGGCTTATGATAATATTTGCATGAATGGCTGAATTGGTATTTATATTGAAATATATGAAATGTGTATTTAGCCTTGACAGGTTATGAATTACAATAATTGTCATGTCATGCTAGAATGAATTTTATTGTATGGTGGGTTATTTAACTATCCACTGCAGTAGGCGGGTTTCCGTGGGCCAGCCTATTAGAGGGGCATGGTAAACCTCGTTATATCTTACCTCAGTATGAGAGGCGTGAGTGGATAACTCCTGAGGCTAACAGTTTTAGAGTTCACTTAACGCCGAACCGCCTCATGATGATGAACTCCGTTAACGCTAAGGAATGGCTATATGTTTCAAAATAAAAATATGATTTATGCGAAATGTGAATTTTTTTAACAGCCTTGGCGGACTCGGTTGGGATAGCCCTCGATCAAGGTATCCCTGATAACTGAGTATGATAATGATTTCGGCACGAGCCAAAGTTTTAAAAAGTTCATAAGCCATACTGATTACTTGATTTAAATAAATTGATTTCATTTGGTTGAAATAAGTTGATAAGTGATAAATTACTGTTTAATGAAATGTTTTTATAGTCTCCTTTTACTCGCCTTTAGATGTTTTAAATGATATTTGTTGCTCACTGAGATTATATAATCTCACCACCCTCCTTTTCACCCATTTCAGGCTCAAGATAGTCGGTAGATAGCTCATTTCATCGATGGTTACAATTGGACTGGCATCCTCAAAATATGTAGGTTTATCTCTCTGGATACTTTTAGTCGTTTGTGGGCCCACGTGTCACTGCAAATTTAATTTTATACTTTGATTATCTGTATTACAATATATAAGAATTTGTTTTACTTTTACGCTATAAAAATTATTTATGCAGTGTTCTTAAAATATTATTTTATGAGAAAATTGAATATTTTATTCAATATTTTTCTTTTATACTAATAGTCATAATTTCATTTTAAACGAATGTTTTAGACATCCAAAATTATTTTTGATTATGAAATATGTGTTTTCCACTTGCATACTATATTTTTAACTGATTTTGAGATTTTTGGGAAAAATGACTAAAATGCCCTTATGAGACAAAATTTTCGTTTTATTTGTTTTAAGTTGGAAATAGTTTAAAATCCTTTAGAACATAATATTTGGCAATAGTTACTCACCAGGGAAAATGAGAAACTGATATTAAGCCTTGCGGGGTTCCGGATGGCATTCCGAGAGATAAGTGCCCATCGAGACATCGCGGCAGTTGTCACGGGCTCGAAGAGAGTTTTGGGTCGTGACAATTTTAGTGGTATCAGAGTTTTTGGTTTTAAAGATAAGAGTTTTTGGTTTTAAAGTTATTTTAAAAACTACAGTGTCAATGTGGCCCAAGTTAAGTTAAGTTAGTTAGGTTAAATCAGGTTAGGTTGAGTAGAATACATGCATTAATATATAGAGCCTGAGGTAGCCTAAACACGCTTTGTTTCCTCTTATAGATTGGCAGGGCTCCTCGATACGAACACCCACCTCTCACTAGATCGGTTGGGAGGGGAAGAGGTCGTTCCCAACATCGTCAGCTAAATCCTATAGAGGGAGAATCGACTGCGTCTACTATTCGGGCAGCACTTGTTGTTGAACAAACCAAGACTCTTTAACATCCTCCGCTTTCTTTGCTATCCACCAGTATTCCTGCCATGCCTCCTGAGGCAGTTCAGGCATTGGCAGCCTTTTTTATTGCTCTTGCTGGCTAGGCTCAGGCTGGTCAAGCTCTTCCTACAGATCCTCCAACTGCTCCTTCAGTACCACCACCCTCACCTCCTGTCCCACCACCAATGCTGGATGTTTCTAATTCTAAGAAGCTTAAAGAGGCTAGGCAACATAATTGTGTTTCTTGTATGGGTGAGTCAGACGCAACTATAGCTAAAGAAGTGGTGCGAATGGCTTTAAGAGCTAAGAAGCTTGCGAATGAAAATAGGAGTCTGCAAGCTGAGTTAGCAAAAAAGGAGAAATCTGAATGTATCTTTTAGTCAGCCACCAAAAAGGGGCAAAGACTCCTCTGTTTTAGGAAGTACTACTACTGTTTCAGTGACATCTCTTCAATCTCCATTTCCACAATCACAGTAGAGACCTTCGAGGTTTAGCGGATCTACTATGGCTGGTTCTGGGAAGAATTTTGAAGGTTCTCATAAATGCAAAAATTGTGGGAATTATCATGTGGGGCTGTGTAGGGGGCCTGCAGGATGTTTTCATTGTGGTCAATCGGGTCACATTAGGAGTGACTGCCGAAAGTTAGGACGAGCTACGACAGCTGCTCCATCTCCACCAGCTCATACAGATATGCAGAGGAGAGATTCCTTTAGATTACCACGGAGATAGGGATGATTTTGACATACCACCAAGGGTAGATTAAATATGCTGAAAATAGTGCTCTAATAAAGTGCATATGATAGAAAGCTAATTTGTAAGTTGTAGTTTTCATGATCATAAAATATATAAGGATTATTAATATATGGACATACACTTGGAGTTGTAAATTACAAGTTTAGAGTATTTAAGATATGATTAAATGGAATTAGCATTAGGCAAGGCATGTAAATCTTCTAATTAAATTCTGTGGAGTGTGCATGATAGTAGAATGGAGGAGCATAGTGCCATGATACTATATGGTGAAGTTACTATACAGTATGGAAAGAGCATTCTAAATTGGGATTTATTGATTGTTGATAAGTGACGGGCAATCTGATGATACATGTAGCTATGAATAAATTTGGAGATTTTTGCTTAAGCAAATTCGTACTAAATGTTATGGTAAAGATATATGAATGTTAGTGGCAAAATAAATACGTTAAATCAATGTTTTGATTGCGTACTTGTGATAGAAAGTTAGTCTTGCTAATTGTGGTATAGACTCAGAGGGAAGCCACACGATTGTGAATAATTGAGGTAGTAACTTTAAAGGTAAAAGAGTTACAGGGATAAAGTAAATTCAAATAGTTGCAACGCTACAGTACTGATTATCAAATGCTGTCGCGTTAAGAACCCTTTATGGTTATGAACAGCATAAAGATGAAACTCACGAGTTGAAATATGGTTATTGGTTTTGATGCTAAGCTTAGTTGTTTAGAGTCTTCAGTGCATTAGGGAGGTATTAAGATAAAGATAATGAATGAAATTGTAAAGTTTCTTTATTGCCTTATATATTGGCATGTAAGAGAAAGAAAAGTTAGAGAGTTTTTGAGATGGTTACATAAATAATAATAATAATAATAATAATAAATTAACATGTTAAGATGAATAATATGATGACTGAAGTCAAATCTTAAGAAATAAGGAAGATAAGAGATTAAGTCTTGTTAAAGACTAATGAAGAAGCGAGCGAAAGGTTAGATGAATATATGAGATGTTGATAAGAGATGTCAATACCAAGTGATGAGAGTGTGAATGGATATTTCAAGAATGATATAGCAAATGAGTTTATATAGAATATTGTTATGAGAATGTACAAATCTTGACTTGACTTTGTTGAAAGGAAAGGATTAGTGACAACACAAGTAAATTACGGGGTATGATAGAAACCCTTAGAGATAAGTTGAAGCATGAGTAGTTGGGCATGCCTTTATGGAAATGATATACTGAGTGTATAAAAGAGTAAATAAGTGATTAAGTGTTTCAAGAATGTTTAAACATCTTCAAGGAAGAATTATAAATTATATGAGATGAGCATAAGATGTGAGATTTTTAAAACTTGTTGAGGAGCCTAACGGCTAAGTCACAAGTTAAGTGATCATATGTTGTGAGACATAAGTTTAAGATAGATATTCCCAAGGAAATACTCAAGAGAAGTTTTGCTCTGGATCTCATTAAAGCAAGCACTAAGTTATGTGATTATAAAAAGGAAGCTGTAAGCTAAAAGTGATATTCATATTATTATTAAAAAGTACTTTGGGGGAATCTAGTTTCAAGTACAATTTATAAATTGGATAAGGAAGAATGATGTTATGTTCATATGAAAGAGTGGAACAAAGGATGATAGAAATTAACCTTGAAAATGAAGTCAGATAATGAAATTTTCCTAAGGTAGTATGGGAGTTGGAATTCAAAAATGCTTGAGGCATATATGATTCAAATGAGTTTGAGTCTTAAGTGACAAATCAATATCGGAATGCAATAAGGATACAATATATGTAAGAGGCATGAAGGATAATCAAGGAAAAATGATGACTTTTAGGAATTATAGTATTGCATAAGATGCAATGATCAAGTTAAGATAAATCTTTGAGATATCAATGGGATTATAAAGCATACACTCATAATAGATTATAATTCAATGGAGATGACATTGTGATGCAATGATATATAGTACAAGGAAACTCAAGCATATGGTTGGAAATGATATGAATGATATGAAGTTATACGCAAGTATAATAAGAAGGTTGACATGCACTATAAGAATTATTATATTGAAACTAGGATTGGGATGTGAATGAATAAAGGGAAATGTAGTCCAAGGCATGTGAACACATGGATCCCTATACATAACGAGAAATGTTGACATTTGAAAATGCATCTACATATGTATATATGAAATTGATAATTTTACTAACTAAAGCGAATAATGGTTCTCAATGATTGGGAGATTTTGAAATAGTGTCTAAAGAGGTCAGTGAGCTAAAGTGTTAACAGACATGCAATGAACGATTAAAGTTATGAGTGACTTTGAAGGTAAACCTTGGATTGTTTAAGTTCTTAATGGAACTCTATTAAAGGAAGGGTATGGACCAGTATAAGATGGATGAATCAAGGTTGAGAAATTTGGCATAAAGCAAATTAATAAAATGATGATTAAGTATACATAAGTAAGTATGATATGTGATCGAAATCAGTATAATTGAGATGAAGTTATGGTTCAAATTTAATAAGGGTGATAAAGGTATGCTTAGTGACTCGATATAAGAAATCATGATTGTGAAAGGTACTGCTGATCTGGCTTCAAAGGATGATAATTGCCATAAATAAAGCATTTAATTAACTGAAGGTGAACGAGGTAAATAAATTGAATGTCCCTATAGAAGGAAAAAGGAATAGGATCATAGAAGGAGATTGATAACGTAACATCGACGTGAATTCGAGGACGAATTCTATTTAAGTAGGGGAGATTGAAATGCCCCGTACTTTGATATGGTGACAAATAAAGCTTATCGAATGTGAATTGAGGTATAATAAGGTATTTTGGGAACTAAGGTGTCAAACCCTGTTCTATAAAATAATTACCATGTCATTTACATGCTCAATAGAATGTTTGCATATTTAGGAAGTTCGAAGAATCGTTAAAAGACGATATTGCCCCTAATGGTACCATTAAGTCAATTAAGCCTCGAACTAGTTCAAATAGGAATTTTAAGGTGAAATTAAGAGTTTCACAGTTTAGGGATGACTCAAAATGGTAATTCAGAGTTCGAGGATCAATTTGGAGTCAAACCGGAATTTTCACTATCTAGGGATAAAATGGTCATTTTACAATTTGAGGACAAAATGGAAATTTTAGAAAAGATTTTCTTAGCCCCATTTGACATGTTTGAGTATGATATGAGTATTGAAGTACAATTGGAAGATTTAGCAGTGAAAAATATGAGTTTTCGGTATTTTTAGAGTATAAGGGCAAAATGGTAATTTTACCACTCGAAATCGAAAATTTAATTTTTGAAAGGATTTTGATCAAATTTAATTATTTGGAGTGTGAAATGAGTATGAGGAGTGAAAATTATGCATTATGGCAAATTTTCAATTTTTGGGGCAAAAAAGGTAATTTTTGAAAATTTCCGGGGTAAAAGTGTAATTTTGAAAAATTTGCTCCACCAAAACTTTGGAAAAATCTGAAAATTTCACTTAAGACTAGGATAAGTCAAAGGAAATGCATGGTGGAAAAAGTAGGACAAGTGGATGGGTAAAAAAAAAATGAATTATTAAAATATTCAAAATATGAATAAAATAATATTATTTCATTAAACTAATAAAAAGGCATAAAAAAATCAGACCATAACCCATTCTTCTTCTTCAACATTCGGCCAAGCAAGAAACAAGAGAGAGAAAGGGGAAAATAAAACCCTAGCCAAGAAATTTAAAGGGAAAATTGGTGGAAATTCAAAAATCAAGTGAAAAAAAAAGGTAACATTTCTTAAATTTGTCTTGTGCTTTACCTTTCCCATGCATTTCCCATGGTTGATTCATGTGATTTGAGGATGATTTCAATTCTGGTCATATGGGTTTAGAGAGAGAAAGTTGTTAGATAAATTTGATTTTTGAGCTATGTTAGTGTTTAGTGTTAGTTTAGCATATTTATGAGTAAAACAACAAGAAAAATATTTATTTTCTCCCTGAATTTCTCTAGACCGAATCTAGCCAATGGTATGTGAGGATGAGGTTGACTTTATTTTAAGCGAATTGGGTGGAAAAATGATGAATTATGAGGTTGGAAATTAAATGGGAATTTTCGGTGCAATAAATTAAAATTTTTACCCACTAGGGGTAAAAGCATAATTTATAGTCCGGACTGATAAATTGGACCAAATTCATGGTGATTGAGGTATTGTGGATATAATTGGATAATTGAAATTGAAATAGATGGAATTGGAGTTGAATTGGGGATTTTAGGAATTTACACCGTGTATAGGCGAGTTAGGTCAGACACCGCAATTAAGCGATTGTCCAGACATTTCAAACCTTATCTAGTGCATACGCATGGATAAGAGCCTGAAATAATTTATGATAAATTGACACAATTTATTGATTTTTGTGTTATGGATTATGGATAGGTGGTGAGTCAATTATTTTGGGTAAAAGATTGCACCCGAGGGCAGAGGATAGGAGTATTTCTACTCCTAATACCGTGAGTAACCTTATCATCATTTTAATTATCTAAAGTATGATTTTAATCGATTTTGGTGGAAATTTATGAAAATGAGTTTATAAGGTTAATTTTTGGTTTTACAAATAAAATATGTTTAAATAAAATGATTTTATAAATTGTCTTGAAACGAAATAACGATTTTGAAAAATAGAGTAATTGGAGACCACTAGTATGTTGTAGATTTATGATTTGAATAAATGGCTTATGATAATATTTGCATGAATGGCTAAATTAGTATTTATGTTGAAATATATGAAATGTGTATTTAGCCTTGACAGGTTGTGAATCACAATAATTGCCATGTCATGCTAGAATGAATTTTATTGTATGGTGGGTTATTTAACTAGCCACTGCAGTAGGCAGGTTTCCGTAGGCCAACCTATTAAAGAGGAACGGTAAACCCCGTTATATCTTACCTCAGTATGAGAGGCGCAGGTGGATAACTCCTGAGGCTAACAGTTTTAGAGTTCACTTAACGCCGAACCGCCTCTTGATGATGAACTCCGCTAACGCTAAGGAACGGCTATATGTTTCAAAATAAAAATATGATTTATGCGAAATGTGAACTTTTTTAACAGCCTTGGCTGACTCGGTTGGGATAGCCCTCGATCAAGGTATCCTTGATAACTGAGTATGATAATGATTTCGGCACGAGCCAAAGTTTTAAAAAGTTCATAAGCCATACTGATTACTTGATTTAAATAAATTGATTTCATTTGGTTGAAATAAGTTGATAAATGATAAATTACTGTTTAATGAAATGTTTTTATAGTCTCCTTTTGCTCGCCTTTAGATGTTTTAAATGATATTTGTTTACTCACTGAGATTATATAATCTCACCACCCTCATTTTCACCCATTTCAGGCTCAGGATAGTCGGTAGATAGCTCATTTCATCGAGGGTTACAATTGGACTGACATCCTCAAAATATGTAGGTTTATCTCTCTGGATACTTTTAGTCGTTCGTGGGCCCACATGTCACTGCAAATTTAATTTTATACCTTGATTATCTGTATTACAATATTTATGAATTTATTTTACTTTTACGCTGTAAAAATTATTTATGCAGTGTTCTTAAAATATTGTTTTATGAGAAAATTGAATATTTTATTTAATATTTTTATTTTATACTAATAGTCATAATTTCATTTTAAACGAATGTTTTATACATCCAAAATTATTTTTGATTATGAAATATGTGTTCTCCACTTGCATAATACATTTTTAACTGATTTTGAGATTTTTGGAAAAAATGACTAAAATGCCCCTGTGAGACAAAATTTTCGTTTTATCTGTTTTAAGTTGGAAATAGCTCAAAATCCTTTAAAACATAATATTTGGCAATAGTTACTCACCAGGGAAAATGAGAAACTGATATGAAGCCTTGCGAGGTTCCGAATGGCATTCCGAGAGATAAGTGCCCATCGAGACACCGCGGCGGTTGTCACGGGCTCTAAGGGAGTTTTGGGTCGTGACAGAAAATGTGTTTAAATGGAATGATTTTATAAATTGTTTTGAAATTTAATGATGACTTGAAAATGGAGTAATTGGAGACTACTTGCTGTACTGTAAATTATGTTTTGAATTGAATGGCTTATGATAATGTGGGCATGAATGGTTGGATGGGTATTTATGTTGAAAATGTATAAACTGTTGTTTGCCTTGATAGGCTGGATAATGATAAAATTGCCATGTGATGATGATGAATTTTTATTGAATTGGTGGGTTATAGATTAATCACTGCAGTGGTGGGTTCTGTGGACCAGCCTATTAGAGGGGCACGAAATCTGGTTATATTTTTACCTCGGTCGAAGAGGCGCGTAGGGTATCTCCTGGGGTAAAGTTTAGAGTTCACTTCACACCGAACCACCATGTGAAAGTGAATTCAACCAATGCCAAGGAACGACTATGATTTTAAACATAAAAATGTGTTTTGTGCGTATATGAACTTTTCTTTAACAACCTTGGTGGTCTCGATTGGATGCCTCTGATCAAGGTATCTCCGAAAATGAGTTTTGGCATGAGCCAAGTTTTTAAGAGATTCAAAAGCCTCGTTGTATATTTTGGATGAAATGTAACTGGTTTAGATGATTTGAAATGTGTTTTGATGTTATGAACCATCTTATGATGATCTATTTTAATCGTCTCCATTTACTCGGCTTTAGATATTTTAGATGATGTTTGTTTACTCACTGGGTTTATATAAACTCACCACCCTCCTTTCCACTCATTCCAGGCTTAGGAGAGTCAGTAGATAGCTGATTTCGTCGAGGGCTACTGTTGAATTTGCATCCTCAAAAATCGTAGGTTCACAACCTTCGTTACTTTTGGTCATTCGGGGGTCCACATGTCATTGTAAATTAACTTACATACTCTGGTTATCTGTGTTACTGTATTTACGAATTTATTTTGCTTTTACGGTACAAAAATTATTTGTGGATATCTGTATAAAAATTGTTTTATAAGAAAATAGAATATTTTATTCAATATTTTTATGTTATTCTAATAGCTATCATTTCACTTTAAATGAAGGTTTTAGACATCTAAACTTATTTTTGGCTATGAAATATGTATCTTTCACTCATATACTACATTTTTAGATGGTTTTGAAATTTTATGGGAAAATTGATGAAAATACCCATGTGAGATGAAAATTATTTTCTTTATTGTTTTGGTTTGGAAATATCTTATAATCTTTTAAAATATGATATTATCAACTGTTGCTCTCAGGGGATGAGAGAAAACTGATATTAAAGCCTTGTGAGATTTCGATTGGCATTCCGAGTAATGAATGTCTATTAAAACATCGCGGCGATTGTCACAGGCTCGAGGAAAGTACCGGGTCGTGACAAAAATACATCAAGTAATATTAAAATTACATGGCTTTTGCTAGTTACAAAAATGTAAGAAAAAATTAAAAAATATATCAAGAAGGAAACATGGCAATGATAAGGCACCTTTCTCGTTACATAGCAAAAAGAAAAAGAGGTTATAAGAAAAATTTTTAGGACAATTAATGTGGCAAAAACCTTGAATAAACCATCAAAACAAACAACCATACATTGATCACATCAAGATAGTCCAATACATGCAAAGGGGCCAACCAAGCATAATAGATATAGGAAACAAAACTTGCAATAAACCTTACTTCGATACTAATTGATGGAGTTGGATCTAAGTGCATTGATGTGTTTGTGTAAAACATGGATTTCAAATATTTTTCTTTTATAAAGGAACCAAGCATTCTAATTATACAAGTGGAGAAGCACATCATTCATATTGCAAGTAACATGATCGCATACTAAAAAAAAGAATCTATTAAAGTAAGATAAAACATACCTTTTATTTCGAGATTCTTATTTTCGAACACCTCCACACCAATTATTGATTTCTCAACAAAACAAGCTTACCACTTATTCTTCAAGAATGCTTTCAACTTGAACCTTGAGTGAACAAGGTGTGGAATGCCAAACAACAAGATGGCAATCGATTTTGTCTCTCTTTTCTTCTTAAAAATTAATGGTTATTTTTCTTTTAAGAAATTAGCCAATAATGGAAGAGAGGAAGAGAGGAAGAGAGATGTGGCAAAGTCAAGAGGAAGAGAAAGAGAGAAGTACTAGTTGAAACTTTTTTAAGAAATATACGTACGTTTTTTTTCTTCTGATCTCTTCTCCTTTTATTAAAACTCTTGACTCAAAGGTTTATTCAAAATTAAATACCTTTGAGTCAATCTTGACCATCCATTTAGAGTTATGCACACATCAAACATGTTCCATAATTATCAAAATTAAAATTAAAAAATAAATAATTTAATTCTTTAATTATCATTTAGAGTTCTTGATAAAATAAAACTCATTATTGAATAATAATTCTTATTTTATTATTATCCATCTTTATTTAAAAAGAATTATTAATAAATAAAAGAGTGATAGTCCAGCATAGAGTCTCCATTTATAAACATGGATGTCTAGATTCATTTTGCAAGAATTCTCTTAGCATTATCTTAATTTAAGACAACTCTTGTCTTTAATTAAGACAAAACATGTTTGTCATAGCCCAATTTTCATGCCATGATCGACACATGGGCTCAATGGGCATAGCCCACTAGGCCCAAGCAAGCCTCTTTATGAGATCCTGTTTCTCATTCCATCATCTTTAAAACCATGTGTTGTAATTCTCAACGATGAATGTTTTAGTAATATTTTATAGCAACCGAATATTCCTATTTGTATTATCTCAAAGTACTATTATTCATTGCCGTCTCATAGGGGCATCATCTTCAATCCAACATATGCATACTTCATTTATAACATGACTCCTGGTAGTTTACATTACATATACATGCACACAGACAAAAGACTCTCATCCGTCAGCAAAGTGACTTTAAGTGAAGGTACCGCTACTGAGATGCCATCGTACCTGCCAAGAAGACGAGTATACGTGGACACTCAATCTAGGTCCCAACTGCCTCTAAATCTGAAAATATGAAGTTTAAAAACGTGAGTATAAAACTCAGTGAGTGAACATAAGAAAGGAATAAGCAATCGATAAGGAGAACTTGGAAATCATGATGCACTTGTTTCAAAAACAATGCAATTGATTTAATTTCTTAATAAAAACCCCTCTTTTCAAACTTTGATTAATAACCTCATAGTGTTACAAAAACCCATGATCAATCCATGACGTTAAAGGGGTGAAAAATATGTCAAAATCAAGCAAGGTAGCAAGCTTGCCGGCAAGTTTCTGGCTGCAGCAAGAAACACTCTTAGTTTGCATATGTTTTGGTTATTCATTCATCTCTCCCACTAAAAAAGTCCAATTGACATGAATTTTTGACCATTAAAAAGCTAAGAAGTTGGGATACAACTTTGATGTTTAGTACTTTGCTCAGTTCTGATCGAAAGGTGGTAAAAATCTTCATGAGCACTGCTCCAAAATTTTGGAACCACCTGAGATTTTCTCGCTGCAGCGAGAATCCATTTTCGCTGTAGCAAGAAGCTACAAAAAATTTCTTGTTGTAGCGAGAACCAGGCCAATGTAACCACCCCTCCAACTCGAGAGTTTCTAGATGCAGCAAAAATGAATCTTGCTGCAACGAGAAACAGAGCAATTTAGTTAAAAGGAGTCTTGTTATATCAAAAGCCATTTTCTTGTTGAAATGAAAAGCAATTTGAGAGCAATTAATAATGCCAACATACAACACAATTCCAATTTTTTTCATAAACTTTCTATAACATTTATATATATACATACATAACCACCAATACCACCACTGCCTCACCCAGCTCATGTGCAACCCCCACATCGCACACATAGCTGGAGTCATCGTGTGCATCCCCCCACATCATGCACAACTAATACCGTTGTGTGCATCCCCCACATCGCGCACAGGCAATATCATCATCCACACTCCCACACCCGTCATCACCGGCATGTGTTCCCCCACATGGCGCACATGCTCGGTTATAATTACAAACCATATTACTATCAATATATATCATATATATTTAGATATATAAATATATATCAACATAACACAAGGCACATGGATTCATCACAGTAGCATTTCACAATGCAAAACATTTCATTAAAAGCTTGTTCCATGTATATTTTAGAGAAAAACAGATAAAATATTTCAATGGATTTAAGCAAACACAAATGCCCTAATCCCAAAACATTTTAATGCAAGTTCACTCACCGGTATTTGTTAAATCTTTACCCAACTCTAACTTCCTCTAATAGTCCAAATGGGGCGATGGGGCTTCGTTGGAACCTATCATCACATTAGTATCACAAATAAACTCAATTCACATAACTATAATTCTAAAAGCTATCTCCTAACTAGCTTCCAATTTCCATTAAGTGGCTATCTATTTTCACTATCCTAATCACTCTAAAATGAATAAACAACCTTAACTACAAAACACTTAAAAATCAACTCTACTTC
This sequence comes from Theobroma cacao, assembly GCF_053813885.1. NCBI lineage: Eukaryota > Viridiplantae > Streptophyta > Magnoliopsida > Malvales > Malvaceae > Theobroma > Theobroma cacao. The sequence continues at coordinate 32,306,085 of NC_142645.1, forward strand.
ATTACTCACCTTGGTAGCTTTGTAAGTGAATTCCTTTCCAAGAATTTTCAAGCTATTATGGAAGCTCTCTCTCTTTCTCTCTCTAAAACACCTAGCTAGCAAGAGGTAGTATGGGAGTAAGACTTTTTAAGGGTTTTAAGGTGAGAGAGTGAAAAAGCACAAAAGGTTCTATAAAAAAGTGCTCAGAAGCTTGAAAATTAAAGCTAGAGAGAGAGAGAGAGAGAGAGTTATGGAAGCTTTAAGGGAGGCTTCCATGGAAGATGAAGAAATGTGAGATGGGAGGGAGAAGAACAAGAAGCTGCTAGAAAAATGAGGAAGTTGCTGGAGAAATGAGATATTTATAGCCTAAGCTTATCCAAACTTCACTTAAATTATGAAAATGCCCTTAACAAGTTGGCTTTATCTTCCTCCAATCCTTTATGCAATCCTTTTACTCTTTTGACACTGAGATAAAATACATAATAGTCTAGAAATACTCGGGTTCACAAAAACTTAAAAATGACCATTTTGCCCCTACCTTGGAAATCATCATTATTTCTATTTCCTTCGTCATTTTATCCTTATTTTCATCATTCATTTATGTCTTAGGCCTACTTAGGCTTTAATAATATTAGAAAACCCACTTCTAAGAGCTCACCAGGAAATTGACCAAACTACCCCTGCTCCATATCATAGGGTCTACCTTCGCTACATGTCTATGAAGGTCAAGGTCTCAGAATGTTATCTTGTCTAAATTGAGACAAACATGTTTTCTTAACTAGATTAAGACTAAATATATTTTTCTTGTCTTAAATGAAGACAAACATGTTTTTCTTGTTTAAATTAAGACAAACATGTTTTCTTGTCTAAATTAAGACAAACATGTAAAACCTGCCATTTATGTACACAAATTTAATTAATCAAATAAAACATGCCTTCCAATTTCAACAAGTTGAATTCTACAAAGCTAAGTGAGGAATCTATTTGGACATAGATTGAAATACCCCATACTTTGATATGGTGATAAATAAAGTTGATCGAATGCAAATTGAGGTCAATTAAAACGTTTAAAAGTGATAATAGACGAAAGGAGTAGTTTAGGATAAAATATTTCGTAAGTGAGAAAATAATAATAAAAAAATAATAATTTCATCGGAGGAGAATTTGTGAGATAAAAGGCGATTTGAAAGTCAAGTGAGGCATAATAAGGTATTTTGGGTACCAAGGAGACAAGATAAAATTTTTAGAATAAAATAATTGTCACGACCCGAAACCTCCCTCAGGCCCATGACAATCGCCGTGACGTCCCGATTGACACTCATTATCCGGAATGCCAACCGGAACCCCACAAGCCTTACATATTAGTTTCATTCCTTTCCTGTGAGCAATCATTGTTAAATATCGAGTTTTTAGAGAATATATACTATTTTAGATCAAAAACAATCAAAATAAACTTTTCGCCACACAGGGGTATTCTGGTCATTTTTTTCTCAAAAATTTCGAAACTGGCTAAAACGTAATATACAAGTACAAAACACATAATTCATATTCAAAATGAGTTTAAAAGTCTGAAATCTTCATTTAAAACGAAATTACGGTTATTTGAATATAATAAGAAAATAAAAGAAATATTAAGGAAAATATTCTATTTTCTTATAAAACAATATTTATAGAGTTATACGTGAATAATTTTTATAGCGTAAAAGCTAAATAAATTTATACATACTGAAATACAGTAAGCCAAAATATTGAATTTAATTTACAATAACAAGAGGGCCCCCGAATAAACAAAAGTAAAGAGGACTGTGAACCTACGGTTTCAAAAATGCAGATCCAATGGTAGTCCTCGATGAGATCAGCTATCTACAATCTATACTGAACCTGAAATGGGTGGAAAGGAGGGTGGTGAGATTATAAAATCCCAATGAGTAAACAGACATTATCATAAATATCTAAAGGCGAGTAAAATGGAGGGAAGTTCAAACAACAAATTTCAACCCATTTCATAATGTTTTCAATTTATTTCTTAAACCATAAAATATTTGTAATTTACCAAAATAGTTGTTAAGGCTTATGTCTTTTATTAAAACAAGGCTCAAGCCAAAACTAATCCTCGGGGATACCTTGGCCGAGGCATCTAACCGAGTCCGCCAAAGGTGTTAAAATATTCACACGTGAAACACATTTTTATTTTTAAAACAAGCCGTCCCTTGACGTTGGCCGAGTTACACATTCACGTGGGGGTTCAACGTGAAGTGAGCTCTGATACTACCCCGGGAGTTACCCTCCTCGCCTCTACAACCGGAGTAACTATATAACTGGGTTTACCGTGCCCCTCTAATAGGCAGTCCACGGAAACCCGTCACTGCAGTGACTAACCCACCAATTTTAATAAAATTTCGACAGTATAACGTGGCTTTTATTTATTTATCCAGCCTGCATAGTAAAATCAACTTACATAAATTTCCCAAATGCACTCACAAAATATAGCCACATATACTCATTTATCACATTTATTCCTAAAACATCAAAAATCTCGTTTTCATTTCATAAAATACATAAAAGGCATTTAAAAATAAACTCTAGACAATTTACAATAATAATAAGTTTACTCACCGTTTGTACAAACTAAAAGCTTTCTAAGCGCCCCGATCACTACTCGTCGGGTACGACTTCTTTGCCTTTTCTGGAAGGCTCTCCTCCTAGACACATTACAAAAATTTACACAATTCATCACATTGATGCTAAATCACTATATAATTAACTTAAATCCTATACTAATGCATGGTATGAAATGCAATAGCCTAAAACAGCTTAAACGCGGTATTAACCTATTTTTGGCACTTTGCCCGATAAATTGCTAATGTGCTCCATTTTAGCTCTAAATCATCCCATTCTCTCTCCAACATTTCTAACCATTAAATATCAGCCAATAACCTTCTAAAAACAACAAAATCAGCTCACTCCCTTCCTTGGAAAATTCGGCCAAATATGGGACATTAACTCGGTTAATTTTCTACTTTGTTTTTCTATCACGTTTAATCGTTTTTCATCATTTTCTCTTCATTTCCCTTAGAATAAAATCAATTCATCATCATTGTACAGCATTCAGCATCCAGCCAAGAGTGGGTATTGTGAAAATTTAATGATTTCTTGCCCAATTTAATTTCTAAACACATTTAACTAACTAAAACTATCAATTTAACTAAAAATCAAAACCTAAAAATTTCAATTTCTCTCCCCTAGAATTTCGTCCAGCCCTTGATATCACTTTTTGATCTCTCTCCTCAAGCATGCTAAATGGAAATAAAGGCATAGGAAATGTAGAAATCAAGCTAAAATCGAAAAATCTTACCGTTAGACGCGTAAACGGTCGAAAACCGCGAATTTTCCTTTGAATTTTCTTGTTTCTCTTTGGTTTTTCTTTTTTTCTTCCTTTCCTCTCTATTTCCTCTCTTGTTCTTCCTTATGGCCGGCCAGCACTCAAAATTTGGGTTTAAATGGGCTGACTTTTCATTAAAATAATATTATTTCATTAAAAAATGCCACATGTCACTTTCCCATTGGCCCATTTTTAAAATTTCATCCATTTGTTTCCAAATTTTCACCATACACTTGTCTCATATATTCATAGCTTAGATAAAATTCTCAGACTCATCCAAAGTCTCGGTGGAGTAATTTTTTAAAATTTACACTTTTACCCCCGTAAAAGTGAAAAATTACATTTTTGCCCAAAAAATTGAAAAACTGCCCATAGACATATTTTTCATCCCTTATACTCATACCATTCTCCAATTTGTCAAATTTGATCTAAATTCTCTCAAAATCTCAAATTTTGTCCGTGGGTGACAAAATTACGATTTTGCCCCTACACTCCAAAAATCACCAGAATTAAATTTTTTCACTTCCTATCATTAAATTATACTCCAAATAGTTAATCTTGGTCAAAAATTTCACTCCATGATCAAATTATTATCTTAGGTTGCAAAATGACGATTTTGCCCTTGAATATCAAAATTTCTAATTTTACCCCAAATGAACCCTCGAACTCCGAACAATCATTTTTAGTCATCCCTGGACTATAAAATATTAAATTTCATCCTACAATTCCTATTTGAACTAGTTCGAGGTTAAATCAACTCAAGTGTACCATTAGGTACAATATCGAGTTTCGTCTATTCTTAGGTGCTTTTCCTAGCATAATAACATACTACTCAGTGCATGTATGTCATGACATGTATTTATAGGGTCGGGTTTTACAATTCTACCCCCCTTAAAATAAAATTTTGACCTCAAAATTTCACTTACCAGATTCGACAAATAGATGCGGGTATTGGTTCCTCATCTGATGCTCTACTTCCCATGTCATTTCCTCCATTCGAGCACTTTTCCACAACACTTTGACCACTGAAATACTCTTGTTTCTCAGTACTCGATCCTTTCGATCCAAGATACTCACAGGTTGTACCTCAAACTTCAAATCGTCATGCAACTCGATCGGAGGTGCTTCGAGGACGTGAGAGGGATCTGGTACATATTTCTTAAGCATGGAGACATGGAAAACGTTGTGGATCCGATCTAACTCCGGAGGTAATTCTAACCGATAAGCCACTGGTCCAATCCTTTCAATTATTCAGAATGGTCCAATATATCTCGGGTTGAGTTTTCCCCTCTTCGCAAATCAAATCACACCTTTCATTATCCAATAAAACACCATAATTTATCATGATAGTATAATCAATAAGATTTAATACTTCAAAGTATTCAAATTATTACCTTTCCAAGGAGAAACCTTAAGAAGAACTTTATCATCGATCTCAAACTCCAAGTCTTTTCTCCGTTTATCTGCATAGCTCTTCTGCCTATCCTGGGCTACCTTTAGCCTCTCTCGTATAACCTTGATCTTGTCATTAGTTAGCTCGATCAATTCCACACTCACTAACTTCCTTTCACCTACTTCATCCCAACAGAGTGGAGTACGACATTTTCTTCCATTTAAAGCTTCGTATGGTGCCATACCAATGCTAGACTGAAAGCTATTGTTGTAAGCAAATTCCACCAATGGCAAATGTCTGTCCCAACTCCCAATAAAGTCAATGACACAAGCCCGTAACATATCCTCCAAGGTCTGGATAGTCTTTTCTGACTGACCATCCGTCTGTGGGTGAAAAGCAGTGCTAAATTTCAATTTGGTTCCAAGAGCTTCTTGAAATTTCGGCCAAAATCGAGAAGTGAATCGAGGATCTCGGTCTGACACTATAGAAATAGGAACTCCATGTAGCCTCACAATCTCATCTATATAGAGCTGAGCCAGCTTCTCAATAGAGTATGTACTATGGACAGCTAAAAAGTGAGCGGACTTAGTCAACCGATCTACGATCACCCAAATCGCATCCTTTCCCCTCTGTGTCCGCGGCAATCCCAAAATAAAATCCATAGTTACATGCTCCCATTTCCACTCGGGAACAGGTAAAGATTGAAGTGTACCTGCTGGCCTCTGATGCTCCGCCTTAACTTGCTGACATACGAGACACTTTGCTACGAATTCTGCTACGTCTCGCTTCATACCCGGCCACCAATAATTCTCCCTGATAGTCTTATACATCTTGGTGCTTCCAGGATGTAATGCATAGGCAGATGAGTGGGCTTCTTCCATGATCGCCTGTCTTAACTGGTTTCCCTCAGGAACACAAACTCGATCTCTAAACATCAAGACGTTATCTTCTCCAAATCTGAACTCACTGACTCCCCCATCGGTCAGTTTTTGAATTTCTTTTCTTAACTCATCATCAGACCTCTGAATGTCCTTGATCTGATTAAGTAACGAAGGTCGCACAATGAAGTTTGCCAATAAGGATCCATTCTCACCATTTCTCAACTGGACCCCAAGAGATTTCATCTCTATTAATGCTGGAAAATAACAACTCTGAAGTGCTGCTAAAGACGATGAAGACTTACGACTTAAGGCATTAGCTACAACGTTCGCCTTTCCCGGATGATAGTCTATCACCAAGTCATAATCTTTTATCAACTCCAACCTTCGCCTTTGCCTCAAATTAAGCTCCTTTTGGGTGAGGAAATATTTTAAACTCTTGTGATCCGTAAATATCCGACAATGTTCACCATACAAGTAATGCCTCCAGATTTTTAAAGCAAACACCACTGCTGCTAACTCTAAATCATGGGTAGGGTAATTTGCTTCACGCCTCTTTAGCTGTCTAGAAGCATAAGCCACAACTTTTTCATCCTGCATCAATACGCACCCCAACCCCAACTTTGAGGCATCACTATATACTACAAATCCCTTACCATTAACAGGAAGTGTTAATGTCACGACCCGGAACCTCCCTCAGGCCTATGACAATCGCCGTGACGTCCAGATTGACACTCATTATCCGAAATGCCAACCGAAACACCACAAGGCTTACATATTAGTTTCTTTCCTTTCCTGTGAGCAATCATTGTTAAATATCGAGTTTTTAGAGAATATATACTATTTTAGATCAAAAACAATCAAAATAAAATTTTCGCCACACAGGGGTATTTTGGTCATTTTTTTCTCAAAAATTTCGAAACTGGCTAAAACGTAATATACAAGTACAAAACACATAATTCATATTCAAAATGAGTTTAAAAGTCTGAAATCTTCATTTAAAACGAAATTACGGTTATTTGAATATAATAAGAAAATAAAAGAAATATTAAGGAAAATATTCTATTTTCTTATAAAACAATATTTATAGAGTTATACGTGAATAATTTTTTTATAGCGTAAAAGCTAAATAAATTTATACATACTGAAATACAGTAAGCCAAAATATTTAATTTAATTTACAATAACAAGAGGGCCCCCGAATAAACAAAAGTAAAGAGGACTGTGAACCTACGATTTGGAAAATGCAGATCCAATGGTAGTCCTCGATGAGATCAGCTATCTACAGTCTATACTGAACCTGAAATGGGTGGAAAGGAGTTGGGTGAGATTTTGCAATCCCAATGAGTAAACAGACATTATCATAAATATCTAAAGGCGAGTAAAATGGAGGCAAGTTTAAACAATAAATTTCAACCCATTTCATAATGTTTTCAATTTATTTCTTAAACCATAAAATATTTGTAATTTACCAAAACAATTGTTAAGGCTTATGTCTTTTATTAAAACAAGGCTCAAGCCAAAACTAATCCTCGGGGATACCTTGGCCGAGGCATCTAACCGAGTCCGCCAAGGGTGTTAAAATATTCACACGTGAAACACATTTTTATTTTTAAAACTAGCCGTTCCTTGGCGTTGGCCGAGTTACACATTCACGTGGGGGTTCGACGTGAAGTGAGCTCTAATACTACCCCAGGAGTTACCCTCCTCGCCTCTACAACCGGAGTAACTATATAACTGGGTTTACCGTGCCCCTCTAATAGGCAGTCCACGGAAACCCGTCACTGCAGTGACTAACCCACCAATTGTAATAAAATTTTGACAGTATAACGTGGCTTTTATTTATTTATCCAGCCTGCATAGTAAAACAACTTACATAAATTTCCAAATGCACTCACAAAATATAGCCACATATACTCATTTCTCATAAGCCATTCCTAGGAAAATATATATTTTTCAAGTCAGTTTGCAGCCTCAAATTACTCAATTTCATAATCAATACAATATATTTTTATTTATCACATTTATTCCTAAAACATCAAAAATCCCGTTTTCATTTCATAAAATACATAAAGGGCATTTAAATATAAACTCTAGATAATTTACAATAATAATAAGTTTACTCACCGTTTGCACAAACCAAAAGCTTTCTAAGCGCCCCGATCACTACTCGTCGGGTACGACTTCTTTGCCTTTTCCGGAAGGCTCTCCTCCTAGACACATTACAAAAATTTACACAATTCATCACATTGATGCTAAATCACTATATAATTAACTTAAATCCTATACTAATGCATGGTATGAAATGCAATAGCCTAAAACGGCTTAAACGCGGTATCAACCTATTTTTGGCACTTTGCCCGATAAATTGCTAACGCGCTCCATTTTAGCTCTAAATCATCCCATTCTCTCTCCAACATTTCTAACCATTAAATATCAGCCAATAACCTTCTAAAAACAACAAAATCAGCTCACTCCCTTCCTTGGAAAATTCGGCCAAAAATGGGACATTAACTCGGTTAATTTTCTACTTTGTTTTTCTATCACGTTTAATCATTTTTCATCATTTTCTCTTCATTTCCCTTAGAATAAAATCAATTCATCATCATTGTACAGCATTGAGCATCCAGCCAAGAGTGGGTATTGTGAAAATTTAATGATTTCTTGCCCAATTTAATTTCTACACACATTTAACTAACTAAAACTATCAATTTAACTAAAAATCAAAACCTAAAAATTTCAATTTCTCTCCCCTAGAATTTCGTCCAGCCCTTGATATCACTTTTTGATCTCTCTCCTCAAGCATGCTAAATGGAAATAAAGGCATAGGAAAGGTAGAAATCAAGCTAAAATCGAAAAATCTTACCGTTAGACGCGTAAACGGTCGAAAACCGTGAATTTTCCTTTGAATTTTCTTGTTTCTCTTTGGTTTTTCTTTTTTTCTTCCTTTCCTCTCTATTTCCTCTCTTGTTCTTCCTTATGGCCGGCCAGCACTCAAAATTTGGGTTTAAATGGGCTGACTTTTCATTAAAATAATATTATTTCATTAAAAAATGCCACATGTCACTTTCCCATTGGCCCATTTTTAAAATTTCATCCATTTGTTTCCAAATTTTCACCATACACTTGTCTCATATATTCATAGCTTAGATAAAATTCTTAGACTCATCCAAAGTCTTGGTGGAGTAATTTTTGAAATTTACACTTTTGCCCCCGTAAAAGTGAAAAATTACATTTTTGCCCAAAAAAATTGAAAAATTGCCCATAGACATATTTTTCATCCCTTATACTCATACCATTCTCCAATTTGTCAAATTTGATCTAATTCTCTCAAAATCTCAAATTTTGTCCGTGGGTGGCAAAATTACGATTTTGCCCATACACTCCAAAAATCACCAGAATTAAACTTTTTCACTTCCTATCATTAAATTATACTCCAAATAGTTAATCTTGGTAAAAAATTTCACTCCATGATCAAATTATTATCTTAGGTGGTAAAATAACGATTTTGCCCTTGAATATCAAAATTTCTAATTTTACCCCAAATGAACCCTCGAACTCCGAACAATCATTTTTAGTCATTCTTGGACTATAAAATATTAAATTTCATCCTACAATTCCTATTTGAACTAGTTCGATGTTAAATCAATTTAAGTGTACCGTTAGGTACAATAGCAGGCTTCGTCTATTCTTAGGTGCTTTTCTAGCGTAATAACATGCTACTCAATGCATGTATGTCATGACATGTATTTATAGGGTCAGGTTTTACAGTTAAAACGGGAGCGGAGGTTAACCGGTTCTTTAGCTCCTGAAATCGATTCTCACAAACATCATCCCACACAAACTTAACTCCCTTACGAGTTAGATGGGTCAAAGGAGCTGCTATTAAGGAAAACCCCTGAACAAACCTCCGATAATAACCGGCTAATCCGAGGAAACTACGAATCTCCGTCACTGTCTTAGGTTGCTCCCATTGTAAAATTGCCTCTACTTTCTTAGGATCAACATATATTCCAGTTCTCGATACTACGTGTCCCAAGAATACCACTTCCTGTAACCAAAACTCACACTTCGAAAACTTTGCATACAACTGTCTTTCCCTCAAAGTTTGTAATACTATACGCAAGTGGGCAGCGTGCTCATCATTATCTCTCGAGTAAACCAGTATGTCATCAATGAACACAATAACAAACTTGTCCAGGTAAGGGTGGAACACCTTATTCATGAGATCCATAAAAGCTGTCGATGCGTTAGTTAACCCGAAAGGCATGACCAAGAACTCATAATGACCGTACCGAGTCCTGAACGTTGTCTTGGGTACATCCAGTTCTTTAATCCTCAACTGATGATACCCAGACCTTAGATCAACCTTGGAAAACACTGTAGCTCCCTGTAATTGATCGAAAAGATCATCAATCCTCGGTAACGGATACTTGTTCTTAATGGTCATTCTGTTAAGCTGTCGGTAATCGATACATAACCGAAGTGTACCGTCTTTCTTTTTCACAAATAAAATCGGTGCTCCCAATAGAGATATACTAGGGCGTATAAAACCCTTGTCCACCAACTCTTGCAATTGTACTTTCAACTCCTTCAACTCTGCCAGAGCCATTCTATATGGAGGGATAGAAATAGGTGCGGTACCTGGAAGTAAATCAATAGGGAACTCAAGCTCTCGATCAGGAGGCAGTCCCGGTAAATCATCAGGAAATACATCAGGAAACTCACTTACTATCGGGACATCCTCTAACTTAGGTTCCTCCTTTGAAGTATCAATTACGTATGCCAAATAAGTCGGATACCCTTTCTGCACTAATTTTGAAGCTTTGATGGCCGAGATTACACAGGACGGTAATACTCGGCTTTCCCTACAAACACAATCTCTGCTCCCTCCGAATTTCGGAGAACAACTTCCTTTCGGAAACAATCCACGTTCGCCCGATGTGCAATTAACCAGTCCATACCCAATATTAGATCAAAATCCAGGATCTCTAGAAGAATTAAGTCACCCCTAAATTCTTCCTCGCCTACCCTTACCCCACAGTCTCTATAATAACTGTTTCTAACTAGCTTTTCTCCTAAAGGGGTGTGAATTACAATTTCTTCCTCTAATGGTGACAAGTTTCTATCAGCAATTGATGCAAATGTGGTGCTCACATAAGACCTATCTGAGCCAGAATCTATCAAAACATAAGCATCTTTATCAAATAAAGACATAGTACCTGTCACTGCTCCAGGTCGGACTTGTGCCTCATCTTCCGTCACAGCGAAAACTCTTGTCGAGGTACGAGTCTGTGGTCTAGAAGGTGGATGTGCCGGGGTATTACTCTCCACACCGGACCGTATGGCTACTTCTTGTCTCGGTGGCAACCTCGAAGAATCTCTCCTCTGCATATCAGTGTGAGCTGGTGAAGATGATGCAACTACCGTGGCTCGTCCTAACCGTGGGCAATTACTCCTAATATGACCCGTTTGTCCACATTGGAAACATCTTGTCGGCCCTCTACATAGCCCACTATGATAATTCCCACAATTTTTGCATCGATCAGAACCTCCGAAACTCTTCCCAGAACCAGTCATAGCAGATCTGCTAAACCTCGAAGGTCTCTATTGTGATGGTGGAAATGGAGGTCGAGGAGATCTCACGGAAACAGAAGTAGTACTCCCTGAAATCACTAAGTCCTTGCCTCTTTTTACTGGCTGACTAGAAGACATACCAGGATTCTTCCTTTTTGCAAACTCAGTCCGAATCCTCCTATTCTCAGTCGCGAGCTTCTCAGCTCGTAAAGCCATCTGTACCACCTCCTTATGCGGCTCCCTACCAGTCACTGTCATCCACTCTCTAATCTCATTACGGAGCCCTTCCTCGAAATAACTGGCCTGATCCTGCTCAGATTTCACCAGATTCGGCACATATAACATTAACTCGTTAAAACGAGTCTCGTACTCCTCTACAGTTAGATTTCCTTGTTTCAAACTCAGAAATTCTCTCTTCTTTTCTTTCTGATGGAAATAAGTGAAATACTGACCATCGAATTCCCTGAGAAAATCAGACCATGTCTGAGGAGTAGCGGAACGGGACTTCACCGAATTCCACCAAGTACGAGCCCTCTTCTCTAATAATCTCGTAGCCACCATCAGCTTCATGTCATCGTCTAATCTTATATCAGAGAGAGTCTCTGAAACCTGATTAATCCAGTCATTTGCTACCGTGGCATCCAACTCACCCGTGAAAGATACACAACCCAATTGCCTAGCCTCCTTCAGCTTCTTGGAAATGGATACATCTTGTACTGGTGGTGGAACTAAAGGAGTAGTTGGAGGCACTACAGGTGGAACTTGACCAGTCTAAGCTTGACCAGCCATTGCTGCAAAGAAAGCTGCCAATGCTTGTGCTGCCTCAGTAGGCATGGCGGGAATACCCGTAGGTGGTTGAGGAGATGGAGGATGTGGAGGACTATCGGCTTGCTCAGCAGCAGGTGCTGCCCGAAGGGTAGATGCAGCTGATTCCTCCTCTACTGTATTTGGCTGATGACGTTGGGTACGACCTCTTCCCCTCCCAACCGATCTAGTGAGAGGTGGGCGTCCGCGTCGAGGAGGCATAATAATCTATAAGAGAAAACGAGCAAGCTTAGGGAACCTTAGGCTCTATATGAAAATTCATGCATTCTATTCAACCTAACCTAACTTAATCCGGGGCCGCATTGATACTGTAAATTTTTAAAACCACTTTAAAACCAAAAACTCTTATCTTTAAAACCAAAAGCTCTTATCTTTAAAACCAAAAGCTCTGATACCAATCGAATTGTCACGACCCGAAACCTCCCTCAGGCCCATGACAATCGCCGTGACGTCCCGATTGACACTCATTATCCGGAATGCCAACCGGAACCCCACAAGGCATACATATTAGTTTCTTTCCTTTCCTGTGAGCAATCATTGTTAAATATCGAGTTTTTAGAGAATATATACTATTTTAGATCAAAAACAATCAAAATAAACTTTTCGCCACACAAGGGTATTCTGGTCATTTTTTTTTCAAAAATTTCGAAACTGGCTAAAACGTAATATACAAGTACAAAACACATAATTCATATTCAAAATGAGTTTAAAAGTCTGAAATCTTCATTTAAAACGAAATTACGGTTATTTGAATATAATAAGAAAATAAAAGAAATATTAAGGAAAATATTCTATTTTCTTATAAAACAATATTTATAGAGTTATACGTGAATAATTTTTATAGCGTGAAAGCTAAATAAATTTATACATACTGAAATACAGTAAGCCAAAATATTGAATTTAATTTACAATAACAAGAGGGCCCCCGAATAAACAAAAGTAAAGAGGACTGTGAACCTACGGTTTCAAAAATGCAGATCCAATGGTAGTCCTCGATGAGATCAGCTATCTACAATCTATACTGAACCTGAAATGGGTGGAAAGGAGGGTGGTGAGATTATAAAATCCCAATGAGTAAACAGACATTATCATAAATATCTAAAGGCGAGTAAAATGGAGGCAAGTTTAAACAACAAATTTCAACCCATTTCATAATGTTTTCAATTTATTTCTTAAACCATAAAATATTTGTAATTTACCAAAATAGTTGTTAAGGCTTATGTCTTTTATTAAAACAAGGCTCAAGCCAAAACTAATCCTCGAGGATACCTTGGCCGAGGCATCTAACCGAGTCCGCCAAGGGTGTTAAAATATTCACACGTGAAACACATTTTTATTTTTAAAACAAGCCGTCCCTTGGCGTTGGCAGAGTTACACATTCACGTGGGGGTTCAACGTGAAGTGAGCTCTAATACTACCCCGGGAGTTACCCTCATCGCCTCTACAACCGGAGTAACTATATAACTGGGTTTACCGTGCCCCTCTAATAGGCAGTCCACGGAAACCCGTCACTGCAGTGACTAACCCACCAATTTTAATAAAATTTCGACAGTATAACGTGGCTTTTATTTATTTATCTAGCCTGCATAGTAAAATCAACTTACATAAATTTCCCAAATGCACTCACAAAATATAGCCACATATACTCATTTCTCAAAAGCCATTCCTAGGAAAACATATATTTTTCAAGTCAGTTTGCATTCTCCAATTACTCAATTTCATAATCAATACAATATATTTTTATTTATCACATTTATTCCTAAAACATCAAAAATCTCGTTTTCATTTCATAAAATACATAAAAGGCATTTAAAAATAAACTCTAGATAATTTACAATAATAATAAGTTTACTCACCGTTTGTACAAACTAAAAGCTTTCTAAGCGCCCCGATCACTACTAGTCGGGTACGACTTCTTTGCCTTTTCTGGAAGGCTCTCCTCCTAGACACATTACAAAAATTTACACAATTCATCACATTGATGCTAAATCACTATATAATTAACTTAAATCCTATACTAATGCATGGTATGAAATGCAATAGCCTAAAACGGCTTAAACGCGGTATTAACCTATTTTTGACACTTTGCCCGATAAATTGCTAATGCGCTCCATTTTAGCTCTAAATCATCCCATTCTCTCTCCAACATTTCTAACCATTAAATATCAGCCAATAACCTTCTAAAAACAACAAAATCAGCTCACTCCCTTCCTTGGAAAATTCGGCCAAAAATGGGACATTAACTCGGTTAATTTTCTACTTTGTTTTTCTATCACGTTTAATCGTTTTTCATCATTTTCTCTTCATTTCCCTTAGAATAAAATCAATTCATCATCATTGTACAGCATTGAGCATCCAGCCAAGAGTGGGTATTGTGAAAATTTAATGATTTCTTGCCCAATTTAATTTCTAAACACATTTAACTAACTAAAACTATCAATTTAACTAAAAATCAAAACCTAAAAATTTCAATTTCTCTCCCCTAGAATTTCGTCCAGCCCTTGATATCACTTTTTGATCTCTCTCCTCAAGCATGCTAAATAGAAATAAAGGCATAGGAAAGGTAGAAATCAAGCTAAAATCGAAAAATCTTACCGTTAGACGCGTAAACGGTCGAAAACCGCGAATTTCTCTTTGAATTTTCTTGTTTCTCTTTGGTTTTTCTTTTTCTCTTCCTTTCCTCTCTATTTGCTCTCTTTTTCTTCCTTATGGCCGGCCAGCACTCAAAATTTGGGTTTAAATGGCTGACTTTTCATTAAAATAATATTATTTCATTAAAAAAATGCCACGTGTCACTTTCCCATTGGCCTATTTTTAAAATTTCATCCATTTGTTTCCAAATTTTCACCATACACTTGTCTCATATATTCATAGCTTAGATAAAATTCTCAGACTCATCCAAAGTCTCGGTGGAGTAATTTTTTAAAATTTACACTTTTACCCCCGTAAAAGTGAAAAATTACATTTTTGCCCAAAAAATTGAAAAATTGCCCATAGACATATTTTTCATCCCTTATACTCATACCATTCTCCAATTTGTCAAATTTGATCTAAATTCTCCCAAAATCTCAAATTTTGTCCGTGGGTGACAAAATTACGATTTTGCCCCTACACTCCAAAAATCACCAGAATTAAACTTTTTCACTTCCTATCATTAAATTATACTCCAAATAGTTAATCTTGGTCAAAAATTTCACTCCATGATCAAATTATTATCTTAGGTGGCAAAATGACGATTTTGCCATTGAATATCAAAATTTCTAATTTTACCCCAAATGAACCCTCGAACTCCGAACAATCATTTTTAGTCATTCCTGGACTATAAAATATTAAATTTCATCCTACAATTCCTATTTGAACTAGTTCGAGGTTAAATCAACTCAAGTGTACCATTAGGTACAATACCGAGTTTCGTCTATTCTTAGGTGCTTTTCCTAGCATAATAACATACTACTCAGTGCATGTATGTCATGACATGTATTTATAGGGTCGGGTTTTACAATAATATTTTATTAATGAAATAATATTAAAATATTAATATTTAGCCTGATGTCGAAATCAGTCATGAAGAAGGATCATATGGTTGATCCAAGTGGGGGAGAAGATGACAAGCCCGACTCTATAAAAATATTTGTGATGGATAGCATGTTTGCATGCTAAGAGAGTCCCGAAAAAAATTTACAAAAGTCGGTTTGTACCTAGATGTACAACAAAGTTGAGTTAAACCTCGAACTAGATCAAATAGAGAATTTATGATGAAATTAAGAATTTTAAAGTCCCATAATGGCTTAATATGGTGATTCGGAGTTTGAGGATCAATTTGGAGTCAAATCGAAATTTTCGCTATCTAGGGGCAAAATGGTCATTTACCACCTGGGGACAAAATGAGAAATTTTAGAAAAGATTTTTGGCCCCATTTGACTTATTGGAGTAAGATTTGAGGTTTAGAAGTGAAAAATTTTAATTTCGGTATAATTTGGAGTAAAAGGGTAAAATGGTAATTTTGCCATCCGGAATCAAAAATTTAATTTTTGAAAGGATTTTGATCAAATTTAATTATTTGGAGTGTGAAATGAGTATGAGGAGTGAAAATTATGCATTATGGTAAATTTTCAATTTTTGGGGTAAAAATGTAATTTTTGAAAAGTTCGGGGGCAAAAGTGTAATTTTGAAAAATTGGCTCCACCAAAACTTTGAAAAAATCTGAAAATTTCACTTAAGACTTGGATAAGTCAAAGGGAATGCATGGTGGAAAAAATAGGACAAGTGGATGGCTAGAAAAAAAAAATGAATTAATAAAATATTCAAAATATGAATAAAATAATATTATTTCATTAAACTAATAAAAAAAGCATAAAAAAATCAGCCCATAACCCATTCTTCTTCTTCAACATTCGGCCAAGCAAGAAACAAGAGAGAGAAAGGAGAAAATAAAACCCTAGCCAAGAATTTTAAAGGGAAAATAGGTGAAAATTCAAAAATCAAGTGAAGAAAAGGTAACATTTCTTAAATTTGTCTTGTGCTTTACCTTTCCCATGCATTTCCCATAATTTTCCATGGTTGAATCATGTGATTTGAGGATGATTTCAATTCTGTTCATATGGGTTTAGAGAGAGAAAGTTGTTAGATAAATTTGATTTTGAGCTATGTTAGTGTTTAATGTTTGTTTAGCATGTTTATGAGTAAAACAACAAGAAAAATATTTATATTCTCCATGAATTGCTCTAAGCCGAATCTAGCAAATGGTATGTGAGGATGAGGTTGACTTTATTTTAAGAGAATTGGGTGGAAAAATGATGAATTATGAGGTTGGAAATTAAATGGGAATTTTCGGTGCAATAAATTGAAATTGTTACCCACTAGGGGTAAAAGCGTAATTTATAGTCCGAACTGATAAATTAGACCAAATTCACAGTCATTGAGGTATTGTGGATATAATTGGATAATTGAAATTGAAATGGATGGAATTGGAGTCGAATTGGGGATTTTAGGAATTTACACCGTGTATAGGCGAGTTAGGTCAGACATCGTAATTAAGCGATTGTCTAGACATTTCAAATCCTATCTAGTGCATACGCATGGATAAGAGCCTGAAATAATTTATGATAAATTGACACAATTTATTGAATTTTGTATCATGGATTATGGATAGGTGGTGAGTCAATTGTTTCGGGTAAGAGACTGCACCCGAGGGTGGAAGATAGGAGTATTTCTACTCCTAATACTGTGAGTAAACTTATTATCGTCTTAATTATCTAGAGTAGTTTTATACAACTGTGTGATTTTATGAAATATGGGTTTAAATGGTAAATTGCTATGTTTTAAGAGAAATTGTGATTTTATAAAATGATTTTATAAATTTTCTAAAAAATTGAATATTGGTTTTGAAATAGAGTAATTGGAGACTGCCTGCTTGTGTTGTAAATTTATGGTTTTGAATTGAATGGCTTATGACAATAAATGAGCATGAATGGCTAAACTGATTTTGGTGTTATAATTATTTATACTGTGCATTCAGCCTTGAGAGGCTAGGTTGCGATAAATTGTCATGTCATGCTAGAATGAATTTTATTGATTGGTGGATTATATATTAATTAGTTACTGCAGAGGGGGTTCCGTGGACCAGCCTATAAGAGGGGCACGGTAAACTCCATTATATTATTACCTCGAACGGAGAGGCGCATAGGGTATCTCCTGGGATAAAGCTTAGGGTTCACTTCACGCCAAACCACCACGTGAAGGGGAACTCAGCCAACGCGAAGGAACGACTGTATTTTTCTCAAACTAAAAATATATTTTAAGTGTATACAAAATTTTAACAGCCTTGGCGGACTCGGTTGGATGCCCTGCGCAAGGTATCACCGAGTATGAGTTTTGGCACAAGCCAAAGTTTTAAGAAATTCATAAGCCAAGTTGATTACTCGATTTATATGGATTGATTTTATTTGGTTGAAATGAACTGAAAGGTAATGAAATTACAGTATGATGACTTATTTTAATTGTCTCCATTTACTCGGCTTTAGATACTTTAGATGGTATCTGTTTACTCACTGGGATTATAAAATCTCACCCCTTCTTCCTATACATTTTTCAGGCTCAGGATAGTTTGTAGATAATCGAGTAGGACGAGAACTAAGCTCAGAACTGCATTATAGAAAGTAAGAGTTCACAGTCTTACATCTTCTTGGTCAATTGGAGCCCACGTGTCATTGCAGATCAAAACTTATATTTTGGTTATCTGTATTTCTATTCATACAATTTTTACTTTACTTTCATGTGCGAAAAAATTATTTACGAATATTTCTATAAAAATTTATTTTATGAGAAAATAGAATATTTTATTGATTATTTTTGAATAGTACTAGTTGTTAACAATTTGCTTTCAAATGAACGTTTTAGATACTTATTTTGTTTTTAAATCATTAAATATATATTTTCTGCTTACCTACTACATTTTTAGCAAGTTTTGAGATTTTCAAAGAAAAAAAATAACGAAAATGCCCCTGTGAGCCAAAAAAAAAATGTTATGTTATGATTTGGAAATGATTTGTAATCCTTCGTATTTTGATTATTTGATAACTATTGCTCATCGGGGAAGTGCGAAAGCTGATATGAGAGCCTTGCGAGGTTTCGATCGACATTCGGGGTGAAGAATGTTTATCGAGGCTTCGCGACTGTTGTCACGGGCTCGATGGGGAGTTCCGGGTCGTGACATAGATATTCCATGATCCAATAAAGTTTAAACTATTCTTAATCTCATTAAGAAAATTCAAGCTTATTAGCCATGAAATCACTCCACCATAGATTCATGGTTACACTCTTGGATTAACTATAATTACAAGAAATAATTCAATAGTTGATATTCATTATTAGTTGTTCAGTTGCAAACTTTATATTGTGAACCCTCATAACCATCCAATGACAAAAGGTGAAATTACTGTTTTAGCTTTTACGTCAATTTTGTCCCCTAGTCTCAAATTCCATCCAATTAGTGATCCAATACTCTAGATCTAATCTTTTAAGTATCAAGATGTGATGCGTAGTTAATTCATCAATCCACTGGGCCCAAATTACTCACTAATCTTCCTGAAAACACTAAAAGTGATGTTAATCTTATGAACTCCACCATTTGGATATATGTTCCTAGATGTTCACCTCAATTATAATCCCAACATACGAACTCTAGATCAATGCTTTATGATGATCATGCCCATGATAAATGAAAGATTATAAAGAGATAAAACATGAGTCCATTATCCATTAGGATTCCAAATCTACTATAAGTTAATGGATTAGTGTGAATCAAGATTTAAGTAACAATTAAACTTAAATTTGATTGTCACGTGATTTCAGTTCATGTTATAGTGTCATTACTCGAAATCAACCATTTCGATGATTTGAGACACATCATTCCGTTGAAGTGAATCACATTCGTTTCATTGAAAGTAATTTGGACACTACAACCTTATCACAATATAGTGACCAGCTTTATTACATGGCTGTGAATAATTTTTAGATTCAATTAAAATACATGTCTCTTATGAATGGCTCTTAATACAAATGTATTTTAATATCTCAATAGAATCATGGTACCTTAATAACTAGATAATGAATGCTTACTTAAAATAAACTTTTCGTCATATTATCAAAATGTACTTTTTTCAATACAAATAAATTAAATGAAATTAAACATGAGAATATACTCACTTTCCAAGGCACCATATTCTCAAATTCCTAAGAGGTAGGTACCCAGATATTCATGAAATTATTTTGGTTAGGAAAAGAACCACATTTTGTAAATAGCTTCTTGTAGTTGCGATCCTTATAGTTAGGGAGTTGTATGCTAATGCAAAGGACCAAAGTAATGGGTCTACTTTTTTCAAGGTAAATTAGTGCCTTGTACTTATTAATGCTTATTGTGAGATTCCAAAGGTTATGGCTGATGAATATTTTACTTGGTAGTCGAATTTCGATGAGGTGATTAATTATTTGTGTAAGGGTAACGGGGAATGGAAGATGTCTAAGGGGCTGTCTTTGTTTTTTAAAATGATCCACCTTCATGGTGCTTACAAGTGTTGGCTGTACTTTGTTACAAGTAGGTTGTTTTCTATAAAGCATGTTAGTGATATTGCCAATGATAGAGCTCTATTGCTTTATTGTATTTTGACTAGTAGGGCAATTTGTATTGGGAGATTAATTTACATCACCATCCTTCATTCTGTTAATACACCTCGAGAGGGCATATGGTTTCCATCTTTTATCACTGAGTTGTGTAAGAGAGTTGAAGTGGAGTGGGGCTCTAGAGAGGAGTTGCTATATCCTAATGGTCCAATTGATGATGGTATCATGGAAAAGTTCATGCAACAAAAGTCATTTGCTATTGGAGGTACTTCAACAACTATGAGGACTCGAGTACCTTATCCTCAGGTTATATCCATGGCACAAAGGATGGAGCAACTTGAAAGCCACATGGAACATTAAGAAAAGTGCATTTGGGCCATTGAATAGATAATACGAGCTAAAAAATGCATTTGGGCCATTGAATAGATAATATGAGTTTACGCTCAACATTTGGGCATGGATGTCTTTCTTCCCTGTTTTGCCATGTCACAGCCCAATTTTCAAGCCATGACTGCCGCATGGACCCAATGGGCATAGCCCACTAAGCCCAAGCAAACCTTTTTATGTGATCCTGTTCATCACTACATCCATCATTTTAAATGCCATATTTCGTAATTCTCAACTATAATTATTTAAACAATAATAATATAGAAACCAACTACTTACATTTATATCATCCAAAATAATGTCACCCATTGCCAACTCATAGTGGCAAAATTAATCAAAATAAACATATATTGTTTATGACATGTATTTTAGTGATTTACATCACGTGTACGTATACATAAGCAAAAAGACTCTTGACTTCCAGCAGAGTGACCTTAGGTGAAGGTATAGCTACTGAATGCCATGGTACCTACCAAAAAGATGAATATACGTGGACACCTCAATCTAGGTCCCAACTTGTCACGACCCGGAACTCCCATCGAGCCCGTGACAACCGCCGCGAAGCCTCGATAGACATTCTTCCCCCGAACGCCTCTCGAGACCTCGCAAGGCTTTTGTACCAGTTTTTCCATTCCTCTCTCTTTTTTTCCTTTTTTTTTTTTTGAATAATAAAATAAACTAAAAATATTAATTAAAATAATCTATTTTAATGTAAAACAATATATATATATGTTTATTTTTAAAACATCAAAAAATTAATTTTCTGCACATAAAAACAAAATAAATTTATACATACTATAATATAGAAAACTAGAGTATGCACTTTAAATTACAATGACACGTGAGCCCCCAAATAACTGAGAAGGTTTAAGTCTATAACCTTGCTTTCTAGGATGCAACTCCGAAATTTACTTCTCGATGTAATTGACAGTCTACTGCCTATTCTGAGCCTGAAAAATGTATAGGAAGAAGGGGTGAGATTATAAAATCCCAGTGAGTAGACAAACATCATCAAAATAATCTAAAGCCGAGTAATAGGAGACAATTAAAATAATTCATCTCAACCCATATAAATAATTGGATTTCATCTAATTACTCAACATGGCTTATGCACTTTTCAAAAACTTGGCTCTTGCCAAAAATCCATTCTCGGGGATACCTCGCGAAAGCATCTTACCGAGACCGCCAAGGCTGTTTATTGTCACACACACAAACACATTTCACCTCTGACAACACAGCCGTTCCTTGGCGTTGGCTGAGTCCCACTTTCACGTGGTGGCCTGCGTGAAGTGTACTCAAATCCTACCTCGGGAGTTATCCTACGCGCCTCTCCAATCGAGGTAAGCTCAATAATTGGGAACCGTGCCCCTCTAATTAGGCTGGCCCACGGAACCCCCGTCACTGCAGTGCCCACTTTATAATCCACCAACCAATAAAATCACAATAGTATGACATGGCTCACTTAACACATTCAAGGCAAATAAAGCAGTTCACATATTCTTAAAATCATAAAAATAACCAGTCATACCCACATTTATCATAAGCCATTAATGTAAAATCATGGATAAACAACACAATCATAGTATAGGTCTCCAATTACTCTACTTTTGAAATCATTATTAAATTTTCAAAAATATTATAAAATTATTTTATAAAATCCCATTTTACCATAAAACACAATAATTTTCCAATTAAACCATTTTTTCATAAAATCACACAATTAAATAAATCTACTCTAGATAATTAAGACGATAGTAAGTTTACTCACTGTACTAGGAGTAGATATACTCCTATTCTCGGTCCTCGGGTGTAGTCTTTTACCCGTATCAAATAGCTCACCACCTATCCACAATACATGACACAAAAAATTCAATAATTTGTGTCAAATCAATATATATTATTTCAGGCTCTTATCCATGCGTATGCACTAGATAGGGTGTGAAATGTTTGGACATTTGCTTAATCACAGTGTCCGACCTAACTTGCCTATATACGGTGTAAATTTCTAAAATCTCCAATTCAACTCCAATTCCATCCATTTCAATTTCAATTATCCAATTATATCCACAATACCTCAATGACTGTGAATTTGGTCCAATTTATCAGTCCGGACTATAAATTACGCTTTTACCCCTAGTGGGTAAAAATTTCAATTTATTGCACCGAAAATTCCCATTTAATTTCCAACCTCATAATTCATCATTTTTCCACCCAATTCTCTTAAAATAAAGTCAACCTCATCCTCACATACCATTGGCTAGATTCGGCCTAGGGAAATTCATGGAGAAGATAAATATTTTTCTTGTTGTTTTACTCATAAACATGCTAAACTAACACTAAACACTAACATAGCTCAAAATCAAATTTATCTAACAACTTTCTCTCTCTAAACCCATATGACCAGAATTCAAATCATCCTCAAATCACATGATTCAACCATGAAAAATGATGAAAAATGCATGGGAAAGGTAAAGCACAAGACAAATTTAAGAAATGTTACCTTTTTTTCACTTGATTTTTGAATTTCCACCTATTTTCCCTTTAAATTTCTTAGCTAGGGTTTTATTTTCTCTTTTCTCTCTCTTGTTTCTTGCTTGGCCGAATGTTGAAGAAGAAGAATGGGTGGGCTGATTTTTTTATGCCTTTTTTTATTGTTTAATGAAATAATATTATTTTATTCATATTTTAAATCTTTTATTAATTCATTTTTTTTTTCTAGCCATCCATTTGTCCTACTTTTTCCACCATGCATTCCCTTTGACTTATCCAAGTCTTAAGTGAAATTTCCAGATTTTTCCAAAGTTTTGGTGGAGCAAATTCTTCAAAATTACACTTTTGCCCCCGAACTTTTCAAAAATTACATTTTTGCCCCAAAAATTGAAAATTTGCCATAATGCATAATTTGCACTCCTCATACTCATTTCACACTCCAAATAATTAAATTTGATCAAAATCCTTTCAAAAATTAAATTTTTTATTTCGAGTGGCAAAATTACCATTTTACCCTTTTACTCCAAATTATACCGAAATTAAAATTTTTCACTTCTAAACCTCAAATCTTACTCCAATAAGTCAAATGGGGCCAAAAATCTTTTCTAAAAATTACCATTTTGTCCTCAAGTGGCAAATGACCATTTTGCCCCTGGATAGCGAAAATTTCGATTGGACTCCAAATTGATCCTCAAACTCCGAATTACCATTTTGAGTCATCCCTGAACTGTGAAACTCTTAATTTCACCTTAAAATTCCTATTTAAACTAGTTCGAGGCTTAATCGACTCAATGGTACCATTAGGGGCAATATCGTCTTTTAACAATTTCTCAAACTTCCTAAATATAGAAACATTCTATCGAGCATGTAAATGACGTAATAATTATTTTACAAAGCAGGGTTTGACAATACTACCCCCCTTAAAAAAAATTTTGTCCCCAAAATTTCACTTATCAAACTCCAAGAAAAGATAGGGGTATTAGCTTTTATCCAATGTTCAACATCTCATGTCATCTCCTTCGTTTGAGCATTCTTCCACAATCCTTTAACTATTGAGATGTTCTTTTCGTTGTTCTACCTACATCACTCATTATACATGAAATTTAAATCTTGAACCACTCAGGATCATTCTTCACTTTAGTTACCCATATTACTAATCCCTACACATGCGGGGTTGCACTTTCATTCTCATCAATGCCTCAAAGATTCATCTTTCATGTCTTATGCATTTCTGAACTCCAATTTCCACAATACATTAAGAAATTTCATAGCGATATTCTACATAAACTCATTTATTATATTATTCTTAAAAGCTTTATTTACACTCTCAGAACTTAGTATTTACATCTCTTATCATTATCTTACATTTCCACCTAACTTTTCATTCACTTTCTCTAGGTTGGACTCGTGCTTCATCTTCCATTACCGTAAAAACTTTTGTTGACGCACGAGTCAGTGGTTTGGAAGGTGGGTATACTGGGGTGTTACTCTCCACATCAGGCCGAATAGCTACTCCCTGTCTCGGTTGTGCTCCAGAGGAATCTCTCATCTGCAAGTCCGTACGAGTTGATGAAGATAGAGCAGCTACAGTGGCCTGTCCTAACTGTGGACAATTAGTTCTAAAGTGACCCGTCTGGCCACAATGAAAACATCGCAAAGGCCCCCAACACACCCCGCCATGAAATCTTCCACATTCTCTACATCTATCAAAACCTCCGAAACTTTTTTCAGAAGTAGTCACTGCAGATCCGCTGAATCTCGGAGGCCTCTGCTGCATTTGTGAAAATGATGGTCGAGAGGATGTTACCGAAATAGAAGGAGCACTCCCTGAAACAAATGAGCCTTTGCTCCTCTTTAGTGGCTGACTGGAGGACATATTCAGATTTTTCCTTTTTACCAACTCAGCTCGCATTCTCCTATTTTCATTTGCGAGCTTCTCAGCCCTTAAGGCCATTTGTACTACCTCTTTATGGGGCTCCCTACCTGTCACAGTCATTCGCTCTCTTATCTCATTGCGGAGCCCTTCCTCGAAATAATCGGCCTGATCCTGTTCAGTCTTCACTAAATCAGGCACATAAGACAACAGCTCGTTAAATTGAGTCTCATACTCTTCTACAGTTAAATTCCCCTGCTTCAGACTCAAAAATTCTCTCTTCTTCTCTTTTTGATGGAAATGGGTATAATATTGACTATCAAATTCCCTCAGAAAGTCTGACCAAGTTAGGAGAATAGTGGAACGGGACTTCACCGAATTCCACCATGTACGGGCTCTCTTCTCCAATAACCTCGTAGCCACTATCAGCTTCATCTCATCCTCCAATCTCATATCAGAGAGTGTCTCTGAAACCTGATTAATCCAATCCTTAGCTGCGGTGGCGTCCAACTCACCCACAAAGGACACGCAACCCAGTTGTCTAGCCTCCTTCAGCTTTTTAGAAATAGAGACATCATGTGCCAATGGAACTGAAGGAGTAACTGGTGGCACTACAGGTGGGACCTGACTAGTCTGAGCTTGACCAGCCATTGCGGTAAAGAAGGCTGCCATTGCCTGAATTACCTCAGGAGACACGGTAGGAATGCTAGTAGGTGGCGGAGGAATCTCGACCGGTTCAGCAGCAAGTGTTGCTCGAAAAGGAGACACAGTCGATTCCTCTCCTCTAAGGTCTGGCTGACCCTGCCTAAGACGACCTCTGCCCCTCCTAGCTGATCTAGTAGGGAGTGGGCGCTCACGTCGAGGAGGCATGGTAATCTAAAAAGGAAACGAAGCAAGTTTAGGTAATCTCAGACTCTACATACATGCAACTTTACCTAACCCAACTTAACTTAACCTAGTTTAACTCAACCCGGGGCCACACAGTGCCAGTGTGAATTCTTAAAATAACTATAAAAATCAAAAACTTTAAAACCATGCTTTGTTAACCAAAAGCTCTGATACCAATCGAATTGTCACGACCCGGAACTCCCATCGAGCCCGTGACAACCGCCGCGAAGCCTCGATAGACATTCTTCCCCCGAACGCCTCTCGAGACCTCGCAAGGCTTTTGTACCAGTTTTTCCATTCCTCTCTCTTTTTTTCCTTTTTTTTTTTTTGAATAATAAAATAAACTAAAAATATTAATTAAAATAATCTATTTTAATGTAAAACAATATATATATATGTTTATTTTTAAAACATCAAAAAATTAATTTTCTGCACATAAAAACAAAATAAATTTATACATACTATAATATAGAAAACTAGAGTATGCACTTTAAATTACAATGACACGTGAGCCCCCAAATAACTGAGAAGGTTTAAGTCTATAACCTTGCTTTCTAGGATGCAACTCCGAAATTTACTTCTCGATGTAATTGACAGTCTACTGCCTATTCTGAGCCTGAAAAATGTATAGGAAGAAGGGGTGAGATTATAAAATCCCAGTGAGTAGACAAACATCATCAAAATAATCTAAAGCCGAGTAATAGGAGACAATTAAAATAATTCATCTCAACCCATATAAATAATTGGATTTCATCTAATTACTCAACATGGCTTATGCACTTTTCAAAAACTTGGCTCTTGCCAAAAATCCATTCTCGGGGATACCTCGCGAAAGCATCTTACCGAGACCGCCAAGGCTGTTTATTGTCACACACACAAACACATTTCACCTCTGACAACACAGCCGTTCCTTGGCGTTGGCTGAGTCCCACTTTCACGTGGTGGCCTGCGTGAAGTGTACTCAAATCCTACCTCGGGAGTTATCCTACGCGCCTCTCCAATCGAGGTAAGCTCAATAATTGGGAACCGTGCCCCTCTAATTAGGCTGGCCCACGGAACCCCCGTCACTGCAGTGCCCACTTTATAATCCACCAACCAATAAAATCACAATAGTATGACATGGCTCACTTAACACATTCAAGGCAAATAAAGCAGTTCACATATTCTTAAAATCATAAAAATAACCAGTCATACCCACATTTATCATAAGCCATTAATGTAAAATCATGGATAAACAACACAATCATAGTATAGGTCTCCAATTACTCTACTTTTGAAATCATTATTAAATTTTCAAAAATATTATAAAATTATTTTATAAAATCCCATTTTACCATAAAACACAATAATTTTCCAATTAAACCATTTTTTCATAAAATCACACAATTAAATAAATCTACTCTAGATAATTAAGACGATAGTAAGTTTACTCACTGTACTAGGAGTAGATATACTCCTATTCTCGGTCCTCGGGTGTAGTCTTTTACCCGTATCAAATAGCTCACCACCTATCCACAATACATGACACAAAAAATTCAATAATTTGTGTCAAATCAATATATATTATTTCAGGCTCTTATCCATGCGTATGCACTAGATAGGGTGTGAAATGTTTGGACATTTGCTTAATCACAGTGTCCGACCTAACTTGCCTATATACGGTGTAAATTTCTAAAATCTCCAATTCAACTCCAATTCCATCCATTTCAATTTCAATTATCCAATTATATCCACAATACCTCAATGACTGTGAATTTGGTCCAATTTATCAGTCCGGACTATAAATTACGCTTTTACCCCTAGTGGGTAAAAATTTCAATTTATTGCACCGAAAATTCCCATTTAATTTCCAACCTCATAATTCATCATTTTTCCACCCAATTCTCTTAAAATAAAGTCAACCTCATCCTCACATACCATTGGCTAGATTCGGCCTAGGGAAATTCATGGAGAAGATAAATATTTTTCTTGTTGTTTTACTCATAAACATGCTAAACTAACACTAAACACTAACATAGCTCAAAATCAAATTTATCTAACAACTTTCTCTCTCTAAACCCATATGACCAGAATTCAAATCATCCTCAAATCACATGATTCAACCATGAAAAATGATGAAAAATGCATGGGAAAGGTAAAGCACAAGACAAATTTAAGAAATGTTACCTTTTTTTCACTTGATTTTTGAATTTCCACCTATTTTCCCTTTAAATTTCTTAGCTAGGGTTTTATTTTCTCTTTTCTCTCTCTTGTTTCTTGCTTGGCCGAATGTTGAAGAAGAAGAATGGGTGGGCTGATTTTTTTATGCCTTTTTTTATTGTTTAATGAAATAATATTATTTTATTCATATTTTAAATCTTTTATTAATTCATTTTTTTTTTCTAGCCATCCATTTGTCCTACTTTTTCCACCATGCATTCCCTTTGACTTATCCAAGTCTTAAGTGAAATTTCCAGATTTTTCCAAAGTTTTGGTGGAGCAAATTCTTCAAAATTACACTTTTGCCCCCGAACTTTTCAAAAATTACATTTTTGCCCCAAAAATTGAAAATTTGCCATAATGCATAATTTGCACTCCTCATACTCATTTCACACTCCAAATAATTAAATTTGATCAAAATCCTTTCAAAAATTAAATTTTTTATTTCGAGTGGCAAAATTACCATTTTACCCTTTTACTCCAAATTATACCGAAATTAAAATTTTTCACTTCTAAACCTCAAATCTTACTCCAATAAGTCAAATGGGGCCAAAAATCTTTTCTAAAAATTACCATTTTGTCCTCAAGTGGCAAATGACCATTTTGCCCCTGGATAGCGAAAATTTCGATTGGACTCCAAATTGATCCTCAAACTCCGAATTACCATTTTGAGTCATCCCTGAACTGTGAAACTCTTAATTTCACCTTAAAATTCCTATTTAAACTAGTTCGAGGCTTAATCGACTCAATGGTACCATTAGGGGCAATATCGTCTTTTAACAATTTCTCAAACTTCCTAAATATAGAAACATTCTATCGAGCATGTAAATGACGTAATAATTATTTTACAAAGCAGGGTTTGACACAACTGCCTCCGAATCTGAAAACATGAAGTTGAAAAGAGTGAGTATAAACCTAGTGACTGAACATAGGAAGGGAGCAACCATCAATACGGGAAGTTTTAGAAAACATTATGCACTTATGTTGAAAACAATGCAATTTAGCTTAATTTCTTGTTAAAACCCCTCAACTCAACCCTTGATTATTTAGTGCCTTAGTGTTGAAAGATCCATGATCAACAATGAAGTTAAAGAGTGAAAACTACGATAAAGTCCAAGCAAGGCAAGCATGGCAGAGTGAATCTCACTGCAGCAAAATGGCATTCTCCTTGTAGCTAAATTCAGGCAACATGTTGAACCAACCATTCAAGAGTTTCTCGTTACAGCGAAAACCCAGGCAAACATTTTACCCAACCACCTGAGAGTTTCTTGCTGTAGTGAGAATGCATTTTCGTTGCAGCGAAAATCTGGGCTAGTCAAGCCCCAACACTCGAGAGTTTCTCGCTGCAAGGAGAATGCATTTTCACTACAGTAAAAATCTGAGCTAGTCAAGCTCCAGCACCCTAGAGTTTCTCACTGGAGCGAGAATGAAATTTTGCTACAGTGAGAAACAAGGCAATGAAATTAAAAGAATTCTTGTCACAACGAAAATCCATTTTTGTTGCAGTGAAAATCAATTGGAAAGCATTTGTCAAATTTTAACATTCAATATTCAATGCAATCACAATATATTTTCCATAACCTCTCTATATATAACATATATAAACATATATACAACTACCGGCATCACCCCAACTCTCCCCCAGCTCTTGTGCACTCCCACACCACACATAGCTAGGTCATCATGTGCACTCTCACACCGCACATTACAATATCATCATCAGCATCATGTGCTCTCCCACACCGCACATGGCATAAATCATCGGCGTGTGCACTCCCACACTGCACACGCATGATTATTATTATCACACAATAGTACCATTCAATGCATAACATACACATCAACATAATGTAGGAACACATGAACTAATCACATTGCACATTTCACAATATAAGAACATTTCATCAAGGGCTTGTTCCCTAGGTACATTTTAAAGCAAAAAAACAAATAAAATTTTCAAATGATTCATTCAAACACATATGCATTTGCCAAAACAATTTAGATACAAGTTCACTCACTTGTCTTGGTTGATTCTTTAATCGACTCTGACTTCCACTAATGCTCCAAGTGGAGATGTGGGGTCTCGTTGAAACCTATCACACACAATGGCATCACACCAACTCAATTTACATGAATACTATTCCCAAATGTTGTTTCCTAAATCAAGTTTTACTAGTTATTCCTAACTAGTTTCCAATTACCATTTGACTAGTCATTACTTTGCACTAATTTAGCCTCACTAAAAATAAATAAATAACCTTCAACAATAAGACAATCCACAATTCTAACCATTGGCCATTCATCAACAACTTAAAAATCAACCCTAACTCACTACTCACCTTGGTGGTTTTGTAGTTGAATTCCTTTTCAAGAGTTTGTCAAGCTATTATAGAAAGTCACACTCTCTCTCTCTAAAACATCCAACTAGTGAGAGAAAGCATTGAGGAAAGACTTTTGAGGGTTCTTGAGGTGTACAAGTCAAAAAGCACAAAGAATCCTATGAAAAAGTGTACCAAAGCATAAGAATTGAAGTTACTTTGAGAAAGTTATGGAGGTTTCAGGGGATGGCTTCCATGGAAGATATAAAACATTTAGTGAGGAAAAAGGATGGGAAGAAGAAGAAGAAGCTACTGGAAATGAGGAGAAAGTGTTGGAAAAAAACGAGATATTTATCCTACAGTTGACTAAAGTTCTACTTATTTATAAAAATGCCATTGCATAGTTGACTTTGCCTTCTTCTTCCCTTTGGCTCAACCTTTTACTATTTTAACACTGAGAAAAGGTCCATAATAGACTGGGAGTACTTAAGTTCACGAAAACTTAAAAATTTATACCCGAAGTCCAAAATGACCATTTTACCCATACTATGGAAATTATCATTATTTTTATTTTCTTTATTTATTTCATTATTATATGCATCATTTATTTATTCCTTAGGCCTACTTGAACCTTAATAATATTAGAAAACCCACTTCTAGGAGCTCACCAAGGAAAATGACAACATTACCCCTAATCTGCGTCATCGTGTCTACCTCCGTTACACTTCTATGAAGGTAGAGGTTTCACATACCAAATGATCCCAACAATGTTAAAGAAGCTGATGACAATGATGTGTAGGACGACATCTAGATTCTTTCTGCCAATTCTTAAGGGAGTTTTCGTTTTCCTTTCTTTTTATTTTATTTTTATTTCTTTTTCTTAAACATTAGGGACAATGTTTCATTTTAAGTTTATGGGGGTGTTTTTAGATTTTGTTTTGTTTGTGTCTTTATGGTTTGCTTATTTTTTTTATTGTTTTTAAATTTTGCTAATTTGTATTTCTATAAAAATTAAAAAGATAAAAAAACTTACTTGAGATGTTTTGACAGCTTGCTTATGATTTTCTTTATCATAGGTTGATATTTTGATTTCCTTATGATTTTAGCCCTTGGAAAAAATATGGATATGATTTACGTTTGTGTTGATATTCTTGTGTTAGCTTCATTATAGGATGAGAATTCCAATAATTTTTATACTCAATCTTTTATTTAAAATTGTTATGTAATTTAGAAAAAAATTATGTTAATAAAAGTATAGTGAAGTCAAGGATTCCAAAATTTAATTGATTCTCTCTTAAGGTGAAATCCTAAATAACAACTAGGGTAGAAAATGATTTAGGCTATCTTTAAATTGTTTGAGCCTTTGTGAGCCTACCTTGTTACATATTTGTCCTTACTAACCCTTTTTGAACCTAATTTTCCCTTTTCTTTTTTTTTGACAAGCACATATTTATTTTAGCCTTAGCATTTTTATGTACTTCCAATTTTGAACCTTTCACCCTTAAGCATTTTAATCTTTCTATGAAGTATTTTGAGGTTAGAGTTAAATGAAGAGAGAAAGATGGAGTGATGAAAAAAGGGCTGTGCCACAGTGTTGAGAGGAAAATTTTGAAGGTTTGGTGCGAGAAAGGCAAGGCTACTGGCTTGTTAAGGGTATATGGTCTCTACACTTATTCTAAAGCCCATATTAAGAGCCAATTAGGCCTAATTAGGGAGAATAGGTTAAGTTAGTGGTATTTAAAAGAGTTTAAGGAGAAGTTAGCTATAAGAAGACAACCCTAAGAAAGATTCAAGAAGTTAAAAGTTGATGTTGAAGATTGAAGATTAAGGCTACCAACATTTGCTTTTCTTCTTCCTTAGCTTTTATTATTCTTATTACTCTTGATGGATAAACTTCATATGTTTTTCATTTATTATTGCGATTATGAGTATCAAATTTCTTTTATCTAAGAATACAATTGAACTCACATGTAGTTTAAATTTTTAGTCTCTTTCTAGCTTATTGTCAATGGAATTGGATTATATATTCCAATTTGTTATTAATGCTTTTAATTATTTGGCCGCTAATTAATTTGATTTGGAGACCTAAACTTGAGAAAGGGAGTTTAGAGTAGGCTAAAATTAGAATAGTATATGATCATATTTATGTTCTTGGATGAATAAATTGATTTATGTATAAGATAAAGATATACTTATATGCCTTATGTAGCCAGTATTAGAGACTAAACTTAATGAATCTATTTTAATTTCAATTCACATAAACATAAAGTGTTTTGATTAAAATAGAAACTTTTATAAGAGTATCGAGAGAGCCTTATAAATAATTATGGACTTTAGATTAGCAATTCAACCTATTGGAATAAGTTAAGGAAAAGAGGTAAGATTTAGATGAAATGTGAGGGATATTGTAATCCTAGACTTGTTTGATTTGATTTTTATCAAATTAAATTTCTACTTTGATTTTTAATTATTGTCAATTAGTTTTTTTAATTATTTTCTAGTAATTAAGTGTAAGGTCAATATTATAAATAGTTATGATATTAGAACCTTAATTGCAAACATGACAAAATAAATTAATTTGATTTTAATTCCACGGACTAAATTAAAAAGGTTTAATTAAGCGTTGTGCCAATATTATAATAGATTATAATATTAGGCCCTTAGTTGCAATTATGGAGCTGTTTAACCTAGGTATAAATATAGCCTTTAACTACTTCTCACATATGACGATGAAACCCCAATTGTCAAAAACAAAAAAATTCTCTAGCCGTCTCTTGTGTTTGAGATAAAATTCTTGTGATGAATTTCTCTAAAGTGGTCCAGCCTATAGTGTGTATGAAGACAAGGACAATTTTTGTCCACTCTGCTAGCACAAAGAGTAGTTAAAAGCTCTTACCTTGCTGAAGGTTCAAGTGTAATTTTGTGCACACCGTTGGAAACCAAACGCTTGGGTGGCTTGGGGTTTTCCTCTCTTAGTAGAGTTCACAGGTTTGAGTAGAAACAAGAGTAATGTCGAATTTTCTCTCAATCAAGAGGATTTGCCGTCATGATTACAACATCACTTGGCTAGGTGATATTTTTGATTACTCATCTTAAATTTTGTTTGTATTAAAACCACCAAGGTGATCCATGGGTGGCGGCACGACATCGTAAGTTTAAATTTTTATTTTCCATTGCATATGATAATTGTTATCTCTGAGTTTCATGCCATCCCAGCATTAATTGCATCAAGCTTATGAATACCAACAACTTCTTGGACCCAATCTCTTAGATGGCCATTGGTAATTGTTGGAAGCCATCTCCTCTAACAAGTCATAAGCCTCATGAATAAATTTACCCATTAATGCCCCTCATGTTGTAGCATCAATGTTGGTTCTAATTGGTCCCAGCAAACCATTATAGTAAGTCTATACTTGTAGCCATTTAGGTAACCCATGGTGAAGACATCTTATAAATAAATCCTTATACCTCTCCCAAGATTCATACAGTGATTCCAAATCAAATTGCATAAAGTAGGTGAAATCATTTCGCATCTTTCCTATCTTAGTTGGTGGAAAAAACAGCCAAATCATCCTAAGTACTAATGGAACCAGCTAAAAGCAAATTCAACCAACTCTTTGACTTATATCCTAATGAAACCGAAAAAAGTCTCAATCCAATGGCATCATCAAAAACACCATTAGTCTTTAATATATAAATAATCTCCAAAAAATCCATAATATGTGCATTAGGATCATCATTTGGCAGTCCCCCAAACCAAATTAAAGTCTGAATCATCTAAATGATTGCTATCTTAATCTCAAAGTTATTGGCTTAGATGGTAGGTCTACGGGTGATAGAAGGAAGGCCTTGTACAAGAGGCACAGCATATTCTCGCGAGGACTTGTTCTCTTCTTGATTAGCCATTGTGTTGCATTGAGTTAAAACTTGTTGATTATCCCTCTGAAATCTTTGAAAAGTCTTTTTAATTTCTAGATCAAAAGGAACAATTTCCAAATCTCTAATTCTTCACATACAACAACGAAAAGCACCTAAAAACGAAGAAAAGGAAAGTTTGAATTAAGACTAAGATTGCTTCGTCTTAATATTAACAAAAAAAATTGGCAAATAAATCCCTAGCAACAATGCCAAAAACTTGTCGAATTTACCACACAAGTGCACGTACCATTAACAAGTAATATAATAGAAAGTAAAGTATTACTCCCACAGAGAATTGCACCAAAATCTTTTTCTAAGTACGAAAATTAACACAACTTAATCTTATTCAAACAACGGATTTTTAAAACTACAAAAAACTAAAGAAATGAAAACAAAGAACAAGAATCGCAATTTAAATAGAATTAATCAATCAAACAGGACCTAGAATTACAATATCCCCTCAACACTCCATTTGAATCTTTTATGCTCTCTCTTTACTTACTAGATAGGCCCGAGTTACTAACTTAAAGTTATAATGTAATTATAAGTCTCCATCGAGGTTCTTATAAAATTATCCCTCTTAACCAATTCACTATATGTCTATGAAAATTATAAATAAAAAAGACTCATTAAGCTTAGATTCTAATATTGGCTACATATGACATGCAAGTGCATGTCTACCTCAGACGTGAATCAAATGAATCATCTCATGCAATTAATATTGAACATATGTTATTTAATCCAAGGCTTACATTAAACTCCCTCTCTCAATTCCGTTTAGATTACCAAATCAATCTAATTGGTGGCCAATCAATCAAATGCATAAAGAACAGGATTGAAATAAACAACTAAAAAATAATCAATCATAAGCAAAAGAGAGTATTAAAAATTCAAACTACATGTTAAGTTTAATTGCAATTCTAGATAAGAAATTTAGGCCTTAAAACATCATCCAAAAAAGTTTAACCATCAACACAAAATAGAGAAAATATAAAAAGAACTGAAGAAGAAAAGGAAGCTAGGATTTGTCAAGTCTTCGATCTTCAATCTTCAAGAGTTTTTCCTCGCTTTCTTGCTTGCTTGACGACTATTTTTCTTCCAAGAAAACCTAACATAATTGTTGCCTTCAATTTCTCAGAATGGATATATAAATAGGACTTAGAATCCTAATCGAAATGAAATCCCAAAATTTTTGCCTGTGGTCTCTATCATGTCAACACTACAGTGCCAAGTTCTTTGACTATTTTTTTCTTTTTCCTCCTTCTGCTGGGATTTAAACTCATGCTCAAACATGAAAATAATCAATAATTAAAAATAGTAACGCAGTGAAAAAATAAAATAATAATATTTAGTCAGAGAAACAGTCGAATCCCACAAGATCAATGTTTGTGTTTTTCATGTAACTTTTAAATTAATAATGAACAGTTATAATTTTAAGAGTTACATACCTTACTCTGGATATTGTAATCAAGAGCCAATTAAATCCAAATCTTTGTTTCTTCACCTTTAGGATTTGTCAAATCTTTAGCCACCCAAGTGTTTGGCCTCTAACATTTAATCCACATAGTGACTGAATAAGACCTTCTCAAAGGTAGGATTTTTACTTGTGCTAGCAAGTATTGTTTCTAAAAGAAAAAGACCAAAAATTCTTGCTGAATCTTATTTTTTCAGACAAAGAAAACTGTTTTTCTTTTCTTATTTTATGAGACAACTGAGAAGTGGTTTTTGAGGCTTCAAGTTCTAGTTTGCTAATATAATATATTTATATAGCTAAACTAATTTGTAATCCTAAATACTACAGTTGTATTTTAATTTAATTAAGTCTCTGAAACCTTAATTAATTTCTCACTTTATTTTGATCTCTTTCAATTAATTCCAACTTAATTAATTATCCTTATTTAATCTCAATCATGTCACTTAATGTGTGTGACTCATTAGGCTTCTAACATGTGGGCAATAAATATAAATCATAATCAAATATCAATTTGATAATTAATTTATATTTATAGATCATGAGCGGCATCTAGCAATACATCATGACCACCCAAATGTTAGAGAGTCAATTAAAGAATTTGACAAAGCCCTTCAGTGATAAGCCTTTCAGTGCAATACTGTTCTTTCATCAAATATCTCGGATATGTCATTAAGCATGGCTCAGTGTCTACTTATAACATTCCATATTAGTTCCCATAATTCATGACTAACTTGATGAATTTAGAAAACTAACTTTCCTCAAATTCATCATGCTTTATCCAAAGACTTTATACAAGTTAATCAAGAATTGAGAACAAGTGAGGTACATCCTCTCATATCACTTGGGGTGATGAATCCTCTCTTAACCACTCATTCACCTTCACATGCTTCATGGCATACCCAAAAGCACCCTGTTTAGGCATCTGGTTGCTTCTAAACCCATAGGGGTGAAATCAAAGTATGTTATTCCCCATACAAGATGACCTGGTATCTCAAGTCCAAGGACTAATTGCACGACTATCACATCAGAACATTTTCCATAGACACTTGAGTGAAATACCAAATGGAGTTCTCATAGCGGGTCATGTTCAGTGAACTTGTTCGTTAACAAACACCTACACGTTATCCTCAAGTATCCCATATACTTCAATCTATGAGATAGATTGCTTACTTTCCAAGTAAGGAGGCTTAACATATACTAGTCTTTGAGCATTGTCAATGCCCTATCTTGACAATACAATGACTAGGAACAATTTTAGGAACATGGCTTTGATACATAGTAATCTCATAATTGTAACAACTTTACAATTCTCTTGCAAGGTCTTTATGTTCCATGGGCTTCATCCAATTAGTACTTAATAACTCCTTATTATTGCACTAATATGAAGGAAAACCTCTATCACATGTAATTATGCGATTAAATATGCATTAAATGACAATATATATATATATTTCTTGACCAATCCATTTGGCTCAAGGGCATATACCAACATCTTCCAGTGTTGTGGTGCCCATTTTGTGCCACTGTGACACGAAAGTTTCTGTCACAACCCGGAACCTCCCTTGGGCCCATGACAACCGCCACAACGACTCGATTGATACTCAGTACCCGGAATACCAATCGGAACCCCACAAGGCTTACATATCCGTTTTAAACAATTTTCAATCATTTCTGGCTCAAGTAAATCAAAAGACAAAAATATAGCATTTTTATATAAAACAATATTTATAGAAACACGTGTAAGTAATCTTTTGTAACTCATAAGTAAAATAAATTCATACATATAATAATTTACAAAGTTATAATGTACAATAATAATTACAATGACAAGTGGCCCATAAATACACCAAGTGTTGGTGATAGTAACCTACTGTCTGTGAGATAGAGGGGTCAACTGGAATCCTCGACAAAATCGGGTATCTACAAGCTACCACAGGCCTGAAATATTTGGAAAGGAAGTGGGTGTGATTTTGCAATCCCAATGAGTAAACAGACATTATCATAAATATCTAAAGGCGAGTAACATGGAGGCAAGTTTAAACAACAAATTACAAACCATTTCATAAGGTTTTCCATTTATTCCTTAAACCATAAAATATTTGTAATTTACCAAAATAGTTGTTAAGGCTTATGACTTTTATTAAAACAAGGCTTAAGCCAAAACTAATCCTCGAGGATACCTTGGCTGAAGCATCTAACTGAGTTCGCCAAGGTAGTTATGATATTTACATATGAAACACATTTTTATTTTTAAAACAAGCCGTTCCTTGGCGTTGGTCGAGTTACACATTCACATGGGGGTTCGACGTGAAGTGAGCTCGAATACTACCCCGGGAGTTACCCTCCTCGCCTCTACAACTAGTGTAATTATGTAACCGGGTTTATCGTGCCCCTCTAATAGCCAGTCCATGAAAACTCGTCACTGTAGTGACTAAACCCACCAATTTTAATAAAATTTCGATAGTATAACGTGGCTTTTATTTATTTACCCAGCCTGCATAGTAAAAACAGCTTACATAAATTCCCAATGCAATTTATCAAATATAGCCACATATACTCATATTTCATAAGCCATTCATAGGAAAATATATATTTCAAAATAATTGGCAGCCTCCAATTACTCAATTTCATAATCAACACAATATATTTTTATTTGTCACATTTACTTCTAAAACATCAAAAATCCCATTTTAATCTCGTTTTCATTTCATAAAATACATAAAGAGCATTTAAAAATAAACTCTAGATAATTAATAATAATAATAGGTTTACTCACCATTTGTACAAATTAACTGATTTTTAAGTGCCCCGATCATTGTTCTCGTCGGGTACAACTTCCTTGCCTTTACCGGAAGGCTCTCCTCCTAAACACATTGCAAAATTTACCCAATTCACCACATTGATGTTAAATCTCTATATAATTGACTTAAATCCTATACTAATGCATGGTATGAAATGCAATAGCCTAAAACGGCTTAAACGCAGTATTAACCTATTTTTGGCATTTTACCCGTTAAATTGCTAACGCGCTCCATTTTAGCTCTAAATTGTCTCATTTTCTCCACAACATTTCTAACCATTAAATATCAGCCAATAACCTTCTAAAATCACCAAAATCAGTTCACTTTTCTCCTTGGAAAATTCGGTCAAAAATGGGACATTTACTTGATTAATTTTCCATTTTGTTTTTCTATCACATTTAACCATTTTTCATCATTTTCTCTTCATTTCTCTTAGAATAAAAATCAGTTCATCATCATTTTACATCAATGCATATTCAGCCAAGGGTGGGTATTGTGAAAATTTCATGCTTTCTTGCCCAATTTAATTTCTATACACATTTAACTAATTAAAACTACCAATTTAACTAAAAATCAAAACCTAAAAATTCCAAAATCTCTCCCGTAGAATTTCGGCCAGCCCTTGGTTTCACTTTTTGATCTCTCTCCTCAAGCATGCTTAATGGAAATAAAGGCATAGGAAAGGTAGAAATCAAGCTAAAATCGAAAAATCTTACCGTTAGACGCGTGAACGGATGAAAAACGAGATTTCCCTTTGAATTTTCTAGTTTTCCTTTGTTTTTCTCTTTTCTTCCTTTCCTCTCTATTTTCTCTCTTGTTCTTTCCTTATGGCCGGCCAGCACTTAATATGGGGTTTAAATGGGCTAACTTTTCATCAAAATAATATTAAATCATTAAAAAGTGCCATGTGTCACTTTCCCAATGG
The DNA here is from genome assembly GCF_053813885.1 of Theobroma cacao. Lineage (NCBI taxonomy): Eukaryota > Viridiplantae > Streptophyta > Magnoliopsida > Malvales > Malvaceae > Theobroma > Theobroma cacao. The sequence goes on from NC_142645.1 coordinate 32,345,513, forward strand.
CCCGTTTTTAAAATTTCATCCATTTGTTTCCAAATTTTCACCATACACTTGTCCCACATATCCATAGCTTAGATAAAATTCTCAGACTTATCCAAAGTCTTGGTGGAGTAATTTTTGAAATTTACACTTTTGCCCCCATAAAAGTGAAAAATTACATTTTTGCCCAAAAAATTGAAAAATTGCCCATAGACATATTTTTCATCCCTTATACTCATACCATTCTCCAATTTGTCAAATTTGATCTAAATTCTCTCAAAATCTCAAATTTTGTCTGTAGGTGGCAAAATTACAAATTTGCCCCTACACTCCAGAAATCACCAAAATTAAACTTTTTCACTTCTTATCATTAAATTATACTCCAAATAGTTAATCTTGGTAAAAAATTTCACTCCATGATCAAATTATTATCTTAGGTGCAAAATGATGATTTTGCACCTGAACATCAAAATTTTCAATTTTTCTCCAAATGAACCCTCAAACTCTGAACAATCATTTGTAGTCATTCCTGGACTGTAAAATATTGAATTTCATCTTACGATTCCTATTTGAACTAGTTCGAGGTTAAATCAACTCAAGTGTACCGTTAGGTACAATACCAGGTTTCGTCTATTCTTAGAAACTTTCCTAGCATAATAACATGCTGCTTAGTGCATGTATGTCATGACATGTGTTTATAGGGTCGGGTTTTATAGTTTTTGTCTTGCTAGCCTATCCATCCTCTTGGCACCCAATCATCCAAGGTCGTGGCTCCCAAGGTTCTGTCTTATCTTTTCTACTTTACTGCATTCCTTTAAATTATGACATAATTTCCCCTTCTTCCAAGTTGAACTCGGAAACATGGTAAGCGTAAAAGTTGTAGCCCAATCTCTTAGCTTGTAATTAGCTAAAAAATCACATCAATTGGACTTCTATAATGAAGTTATGCTCAAAATATTGGAACATGTGCAAAAGAACCATGAACCTTGCATGCACTTTTCTTCATCAATTCAAGCCCTTTCAATTGCACACATACATGGGCAAGAAACCAACGTAAATAATAACTATAATTAAAGCAAATTATCAAAATAAAGTAAAACAACTTAACTTAAATGAACCCAACATAATTTACTAAAATAAAGAAAATACCTAATTCTTAAATTAAATATCAAGAACTTAGCCCATTTAATGCTCAAAATGTGACAAAATAGCTCTATGAAATAGAGTTATTAGTGACTACCAAAAGGATCCAAAGAAATTTGGATACCAAAAATCATGTGAGAATTTGTGTTGTAGGTAAATAAAGGCGAGGAGGAGGAAAATCAGAATGTCAAGTGCAAGAATCGATATCTCTATTTTGGAGAATCGATTCTTGCACTACACAAGATATATTTTTGTTTTTCCTAAAGCTCAAGAATCCACATCAGATCTTAAAAAATCGATTCTTTAGACATAGAGTGTTTTCCAAAGAACTCTAAGACTTATTATAATGCTTGAAATAGGTATGAAAATCAAAGTAAGTAAGAATAATAATGGATTATAAATAATATTACACGTGAAGTTCATCTTGAATGATTTATCATGAATATATATATATATGCATGTTATCATTCAAGTACATCATGACATGAAACACATGCATTCGTTGTGAGAAGTCATCTAACCTTTTCTTACCCTTAGGTCTAGAGGCAAAGTATTTAGGTCTGAATTCAGTGTCTTAATGACTATTATCATCTTAATATTGTCACTAAGAGAATCAAAGATTGAGAAAACAATAGTTGAATGAAATAAAATACCTAAGTCAAAGTTACAAAATCCACTTAGAGGGTATTAAAATCTCCAAGAAGGAAGGCAAAAGGTTAGACAACCCTTCTTGTGAGATTAAAAGAAATAAAATAGATGATATCAGGGAATTTTTTGACACTAAAGATCCTTCTTTCCAAACTACCATGAACTCCTTGATTGCAAAAATAGACAGTTATTTTGACAATTAAATCAAAAAGTTACTACATGAACAAAAAGAGCATAAAAAGAAGATGAGTCAATTTATGAAGGAGTTTCACTCAAATAGTTGATCCTCAAGTTAATCAATTAAAGAGTAACATCAAGTTTTGTAGATATGGAGCACATTTCTTGTGATTTTTAGAACATCTGAATTTTCATTTATATTGGATGACTTTTATGTTTTCATTTGCAAGTGTACAGCCATCATACATTTTGTTGATTTGATTTGAATGGTTCAATTCTTCTTATACCTTTAATGCATGAAAATAGTAACTATCTTTACCTTTTGATGTTGCTTGATATAGATCAAATTTTTTACTAGCCATATGCAAGCAATTGTGTGCTCAAGTAATTAATCCAAATGATTTAAATCTTCCTGTTGTGGAAGCTTTAATTATACTTTTCCTACTAACGTTGTGTGTTATCTATGTGCTTCATATTCTTATACTCAATTTCTAAAGCTTTTTTCATATAACATAAAAGGGGAGAATATTGCGAGTAAATTTGCTAAAAGCCTAAGCTTAACTTCTTTGAATCTCATGGCTACATTTTTTAAATATGATCTCAAAATGTTTTCAAACTCAAATGTAAATCTTTTTGAAAAGAGCACAAATTTAGGGGGAGCTTTACTTGAGAAAAATTCTTTAAATTCTTTTACCCTAGTTTTAAAACTTTTTGAAATTATGAGCACAATTTCAAGGGTAGTTCTTCAATGAGCAAATTTAGCTCTTAATTTTGTCATGTCATAAAGAGGGATATTGTTGACTTTATCCCAGTTTTGAAATAATAAAACTGATTGAATTAAATATGTTTTGAAAATAAGTGAAATATGTTTTTGAATCTGAAAAAAATCCTCAAAGATGTTTTCAAGCTAATCTTATAAAGAAAGATATCTTGAAATGCTGAGATTGATTAAATATGCTTTGAAAGTGAATGATAATGCTCTTGAACTTCAAGATATGCTTTTAAGTTTTCCCAAAAAGTTTTTGTTTTCAAACTCAAACTACTAGCCTAAGAATCAAATTCTCAAAAATAACTATTTGATTCTTAAATGAGAAGAAAGCAAAAATTTATTTCTTATCACAAAAAGAATCAATTTTGAAAATGGGAGAAGTCAGTTCTTAGTATACAGAAGTAATGAAGAATATATTCTAGGATAATAAGAAGTTAGTTCTTGGAAAACATAAGCTACTGGAATTGAGAAGAATTGACAACTTAGAGAGCAAGAATCAAATCTGGGAGAACAAAATGCAGAAACCAAAAGTGCAAAAAGAAAGAGTCAATCTTCCATACAGTTGAAGTCAGTTCTAAGCAAAGAAGGAACTAAAGAGCACAAGTTTGGAGACAAAGAATAGATTCTACATGAAGAAGATGTCAATTCTAGAAACAAAAAAAGCAAGAATCAAAAACTTAGTGAACAAGAAAAAGATGGTGTCAATGGATAAAATTGGAGTGTCAAAAGTCAAGCTAAAATTCAAATTTTCACACTAGTCAACAATGAAAAACCAACACCTTGAAACAGAAGAATTGATTCTATCACAGCCCAAATCCAGAGCCATGATCGACGCATGGGCCTAATAGGCGTAGCCCACTAAGCCCAAGCAAGCCTCTCTATGTAAACTTGTTCATTAGTCCATCCATCACCCATATTTCTTTAAGATCCATAGTTCGTAATTTTCAATAATAATTCTTTCAGGAATCAATTATGACAACCAAGAATATATCATTCTCAAATAGTATTATCGCATGCCAGCCTATGGCGACAATGTTAATCAAACTACACATACAGTGTTTATAACAATTCTTACAATTTACATTTAAACTACCATATACACATACAAAGACCCTTGACTGCCAGCGGAGCGACTCTAGGCATGGGTACTATCATTGAGTGTCATGGTAAACCTACCAAAAGCTGAATATGAGGAAGCACCTCGACCTAGGATCCAACTACCTCCAAACCTGAAAACTAAAACATGAAGTTGAAAAGAATGAGTATAAACCCAATGAGTGAACATAGGAAGGGAACAAGCAAACGATATAAAAGGGTTTTTGGAAACAAGATGCACTTGTGTTAAAACAATGCAATTTGTATATCATAAACAAATTCGATACCATGTTGTCTTTCAACTCATTTTAAAACATTTAGGAATTTCAACTTTCAACATTCCATGCAATCACATTTCATTTGCCAAACATCTCTACCCTACAGAACAGGTGCACATACGCATAAGAATTCATGTATATATTATGTATACACATATATATATAGAAATTTTCAAACATACATCAAATACACCAGGTCATTCCGAAACTAGTCAACATGGCTCAACGCATACAACCACCGTCCTCAACTCAGCTCATGTGCACTCCCACACCGCACATGGCAAATATCATCATGTGCACTCCCAAACCGCACATGGCATATATCATCATGTGCACTCCCACAACGCACATGGCATATATCATCATCGTGTGCACTCCCACACCGCACACCACCATCACCGTCATGTGCACTCCCACACTGCACACCCACGGTTATAGTTATCATTCAATATTACCTTTCAAGGATCTTTGCATAATAATACATTCCACATAGTTCATTATTTTATTAGTCATAGACATTGTTGCACAATCCAACATTCAACGAAAATAATATTAATCGTTATGCCACTAGTTTAGAACATCTCAAGATTTTCAATGCATCACACGCAACCAATCACTGGGCAATTCAACATAATATTTCAAACACGTAATTCATCACATTATATGTTTAACAACATAGAAATATCACTTGTGAAAGGCTTGTTCCTATGCATAATTTTTTTTAAAAGAGTCGACCAAATATATTCAAGTACTTCATTCAACACATATGCATTTGTTCAAAACATTTTATGTCACGACCCGGTACTCCCTTCGAGCAGGTGACAACCGCCGCAGTACCCCAATAGACACTCATTTCTCGAAATGCCAACCGAGACCCCGCAAGGCTTAATATCAGTATCTCATTTCCCCCATGAGTAACCGTTGTCGAAAATCATATTCTAGAAGATTTTAAACTGTTTCCAACAAAAAACAAATAAAATAATAATTTTCGGCTCACAAGGGTATTTTAGCATTTTTACCCAAAAATTTCGAAATCGGCTAAAATGTAATATACGAGTACAAAACTTATAATTCATAATCCAAAGTGAGTTTTAAAGTCTAAAATCTTCATTTAAAACAAAATTTCGATTATTTGGGTATAATAAGAAAATAAAGAAATATTAAGTAAAATATTCTATTTTATTATTAAACAATATTTTTAGAGTTATACATAAATAATTTTTGTAGTATAAAAGTTAAATAAATTCATACATACTGTAATACAGTAAACCAAAGTATTTAATTTAATTTACAATAATAAGTGGGCCCCCGAATAAACAAAAGTAAAGAGGATTATAACCTACAATTTGAAGAATGCAAACCCAACGGTAGTCCTCGATGAGATCAGCAATCTACAATCAAATCTAAGCCTGAAATGGAGGGAAAGGAGAGTGGTGAGATTTTATAATCCCAGTGAGTAAACAAACATCATTCAAAAGATCTAAAGTCCGAGTAAAAGGAGACAATTAAAATATTTCATCTCCATATGTATTTCATAACATAAATATTCATTTCATTTAAATATTCAACATGGCTTATGAGTATTTTAAAAGCTTGGCTCTTGCTAAAATCATTCTCGGGGATACCTTGGCCGAGTCATCTAACCGAGTTCGCCAAGTTGTTAAAAAGTTCGTATACACGTAAATATATATTTAGTTTAAAATAAAGAACACAGCCATTCCTTGGCGTTAGCGGAGTTCGTCGTCATGAGGTGGTTCGGCGTGACGTGAACTCCAACCATACCTCAGGAGATACCCTACGCGCCTCTCCAACCGAGGTACATATATATATCCAGATTCTGTGCCCCTCTAATAGGTTGGTCCACAGAACCCGCCTACTGCAGCAAGCTAAACCCACCATATAATAAAATTTTAACAGCATGACAAGACTAATATAATACCACCCAGCCTACAAGGGTAAAATAAAATAATTCATACAATTCATAAAATGTCACAACCCGGTACCCCCCTCGAGCCTTGACAACCGCCGCGGTGTCCCGATAGACACTTATTGCCCGGGATGTCAACTTGAAACCCCGCAAGGCTTTACTATCAGTTTCTCTGTTCCCTTGTGAGCAACCATTGTCAAATATCGTGTTATAAAAGATTTTAACCTGTTTCCAACTTTAAACAAATAATATATTATTTTTCGTCTCAGAAGGGTATTTTGGTCATTTTTTTCAAAAATTTTGAAACTGGCTAAAACGTAATATACAAGTACAAAACACATAATTCATATTCAAAATGAGTTTAAAAGTCTAAAATCTTCATTTAAAACGAATTATGGTTATTTGAACATAATAAGAAAATAAAAGAAATATTAAGTAAAATATTCTATTTTCTTATAAAACAATATTTATAGAGTTATACGTGCATAATTTTTATAGCGTAAAAGCTAAATAAATTTATACATACTTAAATACAGTAAGCCAAAATATTTAATTTAATTTACAATAACAAGACTGGCCCCGAATAAGAAAAAGTAAAGAGGACTGTGAACCTACGGTTTGGAAAATACAGATCCCACTGTAGTCCTCGATGAGATCAGCTATCTACAGTCTATACTGAACCTGAAATGGGTGGAAATGAGGGTGGTGAGATTATAAAATCCCAATGAGTAAACAAACATCATCATAAACATCTAGAATTGAGTACATGGAGACAATAAAGTAAATCATCATAAACTGGGTTATACAATTAGAACACATCTCGTTCAAAAACGCAAAAAGGCTTATGAATCTCATTAAAATCTAGGCTTGTGCCATAAATCCATTCTTGGGGACACCTTCGCCGAGGCATCCTACCGAGACCGCCAAGGCTATTAAAATTCACATTTCACATAAATCATGTTTTTGTTTTGAAAACATAGCCGTTCCTTGGCGTTGGCTGAGTTCCCCCTCACGTGGTGGTTTAGCGTGAAGTGAACCCTAAACTTTACCTCAGGAGATACCCTACGTGCTTCTCCGTTCAAGGTAAGAATATAATGGGGTTTACCGTGCCCCTCTAAAGGCTGGTCCACAGAAACCCCCTACTGCAGTGATTAATTAATATATAATCCACCATATAATAAAACTCAATAACATGATATGACAATTTTGTAATTCGCAGTTTTTCAAGGCAACCAAACAATTCGCATTTCAATACAATTGCCAACTAGCCAATCATGCTCGATTTATCATAAGCCAGTCAATTTAAACAATCAAATTGTCACAATTAACAATCTCCGTGTACTCTATTCTTCAAAATCATTTTTAATTCCAAAACAATTTATAAATTAATTTCATTAAAACTCATTTATTCATAAAACATGAAAATTTACCTTTTTAAATTCCTTTTTCCATAGAATTCATGAAATCATCTAAAAACCACCCTAGATAATTAAAATGACAGTAAGTTTACTCACAATGTCTAGAATGCAGACTTTCGAAGCACTCTGTCTACTGGTCCTCGGATGCAATTTCCTTGCCTTTATCGGAGGACTCACCACCTTGACACAGTACAAAATCAAGAATTTCACCAAGTTGGTACCAAATCAAAATTAAACTAATTTAGACTACCAATGCATGATATGGAATGCAAAAATGCACTGGTAACTATCTAAACTCAGTATTGGCCTAATTCGTCTTATGACCCGATTAAATTCCTAACGCGTCCGTTTAAACTCCAATTTAATTCTTTTCAGTTTCTATACCTCAATTGCACCCAAATTAACTTAATGTCCCTTAGTGTGGTGCAAATTATCAGTCTCAATAGTAAATTACGAAAATACCCCTAGTGGGTAAAAATTCGTATTTTTGCTCCGAAAATTCTCATTATTTTTCTAGGCTCATAATTCATTATTCCTTAACCAATTCTCCTAGAATAAAATCAAACTCATCCTCACTCACTAGATGGTAAATTCAGCCATTAATGGTTGGGGGAGAAAATAAATTCTTTTCTTGTTGTTTTGTTTCTAAATATGCTAAACTAACTAAAAACACTAACATAAATTAAAATCAAATAAATCCAACAACTTTCTCTCTCCTAACCCATTTTTTCAGAATTGAATTCATCATGAAAACATGTAATTTAATCATGGAAAATAAAGAGAAATGCTTGGGAATAAGAAAACTCAAGCTTAATAGGAAAATCTCACCTTTTTCACTTAATTTCCTTGAAAATTCACACTTTTTCTTTGATTTTCTCTCTCTAGGGTTTTGTTTTTGTTTTCTCTCTCTTCTTGCTGGTTTGGCCGGCCATGGGGTGGAAGATGAGCTGATTTTTGTGCCTTTTAAAAAGGAAAATAATAAATTAATAAAGGCATGACACGTGGCATCATGTCATTGGTCTGTTTTTAAAATTTTAAAAATTTAAACATTTTATCTCCACCACATGATTAGTCAAGGGTCAAAGATGAAGATAAAGGAAGACCATGTACTGGAAAAATATCCTAGTGGTGGAAAATTACAATTTTGCCGCTGAGGTGGCAAAATTACCATTTTACCCTTTTACTCTAAATTATATCAAAATTAAAATTTTTCCCTTATAAACCTCAAATCATACTCCAATAAGTCAAATTATACTCCAATAAGTCAAATGGGGTCAAAAAATCTTTTCTAAAATTCCCATTTTATCCCCAAGTGGCAAATGACCATTTTACCCCTAGTTAGTGAAAATTTCGATTTGACTCCAAATTGATCCTCAAACTCCAAATTACCATTTTAAGTCATTCATGAACTGTGAAACACTTAATCTCACCTTAAAATTCCTATTTGATCTAGTTCGAGGATTAAATAAACTTTGTTATACCTCTAATTACTCTATTTTCGAAATCGTTATTTCGTTTCAAGACAATTTATAAAGTCCTTTCATTTAAACACATTTTGTTTACAAAACATAAAAATTTACCATTTTAACTCATTTTCATAAAATTCACCAAAACAGAATAAAAACATACTTTAGATAATTAAAATGATGGTAAGGTTACTCACAGTGTCTAGAGTGGGGTTTTTCGAAATACTCAAACTACTGGTCCTCGGATGCAATTCCCTTGCCTTTATCAAAGGACTCACTACCTTGACACAGTACAAAATCAAGAAATTCACCACATTGGTACTAAATTGAAATTAAACTAATTTAGACTACTAATGCATGATATGGAATGCAAAAGGTCTAAATTTTGCCTAAACACCGTATTGACCTATTTCGGTCTTTTACCCGATAAATTGAAATACGCAACCAATTTAGCTCCAATTGATCCCATTTCTTTTTCTAATGCTTCAAATCACCAATGTCCAGCCAAATAACCCAAAAATCAGCAAAGCCACATTCATATTCCTTCTTGGAAAAATTCAGCCAAAATGGTGCATCATTGTCACAAATTTTCTTACTTGATTTTCTTTCCATAATTCATTATTTCCATATCAAAAACCATGATTTCATAATCAAATAACCTAAAATAACATCACATTCTTCCTCACCATTGACTTGAAAATTCAGCTAAGGCTAGGTAATGGGAAAAATGAATGTTTTTCCACATATTTTGTTTACTAACATGCTAAACTAACACTAAACACCAACATATATCAAAATCAAATCAATCCAACAATTTTCTCTCTCTAGACCCATATGACCAGGCATGTAAACATGCAATTTAATCATGGAAAAGAAGGAGAAATGCTTGGGAATAAGAAAACTTAAGCTTAATAGAAAAAATCTTACATTTTTCACTTAATTTCCTTGAAAATTCACACTTTTTCTTTGATTTTCTCTTTCTAGAGTTCGGTTTTTGTTTTCTCTCTCTTCTTGCTGGTTTGGCTGACCATGGGGTGGAAGATGGGTTGATTTTTGTGCCTTTTAAAAAGGAAAAATAATAAATTAATAAAGGCATGACATGTGACATCATGTCATTGGCCCGTTTTTAATTTCTTAACTATTAACCTTTCTCTCTCCTCCATGTAAATTTCCTTCAAATATCCATGATAATATTGGATAAAATTCATGTGTTGGACAACTGTTGGGTGTGAAAAATTATAATGTTGCCCCTACGGTGGCAAAAATTACCATTTTACCCCTATGCTCTGAAAAGTACCGAGATTACAATTTTTTTCACTTATCAACCTCAAATTATATTCCAATGAGTCAAATGTGATCAATCTTGATCAAAAACTTCTTCCAATATTCCAATTTTATCCTCAAGTGGCAAAATTACCATTTTACCCCTAGATAGTGAAAATTTCGATTTGACTCCAAATTAATCCTTGAACTCCGAATCACCATTTTAAGTCATTCATTGACTATAAAATTTTCAATTTCACCATAAAATCTCTATTTGATCTAGTTCGAGGCTTAAATCAACTTTGTTGTTCCTTTAGGTACAATACCGACTTTTGTAAATTTTTTCGGGACTTTCCTAGCATGCAAACATGCTATCCATCACATGTATGTCATGACAAGTATTTTATAAGGTTGGGCTTTATAGCACTACCCCCCTTAAAATAAAATTTTGACCTCAAACTTTTCACTTACTAGGTTCGAAGAAAATATGTGGATATTTGTTTCTCATCTGGCGCTCGACTTCCCACGTCATCTCTTCTATTCGAGCATTTTTCCACAATACTTTCACCATTGGAATGCTCTTGTTCCTTAGCACTCGATCCCTTCGATCTAGAATACGTATAGGCTGCACCTCGAACTTCAAATCCTCATGCAACTCAATGGGAGGTGTCTCTATAATGTGAGAGGGATCGGGAACATACTTTTTCAACATCGAGACGTGGAAGACATTATGAATCCGATCTAACTCTGGGGGTAATTCAAGTCTGTAAGCCACTAGCCCAATCCTTTCAATGATACGAAAGGGTCCAATATATCTCAGATTAAGCTTTCTCCTCTTCGCGAACCGAATCACACCTTTCATTATCCAATAAATACCACAAATTATCACAATAGTATAATCAAATAAGATTTAATACTTGGAATTTTCAAATTATTACCTTTCCAAGTAGAAGCCTTAAGAAAAGCTTTATCATCCACTTCAAACTCCAAATATTTCCTTCATCTATCAGAATAATTCTTCTGCCTATCTTGAGCTGTCTTTAACCGCTCTCCGATAACCTTGACCTTGTCATTTGTCAGATCAACCAATTCCACATTAGCCAATTTCCTCTCTCCCACTTCATCCCAACAGAGTGGAGTTCGGCACTTCCTTCCATACAAAGCCTCGTATGGTGCCATCCTAATACTAGACTAAAAACTGTTATTATATGCGAACTCTACCAATGGCAAGTGTCTGTCCTAACTCCCAATAAAATCAATGACACAAGCCCGTAACATATCCTCCAAGGTTTGAATAGTTTTTTTAGATTGACCATCAGTCTGCAGATGAAAGGCAGTACTAAATCTCAATTTAGTTCTAAGAGCTTATTGAAGTTTCTGCCAAAATCGAGAAGTAAACCGAGGGTCATGATTTGACACAATAGAAACTGGAACTCCATGTAGTCTCACAATCTCATCTATATAAAGTTTTGCCAGTTTCTCAATAGAATACGTGCTATGGATAGCTAAAAAATGAGCGGACTTAGTCAGTCTATCCACACAATCACCCAAATAGCATCCTTCCCACTCTGTGTCTGCGGTAAACCCAATACAAAATCCGTAGTCATGTGTTCCCACTTCTATTCAGGAATCGGTAAAGGCTGAAGAGTACTTGACGATTTTTGATGCTCCGCCTTGATCTGTTGGCATGTGAGACATTTTGCTACAAACTCTGCTATGTCTCGTTTCATACCTGACCACCAATAACTTTCCTTAATAGTTCGATACATCTTGGTGCTTCCGAGATGTAAAGCGTAGGTGGAAGAATGAGCTTCCTCCAAAATAGCTCGTCTCAACTGATCATCCTTAAGGACACAAATTCGGTCTCTAAGCATCAAGGTACCATCATCGCTGAGTCTAAACTCACTAGTTTCTCCATCTTGCAGCTTTTGAACTTCCTGTTTCAACCAATGATCAGATTTTTGCAATTTTCTGATCTAATTCGATAATGAAGGTCTCACAATGAAACTAGCAAGTAGGATTCCATTCTCACCATTATTCAACTGGATCCCTATAGATTTCATCTCAACTAACATCAAAAAATAAGAACTCCAAAGTGTTGCTAACGACGATGAAGATTTACGACTTAAGGCATCCGCTACCACATTTGCCTTCCTCGGATGATAAACAATCTCCAAGTCGTAATCCTTAATCAACTCTAACCATTGTCTCTATCTCAAGTTAAGCTCTTTCTGGGTGAGCAAGTATTTCAAACTCTTATGATCAGTAAAAATTCGACAACACTCACCATATAAATAAAGTCTCCAAATCTTCAATGTGAAGACTACTGCTGCTAACTCCAAGTCATGAGTAGGGTAATTCGTCTCGTGCTTCTTCAACTGCTAGGAAGCATAAGCTATCACTTTCTTAGCCTGCATCAACACACACCCTAATCCCAACTTAAATGCATCATTGTACACCACAAATTCTTTTCCATTAACAGGAAGTGCTAAAATTGGAGTAGAGGTTAATCGGTTCTTTAGCTCCTAAAATCGATTCTCAAAAATATCATCCCACTCAAACTTAACTCCTTTACGAGTCAAATGAGTCAGAGGAGCTGCTATCAATGAAAATCCTTGAACAAACCTTCGATAATAACCAACTAAGCCAAGAAAACTACGAATCTCTGTTACCGTTCTTGGTTGCTCCCATTGTAAAATTGCCTCAATCTTCTTAAGATCGACATAAATTTCAGCTCCGGACACCACATGTCCCAAGAAAACCAATTTCTTTAACCAGAACTCACATTTAGAGAACTTGGCATAGAGTTGTCTCTCGCGCAAAGTTTACAACACAATGCGCAAATGGGCAGCATGTTCATCATCATTTTTTGAATAAACCAGGATGTCATCTATGAACACTATCACAAACTTATCTAAGTATGGATGAAACACCCTATTCATAAGTTCCATAAAAGCTACCGGGGCATTAGTCAAACCAAACGGCATCATTAGAAACTCATAATGCCCATAACGCATCCTAAAAGCAGTCTTAGGTACATGCTGCTCCTTAATCTTCAACTGATAATACCCAGACCTCAAATCAATATTTGAAAACACAATAGCACCTCGTAATTGATCAAAAAAATCATCGATCCGGGGTAAAGGGTATTTATTCTTGATGGTCACTCGGTTCAACTGAAGATAATCAATACATAACCGAAGAGTGCCATCCTTTTTCTTTACAAATAGGACCGATGCTCCCCAAGGAGAAATACTAGGGCGAATGAAACCTTTATCCACCAAATCTTGCAGTTGGACCTTCAGTTCCTTCAACTCCATCGGAGCCATTTTATATGGAGGGATGGAAATAGGTGCGGTACCCGGAAGTAAATCAATAAAGAACTCAAGCTCTCGATCAGGAGGTAGTCTCAGTAACTCATCAGGAAATACATCGGAAAACTCACTTACTATTGGGATATCTTTTAACTTAGGTTTCCCCTTTGAAGTATCAATCACGTGTGCCAAATAAGCTGGATACCCTTTCTGCACTAATTTCGAAGCTTTGATGGCCGAGATTACACAAGATGGTAATACTCGATGTTCCCCTACAAATACAATCTCTGCTCCCTCCGAATTTCGAAGAACAACTTCTTTCCTAAAACAATCCACATTCGCCCGATGTGCAGTTAACCAGTCCATACCCAATATTGGATCAAAATCCAGGATCTCTAGAGGAATTAAGTCACCCCTAAATTCTTCCTCACCTACCTTTATCCCACAGTGTCTATAACAAGTATTTCTAATCAACTGTTCTCCTAGAGGGGTATGCACTACAATTTCTCCCTCTAATGGTGACAGGTTTCTATCAGCAATTGATGCAAATGTCGTACTCACATAAGATTTATCTGAGCCAGAATCTATCAAAACATAAGCATCTTTATCAAATAAAGACATAATACCTATCACTGCTCCAGGTTAGACCCGTGCCTTATCTTCCATCACAACGAAAACTCTTGTCGAGGTATGAGTCTGTGGTCTCGAAGGTGGATATGCCGGGGTGTTACTTTTTACACCAGATTGTATAGCTACTCCCTACCTCGATGGTAACCCAAAAGGATCTCTCCTCTGTATATCCGTACGAGCTGGTGGAGATGGAGCAGTTGCAGTAGCCTGTCTCAGCTGCGGACAATCTCTCCTAAAGTGACTTGACTGACCACAATGATAACATCGTACTGGTGCCCTACACTACCCAACATGATTCTTCCCACATCTCCTGCATCTATTAGAACCTCCGAAACTCTTCCCAGAAGTAGTCATCTTAGATCTATTAAATCTTGGAGGCCTATGCTGTGTCTGTGAAAATGGAGGTCGAGGAGATGTCACTGAAATAGAGGTAATACTCCCAAAAGCAGATGAGTCTGTGCCCCTTTTTGGTGGCTGACTGAAAGATACACTTAAATTTCTCCTTTTCGCAAACTCAGTGTACGACCTCCTTATGTGGCTCCCTACCAGTCACTGTCATCCGTTCCCTGATCTCATTACAGAACCCTTCCTTGAAATAATTGGTCTGATCCTACTCAGATTTCACCAGATCCGGCACATATAACATCAACTCGTTAAAACGGCTCTCGTACACCTTTACAGTTAAATTTCCTTGTTTCAAGCTCAGAAATTCTCTCTTATTTTCTTTCTGATGAAAGTAAGTTAAATACTGACCATCGAATTCCCTGAGAAAGTCAAGCTGTCACGACCCGAAACCTCCCTCAGGCCTATGAGAACAGCCGCGATGTCCCGATTGACACTCATTACCTGAAATGCCAATCGAAACCCCGCAAGGCTTACGTATCAGTTTCTTGCCTTTCTTGTGAGCAATCGTAGTTAACATTCCGTTTTAAACAATTACCAGTCTTTTCCGGCTCAAGTAAATCAAAAGACAAAAATTATTTTATTTTATTTTTAAAAAGAAAATTTATTGATAAATATTGCTATTCAAAATATTGATTAAAATATAACATTTTTATATAAAACAATATTTATAGAAACATGTGTAAGTAATCCTTTGTAACGTGGAAGTAAAATAAATTCATACATATAATAATTTACAAAGTTATAATGTACAATAATAATTACAATGACAAGTGGCCCGTAAATACACCAAGTGTTGGTGATAGTAACCTACTGTCTGTGAGATAGAGGGGTCAACTAGAATCCTCGACAAAATTGGGTATCTACAAGCTACCACAGGCCTAAAATATTTGGAAAGGAGGTGGGTGAGATTTTGCAATCCCAATGAGTAAACAGACATTATCATAAATATCTAAAGGCGAGTAAAATGGAGGCAAGTTGAAACAACAAATCACAAACCGTTTCATAAGGTTTTCAATTTATTTCTTAAACCATAAAATATTTGTAATTTACCAAAACAGTTGTTAAGGCTTATGACTTTTATTAGAAACAGGGTTCAAGCCAAAATCTAGTCCTCGGGGATACCTTGGCTGAGGCATCTAACCGAGTCCGCCAAGGTTGTTAAGATATTTACATGTTAAACACATGTTAGTTTTGAAAACAAGCCGTTCCTTGGCATTGGCCGAGTTACACATTCATGTGGGGGTTCGACGTGAAGTGAGCTCTAACACTGGCCCGGGAGTTACCCTCCTCGCCTCTACATCCGGAGTAACTATATAACTGGGTTTACGGTGCCCTTCTAATAGGCAGTCCATGGAAACCCGTCACTACAGTGACTAAACCCACCAATTTCAATAAAATTTCGACAATATAACGTGGCTTTTATTTATTTACCCAGCCTGCATAGTAAAAGATAGCTTACATAAATTCCCAATGCAATTATAAAATATAGCCACATATACTCATATATCATAAGCCATTCATAGAAAAATATATTTTTCAAGACAATTAGCAGCCTCCAATTACTCAATTTCATGATCAAAGTTTCTTACTTCAAATAATCAACACAATTTATTTATTTATCACATTTATTTCTAAAACATCAAAAGTCCCTTTTTAATCTTATTTTCGTTTCATAAAATACATGAAGAGCATTAGAAAATAAACTCTAGATAATTTACAATAATAATAGGTTTACTCACCGTTTTTACAAATTAATTGCTTTCTAGGTGCCCCGATCACTGTTCATCAGGTACGACTTCCTTGCCTTTATCGGAAGGCTCTCCTTCTATACACATTGCAAAAATTACACAATTCACCACATTGATGCTAAATCACTATATAATTGACTTAAATCCTATACTAATGCATGGTATGAAATGTAATAACCTAAAACGACTTAAATGCGGTATTAACCTATTTTTGGCACTTTACCCAATAAATTGCTAACGCTCTCCATTTTAGCTCTAAATTGTCCCATTTTCTCTCCAACATTTCTAACCATTAAATATCAGCCAATAACCCTATAAAATCACCAAAATCAGTTCACTTTCCTCCTTGGAAAATTCAGTCAAAAATGGGATATTTACTCAATTAATTTTTCACTTTGTTTTTCTATCACATTTAACCATGTTTCATCATTTTCTCTTCATTTCTCTTAGAATAAAAATCAGTTCATCATCATTGTACATCATGGAATATTCGGCCAAGAGTGGGTATTGTGAGAACTTCATGCTTTCTTGCCCAATTTGATTTCTATACACATTTAACTAACTAAAACTACCAATTTAACTAAGAATCAAAACATAAAAATTTCAAAATCCTTCCACTTGAAATTTGGCCAGCCCTTGGTATCACTTTTTAATCTCTCTCCTCAAGCATGCTAAATGGAAACAAAGGCATAGGAAAGTTAGAAATCAAGCTAAAGTCGAAAAATCTTACCATTAGACGCGTAAACGGATGAAAAACGCGAATTCCCCTGTGAATTTTCTAGTTTTCCTTTGGTTTTACTCTTTTCTTCCTTTCCTCTCTATTTTCTCTCTTATTTTCTCCTTATGACCGACCATCACCTGATGTCGGGTTTAAATCGGCCGATTTTCCTTTAAAATAATATTAAATCATTAAAAAGTGCCATATGTCACTTTTCCATTGGCCCTTTTTTTAAATTTCGTCCTTTAAACTTCAATTTTTCACCACTTAAAATACCATAGTTATTCATACCAAAAATAAATAAATCCTATGATTTTGACAAGTTTTGGGTGGTGAAAATTACGGTTTTACCTCGGGGTGACAAAATTACCGTTTTGCCTCTATGTTTCGAAAATTGCCGAAATTAAAAATTTTCACTTCCTATCATTAAATTATACTCCAAATAGTTAATCTTGGTCAAAATTTTCACTCCATGATCAAATTATTATCTTAGGTGGCAAAATGACGATTTTGCCCCTAAACATCAAAATTTTCAATTTTTCTCCAAATGAACCCTCGAATTTCGAACAATAATTTTTAGTCATTCCTGGACTGTAAAATATTAAATTTCATCCTACGATTCCTATTTGAACTAGTTCGAGGTTAAATCAACTCAAGTGTACCGTTAGGTACAATACCGAGTTTTGTCTATTCTTAGGAGTTTTCCTAGCGTAATAACATGCTACTCCGTGCATGTATGTCATGACATATTTTTATAGGGTCGGCTTTTACACAGACCAAGTCTGAGGAGTAGTAGATCGGGACTTCACTGAATTCCACCAGGTACGAGTCCTCTTCTCTAGCAATCTCGTAGCCACCATTAGCTTCATATTGTCATCTAATCTCATATTAGAGAATGTCTCCGAGACCTAATTAATCTAATTCTTGGCTACGGTTGGGTCTAACTCACCCGTAAAAGAAACACAACCAAGCTGTCTAGCCTCCTTCAACTTCTTGGAAATAGGTACATCCTGTTCTGGCGGTGGAATTGGAGGTGGGGGTGGTGGTACTACAGGAACAACTAGTGGCACTATAGGAGGAGCCTGACCAGCCTGAGCTTAGCCAGCAATAGTAGTAAAGAAGGCTACCAATGCCTGGACTACCTCAGGAGACATGACAGGAATACCAGTAGGTGGCGGAGGATGTGGAGGATATGGAGGAGTCTCTGCCCGCTCAGCAGCAAGTGTTGCCTGTATAGTGGATGCAGCCGATTCCTCCTCTACTGCACCTAGCTGACGACATTGGAACGACCTCTTCCCCTCCCAGCAGATCTAATGAGAGGTGGGCGTCTGCGTCGAGGAGGCATAATAATCTATAAGAGAAAACGAGCAAGTTTAGGGAACCTTAGGCTCTATATACAGATGCATGCATCCTATTCAACCTAACCCATCTTAACCCGAGCCCACACTGATACTGTAAAATTTTAAAACCACTTTAAACTAAAAACCCTTATCTTCAAAACCAAATACTCTGATACCAATTGAATTGTCACGACCCGGTACTCCCCTCGAGCCCGTGACAACCGTCGCGGTACCTCGATAGACACTCATTTCTCGAAATGCCAACCAGGACCCCGCAAGGCCTAATATAGGTATCTTATTTCCCCCGTGAGTAATTGTTGTCGAAAATCATGTTATAAAAGATTTAAAACTGTTTCCAACTCAAAACAAATCAAATAATAATTTTCGTCTCATAGGGGTATTTTAGTTATTTTTCCCCAAAAATTTTGAAGCCAGCTAAAATGTAATATACGAGTACAAAACATATAATTCATAATCCAAAGTGAGTTTTAAAATCTAAAATCTTCATTTAAAATGAAATTTTGATTATTTGGGTATAATAAGAAAATAAAGAAATATTAAGTAAAATATTCTATTTTATTTTAAAATAAAATTTTAGAGTTATACATAAATAATTTTTGTAGCATAAAAGATAAATAAATTCATAGATACTGTAATATAGTAAGCCAAAGTATTTAATTTAATTTACAATAATAAGTGGGCCCCCGAATAAACAAAAATAAAGAGGATTGTAACCTACAGTTTAAAGAATGCAAACCCAACGGTAGTCCTCGATGAGATCAGCTATCTACAGTCTAATCTGAGCCTGAAATGGAGGAAAAGGAGAGTGGTGAGATTTTATAATCCTAGTGAGTAAACAAACATCATTCAAAAGATCTAAAGTTCGAGTAAAAGGAGACAATTAAAATATTTCATCTCCATATGTATTTCATAACATAAATATTCATTTCATTTAAATATTCAACATGGCTTATGAGTATTTTAAAAGCTTGGCTCTTGCTAAAATCATTATCGGGGATACCTTGGCCGAGGCATCTAACCGAGTCTGCCAAGGCTATTAAAAAGTTCGTATACACGTAAATATATTTTTAGTTTAAAAAAAAAGAACACAGTCGTTCCTTGGCATAAATGGAGTTCATCGTCACGAGGTGGTTCGGCGTAATGTGAACTCTAACCATACCTCAAGAGATACCTACGTGCCTCTAACCGAGGTACATATATATATCCGAATTCTGTGCCCCTCTAATAGGCTGGTCCACAGAACCCGCCTACTGTAGCTAGCTAAACCCACTATACAATAAAATTTTAACAGCATGACAGGGCTAATATAATATTACCCAGCCTGCAAGGATATAATAAAATAATTCATACAATTCATAAAACACAGCTCAACCAGTCATGCCAACACAATAACAATATAACATAAGCCATCAATTTCAAATCATAAATTTGCAACATGCCAGTGGTCTCCAATTACTCTATTTTCTAAATCGTTATTTCATTTCAAGACAATTTATAAAGTCTTTTCATTTAAACACATTTCGTTTACAAAACATAAAAATTTACCATTTTAACTCATTTTCATAAAATTCACCAAAACCGAATAAAAGAATACTTTAGATCATTAAAATGATGGTAAGGTTACTTACAATGCCTAGACTGGGAATTTTTAAAATACTCAAACTACTGGTCCTCGGATGCAATTTTCTTGCCTTTATCGGAGGATTCACCACTTTGACACGGTACAAAATCGAGAAATTCACCACATTGGTACTAAATTGAAATTAAACTAATTTAGACTACTAATGCATGATATGGAATGCAAAAGGTCTAAATTTTGCCTAAACAACGTATTGACCTATTTCGGTCTTTTACCCGATAAATTGAAATACGCATCCAATTTAGCTCCAATTGATCCCATTTCTTTTTCTAATACTTCAAATCACCAATGTCCAGCCAAATAACCCAAAAACCAGCAAAGCCACATTCATATTCCTTCTTGGAAAAATTCGGCCAAAATGGTGCATCATAGTCACAATTTTTCCTACTTCATTTTCTTTCCATAATTCATTAATTTCTATATCAAAAACCATGATTTCATAATCAAATAACCTAAAATAACATCACATTCTTCCTCACCATTGACTTGAAAATTCAGCTAAGGCTAGGTAACGGGAAAAATGAATGTTTTTCTACATATTTTGTTTACTAACATGCTAAACTAACACTAAACACCAACATATATCAAAATCAAATCAATCCAACAATTTTCTCTCTCTAGACCCATATGACCAGCCATGAAAACATGCAATTTAATCATGGAAAATAAGGAGAAATGCTTGGGAATAAGAAAACTCAAGCTTAATAGAAAAAATCTTATCTTTTTCACTTAATTTCCTTGAAAATTCACACTTTTTCTTTTCTTTTCTCTCTCTTCCTGCTAGTTTGGCCGACCATGGGGTGGAAGATGGGCTGGTTTTTGTGCCTTTTAAAAAGGAAAAATAATAAATTAATAAAGACATGACACGTGGCATCATGTCATTGGCCCGTTTTTAATTTCTTAACTATTAACCTTTCTCTCTCCTCCATGTAAATTTCCTTCAAATATCCATGATAATATTGGATAAAATCCATGTGCTAGACAAGTGTCGGGTGTGAAAAATTACAATTTTACCCCTATGCTCTGAAAAGTACCGAGATTACAATTTTTTTCACTTAGCAACCTCAAATTATACTCCAATGAGTCAAATGTGATCAATCTTGATCAAAAACTTCTTCCAATATTCCAATTTTTTCCTCAAATGGCAAAATTACCATTTTTCCCCTAGATTGTGAAAATTTCGGTTTGACTCCAAATTAATCTTCAAACTCCGAATCACCATTTTAAGTCATTCATTGACTGTAAAATTTTCAATTTCACCCTAAAATCTCTATTTGATCTAGGTCGAGGCTTAAATCAACTTTGTTGTTCCTCTAGGTACAATACTGACTTTTGTAAATTTTTTCGGGACTCTCTTAGCATTCAAACATGTTATCCATCACATGTATGTCATGACAAGTATTTTATAAGGTCAGGCTTTACATTTTAAATGCAAGTTCACTCACCCATTTTTTTGATCAAATCCAAACCTCGACTAGTGCTCCAAGTGGAAACGTTGGGTCTCGTTGGAAACTATCACACAAAACTAGTTTTCAATTACCACTTGACTACTCAACCTAATACTAACTCCACCATTTTCATAACACTCCATTTATTACTTCCATTTTCCAGCACTATATCATCTTTATAATTTATAACTCCACACTTAATTAATTCCCTTAGTGACATCTTACACCAACACAATGCACTTTACTAATTTAGTCACCCACACCACTAGTTTAACCATGAATTACCATAATTATCAATAATTTCTCCCTTCAACAATCTCAACCCATTAAAACAGCCCCTAATTCATGTTTCCAATATCAATTTACTTGTAAATAACAAAGCCAACATTCTAGTCACTAGATAGTCATTTATTTTCACCACTTCAGTCACACTAGTAATAAATACTCACTTTTTCACAACAATATAATCCATCAACAATAAAACAACCCACAAATCTAATTATTAACCATCATTAACAAACTTAAAAATCAACCCTAACCCATTACTCACCTTTGTGGACTTGTAGTTGAATTTTCTTAATGAGGATTAAAAAGGGGAAAATTCCTTTAAGATTTTTCAAGCTATTTTGAAGAGTTTTTCTCTCTAAAAATGTTCAACTAGTGAGAGAAAGTGCATAGGAAAAACTTTTTGAGGGTTTTATAGGTGAAAAAGTGAAAGAGAACAAAAAATCCAATGAAAGCGTGTACAAAAACATGAAATTTGGAGTTAATATGAGAAAGTTATGGAGTTTCCAAGATGGCCTCTATGGAAGATGGAAAGTTTGAAATGGGGAGGAGAAATGGGGGGAAGAAGGAGAAAATGCTAAAAGGTGCTGGAAATTGAGATAATTATACCTAGAATTAACAAAAGTTTCAATTATTTATGAAAATGCCATTACCAAGTTTACTTTGTCTTTTTTTTTTCTTTTTTTGTGCAATCTTTTTACTCTTGTGACATTGAGAAAAGGTCTAGAATAGATTAGAGGTACTTGAGTTTATGAGAACTTAAAAATTTAGATTCAAGATGTAAAATTACCATTTTAGCCCTAAGGTGAAAATCTCTCTTATAAAAATAATTTATTGAATCCCAAATGTAAAATATTTGCTAAGACTCACCAAGAAGAAAATGAAAGTACCCTTGGTCCACGTCACCACTATCATGCTACTTTACACGTATATTAAAATTTAAGGTATCACAGCTTCTCCAAAAATGCAAAGGTGTCACCTTTGACCTAAGTTGAGGAAGAACTAACATCTCAGGAAAGAAAAATGGATTCCCTAGAAACAAAAAGTTCCAGACTTTATTAAGAACCAACATTACAGAAAAGAAGAATCGATTCTTTAATGATAAAAGTTCCAGACTTTATGAAGAACCGACAACTCATGATGAAAGAATTCGTTCTCCATGTGTGATGAAATGTGCAAGCTAGTTAAAATGTATAAAAGTTTATTCAAATTTGACTCCAATGAAAAAGAAATCACAAGGCTTATAAATATCCACTTTGAAGATGTTAAAAGTATGATCTTGAACAATTTTGAAAAGATTTTGAAGAGCCAAAAAGGGGAAAACATTCAAAAGAGAAAAAAAGTAAAAAAATACTATCTATGAGTAAGAGCAGAACAAAAAAAAAAACATCTCTTTGTCATTTAGCTAATATTCCTTGAGCTTAAACTTCCTTTTGTCGTTCATTTCTCTTGAGAAAGCTCTCATCTTTCTAAACCTAAACATCATATCAACCTTCATAGAGGTTTTAAGTTTGTATGTCTTTGAGAATCCACATTGTATTGGTTATACCTCTAACCAAAAGGTAAAAGGATTCTGTATAATCCTTGAAAAGGCTGTGTATTGTGTAAAGGTTGTGTTTCAACCTAAGAACATAGTATTTTGGTTAAGGTTACGCTTGATCTTGTGAAAAGGCATGTTATGAAGGTTACATTGATCTTGTTTAAAGGCATGTTGCAAAGGTTACATTTGACGTTATTGAAAAGGCAATATTAATAGTAGATTCAAACTCCTTGTGCTATCAAGGGAGAAGTCATAGGCATTGGAAGGCTGAACCTCGATAAAAATCTAGCTGAATACATTTTAACTTTTTTCATTTTACTTGCTTAGTTCATACTTTGTTTTTACTATATTTCTGCTACATTTTCCAAGTTCTTTTAAATATGGGGAATTTTTAATTCATAACCAATTCACCTCCCCCATTTTGGTTAGTTTACTTTAAGCTTATCTTTCTAACAAAATAATATAAGAAATGACTATGAACTTTCAAAAGTCTCCCCTTTAATTTATGCATGAAGTTAAAAAATGTTTCAAAGAAAAATTTAACCAAAAGGGAATAGAGGTGTAAGCCTTAAACACTTAAACTCAAGAAACAATGGTTAGTGATAATCATCAAGTGAAAATAAGCATTAAGTCCAACACTAATCTCTAACCATCAAATCAAAACAATGAGATATATTTCCTAGCAAAAATATTCAAGTAAAGATTAAGAAATATATCTATTGTCATAGTTAGACAGAATTAAGTCAAGATATATTCCCAATCAATATGTATTCACTCAAAGCATAAGGGAAATATATTCATGTAGCATATCCAAGGAGCAAGATGTATGAGCAAGTCATAATATATTTATACTCAAAATCTTCAATTAAAGCATGAAAAAATATAATAACTATTGCAATCAAGGCATATGCATGTCATCATCAATAATGCCAAATATAGATATACATTTATAAGCAAAGTGTTAGTTGGATATGCATAGTTAAGCATGAAACATTCATGAGTCTTCATATAACGTGAACATGATTTTCTAATAGTTATGCAACTAATATGTTAACATATTCATTCAAATAAATAATCAACTAACAAGAGAAAACAAGTTATCAACAAGTAAGCAAATTAAAGGCACAATCAATTTTACAGATGTATTCACAAATTTATACATAACTAAGTATAGTAAGGAGTATGGCTATCATCATTTAAGAATAAATATAAGACATTATTAAGCACAAGGTTACTATGGTGTTTAAGAGATGTTACCAATAGTGATGAACACCACTTGGTGAGATTTCAAGTGCTTGAGGATCATAAGACAATGTCAATGATCAACTCCCTCTTAATCATTCATTAGATCAATTCAAAAAAGAAGAAGGGATTAAATGGTTAATCACATTAAAGCATAATTTTACCTTCTCTTAAAAGGATCATGAGGTAAATATGGGGATAAACAATGATCATATTATAAATGAGCATTTAAATAGAATGTTCAACATGTGAGACCCCAACCTCTATAGGCTTGTAACTAAGCATAAATGTAATAATACGAGCCAAAGGTAGTTTCGTCACTTCTCTAATAAGCTCCTAAAGTAAGTTTTAAACAATATTATGGCCTAAGTAGGCTTAAGGCATAAACGGATGGTGAAATTAGGGGTAAAATGGAAAGGAAACTAAAATTTTGATAATTTTCAAGGTATGGGCAAAATGGTCATTTTTCACCTCAAGTTACAATTTTATGTTTTCATGAACCCGAGTATGTCTAGACCATTATGGACCTTGTCCCAGTGTCAAAAGAACAAAAAGATTGCATAAAAGATTGGAGGAGAATAAGTAAATTGGTGGAAGGGCATTTTCGTAATTTTATGGGAATGGATAAGTTTTGCCTATAAATATCATGAAATTTCCAGCAGCTTCTTGAATTTCCAGCAGCTGGTCTTCTTCTTCTTGTCCTCTCTCATGTTTCTTCAAAACTCCATGGAAGCTTGATTTGAAGCTTGAATGATTTTCTCTCTCTAGCTCTAGTTTTCACAACTTTGAACCCTTTTGACTAGAACCTTTGAATTCTTTCATCCTCTCACTTCAAAACCCTTGATAAAGCTTATTTCCAAACTTTCTCTCACTAGTTGGGCATTTTAGAGAGAGAAAGAGAGAATTACTCCATTGATTTGGAAGCAATTGGAAGAAAATTTGACTACAAAGGAGCCCTAGGGTAAGTAATGAACTAAGCTCAATTTTTAACTACAGAAAATGGCCAGTAATTGGGATTTATGAGCTGTTTTCTTGTTGACTATGTTCATTACTTTTTAGTGATTAAGATAGTAAACATAGATAGCCGTTTAATGTGGCAATTGAAAACTAGCCAAGAGATAGCTTTTAGAGTTCATAGTGAGTAAATTGATCCATTGTTTATGTTAATGTGATCCTAGGTTTTAAGGAAGCCCCATTATCTCATTTGGACAATTAGGGGAATTGGAGTCATCTAAAGGCTTTACAATCAATTGGTGAATGGACTGCCTTCAAAACTTATTTTGGGAATATAATGTATTTGACAAACGTTTGAATGATTTTATACGATTTTTCATGAAAATGAATGCCTTGGGAACAAGCTCTTGAGAAATGATTTATGTTATGATATGTGGTTATTATGGATTTCTATGTGGCTGCATTATGTTGATATACATATATGCTTGAATATAATGTTGTGTAATTATATTGACTCGGCTATGTGCGAGTAAGGAGTGCGCATAGGCCGAGGATGACCCTGTTTTGTGCGAATAGAGAGTGCGCATAACCCGGTGATGACCCAGCCATGTGCGAGTAGGGAGTGCGCATGAGCTAGTGATGATGATGATGGGATGGTGTGATGATGATGATGGGTATATGCGTATATATATATATATATATACATATGTAAATATGTGTGTTATAGGAAATTGATGGATAATGGTTTATGGTTGTAATACATGTGAAACTTGACATGTTAAGCCTTGAGAAATTGTTTTGTGTTTCATATTGGTTTCGAACATTTCAAGTAGGGTGGTTTTCTTTGGGAGAAAGGGAAATTTTCATTAGATGCCCTGTATTTCGCTGCAACGAGAAACTCTTGAGTTTTGAAAGGGTAGGCTAGTCGAAAACTCCCTGCAGCGAGGATGCATTTTCGCTGCAGCGAGAATGACACTGTAGCTTCTCGTTGCAGCGAAATACATTCTCGTTGCAGCGAGAAACTTTCTGTTTTGGGTTGCGATTTCGCTGCAGCGAGATTGAATTTCGCTGCAGCGAGAAACCTTCTGTTTCTGGGTTACAATTTCTTCGCAGCGAGAAAGAATCTTACTGCAGCGAAAAACTTTCTATTTTGATCTCCTATCTTGTTCAATTGTTGTCCTATCTTTCACTTCATTGCTACCATATCAGAGCATGGACTTCCAACATTAAGGATTAAATGAGTTAAGTTTAAAATGAGGAGGTTTAGTGAGAAATACTCGGCCAGTTGAGAAACCCTCGTTCGGTTAATAACTAAATCCCAACATTGTTGTAGCGAGAATGCCTTTCCGCTGCAACGAAGATTCGTTGTCGTATTTGATTTGCTTGTGTAATATTGAAGTTTTTATTTTTCAAATTATTTGATATGTATGGATTCATTATTACAATTGATTAGTTATTTAAGGGCTTGATGAGGGGTTTTTAATAAGAATAGAAACAAATTGCATTGTTTTGAAAAAGAATGCATCATGATTTCATTAAAGATTCCTTATGGTATGCTTGTTCCCTTCCTTGTTCACTCACTGGGTTTATACTCACCATTTTCAAATTCATGTTTTCAGATCACGAGGTAGCCGGTAACTAGGATTAGGTGTCCTTATAGACCTGTGTCCATCTTTTGGTAGGTGTCTCGGCATTTAGTAGCTATACATTCATCCGAGTCCTTTCGCTTGAAGTCGAGTATTATTTTGTTGTGTATAGACGAACCTAATGTAATTGTTAAGATACAAGTTGTAAACAAATGTATATACACTTGTTTAGTATGCCCATATGAGATGGCAATGTTTAAAAAAAAAAAATTTGATTCTAAGTTTTGAAAAATGACTTAGCAGTTTATGATGGAATGATGAACACGTCGGATTAATAGGCTTGCTTGGGCTTAGTGGACTACGTCCATTGGGCCCATGCGTTGGTCATGGCTCGAAATTTGGGTCGTGACACAACATATCAATCTCATACTCATATATTCGATAAACTATTAAGGCATGAGTGTTTAAATAAATATTCAATATATGCTTCAAATACTCATAATTTTAAGAAGTATATGCACATTAGCTCCATTGCATGTCCAAGATATCATTTTTCATTAAGCACCTTTTTTAATCATGCATTGCCTAAGCACTATCAATCAACCATTTTAAGGAAATTTTCTAAAATATATAAGAATAATAATTTAAAAGAGAATTTCCGCAACAATGGCATGTCATTAGGAAAATATCATCATTTAGCCCTTTTTGGTAATCTCTTTTCCATAATATTTTCACACAAGTAATTGAAATTTTTTTCCCAAAATACATATAAGACTATTAATTGAAGGACAAGAATTCTTATCAAGACAATATCATTATTAATGACGCATTGTCAAGGCATTTATCACATATAGCAGTCACATAAAGAAATGTCATAATCAATAAGCACAAGCATGAGTGCAAGAAAGATCTTAGCTATCCTTACTAATTATGATTCTAATTTTTTTATGAAATGCAAGAATATTTTCTCTTCTCAAAAATATATAGACATATACCCAACAAATATGCAATCATTGAAGTTCAAAATACATGCTATTCATCAATGATCCATGATTCATGAGTGATACCAATTGTTATGAAATATTGGAAATAAATCACTTAACTCATAAATATATCTTTAAAATGAGCATCCAAGCCTTAATGAATACAAGAAATAAAGATTTAATCAAGATTCATTATGCTTTCAAACCTTAACTTAAACTATAGGCAATTTTTCATTTTAAACTTCAAGTCATTTATGGTAACCTATAGGCTAAAGTTGGATGCACACATGATCTTTAGATCATGTAATCATTTAGCTCATGGAGGACGTAGTTAACAATCAAAAGCACATTCAAAAGATACTTCAACTATGCCAACACAATATATATCATGATCTAACTTGACAATTTAAATTTCTCATTCAAAAGTATAACTCAAGTCAAGTTATAGACTTTAAATCTTAAAGGCAAGCAAAATGAAATAAAATGTAAGCATGTGACCTAACCAAAAAGATAGATGAACTAAAAATATTTTTTATGAAGTTCAATGTGTTCATCATAACCAATTTTATATGCATAATCAAGGAATCAATTTTGAAACAATCAATTGAGCACAATCATAAAGCATATTCCAACATATGATTTTAAACCAATCATTTTAACATTTCAATTCCTCAAGAAATGATTTAGTCAATATGATCCAATGAACATTTCATTCTCAAGAAATAATGTCTTCTATGCAAGTACATGAGCAATAATAAGATCAATAAATTCAAGAATTGACTCATGCATTCATTTTCATCAAGAACAAGTCGTAATAGCATTTTCAACACGTGATAAACTTGTTCAAGCTATATAGCAATGTAAGCTCACGCAAGGCCAATAATTTTCTCCTCTAAGCCCATATTGATGAAATCATTTTGTCACAGCCCAATTTTTGGGCCATGACCGGCGCAAGGGCCCAATGGACTCAACCCACTAAGCCCACGCAAGCCTATTTATAGAATTTTATACATTAATCTGTATTCCTTAAAAATTTGAATCAGTAGCGTTCAATATAGTTTCTTTGGAAAAATTAATAAATCCCACTATGTATTCAACATAGCATCATCAACCATAATATACATATATATATATATATATATATATATATATATATTTCAACAAATGAATCTTAACATTTCATAACAAGTATTCATATATACTTAATCAGAACTTGACCGTCAAGGGAGTGACTCTGGGCACGGTTGTTAATATTTAATGTCATGGTAAACCTACCGGGCAATGGATATGGAGGAACACCTCATCCTAGGAACCAATCACCTTTGACTCTGACAACCTAAAAGATGAAGTTTAAAAAGTGAGCATAAACTCAGTGAGTGAACATAGGAAGGGAACAAGCAATGTTAAGGAAGGTTTAGAAATCATGATGCACTTAAGTTCAAAACAATGCAAGTTAGTTTATTTCTATTTAAAAACCCCTCATTCAAACCCTTGGTCGTTTAGCCACTTAATGACGAAAGACTCATGAACAACAAAGAAGTTGAGAACTGAAAACTTTAGTAGAATTCAAGCAAGTCAAGCATAATAGATTGACTCTCACCGCAACGAAAAGGCATTCTCACTGTAACGAAATTCTGGCCAAATAAAATCCAAGGGGCTTTCACTGCCACCAGAAAAATCCACTCATGCCACATTGCACATTAAATTGAACACATTGACAATACTCAAGTTTTCAACAGTCAATGCAATCACATATTAAATCCAAACATCTTTATATAGTAAATATGTATGTATATAAGCACATACACCCCCATCTCACCCAGCTCATGTGCATCCCCCCATATCGTGCACATAGTCGGACACCCCGTCTCACTCAGCTCATGTGCATTCCCCCACATCGTGCACATAGCTGGACACCCCGTCTCACCTAGCTCATGTGCATCTCCCCACATCATGCACATAGCTGGAGTCATCGTGTGCATCCCTCAACATCATGCACAAGCAATATCATCGCTTTATGCATCCCCCCACATCGTGCACAAGGGCAATATCACCATCCATATCCCTCATCACCATCATCACCGGTAGGTGCACACCCAGCACATGCACGGTTGCATTTTGTCACACAATGTACCATTTATGACATAGTATATATATATATATATATATATATATATATATCAATATTATACAGAAACACATGGATTCATCACACAATCCATTTCATAACATAAAAACATTTCATAAGGGCTTATTTTCGTGCGAGTTTTTGAAGAAAAACTAATAAAACATTTTAGGGGGATTCAATCAAACATAAATGTGTATATCCCAAAAAATTTTAATGCAAGTTCACTCACCCAGCAACAACGAGATATTAAGTCGTTATTTGTTCGGAGGTGTCTCTAACAATTTTTACTAGTCGATTGCTCGTTATTTCCTCCGGCACACCACTATAGTGCACTATCTTTACTTTAGCACGTCCTAGCAACAATCCAAACTCAATATATTTAGTGCATCAATCCCACTTCTATTTCTCATCCTATCATGAAACCATATTCAATTAACTCACATCTTAATGCATTTTTACTAAAATTACTTATATCCGTTGCTTACGTAATTCCTTAGATTATAACACCGGTAACTTATTTATGATGTCACTTGCCTACTTCAACCTTTCTAAATAACTTTCGCCCAAATCCATCTTATATTTCCACAACATTAACTATATTTATGGTAACCACAGTCATTCCAAATCTACCCAATTACTTTCCAATTTCAATCCATATTATGCCTCCTTATTTCTTCCAAATAATATATCATTCAACTTAACACTTTTAACTAACTTATGCAAATAAATTGCTCCGACAACAATAATTCTTCACATAGAATCATTTCAAAATTCCTTCACTACACTTGAGCACTATTCATCAATTTCATATTTTCTTCTTTGCTTTAGTTCTATGAGACATCATAAAAGAATTTTTTTAAATATTATATTAAAGATTTTAATTTAATTCATATCACTAATAATGAGAATTTAACTAAACAAGTGGGCTAGCCATAATTAATCCAACTTCATAACAAGCCCAATAAAAAGCAAGGAAATTTTCTTTTTTACCTATTTGGGCTAGGTTGGCCTAAGCCCAAGTCTCCACCTTTTTTCTCTTTTGGGCTTATCCTTCCTTGTTGCCATTGGGCCTTCTCTCATGGGCTCTTTCTATTTTTTTTCTTTCTTTTCTTCTTTTTTTTTTCCTTCCTTACACTCACAAGCCGGCCACCATTTCCTTCTCTCTCTTTCTCTTACTATCGATAGCAAATTTCTGCTCATTTCAACCTCAAAAATCAATAACCAAAGTTGCTCATTTTAGCCCCAAAAATCAGCTGCCAACGTTGCTCATTTCACCCTAAAAATCGACAACCAAAACCTCAAAAATCAATAGCCAAAGCTGCTCCTTTCAACCTTCAACAATTAGTAGCCAAAGCTGCTCATCTCACCCTCAAAACCGGCAACCAAAACCTCAAAAATCAGCAGCCAAAGCTGCTCCTTTTAGCCTTAAAAAATTAGCCTTTTCTTTCCCTTAAAATGGCAAAAAACAATCTCTCCTTTCCTTCTTAAATGGTAGCAAAATCGCCCCCCTCAAACTCAGCTCCTTCTCCCTTCCTTTTCTTTCTTTTCTTTTCCTCACCACTCGGCTTTTCTTTTCTTTTTCTTTCCTTTATTCTTCAACTTTCCCTTTTCTTTCTTTCAACCGACTTCTCTCTTTCATCCTTACCTCATTTTACTTACCAATTTGGCCGGCCCCTACCACCATAAAAAAAAACATTATTCATTGACTCTTTAATTAACCTCATGGACGGCTGCCCATGTTGGTCTTTCTTTTTTTATTATTAATATTATTATTATTTATTTTTCCTTATTGTTTTACATGTGACCGCCCATACCATCATTCCTTCTTCTTTTATTGTCTTCTTTGGCTGGCCATGTGGTTAGAATGCAAGTCAACAATTGCTTGGAACCTTTACCACCACCTTACTTGATTTTTCTTCCCCATTTCACTATTTTCTCATCTTTTCTCTTCCATTTCCTTTCACGGGCGGATTGCCCACAACTTATTGGCTCTTTTGACTTTGCTTCCTTGTCCTTTATGTGCTAAAATCACAAAGTTAAAGACTTGAATTCTTTTCCACCCGCCACATGCATTTCCACACTTTTTCCTTGATTCCTTTATGCCATGTAATACCTTTTACTCTATATTTATTTAATTAATTTTTTTTTTTTACCCATTCAAATCCTATGTATAATTCACATTTTCACATAATCTAATATGCTTTGACAAATAAATTCCTATTTAATGCCAAATATTAAAATTTTACACATAAATCCTCAAACTTTTCTTTATTTACAATGTAACCCTCCAACTTTCATCTTTTACGATTTGATCCTTCCAACACGTTTTAAATTCCACTTTCCTTCCATTTCCTTCCTTTACACATGTACACCCAAAATATCGAAGTTACACTTCAACACAGTATCGCCATAATATTTAAATATTTAGTTATCACGCTAGTTTGATTTAATAAAATTATACGGGTCTCACTTACGTCATTTACCTCCAAAATTCCTTCATACATTCTTCTCCCCCACTTGGATTGACCATGTAATCCCTCTTCACAACTAACTCCAACATCCAATTAAATATTACTATTTTAATATTATTTTATTTCAAAATTTTTTCACTTGTCTCCTCTTATTTCCTTGGTACCCAAAATACCTTATTATGCTTCAATTGGCATTCGATAAGCTTTATTGGTCACCATATCAAAGTACGGAGTATTATAGTCTCCCCCACTTAAATAGAATTTGTCCTCAAATTCACGTTAGTGTCGAGTTATCAATCTCACTCTACGATCATATCCCATTTCTCCCTTTATAGGGAATTTCAATTTATTCACCTCGTTCACCTCCCGTTCAACTTGAATACTTCACTTATGTCTATTATTATCCTTTAGAATCAGATCAGTAGTACCCTTCACAATCATGATCTCTTATATTGGGACACCAACCATGCCTCTATCACTATCATTAAAATTTTTAACCATAACTCCATCTCAATCATACAGATTTCGATCACATATTATACTTATGTATACTTAATCACCATTTTATTATTTCACTCCTTGCCAAGCTTCTCGACATTTATTCATTTATACCTCTAACATATATATTATATCCTAATTGCATTTCGACTTTAATGAGTCATTTAAAACTTAGACTCATTCGAATCATGCATGCCTTATGCATTTTCGAATTCTAATTTCCATACTACATTAAGAAGTTTTCATTATCCAGATTATCTCCAATCATCCTTTGTTCTATTCTTTTATACTAATGCGACATAATTCTCTCTGGACCAATTTACAGTTTGTACTTAAAACTGCAAGACTTGAAACAAGGTTCTCCTTAAGTACTTTTCAATGTCAATATGAATATCACTTCAGCTTACAACTTCCTCTTTATAAGCACATAACTTAATGCTGGCTTTCACAACATTCATAGCAGAACTCCTCTTAAGTATTTCCTTAGGGATACCTATCTTAAACTCATGTCTCACCGCATGTGATCACTTAACCTGTGACTTAGCCATTAGGGTCCTCCGTAAATTTTCAAAAATCCCACATTTTATACTTGCCGTGTATGCTTTGTAATTCCTTCTCAAAGATGTTGGTGCATTCTTGAAACACTTAGTCTCTTATTTGCTCCTTAACATCTCGAGCATATCGTTCGATAGACATGCACTTATTCTTAAAGATATATCTATACCTACTCGTCCATTCAATCCCCAACTCATCTTCATAGATTCCTAGTGTGCCACACAATTGGCCTTGTGTTGTTACTAACCCTTTTTATTTAGCTAAGTCAAGACAAGGATTGTAAATTCTTAGAAAATTGTTCTGGATAAACCCATTTGCTGTACCACCCTTGTAATCCTTTATTCACTCTTTCATCACTTGGTGTTGACATCCCTTACCCATATCTCATACATTCATCTAAATTTTCATTCACTTTTTCCTTAGCCTTTAACAAGGCTTAACCCCTTATCCTCTTTATTTCTTAGGGTTTGACTATAGTTTGTATAATGTTTATCTTAATACTTCACATAGTAATTCATCTCAAGATCTCTCTAGCTCCCTTTTC
Organism: Theobroma cacao; assembly: GCF_053813885.1. Taxonomy (NCBI): domain Eukaryota; kingdom Viridiplantae; phylum Streptophyta; class Magnoliopsida; order Malvales; family Malvaceae; genus Theobroma; species Theobroma cacao. Next base: position 32,379,722 of record NC_142645.1, read on the forward strand.
TGTCACCTGCTAATATATAGCATAATAAAGAAACTTTTCAATTCACTCTTCATCTTTCTCTTAATACTTTCCCAACGCACTTAAAACTCTAAATAACTAAAGTCAGCATCAAAGCCAATGACCATAATTCAATTTGTGAGTTTCATCTTCATGCCATTCACAAGTGGCTCATGCTTTCTAGCCATGAGGGGTCTTAAAGTAGCAGAGCTTGGTAGTCAGCACTGTGACGTTGCAACTGCTGGAATTTACTTTATCAAAGTAATTATTCTTTTTTTAAGGCTACTACACTAATCATTCTCAACCGCATGTTCTTTCTTTAAGTCTATACCACAATTTTCATAAGTAGGTGTATCTTCTCTTTGCTTATCATATGCACTAAGCCAAATTAATACTTTCAACTTGTCACGACCCAACTTCTAGGCCATGACCGGTGCATGGACCCAATCGGCGTAGTCCATTAAGCCCAAGCAAGCCTATTAATCTGACATATTCATCATTCCATCATAAACTGCTAAGTCATATATCATAACTTAGAATCGAAATAATATTGAACACTGCCCCTCATACTGGCATACCAAACAAGTGTATATACACTGTCTACAACACGTATCTTAATAATTCACATTAGGTCGTCTATACATAACAAAAGAAGACTCGATGTCCAGCGGAGAAACTTGACGAATGTACAGCTACTAAATGCTAAGACACCTACCAATAGTCAAGTCTACAAAGGTACCTCGACCTAGTTACTAGCTACCTCGTAATCTGAAAACATGAAGTTGAAAGCGGTGAGCATAAACTCAGTGAGTGAACAAGAAAAGGAACAAGCATACCATAAGGAATGTTTAACGAAATCATGATGCATTCATTTTCTCAAAACAAAGCAATTGTTTTGGGTCTTTTAAACCCTTCATGTAAACCCCACATGAGTAAATCACTTTACAAAGATCCATGCTCAACTATGGTACCAAAGTAATGGGAAATATGGCAAAGACCCACAAGTTAGCAAAATGGACAAAAAGTTTCTCGCTACAGTGAAATTCATTCTCGCTACAGTGAGAACCAGGTCTGGTGAAGCCCCTCAAACCCGAGAGTTTCTCGCTGCAGCAAGTTTCAAAACATCAAGGAAAAAGTCTCCTTTTCCCTTAAAACAAGCCATCCTGCTAAAATAATAATAGCAACATGTAACACATGTAAACTCCCAAATTTCAACAAATCAAATGCTCACATATTTGCATTTACAACCATATACCCATCATCATCATGCACACCATCCCATCATCATCATCATCATACACACCATCCCATCATCATCATTCCCAGCTCATGCGCACTCCCTACTCGCACATGGCTAGGTCATCACCGAGTTATGCGCACTCCCTACTCACACATAACTGGGTCATCATCGGGTTATGCACACTCCCTACTCGCACATAACCGGGTCATCCTCGGCCCATGTGCACTCCTTACTCGCACATAGCTGAGTCAATGTCATTACACAACAATATATTTATATATATATATATATCAACACAATGTGGTAGTGTATGAATCAATAATAGTCACACGTCACAACATAAACCATTTCTCAAGAGCTTATTCCCAAGGCACTCATTTTTAGAAAAGTTCTATAAAACCATTCAAACACTTTGTACAAAACAGTCACATTCCCAAAATAGTTTTGATAGGCATTCCACTCACCGGTATTAGGAGTAGAAATACTCCTATTTTCAATTCGCAGGTATAGTCCTTTACCGTGTCCAATGGCCACCTAGCAATAATCCATGACACATATTCTAATTAAATTATGTCTAACAGTCATAAGCTATTTCAGGCTCGATATATATATGATATGAAATGAAAAATGCACGAGTAGCCATTTAGACCCGGTATTGGCCTAAGTCGATTTTTCATCTGATAAATTGGCCAATGTGTCCAATTTCACTCCAACTTGCTCCATTTCTTTTCCAATCCCTCAATTCACCAAACACAAACTAATTAACACACAATCAGGCAAAATTTATCTTCATTTTTCTTCTTGGAACTTTCGGCCAACAATGGTACACTAACTCCGTGATTTTTACTACTTAATTTTCTCACCATTATTCATTAATTCCTACACCAAAAACTATTATTTCTTAATCAAATCACCTAGAATAACATCCCATTCTTCCTCATTATTCACTTAGAGAATTTGGCTATTGATGGGCACCAAACCTTTGGTGGTTTTCTTCACTTGTTTTCATGCCACACATCATTAATCACCTAAAAAAACTAACATACCTAAAAATCAAACCAATCCAAGATCATTCTCTCTCCATACCCATTTTGCCTACCACTTATTCAATATGAAATCATGTTTCTCAACCATAGAAACAAGAAAATAAAGCATGGGTATTGTAAATCTCAAGTAAAAATAAAGAATTTTCACTTTACCTTGCTTAATTCCTTGGAATCCCACACTTTTTCTTCAATTTTCCCACCTAGGGTTTGTGTTCTTTCCTTTCCTCTTCACTTCATGCTTTAGCCAGCCATATGGGTGAGACTAAGAGAGTTTTAAATAGATTTTACAAGGAAATTCTAGCATGATCCAAGCTTGACACATGCCATGTTTCCATTGGTCCATGTGGAATACTTATCCATTAAGCAATCCCTCTCCACCACATAAAATGTTTCAATTATCCACAATGTAAAATGTTAATGGCTGAAATCCATGGGTATGACCAGTGTTAGGTGGTGTAAAATTCCAAAATTCCAACTTTGCCCCCGTAAACTAGTAAAATTATCGTTTTGCCCCTAGAACATGAAAATCATCAAAAATTTTATTTCTTTGTCATTTCACCCATATTTTCATCATTCATTTATGCTTTAGGCCTACTTAAGCCATAATATTGTTTAAAACTTACTTTTATGGGCTTATTGAGAAAATGATAAAATTACCCCTAATTAGGGGTATTGTGTATATTTCTATCTACGAGTTTATAAAGGTCAAGGTCTCACACAACTCATGTCATGTTTTGACTTTTATCATCATTCATGAAATCCCACCTTAAGGCATCTTTTCCATACGGTGTAATGAATTCACAATACATATATCACCCCACACATAATTACTCACTATTTACGATATTCCACAAATTTGTTATTATCCATAACTAATTATCTTTCTTGTCTTGTAACTCCAATAGTTTATTGACTTTCGATATAAATGACCACGAAAATAGTTTACCTTCCTCCTCACTTTATTCTCACAATCCTTATTAAATAAAAAATTCATCTTTCCCAAACTCCATAATTTAACTCTATTGGGCTATATTTGTGCCCAATTATTACCTCATAATGTCATGGCATCATTTTGTAATCCCCTCCATGCTTAAATTACAATCATCGACTTAATCACATCATCCATTCCAAATGTCACCTATAGCCTTATTGATTCCTCTCATATCTTTTCGAATTGTAACTGTAATTGGGATTTCAATTACCACCTTTCCACGATTAACTGGTAATCATTTATCAGGTTTCGTAGTTGTTTATACCATTAATAACTTTCTACGTCGATCCTTAATAATTATCTAAGGCGACCAACCACACCATTAAGGTGAATATCCTTCATCAATAATTATATTGCTAGTCTACTTCTGTCATACCAAAAGATTCCCATACACCTCCAGTCATTTAAAGAACTACTTTAAAATCCGTTCGAGTCATACAAAATAAAAGCCAACTCTTAACTCCTTTGTACAGATAACTATTACCAATCCCCCTGCACCACACCTGCTTAAACTTAAAGTGATACAAACTTCAACGAAAATGTTAAGTGTCTTTAGGATCCTCGTCGCCCTGATCCGGGCACATCGACGGATCCTCTTTCGGGTCCTCCTCTTCCTCCTGAGATTTTCTCATTTTTTCCTCAATCTAAGCTTGTTGTATTCTCCTACATTCCTCACTACTCACAAGCGCGGCATTTCTCCCACAACCAGGAGGAAAGTGTCAAACAGCTGACACCTTCCTAGGATGAATATCTCCCCTTGCAATTGCCTTCTTCGTCTTTTCCTTATGCCATTGCTCAAGATATTTTTCACACCATTGTCAAGTATAAGTGTTGTCCTCATTTCCAAGGCTTTCACTATTCTCAAAACTTTCCTTATTACGAAACCATTCTTCTAATTCCAAAAGAATCAAATTAATAGGAATACGGGACGAACCACCTTTTGGATTACCTAAATCAGGACGTCATTGGTTCTTAGCAGTGGAATCTCATGATCCCTCGCTAGCACTATGAGGGGCATCGAGACTATTGTCTCTTCTAGACATGGCGTGTGCAACCGGTGCACCTCCACCTATATGGAACCAAGTATTAATTACTCATCCATCTAGACATCATAAGAATAGGTAGGTTTCTAATGAAGTAGGGGCCCATGTAGACTCCTGTCCTTGACTTGCATTGCACACCCACAATCCAAGGACAAAACTCTACACGGATTCCAACAACTCCGCTGACCAAACAAGAAAGCCTAGGACTCAAGTAAACCTAGAGCTCTGATACCATGTCTCTCACAACCCAATTTTGAGCCATGACCGACGCAATGGCCCAATGAGCTCAACCCAATAAGCCCAAGCAAACCTATTTATAAAATCTTATACATTAATCTGTATTCCTTAAAAATTTGAATCAGTAGTGTTCAATATAGTTTCTTTGGAAAAATTCATAAATCGTAACTATGTATTCAAAATAGCATCATCAACCATAATATACATATATATATATTTTAACAAATGAATCTCAGCATTTCACAACAAGTATTCATATACACGTAATCAGATCTTGACCGTCAGCGGAGTGACTCTAGGCACGATTGCTAATATTTAATGTCATGGCAAACCTACCGGGCAATGGATAGGGAAGAACACCTCGTCCTAGGATCCAATCACCTTTGAATTTGACAACCCAAAACATGAAGTATAAAAAGTGAGTATAAACTTAGTGAGTGAACATAAGAAGGGAACAAGCAACGTTAAAGAAGATTTAGAAATCCTGATGCACTTAAGTTCAAAACAATTCAATTTAGTTTATTTATATTTAAAAACCCCTCATTCAAACCCTTGGTCATTTAGTCACTTGATGATGAAAGACTCATGAACAACAAAGAAGTTGAGAACTGAAAACTATAGTAGAATTCAAGCAAGTCAAGCATAATAGATTGGCTCTCACCGTAATGAAAAGCCATTCTCACTGCAACGAAATTCTGGCCAGATAAAATCTAAGGGGCTTTCATTGCCACCGAAAAAATCCACCCATGCGACATTGCACATTAAATTGAACACATTGACAATACTCAAGTTTTCAACAGTCAATGTAATCACATATTAAATCCAAACATCTCTATATAGTAAATATGTATATATATAAGCACATACACCACCATTTCCCCTAGCTCATGTGCATCCCCTCACATCGTGCACATAGCCGGACACCCCGTCTCACCCAACTCATATGCATCCCCCCACATAGCGCACATAGCCAGAGTCATCATGTGCATCCCCCCACATCATGCACAAGCAATATCATCGCTTTATGCATCCCCCCAAATCGTGCACAAGCGATATCATCATCATGTGCATCCCCCCACATCGTGCACAGCTAGTGCCATCGTGTGCATTCTCCCACATCATGCACGCGGGCAATATCACCATCCATCTCCCTCACCACGGTCATCACCGATAGGTGCACACTCACCCCACACATGCACGGTTGCATTTTGTCACACAATGTACCATTTATGACATAGTATATATACATATATATATATTAATATTATACAAAAACACATGGATTTATCACACTAGCCATTTCATAACATAAAAACATTTCATAAGGGCTTGTTCCCGTGCAAGTTTTTGAAGAAAAACCAATAAAACGTTTTAGGGGGATTCAATCAAACATAAGTGTGTATATCCCAAAACATTTTAATGCAAGTTCACTCACAGGGCAACAACGAGATATTAAGTCGCTATTTGTTCGGAGGTGTCTATAACTATTTTTACTAGCCGATCGCTCGTTATTTCCTCCGTCACGCCACTATAGTGCACTATCTTTACTTTAGCACATCCTAACAACAATCCAAACTCAATATATTTAGTGCATGAATCCCACTTCTATTTCTCATCCTATCATGAAACCATATTCAATTAACTCACATTTTAATGCATTTTTACTAAACTTATTTATATCCGTTGCTTACGTAATTCCTTAGATTATAACATCGGTAACTTATTTATGATATCACGTGCCTACTTCAACCTTTCTAAATAAGATATGCAAAAATCCATCTTATATTTCCAAAACATTAAATATATTTATGGCAACCACAGTCATTTCAAATCTACCTAATTATTTTCCAATTTCAATCCATATTATTCCTCCTTATTTCTTCCAAATAATATATAATTTAACTTAACACTTTCAACTAACTTATGCAAATAAATTGCTCCGACAACAATAATTCTTTACATAGAATCATTTCAAAATTCCTTAACTACACTTGAGCACTATTCATCAATTTCATATTTTCTTCTTTGTTTTAGTTCTATTAAACATCATAAAAGATTTTTTTTAAATATTATATTAAAGCAATTTAAATTTAATTCATATTACTAATAACGAAAATTTAACTAAACAAGTGGGCTAGCCCTAATTAATCCAACTTCATAACAAGCCTAATAAAAAGCAAGGAAAGTTTCTTTTTTACTTATTTGGGCTAGGTTGGCCTAAGCTCGTGTCTCCACCTTTCTTCTCTTTTGGGCCTACCCTTCCTTGTTGCCATTGAGCCTCATCTCATGGGCTCTTTCCATTTTGTTTCTTTTTTCTTTCTTCTCTTTCTTTTCTTCTTTTTCTTTTCCTTCCTTACACTCGTAAGCCGGCCACCATTTCCTTCTTTCTCTCTCTCACTATCGGCAGCAAATTTATGCTCCTTTCAACCTCAAAAATCAGCAGCCAAAGCTGCTCATTTTAGCCCCAAAAATTAACAGCCAAAGCTGTTCATTTTAGCCCCAAAAATCAGCAACCAAAGCTGCTCATTTCACCCTCAAAATTGGCAACCAAAACCTCAAAAATCAGCAGCCAAAGCTGCTCCTTTCAGCCTTCAAAAATCAGCCCTTTCTTTCCCTTAAAATGGCAAAAAAATATCTCTCATTTCCTCCCTAAATGGTAGCAAAATCGCTCTCTCAAACTCAACTCCTTCTCCCTTTCTTTTCTTTTTTTTCTCTTCCTTACCACTCAACTTTTCTCTTCTTTTTCTTTCCTTTATTCTTTAGCTTTCCCCTTTCTCTCTTTCAACCGACTTCTCTCTTTCATCCTTATCTCATTTTACTTCCCCATATGGTTGGCCCTTACCACCATCAAAAAAAAATTATTCATTGACTCTTTAATTGACCTCATGGGCACTGCCCATGTTGGTCTTTCTCTTTTTTTTTTTATTATTATTATTATTTATTTTTCCTTATTGTTTTACATGTGACCGCCCATACCATCATTCCTTCTTCTTTTATTGTTTGGAACCTTTACCGCCACCTTACTTGACTTTTCTTCCCCATTTTACTATTTTCTCATCTTTTCTTCCCCATTTTACTATTTTCTCATCTTTTCTCCTCCATTTCCTTTCACGGGCGGATTGCCCACAACTTATGGGCTCTTTTGTCTTTTCTTCCTTGTACTTTATGTGCTAAAATCACAAAGTTAAAGCCTTGAATTCTTTTCCACCCGCCACATGCATTTCCACATTTTTTCCTTGATTCCTTTATGCCATGTAATACCTTTTACTCCATATTTATTTAATTATTATTCTTTTTTACCCATTCAAATTATATGTATAATTCACATTTTCACATAATCTAATCTTCTTTGACAAATAAATTCCTATTTAATGCCAAATATTAAAATTTTACACATAAATCCTCAAACTTTTCTTTATTTACCATGTAACCCTTCAACTTTCATCTTTTACGATTTGATCCTTCCAACACATTTTAAATTCCAATTTCCTTCCATTACCTTCCTTTACACATATACACCTAAAATATCGAAGTTACACTTCAACGCAGTATCGCCATAATATTTTAATATTTACTTACCACGCTGTTCGATTTAATAAAATTACGCAGGTCTCACTTACGTCATTTACCTCCAAAATTCCTTCATACATTCTTCTCCCCCACTTGGATTGACCATGTAATCCCTCTTCACGACTAACTCCAACATCCAATTAAATATTACTATTTTAATATTATTTTATTAATAAAATATTATTTTATTCCAAAATTTTTTCACTTGTCTCCTCTTGTCTACTTGGTACCCAAAATATCTTATTATGCTTCAATTGGCATTCAATAAGCTTTATTGGTCACCATATAAAAGTACGGGGTATTACACAATTTAAGTAGTCAAGTATTGTTATGCTTAATTCATAAAATCACTTATGTTCAAATGTACGTGCATCTCATGCTCACATTTTTTTTTTTACAGCCAACAATTTTGCACAATCAAAATTCAAACATTTATTGCAAAGTAAACTACACTCAAAGATCAAATAACTAATTCATAATCAATCAAATTTCATTCAATCAAGTATTCTTCAAATTTAAAAGAGATAAGGAAATAGATATCACCCATTTTTCATTTAATGTTCAATCTTTGAATTGTTCTCCCTTGCATTTCATACCTACAAAGATCTTTTTCACTTGATATTTTGTATCCAAATTGCTTTCGATCCTTGAGGGTTAGACTCATCAAACATTTGTACAAGATAAAAAAATTGAACAAAAAGTGCAAAAAAAATTTATTTTTTCAAAAGTGTTCTTACTCCTAATTTCTTATCTTTCCTTTCCTTTAACAATACTTTTCAATTTCCTATTTTCTTCTTCTAATCAATCATCATTTCTTTAGAGCATTTGAACATTAATTTTCAATTGATTGTTTTCTTCCTTCAATGATTCGTTTTCAATTCTATGATATGAAATTTTCTCTTTTTGACTTAAACTTAGTTCTTGAAATGTAAGAGTTAAATATGCAGTCATATTTTCTAATTTATTATCCATAAGTATATGGGAAGAAGATCCTACCTCCTAGTTTGATCTTGAATTTCGAAACTTGATGTTTTCTTGATCGTCATTTCATGAGCTTTCATATAAGAAATCATCTTCTTCTAGTGCACTTTCAAGTGGTTGTCCAAGTAGCTCTTCTAGCTTGTCCCATATTTCTTTGGCACTACAACAATTTTGAACTTGATTACTTTGCCTTTCTCTAGGTACACTAACAATGGTATGTATGGCTTTGGCATTAAGTTCAATTAAATTAAATTAAGTGAATTCCAATTTGCCATGCCTTTCTCTATTTTGTATAGACCATCTCTAATTTGCCTCCATGTTTGATAATCATTTGCAATAATGAAGTGTCTCATTTTATGTTTATAAACATGAAAATCTTCACCATTGAAATATGGAGACTCAAGATGTGATGATCCTTTTGGGTCTCATCAAATGCCATGAGTCAAAAGCTTACAACTTCATCATCCACCTCATCTTGGGAATCATTACTATCACTTCAAGTGGCCTTCATTACCTTGTTTTTTAGATTTCTTAAAGTGTTCCTTGTGTTGTCATTGAGGCATTCATATTTGGTGTGGTCAGGCCTTTTGTAATCAAAGCATATCAAGTGATCTCATGAATGTTCTTCCTTAGGCACATCTTTCCTTGTAAGTTCCCTACTTCTAAGGTTTTTCTTCATGAGTTTATTAAATTTCCTAGCTAACATGGCCATGTCTTATTCATTTTCACTCTTACTTTTAGTACTCCTCTCATCTTTTTCAACTAAAGATTTAAGGGCTAAACCTTTTTTCTTTGACCTTTTCCTTCTTAGGTTTTTCTCTCTCACTCTTATATTTCAGTGTCATTTTATACATGAGAAGGGAACTTATGAGTTCCATTTAGCTTAAAATCATTTAAATTTCTAGCCTTTTCTATAGCCGTGACTTTGGGTCTTAGGATTTTGGTAGGCTATAAAGGATTTTCTTTACAAGTTGTGCATTTGGGAAATTCTTTCTGAAGGCTTTTAGACCTCCTACAATAGTAGTAAATCTTTTAACCATCTCATTTATGGACTTACTTACTTTCATGCTCATAGTCATATGTAAGCAATCCAATTATAGATTCCTTGACTTCGTTAGTCCCCTCATAGGTGGTCTCTAAAGTGTCCCAAATTTGTTTGCATTTTCACACATAGACACTTTATTAAACTTATTAGCTCTTAAGGCACAAAGAAAAGTGTTATAAGCCTTACGATTTATTTGAATTATTTTCTTATCTTTATCATCCCATTCTTTCTTAGACTTAAGGACCATTTTCCCATCTACCTCCTTACTTGGAACATATAGACCATCTAGTATTGCATTCCAAACATCTAAATCCATAGAGTGTATTGTCACAGCGCAATTTTCAGGCCATGACCTGCGCATGGGCCCAACGGGCATAGCTCACTAAGCCTAAGCAAGCCTTTTTTTCATATGATCCTGTTCATCATTCTATCCATCACTTTAAATGCCATATTTTGTAATTCTCAAGTATAATTATTTCAACAATATAACATGGCAACAACTACTTACATTTATATCATCCAAAATAATGTCACCCATTGCCAACTCATAGTGGCAACGTTAATCAAAATAAATATATATTGTTTATGACATGTATTTTTGTGATTTACATCACGTGTATGTATACAAAGGTAAAAAGACTCATTGACTTCCACTAATGCTCCAAGTGGAGATGTGGGGTCTCGTTGGAACCTATCACACACAATAGCATCACACCAACTCAATTTACATGAATACTATTCCAAAAGTTATTTCCTAAATCAAGTTTTACTAGTTATTCCTAACTAGCTTCAAATTACCATTTGACTAGTCATTACTTTGCACTACTTTAGTCTTACTTGCAATAAATAAATAACCTTCAAGAATAAGACAATCCACAATTCTAACCATTGGCCATTCATCAACAACTTAAAAATCAACACTACCTCACTACTTACCTTGGTGATTTTGTAGTTGAATTCCTTTTCAACAGTTTGTCAAGCTATTATGGAAAGTCTCTCTCTCTCTCTCTCTCTCTCTAAAACATCCAACTAGTGAGAGAAAGTATTGAAGAAAGACTTTTGAGGGTTCTTGAGATGTAAAAGTGAAAGAGCACAAAGAATCCTATGAAAAAGTGCGCCAAAGCATGAGAATTGAAGTTACTTTGAGAAAGTTATGGAGGTTTCAAGGGATGGCTTTCATGGAAGATGGAAAACGTTTAGTGAGGAAGAAAGATGGGAAGAAGAAGAATAAGTTTGAAATACCCCATACTTTGATATGGTGATAAATAAAGTTGATCGAATGCAAATTGAGGTCAATTAAAATGTTTAAAAGTGATAAAAGACGAAAGGAGTAGTTTAGGATAAAATATTTCGAAAGTGAGAAAATAATAATAAAATAATAATAATGTTATCAGAGGAGAATTTGCGAGATAAAAGGTGATTCGGAAGTCAAGTGAGGCATAATAAGGTATTTTGGGTATCAAGGAGACAAGATAAAATTTTTAGAATAAAATAATATTTTATTAATAAAATAATATTAAAATATTAATATTTAGCTGGATGTCGAAATCAGTCATCAAGAAGGATCATATGGTTGATCCAAGTGGGGGAGAAGATGACAAGCTCGACTCTATAAAAATATTTGTCATGACGTACATGTGATGGATAGCATGTTTGCATGCTAGGAGAGTCTCGAAGAATTTACAAAAGTCGGTATTGTACCTAGAGGTAAAACAAAGTTGATTTAAGCCTCGAACTAGATCAAATAGAGAATTTACGATGAAATTAAGAATTTTAAAGTCTCGGAATGGTTTAATATGGTAATTCGGAGTTCGAAGATCAATTTGGAAACAAACCGAAATTTTTGCTATCTAGGGGCAAAATGGTCATTTGTCACTTGAGACAAAATGGAAATTTTAGAAAAGATTCTTTTGGCCCCATTTGACTTATTGGAGTATAATTTGATTTATTAGAGTAAGATTTGAGGTTTAGAAGTGAAAAATTTTAATTCCGATATAATTTAGAGTATAGGGGTAAAATGGTAATTTTACCACCCCAAGGGCAAAATAGTAATTTTCCACCACCAGGACATTTTTTCAGCACATGGTCATATCTTATCCTCATTTTGACCATTGACTAATTGTGTGGTGGAGATAAAAAGGATTAAAATTTTAAAATTTTTAAAATATACCAATAAAAAAATGCCATGTGTCATACCTTTATGATTTTATTTTTTCTTTATAAAAAGGCATAAAATCAGCCCATTTTCTTCATATGGTTGGCCAAGCAAGGAAGAGAGAGAAAGAGAGGAAGAACAAAGGGAAAAACAAGAAAACCTAGGTGAAAATTCAAAGAAAAAGTGAAGAAATCAAGGAAACAAGCTAGGTAAGTTAGAATTTCTTTAGTTCTCCTTGATACCTAGCTTACCCATACTTTTGTTCTTGATTTTCATGGTTGAATATTGAGTTATTATGATGAATTCAATTCTAAAAAATGGGTTAGGAGAGAGAAACTTGTTAGATTAATTTGATTTTAAGTTATGTTAGTGTTTTAAGTTAGTTTAGCATATTTAGGAACAAAACAACAAGAAAAGAATTTATTTTCCTCCATTACCATTATTGGCTGAATTTTCTAGGGGAATATTGGCTGCTGATCTTGATGTTTATTTGAGGAATTATGATGAATAATGATGAATTATGAGTCTAGAAAAATAATGGGAATTTTCGGAGTAAAAATATGAATTTTTACCCATTAGGGGTATTTTCGTAATTTGCTACCGGGACTGATAATTTGCACCACACTGAGGGACATTAAGTCAATTTGGGTGCAATTGAGGTATAGAAACTGAAAAAAATTAATTTGAAGTTTAAACAGACGCGTATATCGATTTAATTGGGTAATAGGACGAATTAGGTCAGCATCGCATTTAAGCGGTAGTCGGATAAGTTGCATGTCATATCATGCATATATATCGAGCCTGACTTGATTTTATAATGGTCAAGCATTGATGTGGTGAATTATGTATTGTACATTGTGGATAGGTGGTGAGCAAATTACACTGGTAAAAGTACAGAGATTGTGCTTGAAGACTGGGATTAGGAGTACATCGACTCCTAGAACTGTGAGTGGACAATTTATCGTTTTAAATATCTAGAGTAATTATACTTGTTTGATGCTTTTATTCAATGGTGAGTTTAAATTATAAAATATTATGTTTTCCAATTAAAATGTTTTTTAATAAAACTGAGATTTATACTGGTTTTGAAATCATATATTGTTTTGGGAAAATTGAGTATATGGAGACTGTGTTGAAATTTATGATTTTATATGCTATTGAAATTGGGGCTTATGACACTATGGTAGCATGATAGCTAAATTTTTGGGGTTGGCATGAAATATATGAACAGTTTTGGATTGGTTTTGGTAGACTGGATTAAATTTTATTCACCATATTATGCTATTGAATATTTTATGGGTTTGGTGGTATATTAAACGATCACTGCAGTGGTGGGGGTTTTCGTGGACTGCCTATGAGAGGAGCACGGTAATTCAATTATATACTTACCTCCGGGGGGAGATGTTGGGTGAAGTATCTCCTGAGGTATAATTTGAGTGCACCTCACGTTTAGGCCACCACGTGAGAGTGAGACTCAGCCAACGCCAAGGAACGGTTGTGTGTCAGATGTGAAAACATGTTTATGGGTATGGGTCATTGAATAGCCTTGGCGGCCTCAATGCGATACCTTGACGAAGGTACCGCGAGAATGATTCTGGCAGGGGCCAAGTTTAAGAAATTCATAAGCCGAGAAATTTTGATGAAAAGAAATTATTTGGTATAGATTGAAACGAATTTTGTGTTATGAACATTATTGAGATATAACATTTTTATATTGTCTCCATCTACTCGGCTTTAGATGCTTTTGATGTTAATTGTTTACTCACTATGATTATTTAATCTCACCCCTCTTCCTATCCATTTTTTAGGCTCAGGACAGTTTGTTCATAGTTGATTAAGACGAGAATTAATCTCGGAGTTGCATCATAGGAAGTAAGGGTTCGTAGCTCTACACCTTCTTGGTTAGTTGGGGGCCCACGTGTCACTATAAACGAAATTTCATACTGTAATTATCTTTATTACTATATAAATAAATTTATTTTACTCTTACGCTACAAAAGTTATTTTAGAAAGACTTTGAAAATATTGTGTTCTAAGAAAATAGAATATTTTATTTAATGTTTTTATTATATTCAATAGCTATAATTTTACTTTAAACGAATGTTTTAGACTTCAAAATTTAATTTAAATCATGAAATATGTGTTTCCACTTACATATTACATTTTTACGGATTTCGAAATAAAAAAAATGAAAAATGACGAAAATGCCCCTGTGAGCTAAAAAATAATATTTTATTGTTTTGAGTTGGAAACAACTTATGATTTCTTGAAATGCAAGATTTAATAACTGTCGCTCACCGGGGAGATGCGAAAGTTGATGCTAAGCCTTGCGGGGTTTCGATCGGCATTCGGGTTAATGAGTGCTTATCGGGACGTCGCGGTGGTTGTCACGGGCCTGATAGGAGTTCCAGGTCGTGACAATTTTATTGGTATCAGAGCAAAAGGAAAGATAACCCTATTCTTGGGAACTCTCGCATATGATCTATGGCGAAGTATGACTCTCCGCTCAGGAGCTTGGAAGAGGAGGGAAGGGACTACTCCCGGTGCGTCCCGGAGTGAAGTGCACCTCTTGCCGAGTGCTCTGATAGGTACCATTTAATGCCATTATGCCCTGAGGGGTTGAATCGAATTAAGTTGGTATCAGAGCATGGTTTAAAGATCAAAGATTTTCATTTTAAAGCTTTGGATTTTAAAGTTTTCGATTTTAAAGTTGTTTTAAGAAATCCACACTGACATTGCGTGGCCCCGAGTTAGGTTAGGTCAGGTTAGATTGAATAGGATGAGATGAATTTGAAAATATCTATTTTACTTATTATATGTGATAAGCACAAGAGGATATAAATTGTTATGGAAATTGTGATGTAAGCTTGAAGGGAAACCAAACAGTTTAGAATGATTAGTGTAGTAACCTTAAATATAGATGAATAACATTGATAAAGTAAACTCCAATAGCCACCGTGCCGCGGTGCTAAGAACACTTCATGTCTAGGACGCATGAATAAAATGAGATAGATGTGAAGTTGAATTCACGAGTTGACCTAAGGTCATTGAACTTGATTATAAGTTTTGGTAATTGGAGTTTTAAGGTTTTGAAAGGTATCGATATGAATGAGTTAAAGCTGAAATGGTTAAAGGCCTTCCCTTCAAGGGAAGTAAAAGGTCTGGGGTTCGATACTTGGTGTATGCGATCCTATAGGGCTGGGAAGCCAAGGGGATCGATAAAAATATAACAATACCTTGGAGTGGGCCTCGAAGAGAATGCCACATAAAGGGCTAAGTTACGGGGTAAGTGATCACATGTTGTGAGACATAAGTTTAAGATAGATATCCCTAAGGAAATACTCAAGAGAAGTTCTGCCGTGGATCTTGTAAAAGCAAGCACTAAGTTATGTGATTATAAAAAGGAAGCTATAAGCTGAGAGTGATATTAGTATTAATATTGAAAAGTACTTGAGGAGAATCTAGTTTTAAGTCTTGCAATTTCAAGTACAATTTGTAAATTGGTTAAGGAAGAATGATGTTATGTTCATATGAAGGAGTGGAACAAAGGATGATAGAAGTTGACCCTGAAAATGAAGTCAGATAATGAAACTTTCCTAATATATATTATGGAAATTGGAATTCGAAAATGCTTGAGGTATACATGATTCAAATGAGTTTGAGTCTTAAGTGACAAATCAATATCGTAATGCAACAAAGATACAAGGTAATGTAGAGGTATGAAGGATAATCAAGGAAAAAGGATGACTCTTAGCAATTGTGGTATTGCATGAGATGCAATGATCAAGTTGAGATAAATCTTTAAGGCATCAATAGGATTATAAAGCATACACGCATAATAGATTATAATTCAATGGAGATGACATTATGATGAATGATATATAGTATAAGGAAACTCAAACATATGGTTGGAAAAGATATGAATGATATGAAGTTGTACGCAAGCATAATAAGAAGGTTGACATGCATTATAAGAATCGTTATATTGAAACTAGGATTGGGATACGGAGGAATAAAGGGGGAATGTAGACCAAGGCATGTGAACACATGGATTCCTATACATAAAGAGAGAGGTTGAAATTCGAAAATGCATGTATATATGTATATATGAAATTGATAATTTGACTAACTAAGGTGAAGAATTGTTCTCAGTAATTGGGAGATTTTGAAACAATGCTAGAGGAGGTCAGTTAGCTAAAGTGTTAACTGGTATGCAATGAACGATTAAAGTTATGAATGACTTTGAAGGTAAACCTTGGATTGTTTAAGTTCTTAATGGAACTCTATTAAAGGAAGGGTATGGACCAGTATAAGATGGATGAATCAAGGTTGAGAAATTTGGTATGGAGCAAATTAATAAAATGATGAATAGGTATACATAAGTAAGTATGATATGTGATCTAAATCGGTATAATTGAGATGAAGTTATGGTTCAAATTTAATAATGGTGATAAAGGCATGCTTAGTGTCTCGATATAAGAGATCATGGTTGTGAAAAGTATTACTGATCCGGTTCCAAAGGATGATAATTGCCATAAATAAAGCATTTAATTGAATTGAAGGTGAACGAGGTAAATAAATTGAATGTCCCCATAGAAGGAACAAGGAGTAGGATCATAAAAGGAGATTGATAACGCAACATCGACGGAATTCAAGGACGAATTCTATTTAAGTGGGGGAGATTGAAATACCCCATACTTTGATATGGTGATAAATAAAGTTGATCGAATGCAACTTGAGGTCAATTAAAATGTTTAAAAGTGATAAAAGACGAAAGAAGTAGTTTAGGATAAAATATGTCGAAAGTGAAAAAATAATAATAAAATAATAATAATTTTATCGGAGGAGAATTTACGAGATAAAAGGCGATTCGGAAGTCAAGTGAGGCATAATAAGGTATTTTGGGTATCAAGGAGACAAGATAAAATTTTTAGAATACAATAATATTTTATTAATGAAATAATATTAAAATATTAATATTTAGCCGGATGTCGAAATCAGTCATCAAGAAGGATCATTGGTTGATCCAAGTGGGGGAGAAGATGACAAGCCCGACTCTATAAAAATATTTGTCATGACGTACATGTGATGGATAGCATGTTTGCATGCTAGGAGAGTCTCGAAGAATTTACAAAAGTCGGTGTTGTACCTAGAGGTACAACAAAGTTGATTTAAGCCTCGAACTAGATCAAATAGAGAATTTACGATGAAATTAAGAATTTTAAAGTCCCGGCATGGTTTAATATGGTAATTCGGAGTTCGAAGATCAATTTGGAGACAAACCGAAATTTTCGCTATCTAGGGGCAAAATGGTCATTTGCCACTTGGGACAAAATGAGAATTTTAGAAAAGATTCTTTTGGCCCCATTTGACTTATTGGAGTATAATTTGACTTATTGGAGTAAGATTTGAGGTTTAGAAGTGAAAAATTTTAATTCCGATATAATTTAGAGTATAGGGGTAAAATGGTAATTTTAGCACCCTAGGGGCAAAATAGTAATTTTCCACCACCAGGACATTTTTTCAGCACATGGTCATCTCTTATCCTCATTTTGACCGTTGACTAATTGTGTGGTGGAGATAAAAATGATTAAAATTTTTAAATTTTTAAATTTTAAAAATAGGCCAATAAGAAAACGCCATGTGTCATACCTTTATTATTTTATTGTTTCTTTATAAAAAGGCATAAAATCAGCCCATTTTCTTCATATGGTCGGCCAAGAAAGGAAGAGAGAGAAAGAGAGGAAGAACAAGGGGAAAAACAAGAAAACCTAGGTGAAAATTCAAAGAAAAAGTGAAGAAATCAAGGAAACAAGCTAGGTAAGTTAGAATTTCTTTAGTTGTCCTTGATACCTAGCTTACCCGTGCTTTTGTTCTTGATTTTCATGGTTGAATATTGAGTTATTATGATGAATTCAATTCTGAAAAATGGGTTAGGAGAGAGAAACTTGTTAGATTAATTTGATTTTAAGTTATGTTAGTGTTTTAAGTTAGTTTAGCATATTTAGGAACAAAACAACAAGAAAAGAATTTATTTTCCTCCATTACCATTATTGGCTGAATTTTCTAGGGGAATATTGGCTGCTGATCTTGATGTTTATTTGAGGAATTCTGATGAATAATGATGAATTATGAGTCTAGAAGAATAATGGGAATTTTCGGAGCAAAAATATGAATTTTTACCCATTAGGGGTATTTTCGTAATTTGCTATCGGGACTGATAATTTGCACCACACTGAGGGACATTAAGTCAATTTCGGTGCAATTGAGGTTTAGAAACTGAAAAAAATTAATTTAGAGTTTAAACGGACGCGTATATCGATTTAATCGAGTAATAGGCCGAATTAGGTCAGCACCGCATTTAAGCGGTAGTCGGATAAGTTGCATGTCATATCATGCATATATACCGAGCCTGAATTGATTTTATAATGGTCAAGCATTGATGTGGTAAATTATGTATTGTACATTGTGGATAGGTGGTGAGCAAATTACACTGGATTTTTTTTTTATGAAAAGGTTACATAAATTATCCAAATTGTTACCAAGAATTTTAAGGATCTAAATCCCTAGAATTAAGCCTTCATAAAACTGAGTTGGTGGAGTCAAAACTGTTGCTGCCTGTACAGCAGCAAGCCACGGTTTTGAATTTTTTTGACAGCTAAACTGTTTCCTAAAATCTTGGAAAATTACTATGGAATTGTTCCATAAGTTTTCTATCAAGGAAAATTTAATTGGGAATTAAATTCCTGATTTTATGCCACCAAATAGCTTTGAAAGAAAGACAAAACTAAAACTGCCTCTACAGATAAAGGTCACGATTTTTATTTTTTTTTTACAGCCAAAAACACCTCCTAAAATCCTGAAAATTTATTCTGGAATAGTTCCATGAGTTATCTATCAGGATAAATTTTATTGGAATTAAATTCCTAAAGATACAGCACCATAATGCCACGTAATTAGGACATGTCTGCTGCTGTCTGCAGTAGGACACTGTCTTGGAGAAGACATAGAATTTGTCAAAATTTTACACCAATAAATGATCAATTAAATTAGTTAATTGACTGAGGATAAGTTATGGAATTGGTTCCATAATTATGCTGATTTTTTAAAACATTTAATTTAAGGAATATGATTCCTAATTTTAAGCATGTCAAAGATGATACATTACCATCCACGAGTAAAGAAATGTGATTTGTAAAATTATGGAAGTTAAAATGTCTTCATTAGCCAATTAAATATTTATGGAATATGTTCTGCAAAGATTCATAATTTATTGCATAAATTATGGAATGTGATTCCTTAATTTAAAGGTGTCAAAATTTAAATAATTTAAGACTACATTAATTTAGGAATTAGATTCCTGGAAGTAATGGGAGTTATAATATTTATAGGCAAATTTTATTTTGAATTGACTTCATACAAGAAGATAATTTTAATTTGACATGAAATTTAAAGATTAAATTGTCTAAGTTATTTCCTAAAAGATTAGGTAATAATAGACATTCAATCTTTAATTAAATGAGATTAATAATAGGTTGTGTAAAATTTTTAGGAGCACAAATTAAAATTGTTTTAATTTGTAATTTGTAATAAAAATTTAATTCTAATCCTAAGAAGATTAGGAATGGATAAATTACTAATTTGATTAGTAATACTTACCATATATGAAAGAAGTTTCCATATATATAGAATTAAATGGTTACCCGAAAATTTGAAATTTGCAAAATTCAAATGTTGAAAATTGCTAATCTCAAATACCTCATATGATTAACACTTTGAATAAGACATGTCTTTAAATTTTATTCATATTGATGAATATATGTGGATGATTATGGACTTAGGCATAATATGATTATGCTATGGTTGAATGTATATTCTTGGTATTTTTGAAATAAGACCTTCGTGTCCTGCCTTATCTCTTTAACTCGATTTGTAAAATTCTTTCATTATCTTACTCCCCTCGAATGTAACTCGAGGTTTCTACATTCAAATGTAATTAGAATTAGGATAGATTAAGAATTGAATTTTGGAAAAATTGGCGATGGAGATCCAAGGCTCCAAGAAGGACAAGGAGATTACAAGAAAATTTTGAAGATTCTTATATGTAATCCCTTAGGTTTGACCAAGCTAGTTTCCTTTGATGGCTCAAGAAAATTAGTATAGTTAAAGTCCATAATCATCCAAAGTAGTTTGCATGTGATAGATTTATTTTATGCAATTTAATAAATGCTATGCAATGCAAAATAGTATACACGTGATAATTTATTTTATGCGATTTAATAAATGCCATGTATGCAAAGATGAGACCCAAATAAAGGCGAAAACAAAATCCTTCATTATATATTGAGTCACATGCCACGCATAAGCAAGTTACCTTCCACCATATAGCAAGATAGCTTAGCCGCTCTTTTAATCGGAGACTTGTTGAGCACACTCAAGGTCACAGTTTTACATGAGTATGTTTGAGCTATTGGTGGGTCTTACTCAACTAGTTTCATAAAATCCGGATGCTTGGAAACTTGATTATTATGAAACTAGAGGCAAAGGCTAGGCGAAATATATATGATATGTTTAGGCAAAGTGTTGTCACCGAGTTGATCTAGGAGTTGTATAGAGATGCAATTGGTAAGCTCAGTTACCTACCTAATCCATCGATCATGGTTTGTTGAGCACACTCAAGGCCATGACTTGATGGATGGGATCCTAGCCCACTAAGAGTGTCAAACCCTATTTTATAAAATAATTAAGTCGATTAAGCCTCGAACTAATTCAAATAGGAATTTTAAGGTGAAATTAAGAGTTTCACAGTCCAAAAATGATTTAAAATGGTGATTTGGAGTTCGAGGATCAATTTGGAGTCAAACCGAAATTTTTACTATCTAGGGGCAAAATGGTCATTTGCTACTTGGGGACAAAATGGGAATTTTTAGAAAAGAGTTTTTGGCCCCATTTGGCTTATTGAAGTATGATTTGAGGTTTATAAGTGAAAAATTTTAATTTCGGTATAATTTGGAGAATAGGGGTGAAATGGTAATTTTACCACCCCGGGGGCAAATCGATTAATTTTCACCCCCGACACTTGTCAAGACCAAGGGATTTTATTCATCATGGAAATGGATAAACATGAGAAATGTGTGGTGGAGAATTAAAGAATTAAAAGTCAAATATTTAAAATTTGAACCAATAAGGAAATGCCATGTGATATGCTTTTATTATCTTATTGTTTCTTTATAAAAAGGAAAAAAAATCAGCCCATTTCTCCCATAGTGATCAGCCAAACCAGAAGAGAAGAGAAAGCAAGGAAGAACAAACCCTAGGTGAGAAAAATCAAAGAGAAAGTGTTGGAATTCAAGGATTTGATCACGCAAAGGTAAAATTTCTTTGATTTTGCTAGTGATTTACCTTACCCAAGCATTTTCCCTTAATTTCCATGGTTGAAAAACATGCTTTCATGGTGAATTCCTGGCTGCTC
Organism: Theobroma cacao; assembly: GCF_053813885.1. Classification (NCBI taxonomy): domain Eukaryota; kingdom Viridiplantae; phylum Streptophyta; class Magnoliopsida; order Malvales; family Malvaceae; genus Theobroma; species Theobroma cacao. The sequence goes on from NC_142645.1 coordinate 32,401,499, forward strand.
AAAATGGGTATCAAGAGAGAATGATGTTAGATTGATTTGATTCTAAGTTATGTTAGTGTTTTTAGTTAGTTAAGCATGTTTAGAAACAAAACAACAAGAAAAGAATCCATTTTCCCCATGGACCTTCAATGGCCGAACCCTATGTGAAGTGTAGAAGTAATGAATTGATTTTGTGATCAAGTGAATGAGTTGAAAAATTGATGAAATGATGATTATTGGTGAGAAAATGGAATGGGAAAATTTTTAGTGATAGTGTACTACAATGACCGAAGTTTTCAGGAAAAATTGTGAAGGTTGTTAGGTTGAATTCTAGATTATTAGAATTGTATTTAGTGAATTGAAATATTAGAAATGAAATGGAGCAATTTGGAGCCAAATCAGACACAATTGTCATTTAATCGGGTAATACGCTGAATTAGGTCAGTACCGCATTCAAGCGATAGTCGGATAAGTTGCATATCATATCATGCATATACACCGGGCCTGAATTGATTTTATAATGGTCAAGCATTGATGTGGTGAATTATGTTTTGTATATTGTGGATAGGTGGTGAGTAAATTACACTGGTAAAAGTACAGAGATTGTGCTTGGAGATTGGGATTAGAGGTACATTGACTCCTAGAATTGTGAGTAAACTTATTATCGTCTTAATTATCTATAGTAATTTTATACAATTGTATGATTTTATGGAAAATGGGTTTAAATGGTAAATTGTCATGTTTTAGGAGAAATTGTGATTTTATAAAATGATTTTATAAATTTTCTAGAAAATTGAATACTGGTTTTGAAAATAGAGTAATTGGAGACTGCCTGCTTGTGTTGTAAATTTATGGTTTCAAATTGAATGGCTTATAACAATAAATGAGCATGAATGGCTAAACTGATTTTGGTGTTAGAATTATTTGTATTGTGTATTCAGCCTTGAGAGGCTAGGTTGCAATAAATTGCCATGTCATGCAGAAAAAGATTTTATAAATCAAGTGGTAGATAAAATAATCTATAGCCACTGCAGTGGTGGGGGTTTCTGTGGACTGCCTCTGAGAAGGGCACGATAACCCAATTATATATTTACCTCCGGGGGGAGATGGTAGATGAAGTATCTCCTGAGGTAAAGATTTGAGTGCACTTTACGTGGACCACCGCGTGAGAGTGAGACTCAGCCAACGCCAAGGCATGGCTAAAATTTTGGATGTAAAGACATTTAACAGCCTTGGCGAACTCGGTTAGGATAACCCTCGATCAAGGTATCCCTAATAACTGAGTATGATAATGATTTTTGGCACGAGCCAAGCTTTTCAGGAAATCATAAGCCTATTTGTTTATTTGGTTGAAATGAGTTGAAAGGTAATGAAATTACAGTATGATGACTTATTTTAATTCGTCTCCATTAACTCTCTTTTAGATAGTGTAGATGGTGTCTGTTTACTCACTGGGACTTTATAATCTCACCACCTGCATTTCCTCACATTTTAGGTTTGGGGAATTCCCTAGTTTGTTGACTTTGACAAGGACCTTTATTTGGATCGGCAAAAGCTGTAGGTTTTCAGCTTCCGATGCATTTTTGTTAAATGTGTGCCCATGTGTTACTATAAAAGTAATTTTATGCTTTGGTTATTTGCTTTATAGTATATATGAATATAATTAACTTTTACGCTATAAGAATTGTTTACCGATAGCTTTATAAAAATTATTTTACAAGAAAATAGTTTATTTTATTGAATATTTATTATATTCAAATGGTCAAATTTTCACTTCAAATGAACGTTTTAGATACTTAATTTATTTTTAAATCGCTAAATATATATTTTCCGCTTACCTACTACATTTTAGCAAGTTTTGAGATTTTTGATGAAAAATGACGAAAATGCCCCTGTGAGCCAGAAAATAATATGTTATGTTCTAATTTAGAAATGATTCGTAATCCTTCGAATTACGATATTTGATAACTATTGCTCACCGGGGAAGTGCAAAAGCTGATACGAGAGCCTTGCAAGGTTTTGATCGGCATTCGAGGTGAAGAATGTCTATCGAGGCTTCGCGGCGGTTATCACAGGCTCTATGAGAGTTTCGAGTCGTGAAAATCAAAGTGTTATCAGAGCGTGATTTAAAGATCAGAGATTTTGATTTTAAAGTTTTGAATTTTAAAGTTTTTGGTTTTAAAGTTGTTTTAAGAAATCCACACTAACACTATGTGGTCCCACGTTAAGTTAAATTAAGTCAAATAGAATGCATGAGTCTGCATATAGAGACCTGTTTGTTTTCAAGGTGTATAAGAGATTAAGTGATTATCGTTAGACATTCTCCCCCAAGTTGTGGGAGCAATGAGTAAATAGCAAGAGAAGAAAAAGGGAAAACTTGAAACGGACTCGAAAAAGGATCAAGATGATAATGATCCTAAAGATGTTTAGTGCCTTGTTGAAGCTTGTAATACTGTAATCCTAGGCAGATGTAATATAAGAAGGATAATAATCCCATGTATAAAAGACTTAAGAGTTGACTTTTGTCTTGTATAATATAAACGGATGATGGAGTAGTTGTTTAAATGACAGAAGGAGTACAAAAATCTTTTAGTATGACAAAGGTAGATTAGTAATATAAGTATTGAGGATGAATAATTATCTTAGTGGCAAGATCGATTATTTTAAATAAGTACTGAAGGTTGAAGTAGAAAGCCATTAATGGTTCTAGCAATTATTAGATTTAATAATGATTAAACCTTACAGTACTATGAATTGATCACCAGTTAACGGGGTTAAGTCAAGGATTATAAATTTGAGTATGGAGGGAATTAGAAGGTGATACTGTAAAATTTTAAGATGAGAAATATAATCGGTTACGACTATGAGAATAGTGGAATACTATAAATAATGAATCATTAGGCGTGTGATGAAGTTGTGATGTATTGAACCATATGGGAAGATTGTCATAAGGTGGGACATAGGACATGAGGATTTTTGGAGATGCTTATAGAGGGAGATATAAATTGTAAAGTATGTTTTCCGCCACAAGTTTTAATTTATTCAAGAAATTATCATGGTAAAGATATGTGAATATTGGTAGTGAAATATGCCCTAAGGGATAACTGTGGTATATCACATAGATAATATAGATATGTTGGGGTCAGTATCCCGATCATGCATCTGTGATAGAAAATTTACTTTGCTAATTGTTGTATAGACTCAAAAAGGAGTCAAGCCGTTGAGAACGACTAAGGTAGTAACTCCAAAAGTAAAAGATTTGTTTTAATTAAGTAGATTCCAACGGCTACATTGAAATAAATTACCTTATGGAGTATTAAGATCAATAATGTATTGATAAAAGTCAAATCTTAAGAAATAAAGAGGATGAGAGATTAATAAGAAGGGACATCAATGTTAAGTAACGAATTTGTGAATAAAGAATTACGATGGTGGCATAGAAAATGAGTACTATAAAGGATTACTATGAGGATTTAGAATTCTTGTATTAACTCAGTTGAATGAAAAGGGATTAAATGAAGCAACTCTTGTGGTAAACAACGCAATAGTGAAGTTGACGTAGAGTCTTATTTATAGTCAGTGACTACAACACCGATTATAAACAGGAGGCTGCGTAGACTCTTTATCTTCAAAAACCACCTAGTGTAATTCTAAATGACATAAAGACTCATGATTGAAAGGATTATTGCTGATCAAATTCTAAAGGGTAATAATAGATATAAGTGAAGTATTTAAGTTGAGTTGGGAATAAATACGAGGAGCAAATCAGAATTCCTTATAAAGGAGATAACAGGATAAGTTGAGCATCGAATAAAAGATAATACCCAGCCTGTTCTTTGAGTTTGATAAGTGAAATTTTGAAGACAAAATTTTAGTTTAAGGGGGCAAGTGTTGTCAAACCCTGTTCTATAAAATAATTACGACGTCATTTACATGCTCAATATAATATTTGCATATTTAGGAAGTTCAAGAAATTATTAAAAGACGATATTGCCCCTAATGGTACCATTAAGTCGATTAAGCCTCGAAATAGTTCAAATAGAAATTTTAAGGTGAAATTAAGAGTTTCACAGTCCAGGAATGATTTAAAATGGTGATTTGGAGTTCGATGATCAATTTGGAGTCAAACCGGAATATTTACTATCTAGGGGTAAAATGGTCATCTGCCACTTGAGGACAAAATGAAAATTTTTAGAAAAGATTTTTTGGCCTCATTTGACTTATTGGAGTATGATTTGAGGTTTAGAAGTGAAAAATTTTAATTTTGGTATAACTTTAAGTATAGGGGCGAAATGGTAATTTTGCCACCTCGGGGGCAAATCGATAAATTTTCACCCCCGACACTTGTCAAGACCAAGGGATTTTATTCATCATGGAAATGGATAAACATGAGAAATGTGTGGTGGAGAATTAAAGAATTAAAAGTCAAATATTTAAAATTTGAACCAATAAGGAAATGCCATGTGACATGTTTTTATTATTTTATTGTTTCTCTATAAAAAGGTAAAAAAATCAGCCCATTTCTCCCATAGTGAGCAGCCAAACCAGAAGAGAAGAGAAACCAAGGAAGAACAAACCCTAAGTGGGAAAAATCAAAGAGAAAGTGTTGGAATTCAAGGATTTGATCAAGCAAAGGTAAAATTTCTTTGATTTTGCTAGTGATTTACCTTACCCATGCATTTTCTCTTAATTTTCGTGGTTGAAAAACATGCTTTCATGGTGAATTCATGGCTGGTCAAAATGGGTATGGAGAGAGAATGATGTTAGATTGATTTGATTATAAGTTATGTTAGTATTTTTAGTTAGTTAAGCATGTTTATAAACAAAACAATAAGAAAAGAATCCATTTTCCCCACGAACCTTCAATGGGCGAACCCTATGTGAAGTGTAGAAGCAATGAATTGATTTTGTGATCAAGTGAATTGGTTGACAAATTGATGAAATGATGATTATTGGTGAGAACATGGAATAGAAAATTTTTTAGTGATAGTGCACCACAATGGCCAAAATTTTCAAGAAGAATTGTGAGGGTTGTTAGGCTGAATTTTAGATTATTGGAATTGTATTTAGTGAATTGAAATATTAGAAATGAAATGGAGCAATTTGGAGCTAAATCGGTCACAATTGTCATTTAATCGGGTAATAGGCCGAATTAGGTCAGTACCGCATTTAAGCGGTAGTCGGATAAGTTGCATATCATATCATGCATATACACCAAGCCTAAATTGATTTTATAATGGTCAAGCATTGATGTGGTGAATTATGTATTGTACATTGTGGATAGGTGGTGAGTAAATTACACTGGTAAAAGTACAGAGATTGTGCTTGGAGACTGGGATTAGGAGTACATCGACTCCTGAAACTGTGAGTAAACTTATTATCATTTTAATTATCTAGAGTAGTTTTATACAATTGTGTGATTTTATGGAAAATAGGTTTAAATGGTAAATTGTTATGTTTTAGGAGAAATTGTGATTTTATAAAATGATTTTATAATTTTTTTGGAAAATTGAATACTGGTTTTGAAAATAGAGTAATTAGAGATTGCCTGCTTGTGTTGTAAATTTATGGTTTGAAATTGAATGGCTTATGACAATAAATGAGCATGAATGGCTAAACTGATTTTGGTGTTAGAATTATTTGTACTGTGTATTCAGCCTTGAGAGGCTAGGTTGCAATAAATTGCCATGTCATGCAGAAAAAGATTTTATAAATCAGGTGGTAGATAAAATAATCCATAGTCACTGCAGTGGTGGGGGTTTTTGTGGACTGCCTATGAGAGGGGCATGGTAACCCAATTATATATTTACCTTTGGGGGGAGATGTTGGATGAAGTATCTCCTGAGGTAAAGATTTGAGTGCACTTCACGTGGACCACCGCGTGAGAGTGAGACTCAGCCAATGCCAAGGCATGGCTAAAATTTCGGATGTAAAGATATTTAACAGCCTTGGCGGACTCAATTGGGATAACCCTCGATCAAGGTATCCCTGATAACTAAGTATGAGAATGATTTTTAGCATGAGCCAAGCTTTTCAGGAAATCATAAGCCTATTTGTTTATTTGGTTGAAATGAGTTGAAAGGTAATGAAATTATAGTATGATGACTTATTTTAATTCGTCTCTATTTACTCTCTTTTAGATTGTGTAGATGGTGTCTGTTTACTCACTGGGATTTTCTAATCTCACCACCCTCATTTCGTCACATTTTAGGCTCGGGGAATTCCATAGTTTGCTGACTTTGATAAGGACCTTCATTTGGACTTGAATCGGCAAAAGCTGTAGGTTTTCAGCTTCCGATGTATTTTGGTTAGATGTAGGCCCACGTGTCACTGTAAAAGTAATTTTATGCTTTGGTTATTTGCTTTATAATATATATGAATATAATTAACTTTTACGCTATAAGAATTATTTACCAATAGCTTTATAAAAATTATTTTACAAGAAAATAGTTTATTTTATTAAATATTTTATTATATTTAAATGGTCAAATTTTCACTTCAAATGAATGTTTTAGATACTTAATTTGTTTTTAAATCACTAAATATATATTTTCTGCTTACCTACTACATTTTTAACAAGTTTTGAGATTTTCGAAGAAAAATGACGAAAATGCCCTTGTGAGCCAGAAAACAATATGTTATGTTCCGATTTAGAAATGACTCGTAATCCTTCGAATTACGATATTTGATAACTATTGCTCACCGGGGAAGTGCAAAAGCTGATATGAGAGCCTTGCGAGGTTTTGATCGGCATTCAGTGTGAAGAATGTCTGTCGAGGCTTCGCGGCGGTTGTCACGGGCTCGATGAAAGTTTCGGGTCGTGATAAGAGAATCTTAGTAGAGATCTCTCGAGGTGATATGGAAGGTTATTATCTTGTAGAAAATAGTGGGAGAACTATTTAAAATTTTAAAACCTTCTTTTAAATAGTTTATGCATGATATTTACGTATTGCTTTATTTTATCTATTTAGACATAATTTATATACATGGCTAATAATATGTCACTATGGTGCATCTTGGATGCATATCTAACTCATTAGACCAAACCCTTTTTAAAGGTACCAGGACTTGAGAAATGTTCTCAAGCGAAAGGTTGTTCATTCCACAAACTCTACCAAATACAATTCATAATTAGGAGTGTGCTTCCATGAGATGGAATTTATACTGCCTTAATTATGAATTAGGAAAACAACCATGATAATGGAACTAATTTGGAAATGTTCTCAAACATCTTTATGGTAAAGATGGACAAAAGAGGGACTAAAAAAAATGTTTCCTTGACAGAGTTAAAGAAGAGGAAGCTTATAGAAGCCTCTACTTTGCCGAAGTTTATGATTGAGTTAGACGTTACTACTGTTGTATTAACATCATAAGTATTCGATACTAGATGTTGAATGCATTTAAGTAATGACATAAAGCGTAAAACAATAGTAGTAAGTCAACACTCAATATAAATGTCAAGAAAACTAATTGCATATGATCTCAATTATGGAATTTTTGTCTTGGTCATTGAAGTAAGAATTAGAGTATGAAGATACTTAGATCCTTTTGATTGGGAATCATAAAGGAGCTAGTAATTCTTATATGACCAAATCAATTTTCATGCAAAAGTGAATGACTTGGTATATTCAAAAGGTCTTATACATATAGATGTATATGAAACATTGAACATAAATTGTTATGGAAAATGTTCCTAATTCATTAAGTTTACACAAGACCAAATTGAGATTTTGTCTTGTATACTTAAAGAAATAAAATTTGAAACCTTGAAATGTTCAGAGAATTCAAATATAAGATCATATGAGCTATATAGTATGAAGTACTCTTATTAAGATATGATCTTAGTAAAGATTACTCTTACTTATTAATTAATTATTCAAAAGATGAATGTAAATTCATGTGAAATGGAACTTTCTTATAAATAGAACATAGAGATGTTTGTTCAAAGAAGAAAGCAAATTCATATAGTGATATGATTTGGTCCATATCTCTCCAAGTTAGATGTAGCCAATTATACTATTCCAAACCAATATGATTCCAAGCATACATTGAGATGTATGTATGTAACATCATGAAAAATTCAAAAGAGTTTGATCATTACTCTCACAAAGGATCTTGGATTTAGTGGGAGTATGACGACACTAAAAAAAAGGAGTTTTTTTTTAGTTATTACATGGTTACATTGGAATCTAACTCTTAAGATTTTGCATAGAGATGCATAATCATATGTATGAGAACTCCATGGATTTAGTAAGATACATTGAAGATGTATTATTCAATGAGATGAACTACTAAATATGTTTTTCGTTGGAGTTATACACTTTGTTCTATTATATGGGATCCAAAGGGTTGGATTTAATAATATGTACAAGTGTATTTATCTCATAGCCAAAAGGAAGTTAGTGGGAGTGAATACAATTCTTTGGTGATACAATTACATGGGATGCAATGTGTATAAAAAGAAAGTGCCAAAATTTAAAAGGGGCAGATGGTACAATGAAAAGTGACAAATGCATATGATGCATACAACATAGTTTAGTTGGAATGGTTCCAAAGAAAGAAAGAGGACTATGTACATGTGTATAATTAAAGTCATATACATCCCATTAAAAGGGCTCTAATAGGAAGATACTTAGATTGTTAGTCCTTGGAACTAATAAAAGGTTTTGAACATTGTTAATGTAACAATGGAGCAATACAATCAGAACCTGGGTCTCATTGGATCTAGATATAGTAATATGACATGATGTGATGCATGGACATCACAAAGATAGATAAAAGTAATTAACCACATTGAAAGGCACAAACGAGTCTACATGTAGACACGATTGCTAGATGGATTGAATCCACATATGATGAGGTAGCAATTGGCTTTGTGCTAGTGGGAGATGTTGGGATGAGCCCTGCAGTCAATTGGGATTGATTAAGGCTTGATTCTAATAATGCAACAGTATCATTCATGTTGAATGATTAAAGGTTTCCCTTCATCAATAAGACATTAATTATAATGAGTTATAAGTCTAATTGGATGAAGTCCATGAGATTAATATGCCTTGCAAGGAAACTGTAATGGGTTGCAGTTATGAGATTCCTATGCATTAAAGCATAATCTCAAAATGTTCCTGGTCAATGTATCATTGAGACTGGACATCAATGAAGCTTAGAGACTGGTATATTCTATGTTCCTTACGTTGGAAGTAAGCAATCAATCTCATAGATTGAAGTATATAGATACTTGGAACTAGAATGTAGGTGCTTGCCTAGGAGAGCAAGTTCACTGAACATGACCTGCCATGAGAAGTGCATTTGGTAATACACTCTAGTGTCTATGCAACACTTCTCATGTGTTAGTTGTGTAAATACTCCCTAGACTTGAGACACCAGGTTGTCTTATGTGTGAAGTGCTATGCTTTGATTTCATCCCTATGGGTGCCTAACCAAGGATGCTAAAACAGGATGCTTTTGGGTATAGTATGAAGCATGTGAAGGCAAATGAGTGGTCAAGATAGGAATCATTACCTCAAGTGTTTTAGAGGACATATCCTATTAGTTCTTGGTTAACATTAGCTTATTGAAGTCCTTGGCCAAGGCGACATGGAGATTATGAAAAAGATTTCATAACTCTCTATATAGCTAATGCTATAATTGCCGGAACAAATATGGAGGTCAATAAGAGTAGACACTGTACCAAGCTCTTATCATCTCTAGGATATCATCATGAGGGAATGAATTACACTGATAGACTGTATACTGAAAGGTTGTCAAAGAACCCTTTGACTCTCCCAACAATTGGGTGACCATGATGCATTGCTAGATGCCAATCTTGGTCTATGGAATTGATTATAAATTAATTGATTGAAATTTATATTAATCAATTAAGTCATTAATCAATTCCATTGCCAACATGTTGGGAACCTAATGGGTCACACACAATGATTTCATTTGAATTAAATTGGGAGAGTGACGATTTAAGTTAAACTTAAATCACATGCTAGGTAATTAACTTTTATAAACTTAATTAAAAGAGTTTAATTAAGTTTTTGGCATAATTATAAATAGTTATAACTACAAGGCCTTGATTGCAAAATATAAAGGAAATTAATTTTGATTTTAATTTTCAAGGACTTAATTAAAAGAGTTTAATTAAGCAATAGCCCAATATTATAATGTGTTATAATATTGAGGGCTTAATTACAAAATTGAAGTTATTTTAACTTAACTATATAAGTCACCTTTTAACTATTTTTCATATGAGAGTTTTTCACAATTGAAAAAAACTTAGTTTTTGTCAGAAAAAGAAAAACGTTTTTTTTTTCTTTGCCACCACTCCCTTTGTGTGAAAGAGAAAATTGCTTATGAAGCAATTTTCAAGAGAGGTTTGGCTAAGATTGTGAAAAAGAAGAAAAGGGCAATTGTTGTCCTCTTTGCTAGCACAAAGTATAGTTAAAAACTCCTTCCTTTATTGAAGGTTCAAGTGCAATCATGTTTACTACCATTTGAGGCCAAGCACTTGATTGGCTAGGGTTTTTGTTCCTTGTGGTGTTCGCGGGATTGATTCGAAAAGTGCCATCATGATTACGAAATTACATGGCAAGGTAACTTTCTAAACAATAATTTATTTTGTGCTTTTATGTGTTAAATATCACCAAGGTGATCCATGGGTGGAGGCATGTTTTGTTGTTTAGTTATAAAATTTTTAACTTTCTTTCCACTACGTATTTTGAGCATGCCATCCATAGTCAAACCCATCATTATCGGCATATGACTATTGTCTACTTTGTGTTGATAACATCCTTAGTCGAATCATACGTACCTTCTCGATGGCATCTTGCACCAACTTCAGCCGCTCAATGGGTGACTTGCACCTTTATCCATATAATGCCTCAAATGGTGCCATTTGGATGCTAGCTTGAAGGCTATTGTTGTAAGCAAACTCCATTAAAGGTAGATACCGATCCCACCTGACTCCAAGGTCTATTACACATGCCCTCAGCATATCATCCAATGTTTGTATTGTTCGTTTAGATTGCCCATCAATCTGAAGGTGGAAGGCCATGCTAAAATCCAATTTAGTGCCCAAGGCTTCTTGTAACTTTTCCCAGAACCTACTGGTCAACTGTGTCCCTTTGTCAAATACTATAGAAATGGGGATACCATGCAGTCTTACTATCTCATCCACATAAACTCAGGCATACTGAGCAGCCCCGTATGTAGTTTTAATCGAAAGAAAATGAGCTCACTTCGTTAACCAGTCTATTATGATCCAAATCAAGTTGTAGCCCCCACTAGTTTGAGGCAAGCCCGTTACAAAGTCCATTGCAACATGCTTCCACTTCCATTCGGGCACCGGCAATGGTTGTAGTAGCCTTGCGGGCCTTTAGTGCTTGGCCTTAACCTGCTAACAAACCAAGCAGTTGGAGACAAACTCAGCTACATCTTTCTTAAGTCCTTCCCACCAATATACCTCTCTCAAATCTTGATACATCTTTGTAGCTCCTAGGTGTACCATGTACGCTACCATATACGCCTTTTTTAATATTTCTCTCCTCAATTCATCACTATCAGGCACATAAAGTATAGTTCCATACCTCAATACTCCATTTGTACCTTTAGTAAACATTTTTCCTTTCCCTCCTTGAGGCCTCTAAGGCCTTGGTTACGAACTAATCTTTACTTTGTGCTTTTTTAATCCAGTCTATTAAAATAGGTCTAACTCTAAAATGTGCTAACAATGCATTTGTCTCTGGAACTTCAAAATGCACAACCATATCTCCTAAGCCCTACATCTCCCGAATCAAGGATCTCCTATCTACAGATATATGTGCCAAACTCCCCATCGACTTTTGACTTAAGGCATACGCCACTACATTAACCTTACCAAGATGATAGTGAATAGTGCAACCCTAAGCAACTCCATCCACCTACGTTGCCACAAGTTAAGATCCCTCTGCTGAAATGTATAGTTTAAGCTCTTATGGTCTGTATATATCTCACAAGTCTCACCGTACAAATAATGTCTCAAAATCTTTATGGCAAATACGATTGCCACCATCTCCAAATCATGTGTGGGGTAATTTTGCTCATGCCTTTTAAGTTGCCTTGATGCATATGCAATCTGCAACGACCTCTCCCCAGTCGCTGTCGGTGTCCAAGACTTCCGAAAAAGACCCGCCAAGTCTTAAACAAGCCTGTCTAGAATTTGCTCGTTAATCCACTACATTCAATCACCATATAATATTGATACTTTCATATACTAAATTGAACCATAAATATAAAAATCAATACAAACTTTTTCTTTTTATTCGTAAGTATATGCATTAAAATCTATAATCTCCAAATTAATGCTTATATAAAAATTTAGAATTCATTTACAACTTACTAAATAAAATGCTCCGACTTGACCTCGAATAGCGGAGCGACTTGAAATAAAATGCTAGGAGATGCCTTTACCTATTCACAGTGGACCGAACGCGTCACTGACTACACGCTAGGTTGATCCCTATCTGCAAAAGGGAAAATAAAGGGGTGTGAGTCTCATAGACTCAGTGATAATCATCGACTTAGTGAGTAGGGTGTAGATGGGAAAACAAGCAAACGGTAGATCAGTTGAATATAAAAATGCAAGATTATAAAAGCACTTCGTTTCAAACGAGGGTTTGTGCCTTATATAGAAATCGAGAATTACTTATAAAGTATAAATAATCGAGGTAATAAAATTTTTCGCATCAAAATATATTAATAATCATTTTCGAATCAAATCAATAAAATTTAGCAAGCTCCCGCGAAACCAAATAATATTTAGAATCATGCACAAATTATAACTTGCCCCATATGCGAGGAATTACATATTCATTTCACAGATAAACAAATAGGGGAGCTGCGAAAAACCGTTTAATTTTATTTTCACCATGCAGAGAAATATAATTCATAATATTAAAACTTATTTCAACTCGTATAAAACCATTACATTTTTGTCAAAAATAAACAACATGGCTTATGACTTTCTTAAAAACTTGGCTTGTGCCAAAATCATTCTCATACTCGGTTATCAGGGATACCTTGGCTTGGGGCTATCCCAACCGAGTTTGCCAAGGCTATTAAAAAGTCATGTGTGCATAAATCATGTTTTTATTTTGAAAACAGAGTCGTTCCTTGGCATTGGCTGAGTTCAACCTCACGTGGTGGTTTGGCGTGAAGTGAACTCTAAAGTTTTACCTCAAGAGTTACGCTACGCGCCTCTCTAGCTGAGGTAAGAATATACCTAGATTTCGTGCCCCTCTAATAGGCTAGTCCACAGAACCCGCCACTGCAGTGACCAATCTATAACCCACCAATTCAATAAAAATTCAATAGCATGACATGGCAATTTTATCATTATCCAACCTATCAAGGCAAACAACAGTTTATACATTTTTAACACAAATACCCATTAAGCCAATCATGCCCACATTATCATAAGCCATTCGATTCAAAATACAACTTATAACATAACAAGTAGCAGTCTCTAATTACTCTTGAATGTTTTGGTTAAAATGAAATCACTTTTTAAAAGAATTCAAATTTGATCTTCAAGGGGATATTTTAAATCTTTCTCAAGATATCGATCCCTACATCACATTAAAACTCTCTTTTCGTAAAATGTTCATTATAAATATTTGCATGATATTTTGTATCAAAATAGCATGGTGAATATGTAATAAATTTCATGAATGCACACCACACAAACAATAAGGCCCAATTTCCTTTTATGTAAATCTTTTTGAAAAGCTTGTTTCCCGGTTCAAAACACTTTACATATAATGTATATATATATTCCAAATGATTTCTAAAAGTAACTTACACCCACAATTCCTTAAAATTCTATCAACGCATGCTTTCCATAAATTTTGCACTTTATGTAAAATATACATACATGTATATATATACGAAATTTTTAAAATTGACAGCCCTTACTCACCTCATAATAGTGGGATATTACTTCACTATTGACTTGTACACGTATATAATTATTCCTATTTGTCGGTCACATACTTCGTTCGACACACCTCCACGACAAACTTTCCTAGCAACAATTTAAACTCAGTATACTTAATCACACATTTGTATGGGTTGCAACTTAATTAAAAATTCCTTAAGCAACTTGCATATTTTTCATCCAAAATATGCACAATATTAAACTACCCATAAACCTTAAAATATAACATTACCTTACCATTGGGCCCTCTCCATGGGCTTCTCCATTTTTCTTATTTGGGCTAAGCCCATTTATTTTTATTTCCTGTTGGGCCATGCCCACTTATTTTCTATTTCTTTTTTTTTTCTTTTTCTTTCTTTTTCTCTCCTCCACGTTTCTTTTTTTTTCTAGCCCGTCACTCCCTTCACCACTGTGGCTTCCTTTCTTCACCACCGTCGCTTCCTCTCTTCCTTTCCCTTCAAAATCGGTCACCAAAAGCCTCGTTTTCTCACCCTTTTTGCTGCCATTTTCTGCTCAAAAATCAGCAGATTTCCAGCTCAAATTTCTAGCAACAAAACTTCTCAATTTTGGCAGCATAGAGCTGTCCAATTTTCCTGTACAAACTACTAGCAAATAGCTCAAATTTTTTCTACACAAATTGGCAGCAAATAGCTCAAATTTTCAGTAGCCAAAGTTGTCCTTCAATGGAAGCAAAAATCTTGAAAATTTTCTTGCAACATAACCTCAAAATTCAACAGCAAAAACCTTGAATTTTTAGCACCAAAATCCCTCCAAAAAGTACCGAATTTTCTCTCTCAAAGTGCAGCAAAAAATCATATTCTTACCTCACAAATTTTTAGCTTTCTTCTTCTTCCAAAAATTGCTGCAAAAGCTCTCTTTTTCCTTCGTCTCCCATGGTTCTTCTTTCCTTTCTTTTGCTCGGCTTTTGGTTCTTTCCTTTATTTTTCTTCTCCCACTCTCAACCAACTTCCTCTCCTTTTTCTCTTTTATCTCTTTTTCATTTCTTTCATCTCACATGGCCAGCCCCACCATCATTTCTACATTATTCTCTTTTGTTTTCTTTGCTTTTGTTTATCTTTCTTCCATTCTTTCTTTTATTCTAGTGGCCGACCCCCCATTCCATCTTTATTCCTTTCTTTTGTTTTTGTCCTCATTCCATTCTTGACTCATGTGGCCACTCATATACATATAAAAATATTGTTTGACTTTTCAACATCTCTTCTTCATTATTTTATCATCCATTTTATTTTCATTTTATTTTTATTTCTTCAAAACAATAAAATTTACATATTATGCCTTAACTTCATTTTATTTAACACACCTCCCTCAATTTTACATATTTTAAAATTAATTCTTTCGACACGTGTAAAAGTTCCAATTTCCTTTTATCTTCCTTTTCTTATACGTGTATAATTAAAATATCGAGATCGTATTTCAACACGGTGTCACCATAATATTTAAATATTTACTTACTCGCGTTAGCTCAATTTAATAAAACCACGTTGACACAATTATTGTCGTTTTCCTTCAAAATTCTTCTTTACTTCTTCTCCCCCACTTAAATTAGTCATATTCCATTTTTCTTGATTAATTTCGACAACATATAAAATATTAATATTTTAATATTATTTTATTGAATAAAATATTATTTTATTTCAAACTTTTTTCATTTGCCTTGTTTGGTCTCGAAACACATCATTACATCTCGGTTTACTTCCGAATCATCCTTAAGCTTACTAATTCCTCTCCAACGAAAATATTATTATTTAACTATTGTTTCTACGTGCGCGAAACATTTTATTCTTGAACATTCATTTCATCCTTTGTTGCTCTTTAGCACGCCAATTCACATCAAACGATCATTCGTTTGATCAATAAGGTCTTGTTGGTGTCCAACGAGGGTCCGGGGTATTACAATCTGCCCCACTTAAAAATAAATTCGCCCTCAAATTCTAACCAACATACGGTGAACAATCAAAATTCTAAAATTCTTCTACATCACTTTCGTTGGACATTCTCTATATAAGATCTCGATCTTATGAATTAAATCAATTTCCAATCTTTATAGAAAACTCGGCAATGTCATATTACTTTTATTTATAAGTACCACACTTCTCGAATTAATTCGATATTATTCTTCCTGTTATAAAGAGAAATTAAATATATCATTAATCCTAGTCACACCTCCATCAAATCATTCTTAAATCATCAATTATGCATGTTTACATAGCCATCCACAATTTCCTCTACCTTGATCCTTTATCAAACCTTCCGACATTCGAACATTTACCCAACCATTGACTACGGGTCTAACTTGTCAACCTATCTTTATTTCGATTTACACACTTCCATACCATTACCATGCGAGCATTTCATAATACGTAAAGATCAAGACATGTTTTATTTATTTCAGATATATTTAACATCAGAGATGATTCAAATCTAATAACCATTAGTAACTATATTCTTGAAAATAAAACTTCAGTACTTTCATGATCGAGTGCTCGCTAGATAATTTCAACTTATACCACAAGACATTTCGATAATTAACGATATTCTTGTATATATCTTTATAATCTTAATCAATCTCTTTAATCAATAGCTAATTTGTTCATCATCAACCGCATACAACATATCTTACTTGAAATTCCTCAAATTTACTCTAAATGCCAAATCTCACAGTCTCATTACCAAAGCCTTTGCTAGTATATGAATATTCAAAATCTCAAATCATCTTCTCTTCCTAAATGGATCTTTATAATTCCCGTAACGTATTTCTATTCCTTCACTAAGGGTAATATCATTTAATCAAACTATATCACCCTCGTTCTTTAAATATTCGTAACACAATTTATCCTTTGCCTATCCTTTTTAGGCACTTTACCTTGATAATTAATTAAATAAATTGAAACTGATGAGGAAGGTATATTTCACAATTTATGTCTTGTATTTACAAGCATATCGAGACCACAACTTCATCAAATCTAGATATCAGCGAGATAATCATTGCCTCGAACCACCATTTCCAAACATTCTTATATGTTTGCAATTCATCTTCATACTTATGTGACATATTAGTCACAAATCCCAACTTGACTATATAGCCTTTTGCTCCTTGAGCTTTAATGTTTCTCATAGTCAAAAATTTCTCGAACTATATCATTAGGTGTTCACAGAGTGGATACAAGTTCATAACTTATAGTTCAATGCCGAAAGCAGTGAACAGAATCTCATCATTAGAGTCCCACTCTTACCTACCAATCGTAACTCCCTTTGTTCATTTACTTACACATTGTTTAGTTACTCACGAGCCATTGATGACCATCTAAGTTTGAACTTTTATAAATAGTCAAACTAGTGCATTCTCACACCTTTCCATACATTTCCAAAACCCTTAAACACTTCCTTTAATACAATCTCGTTGAAAATTTAATAATCAAAGGCTGATCTCCAAAGTCTTTCATAACCTTAACATTTCAATGTATGCTTATTAACATTCCACTTATTGGTTCTCAATGGACATTATTTTAAGAAACCCCCAAAGTGTTTGTGTTGTTAATCCGAACCATATTGAACTAACTTGGTATGATTACATTAATTATCCTTAAACTTCTTAGGTGCGATTGTAACAACATTCGTATTTCTTCCATCGCTAATCCAATCACAATCTGGTATTTGCATATGCTTTATGATCTTATTGACTCTTTAGGTTCATCTTTATGAGATTACTGGATCTTATACAATATCACAATTCCTAAAAGTAATTCTCATTTCTCATTTACCTTTTGTACTTCCATCGGATATATCTTTATTCATTTTGATATTAATTACTCACTTAAGATTTAGATTCATGGGAGTCATATGCACCTCTTGCATTTTTGAATTTCAATTTCTACATAACGGGATTCTCATTAACCAATTTCATTATTGGGATTACCTTCAATCGTCCTTGTGTTATCACTTTACACCAATATACCATTACTTTCCCTTTAACGTCTACACAATCAACTTTGATATTTATAAAACTTAATATAGATTTTACTTAAATGTCCCTCGACATTATCGCCAATGTCTAATTTCAACTTTGAGCTAATTCATGCACTAATAATTACAACCCAGCATAGTTCCATCAAACCTTGGGATCTCATCGTTACTTAATTAGATTCAAAACCAGCTCCATTTAAGCTGCTATACACCACATATTCGCATTTAAAATATCTCGAAAGTTTAGCACCATTTATATATATAAGCAGAACAAACTTAATCATCACAGTGCACTAACTTCGGTGCACGTGAGCATCAGTTTACATCTCCTTAATACTTAAATTTATAAACCTCGAGTAGATCTCAACGATCATTATTTATTCTAGTCAAAATATACCTGTTATTATCATTATCGTAGGTTTTCCTTTATATCGTCCTCAAATAAAGTCCATAGTCATCAAATTTCTTTCCATTGATAATCATGGCTCAAGTTTTAACTCCACCAAGTGAATGAGTTATTACGGACTTATTAGTTCGACTTCACTTTCCTCCACTCTTGGTCGAAGGAGTATATCATCATATCACCCTTTCATTAGAAGCATTTACTTAAAATATTTCCAACAATAGTTCGTGTCTCGGGTGGCATCTCAAACTCTGACATCAGCAATCAATTCTTGTTATTTAATCATCACTTATGATTACACAAGGTGGTTTTCTAAGATAAAGAGTCTACGCAGCCTCCTGTCTATAATCAGTGCTGCAATCACTAATTATAAACAAGACTCTACGTCGACTCCACTACTCCGTTGTTTGACACAAGAATATCCTAGGACTCAACTAAACCTAGCGCTCTAATACCACTATTGCAACCACCTCTCCCCAGTTGCTGCCGGCGTCTAAGACTTCCGGAAAAGACCTACCAAGTCTCGAGCAAACCTGTCTAGAATTTGCTCATTAATCCACTACATTCAATAACCATATAATATTGATACCTTCATATACTAAATTGAACCATAAATATAAAAATCAATACAAACTTTTTCCTTTTATTCGTAAGTATATGCATTAAAATCTATAATCTTCAAATTAATGCTTATATAAAAATTTAGAATTCGTCTACAACTTCATAAATAAAATGCTACGACTAGACCTCTAACAGTGGAGCAACTCGAAATAAAATGCTAGGAGATGCCTTTACCTATTCACGGTGGACCGAACACATCACTGACTACACACTAGGCTGATCCCTATCTGCAAAAGGGGAAATAAAGGGGTGTGAGTCTCATAGACTCAGTGATAATTATCGACTCAGTGAGCAGGGCGTAGATGGGAAAACAAACAAACGGTACATCAGTTGAATATAAAAATGCAAGATTATAAAAGGAATTCGTTTCAAACGAAGGTTTGTGCCTTATATAGAAATCGAGAATTTCTTATAAAGTATAAATAATCGAGGTAATAAAATTTTCTACATCAAAATATATTAATAATCATTTTCGAATCAAATCTATAAAATTCAGCAAGCTCCCGTGAAACCAAATAATATTTAAAATCATGCACAAATCATAACTCGCCCTATATACGAGGAATTACAAATTCATTTCACAGATAAACAAATAGGGGAGCTGCGAAAAACCGTTTAATTCCATTTTCACCATGCAGAGAAACATAATTCATAATATTAAAACTTATTTCAACTCATATAGAACCATTACATTTTTGTCAAAAATAAACATGGCCTATGACTTTCTTAAAAGCTTGGCTTGTGCCAAAATCATTCTCATACTCGGTTGTCAGGGATACCTTGGCCTGGGGCTATCCCAACCGAGTCCGCCAAGGCTGTTAAAAAGTCATGTACGCATAAATCATGTTTTTATTTTGAAAACATAGCCGTTCCTTGGCATTGGCTGAGTTCACCCTCACGTGGTGGTTTAGCGTGAAGTAAACTCAAAAGTTTTACCTCAGGAGTTACCCTACGCGCCTCTCTGGTCGAGGTAAGAATATACTCGGATTCCGTGCCCCTCTAATAGGTTGGTCCATAGAACCCGCCACTACAGTGACCAATCTATAACCCACCAATTCAATAAAAATTCAACAGCATGACATGGCAATTTTATCATTATCTAGCCTATCAAGGCAAATAACAGTTTATACATTTTTAACATAAATACCCATCCAGCCAATCATGCCCACATTATCATAAGCCATTCGATTCAAAATACAACTTATAACACAACAAGTAGCAGTCTCCAATTACTCTTGAATTTCTTGGTTAAAATGAAATCACCTTTTAAAAGAATTCAAATTTGATCTTCAAGGGGATATTTTTTATCTTTCTCAAGATATCGATCCTTACATCACGTTAAAACTCTCTTTTCGTAAAATGTTCATTGTAAATATTTGCATGATATTTTGTATCAAAATAGCATGGTGAATATGTAATAAATTTCATGAATGCACACCACACAAACAATAAGGCACAATTTCCTTTGATGTAAATCTTTTCGAAAAGCTTGTTTCCCGGTTCAAAACACATCACGTATAATATATATCTATATATATTCCAAATGTTTTCTAAAAATAACTTACACCCACAATTCCTTAAAATTCTATCAACGCATGCTTTTCATAAATTTTGCACTTCACGTAAAATATACATACATGTATATATATATGAAATTTTTAAAATTGACACCCTCTACTCACCTCATAATAGTGGGATATTACTTCACTATTGATTCGTACGCGTATATAATTATTCCTATTTGTCAGTCACCATCAAACCCTGTTCTATAAAATAATTACGACGTCATTTACATGCTCAATAGAATGTTTGCATATTTAGGAAGTTCAAGAAATCGTTAAAAGACGATATTGCCCCTAATGGTACCATTAAGTCGATTAAGCCTTGAACTAGTTCAAATAGGAATTTTAAGGTGAAATTAAGAGTTTCACAGTCCAGGGATGACTCACAATGGCAATTCGGAGTTCGAGAATCAATGTGGAGTCAAATCAGAATTTTCACTATCCCAAGGCAAAATGGTCATTTGCCACTTGGAGACAAAATGGAAATTTTAAAAAAAGATTTTTTTTAGCCCCATTTGACTTATTAGAGTATGATTTGAGTATTGGAGTATGATTTGAGGTTTAGAAGTGAAAAATTTTAATTTCGGTACAATTTGGAGTATAGGGGCAAAATGGTAATTTTACCACCTCAGGGATAAATCGGTAAATTTTCACCCCCGACACTTATCAAGACCAAGGAATTTTATTCATCATGGAAATGGATAAACATGAGAAATGTGTGGTGGAGAATTAAAGAATTAAAAGTCAAATATTTAAAATTTGAACCAATAAGGAAATGCCATGTGTCATGCTTTTATTATTTTATTGTTTCTTTATAAACAAGGCATAAAAATCAGCCCATTTCTTTCATATGGCCGGCCAAACCAAGAGCAAAGAGGAACAAAGGGAGAAGAGAAAAACAAAAACCCTAGGTGGAGAAATTCAAGGGAAAATTGGTTAAAATTCAAGGAAACAAGTGACAAAAGGTAAAATTTCTTGATTTTGACTTTTGATCTACCTTTCCCATGCATTTCTCCTCATTTTCCATGGTTAAATTACATGTTTTCATGATAAATTCATCGCTGGTTGGAATGGGTATGGAGAGAGAATGATGTTAGATTGATTTGATTCTAAGTTATGTTAGCGTTTTTAGTTAGTTAAGCATGTTTAGAAACAAAACAACAAGAAATAAATCCATTTTCCCCATGAACCTTCAATGGCCGAACCCTATGTGAAGTATAGAAGTAATGAATTGATTTTGTGATCAAGTGAATTCGTTGAAAAATTGATGAAATGATGATTTATGGTGAGAAAATGGAATGGAAAAATTTTTAGTGATAGTGCACCACAATGGCTGAAATTTTCAAGAACAATTGTGAGGGTTGTTAGGCTGAATTTTAGATTGTTGGAATTGTATTTAGTGAATTGAAATATTAGAAATGAAATGGAGCAATTTGGAGCCAAATCGGACACAATTGTCATTTAATCGGGTAATAGGCCGAATTAGGTCAGCACTGCATTTAAGCGATAGTCGGATAAGTTGCATATCATATCATGCATATACACCGAGCTTGAATTGATTTTATAATGGTCAAGCATTGATGTGGTGAATTATGTATTGTACATTGTGGATAGGTGGTGAGTAAATTACGCTGATAAAAGTACAGAGATTGTGCTTGGAGACTGGGATTAGGAGTACATCGACTCCTAGAACTGTGAGTAAACTTATTGTCGTCTTAATTATCTAGAGTAGTTTTATACAATTATGTGATTTTATGAAAAATGGGTTTAAATGGTAAATTGCTATGTTTTAGGAGAAATTGTGGTTTTATAAAATGATTTTATAAATTTTCTGAAAAATTGAATACTAGTTTTGAAAATAGAGATATTGGAGACTGCCTGCTTGTGTTGTAAATTTATGGTTTTAAATTGAATGGCGTATGACAATATATGAGCATGAATGGCTAAACTTGTCCCAACCCAATTTCTAGGGCCATGATCGGCGCATGAGCTCAATGAGCATAGCTCACTAAGCCCAAGCAAGCTTATCCATTTACCTTTGCTTAACAAATTTATCATATCATGCATACACACACACTTTTTTTTTTGGGTGTGAACATAGCCAAAACACAATGGCATTATCGATAATAATATACATGCACTATACCAGTCATGTATTTAGCAATTTACATTGCATACACATATTCACATTGTTAGATTGTATTCATAATACAAAAGGACCCATGACTTCCAGCGGAGACATTTACAATAAAAGGGATTACTATCGAATACCAAACACATACCTAGGAGATGCACTACGGGGACTCCTCGATCTAGGGTCCAATAGTCACTTGATCTGAAAACATTAATTTTTATAAAACGTGAGTACAATACTCAGTGAGTGAACAAGGAAGGGAACAAGCAACAATTAGGGAGAATTTAAAATCATGAAGCACTTGTTTCAAAACAATGCAATTTAGTTCATTCCTATTTAAAACCCCTCCAAACCCGAGAGTTTTTCACTGCAGCGAGCATGAATTTCGCTGCAGTGAAAACAAAGCAACAAGAGAAACATTTTTCCTCACTCAACAAAAGCCATCCTGCTAAACTAATAAAATCAACCTAAAATTCATGAAAATTCTCAAAGTACAATGTGTCAACTTTCATGTACATTACAACCATAAATCATTGTCCATCAATTTGTTATATCACACATATTTACATATGTATATATATATGTATATATATATATATACGTATATACCCATCATCATCATCTCACTAACCCATCATCATCATCACCAGCTCATCATCATCATCACCAGCTCATGCGCACTCCTTACTCGCACATGGCTGGGTCATCACCGGGTTATGCGCACTCCCTACTCGCACATAACCGGGTCATCCTCGGCTTATGCGCACTCCCTACTCGCACATAGTCAAGTCAACATAATTACACAACATTATATTCAAGCATATATGTATATCAACATAAAGCAGCCACATAGAAATCCATAATAACCACATTTCATAACATAAACCTTTTTTCAAAAGCTTGTTCTCAAGGCATTCATTTTCATGAAAAATTGCATAAAATCATTCAAAATCCCAAAACAATTTTGATAGGCAGTCCACTCACAAGTGTCGAAAATTCGGATTCCGGGTGAACTCAGACTAATAGTCCTCAGGCGCAATTCCTTTGCCTTTTCCGGACGTCTCACCACCTTGACAAATAACAAAGTCGAGGAATTTACTATATTGTCCCTAAATTGATATAAATTAATTTAAATTACTAATGCTTGATATGTAAATGCAAAAATATGTCCGATTACCGCTTAATCATGGTATCGATTAAATTCGACCGATCACCCGATTAATCGGCGATTGTGTCCAAATCACCTCCAAATTAATTCATTTCTCCTCTAATACCTTAATTTACCACATACATTTAAATAAAGCCAAATTCAGCATTAGAACCCTCACAGTTCCTTATAGAAAAATTTGGTCATTTGGTGCACTAGCATCGAATTTTTTTCTACATAACCGTTTCACCTTAATTCATCATTTTCCATGCCATTTTCCTTGAAATAAAAACAATCCCCCATTGATATTCAGCCCTCATGGTTCGGCCAACAAGGAACCCTAGAGAAATTGAATATTTCTTTTGTGTTTTTGTTCATAACCATGCTTAACTATCCCTAAACACTAACATAGTCTAAAATCAAATTATTCCAACAACAATTCCTCTTCCATATCTATTTTTCAGAATTGAATTCATCATGATAACTCAATATTCAACCATGAAAATCAAGAACAAAAGCATGGGTAAGCTAGGTATCAAGGAGAATTAAAGAAATTTTAACTTACCTAGCTTGTTTCCTTGATTTCTTCACTTTTTCTTTGAATTTTCACCTAGGTTTTCTTGTTTTTCCTTTTGTTCTTCCTTTTTTCTTGTTGCGGGATGCATAGGCCGAATATGGTGAGGGAATTAGGGATTTAATGGGCTGATTTCTATAGAAAATAATAAAATAATCAAGCATGCCATGTGTCACATGCTTATTGGCCCAATTTTTAACTTTTTGACTTTTTCTTCTTAATTTTCCACCACAAATATTCTGGTATTTATCCAATCGTACCACAATTAAAATCCCTTGGTCTTGACAAGTGCTGGGGCGAAACTTTTACTGATTTGCCCCCAAGACGAAAAAATTACGATTTTGCCCCTATACTCCGAAATGTACCGAAATATCATTATTTTTACTTTTCAACCTAAAATAACACTAATATTGATCAATATTAACCAAATGGGGCAAAAAATTGTTTAAAAAAATTTTCGTTTAGTCCTCTAGTGGCAAAATTATCATTTTGCCCTTGTGCTCCATAAATACAGGGAATCATAATTTTTCACTGCTAAACATCATTTTATACGCCAATAATCATAATTATATTTCATATAGTTATTCTTGGTCAAATGTGATCAAATCTTGGCTAAAAATCTCCATTTTATCATCAAATTGTAAAATGACTGTTTTGTCCCTAATTGGTCAATTTTCTGATGGACTCCAAACTGGACCTTGAACTCCAAATCACTATTCTAAGCCATTCTGTTGGTTTTAAAATTTTTAAATTCCTCTTAGAATTTCTATTTGAACTAGTTCAAGGCTCGATTTAACTTAGTTGTACCACTCGGTACAATACCGTCTTTTAATCGAGCTTGACAGGGTCTCACAAAACTGATTTTGGTGTTAGAATTATTTGTATTGTGTATTCAGCCTTCAGAGGCTAGGTTGCGATAAATTACCATGTCATGTAGAAAAAGATTTTATAAATCGGGTGGTAGATAAAATAATCCATAGTCACTGCAGTGGTGGGGGTTTCCGTGGACTGCCTATGAGAGAGGCACGGTAACCTAATTATATATTTACCTCCGGGGGGAGATGTTGGATGAAGTATCTCTTGAGGTAAAGATTTGAGTGCACTTCACGTGGACCACCGCGTGAGAGTGAAACTCAGCCAACGCCAAGGCATGGCTAAAATTTCTGATGTAAAGACACTTAACAGCCTTGGAGGACTCAGTTGGGATAACCCTCGATCAAGGTATCCCTAATAACTGAGTATGAGAATGATTTTTGACACAAGCCAAGCTTTTCAAGAAATCGTAAGCCTAATTGTTTATTTGGTTGAAATGAGTTGAAAGGCAATGAAATTACAATATGATAACTTATTTTATGTAAAACCCGACCCTATAAATACATGTTATGACATACATGCATTGAGTAGCATGTTATTACGCTAGAAAAGCACTTAAGAATAGACGAAACCTGATATTGTACCTAACGGTACACTTAAATTGATTTAACCTCAAACTAGTTCAAATAGGAATTGTAGGATGAAATTTAATATTTTATAGTCCAGGAATGACTAAAAATGATTGTTCGGAGTTCGAGGGTTCATTTGGGGTAAAATTTGAAATTTTGATATTCAAGGGCAAAATCGTCATTTTGCCACCTAAGATAATAATTTGATCATGGAGTGAAATTTTTGACCAAGATTAACTATTTGGAGTATAATTTAATGACAAGAAGTGAAAAAGTTTAATTCTGGTGATTTTTAGAGTGTAGGGGCAAAATCGTAATGTTGCCACCCACGGACAAAATTTGAGATTTTAAGAGAATTTAGATCAAATTTGACAAATTGGAGAATGGTATGAGTATAAGGGGTGAAAAATATATCTATGGGCAATTTTTCAATTTTTGGGGCAAAAATGTAATTTTTGACTTTTACGGGGGCAAAAGTGTAAATTGTAAAAATTACTCCACCGAGACTTTGGATGAGTCTGAGAATTTTATCTAAGCTATGAATATATGAGACAAGTGTATGGTGAAAATTTGGAAACAAATGGATGAAATTTTAAAAATGGGCCAATGGGAAAGTGACACGTGGCATTTTTTTAATGAAATAATATTATTTTAATGAAAAGTCAGCCATTTAAACCCAAATTTTGAGTGCTGGCCGGCCATAAGGAAGAAAAAGAGAGGAAATAGAGAGGAAAGGAAGAAAAAAAGAAAAACCAAAGAGAAACAAGAAAATTCAAAGGGAAATTCACGTTTTTTGCCCGTTTACGCGTCTAACGGTAAGATTTTTCGAATTTAGCTTGATTTCTACCTTTCCTATGCCTTTATTTCCATTTAGCATGCTTGAGGAGAGAGATCAAAAAGTGATATCAAGGTCTGGACGAAATTCTAGGGGAGAGAAATTGAAATTTTTAGGTTTTGATTTTTAGTTAAATTGATAGTTTTAGTTAGTTAAATGTGTTTAGAAATTAAATTGGGCAAGAAATCAGTAAATTTTCACAATACCCACTCTTGGCTGGATGCTCAATGCTGTACAATGATGATGAATTGATTTTATTCTAAGGAAAATGAAGAGAAAATGATGAAAAACGATTAAACATGATAGAAAAACAAAGTAGAAAATTAACCGAGTTAATGTCTAATTTTTGGCCGAATTTTTCAAGGAAGGGAGTGAGCTGATTTTGTTGTTTTTAGAAAGTTATTGGCTGATATTTAATGGTTAGAAATGTTGGAGAGAGAATGGGATGATTTAGAGCTAAAATGGAGCGCGTTAGCAATTTATCGGGCAAAATGCCAAAAATAGGTTAATACCGCGTTTAAGCCATTTTAGGCTATTGCATTTCATACCATGCATTAGTATAGGATTTAAGTTAATTATATAGTGATTTAGCATCAATGTGATGAATTGTGTAAATTTTTGTAATATGTCTAGGAGGAGAGCCTTCCGGAAAAGGCAAAGAAGTCGTACCCGACGAGTAGTGATCGGGGCGCTTAGAAAGCTCTTAGTTTGTACAAACGGTGAGTAAACTTATTATTATTGTAAATTATCTAGAGTTTATTTTAAATGCCCTTTATGGATTTTATGAAATGAGAACGAGATTAAAATGAGATTTTTGATGTTTTAGGAATAAATGTGACAAATAAAAATATATTGTATTGATTATGAAATTGAGTAATTGGAGGCTACAAATTGACTTGAGAAATATATATTTTCCTAGGAATGGCTTATGAGAAATGAGTATATATGGCTATATTTTGTGAATGCATTGGGAAATTTTATGTAAGTTGTTTTACTATGCAGGCTGGATAAATAAATAAAAGCCACGTTATACTGTCGAAATTTTATTAAAATTGGTGGGTTAGTCACTACAGTGACGGGTTTCCGTGGACTGCCTATTAGAGGGGCACGGTAAACCCAGTTATATAGTTACTCCGGTTATAGAGGCGAGGAGGGTAACTCCTGGGGTAGTATTAGAGCTCACTTCACGTCGAACCCCCACGTGAATGTGTAACTCGGCCAACGCCAAGGAACGGCTGGTTTTTAAAAATAAAAATATGTTTCACGTGTAAATATTTTAACACCCTTGGCGGACTCGGTTAGATGCCTCGGCCAAGGTATCCCCGAGGATTAGTTTTGGCTTGAGCCTTGTTTTAATAAAAGACATAAGCCTTAACAATTGTTTTGGTAAATTACAAATATTTTATGGTTTAAGAAATAAATTGAAAACATTATGAAATGGGTTGAAATTTATTGTTTAAACTTGCCTCCATTTTACTCGCCTTTAGATATTTATGATAATGTCTGTTTACTCATTGGGATTGCAAAATCTCACCCAACTTCTTTCCACCCATTTCAGGTTCAGTATAGACTGTAGATAGCTAATCTCATCGAGGACTACCATTGGATCTGCATTTTCCAAATCGTAGGTTCACAGTCCTCTTTACTTCTGTTTATTCGGGGGCCCTCTTGTTATTGTAAATTAAATTAAATATTTTGGCTTACTGTATTTCAGTATGTATAAATTTATTTAGCTTTTACGCTATAAAAATTATTCACGTATAACTCTATAAATATTGTTTTATAAGAAAATAGAATATTTTCCTTAATATTTCTTTTATTTTCTTATTATATTCAAATAACCGTAATTTCGTTTTAAATGAAGATTTTAGACTTTTAAACTCATTTTGAATATGAATTATGTGTTTTGTACTTGTATATTACGTTTTAGCCAGTTTCGAAATTTTTGAGAAAAAAATGACCAAAATACCCCTGTGTGGCGAAAATTTTATTTTGATTGTTTTGATCTAAAATAGTATATATTCTCTAAAAACTCGATATTTAACAATGATTGCTCACAGGAAAGGAAAGAAACTTATATGTAAGCCTTGCAAGGTTTCGGTTGGCATTCCGGATAATGAGTGTTAATCGGGACATCGCGGTGATTGTCATGGGCCTGAGGGAGGTTCCGGGTCGTGACAATTCGATTGGTATCAGAGCTTTTGATTTTAAAGATAAGAGCTTTTGGTTTTAAAGATAAGAGTTTTTGGTTTTAAAGTGGTTTTAAAAAATTACAATATCAGTGTGGCCCCGGATTAAGTTAAGTTAGGTTGAATAGAATGCATGCATTTTCATATAGAGCCTAAGGTTCCCTAAGCTTGCTCGTTTTCTCTTATAGATTATTATGCCTCCTCGACGCGGACGCCCACCTCTCACTAGATCGGTTGGGAGGGGAAAAGGTCGTTCCCAACGTCATCAGCCAAATACAATAGAGGAGGAATCAGCTGCATCTACCCTTCGGGCAGCACCTGCTGCTGAGCAGCCCGATAGTCCTCCACATCCTCCATCTCCTCAGCCACCTACGGGTATTCCCGCCATGCCTACTGAGGCAGCACAAGCATTGGCAGCTTTCTTTGCAGCAATGGCTGGTCAAGCTCAGACTGGTCAAGTTCCACCTGTAGTGCCTCCAACTACTCCTTTAGTTCCACCACCAGTACAGGATGTATCCATTTCCAAGAAGCTGAAGGAGGCTAGGCAATTGGGTTGTGTATCTTTCACGGGTGAGTTGGATGCCACGGTGGCAAAGGACTGGATTAATCAGGTTTCAGAGACTCTCTCTGATATGAGATTAGACGACGACATGAAGCTGATGGTGGCTACGAGATTATTAGAGAAGAGGGCTCGTACTTGGTGGAATTCGGTGAAGTCCCGTTCCGCTACTCCTCAGACATGGTCTGATTTTCTCAGGGAATTCGATGGTCAGTATTTCACTTATTTCCATCAGAAAGAAAAGAAGAGAGAATTTCTGAGTTTGAAATAGGGAAATCTAACTGTAGAGGAGTACGAGACTCGTTTTAACGAGTTAATGTTATATGTGCCGAATCTGGTGAAATCTGAGCAGGATCAGGCCAGTTATTTCGAGGAAGGGCTCCGTAATGAGATTAGAGAGCGGATGACAGTGACTGGTAGGGAGCCGCATAAGGAGGTGGTACAGATGGCTTTACGAGCTGAGAAGCTCGCGACTGAGAATAGGAGGATTCGGACTGAGTTTGCAAAAAGGAAGAATCCTGGTATGTCTTCTAGTCAGTCAATAAAAAGAGGCAAGGACTCAGCAATTTCAGGGAGTACTACTTCTGTTTCCGTGACATCTCCTCGACCTCCATTTCTACCATCACAACAGAGACCTTCGAGGTTTAGCAGATCCGCTATGACTGGTTCTGGGAAGAGTTTCGGAGGTTCTGACAGATGCAGAAATTGTGGGAATTATCATAGTGGGCTATGTAGAGAGCCAACAAGGTGTTTCCAATGTGGACAGACGGGTCATATTAGGAGTAATTGCCCACGGTTAGGACGAGCCACGGTAGTTGCATCATCTTCACCAGCTCGCACTGATATACAGAGGAGAGATTCTTCTGGGTTGCCACCGAGACAGGGAGTGGCCATACGGTCCGGTGTGGAGAGTAATACCCCGGCACATCCACCTTCGAGACCACAGACTCGTACCTCGACAAGAGTTTTCGCTGTGACGGAAGATGAGGCACAAGTCCGACCTGGAGCAGTGATAGGCACTATGTCTTTATTTGATAAAAATGCTTATGTTTTGATAGATTCTGGCTCAGATAGGTCTTATGTGAGCACCACATTTGCATCAATTGCTGATAGAAACCTGTCACCATTAGAGGAAGAAATTGTAATTCACACCCCTTTAGGAGAAAAGCTAGTTAGAAACAGTTGTTATAGAGACTGTGGGGTAAGGGTAGGCAAGGAAGAATTTAGGGGTGACTTAATTCCTCTAGAGATCCTGGATTTTGATCTAATATTGGGTATGGACTGGTTAACTGCACATCGGGCGAACGTGGATTGTTTTCGAAAGGAAGTTGTTCTCCGAAATTCGGAGGGAGCAGAGATTGTGTTTGTAGGGAAACGCCGAGTATTACCGTCCTGTATAATCTCGGCCATCAAAGCTTCAAAATTAGTGCAGAAAGGGTATCCGACTTATTTGGCATACGTAATTGATACTTCAAAGGGGGAACCTAAGTTAGAGGATGTCCCGATAGTAAGTGAGTTTCCTGATGTATTTCCTGATGATTTACCGGGACTGCCTCCTGATCGAGAGCTTAAGTTCCCTATTGATTTACTTCCAGGTACCGCACCTATTTCTATCCCTCCATATAGAATGGCTCCAGCAGAGTTGAAGGAGTTGAAAGTACAATTACAAGAGTTGGTGGACAAGGGTTTTATACGCCCTAGTATATCTCCATGGGGAGCACCGGTTTTATTTGTGAAAAAGAAAGACGGTACACTTCGGTTATGTATCGATTACCGACAGCTTAACAGAATGACCATTAAGAACAAGTATCCGTTACCGAGGATTGATGATCTTTTCGATCAATTACAGGGAGCTACAGTGTTTTCCAAGGTTGATCTAAGGTCTGGGTATCATCAGTTGAGGATTAAAGAACAGGATGTACCCAAGACAGCGTTCAGGACTCGGTACGGTCATTATGAGTTCTTGGTCATGCCTTTCGGGTTAACTAACGCACCGGCAGCTTTTATGAATCTCATGAATAGGGTGTTCCACCCTTACTTGGACAAGTTTGTTATTGTGTTCATTGATGACATACTGATTTACTCTAGAGATAATGATGAGCACGCTGCCCACTTGCATATAGTATTACAAACTTTGAGGGAAAGACAATTGTGTGCAAAGTTTTTGAAGTGTGAGTTTTGGTTACAGGAAGTGGTATTCTTGGGACACGTAGTATCGAGAACTGGAATATATGTTGATCCTAAGAAAGTAGAGGCAATTTTACAATTGGAGCAACCTAAGACAGTGACGGAGATTCGTAGTTTCCTCGGATTAGCCGGTTATTATTGGAGGTTTGTTCAGGGGTTTTCCTTAATAGCAGCTCCTTTGACCCGTCTAACTCGTAAGGGAGTTAAGTTTGTGTGGGATGATGTTTGTGAGAATCGATTTCAGGAGCTAAAGAACCGGTTAACCTCCGCTCCCGTTTTAACACTTCCTGTTAATGGTAAGGGATTTGTAGTATATAGTGATGCCTCAAAGTTGGGGTTGGGGTGCGTATTGATGCAGGATGAAAAAGTTGTGGCTTATGCTTCTAGACGGCTAAAGAGGCATGAAGCAAATTACCCTACCCATGATTTAGAGTTAGCAGCAGTGGTGTTTGCTTTAAAAATCTGGAGGCATTACTTGTATGGTGAGCATTGTCGGATATTTACGGATCATAAGAGTTTAAAATATTTGCTCACCCAAAAAGAGCTTAATTTGAGGCAAAGGCGATGGTTGGAGTTGATAAAAGATTATGACTTGGTGATAGACTATCATCCGGGAAAGGCGAACGTTGTAGCTGATGCCTTAAGTCGTAAGTCTTCATCGTCTTTAGCAGCACTTCAGAGTTGTTATTTTCCAGCATTAATAGAGATGAAATCTCTTGGGGTCCAGTTGAGAAATGGTGAGGATGGATCCTTATTGGCAAACTTCATTGTGCGACCTTCGTTACTTAATCAGATCAAGGACATTCAGAGGTCTGATGATGAGTTAAGAAAAGAAATTCAAAAACTGACCGATGGAGGAGTTAGGGAGTTCAGATTTAGAGAGGATAACGTCTTGATGTTTAAAGATCGAGTTTGTGTTCCTGAGGGAAACCAGTTGAGAGAGGCGATCATGGAAGAAGCTCATTCATCTGCTTATGCATTACATCCCGGAAGCACCAAGATGTATAGGACTATCAGGGAGAATTATTGGTGGCCGGGTATGAAGCGAGACGTAGCAGAATTCGTAGCAAAGTGTCTCGTATGTCAGCAAGTTAAGGCGAAGCATAAGAGGCCAGCAGGTACACTTCAGTCTTTACCTGTTCCCGAGTGGAAATGGGAGCATGTAACTATGGATTTTGTTTTGGGATTGTCGCGGACACAGAGGGGAAAGGATGCGATTTGGGTGATCGTAGATCGGTTGACTAAGTCTGCTCACTTTTTAGCTGTCCATAGTACATACTCTATTGAGAAGCTGGCTCAGCTCTATATAGATGAGATTGTGAGGCTACATGGAGTTCCCGTTTCTATAGTGTCAGACCGAGATCCTCGATTCACTTCTCGATTCTAGCCAAAATTTCAAGAAGCTCTCGGAACCAAATTGAAATTTAGCACTGCTTTTCACCCACAGACGGATGGTCAGTCAGAGAAGACTATCCAGACCTTGGAGGATATGTTACGAGCTTGTGTCATTGACTTTATTGGGAGTTGGGACAGACATTTGCCATTGGTGGAATTTGCTTACAACAATAGCTTTCAGTCTAGCATTGGTATGGCACCGTACGAAGCTTTATATGGAAGAAAATGTCATACTCCACTCTGTTGGGATGAAGTAGGTGAAAGGAAGTTAGTGAGTGTGGAATTGATCGAGCTAACTAATGACAAGATCAAGGTTATACGAGAGAGGCTAAAGGTAGCCCAGGATAGGCAGAAGAGCTATGCAGATAAACGGAGAAAAGACTTGGAGTTTGAGATCGATGATAAAGTTTTTCTTAAGGTTTCTCCTTGGAAAGGTAATAATTTGAATACTTTGAAGTATTAAATCTTATTGATTATACTATCATGATAAATTATGGTGTTTTATTGGATAATGAAAGGTGTGATTCGATTTGCGAAGAAGGGAAAGCTCAACCCGAGATATATTGGACCATTCTGAATAATTGAAAGGATTGGACCAGTGGCTTATCGGTTAGAATTACCTCCAGAGTTAGATCGGATCCACAACGTTTTCCATGTCTCCATGCTTAAGAAATATGTACCAGATCCCTCTCACGTCCTCGAAGCACCTCCGATCGAGTTGCATGACGATTTGAAGTTCGAGGTACAACCTGTGAGTATCTTGGATCGAAAGGATCGAGTACTGAGAAACAAGAGTATTTCAATGGTCAAAGTGTTGTGGAAAAGTGCTCGAATGGAGGAAATGACATGGGAAGTAGAGCATCAGATGAGGAACCAATACCCGCATCTATTTGTCGAATCTGGTAAGTGAAATTTTGAGGTCAAAATTTTAATTTTAAGGGGGGTAGAATTGTAAAACCCGACCCTATAAATACATGTCATGACATACATGCATTGAGTAGCATGTTATTACGCTAGAAAAGCACCTAAGAATAGACGAAACCTAATATTGTACCTAACGGTACACTTAAATTGATTTAACCTCGAACTAGTTCAAATAGGAATTGTAGGATGAAATTTAATATTTTATAGTCCAGGAATGACTAAAAATGATTGTTCAGAATTCGAGGGTTCATTTGGGGTAAAATTTGAAATTTTGATATTCAAGGGCAAAATCGTCATTTTGCCACCTAAGATAATAATTTGATCATGGAGTGAAATTTTTGACCAAGATTAACTATTTGGAGTATAATTTAATGACAGGAAGTGAAAAAGTTTAATTCTGGTGATTTTTGGAGTGTAGGGGCAAAATCGTAATGTTGCCACCCACGGACAAAATTTGAGATTTTGAGAGAATTTAGATCAAATTTGACAAATTGGAGAATGGTATGAGTATAAGGGGTGAAAAATATGTCTATGGGCAATTTTTCAATTTTTGGGGTAAAAATGTAATTTTTGACTTTTACGGGGGCAAAAGTGTAAATTGTAAAAATTACTCCACCGAGACTTTGGATGAGTCTGAGAATTTTATCTAAGCTATGAATATATGAGACAAGTGTATGGTGAAAATTTGGAAACAAATGGATGAAATTTTAAAAATGGGCCAATGGGAAAGTGACACGTGGCATTTTTTTAATTAAATAATATTATTTTAATGAAAAGTCAGCCATTTAAACCGAAATTTTGAGTGCTGGCCAGCCATAAGAAAGAAAAAGAGAGGAAATAGAGAGGAAAGGAAGAAAAAAAGAAAAACCAAAGAGAAACAAGAAAATTCAAAGGGAAATTCACGTTTTTCGCCCGTTTACGCGTCTAACGGTAAGATTTTTCGAATTTAGCTTGATTTCTACCTTTCCTATGCCTTTATTTCCATTTAGCATGCTTGAGGAGAGAGATCAAAAAGTGATATCAAGGTCTGGACGAAATTCTAGGGGAGAGAAATTGAAATTTTTAGGTTTTGATTTTTAGTTAAATTGATAGTTTTAGTTAGTTAAATGTGTTTAGAAATTAAATTGGGCAAGAAATCAGTAAATTTTCACAATACCCACTCTTCGCTGGATGCTCAATGCTGTACAATAATGATGAATTGATTTTATTCTAAGGAAAATGAAGAGAAAATGATGAAAAACGATTAAACGTGATAGAAAAACAAAGTAGAAAATTAACCGAGTTAATGTCTAATTTTTGGCCGAATTTTTCAAGGAAGGGAGTGAGCTGATTTTGTTGTTTTTAGAAAGTTATTGGCTGATATTTAATGGTTAGAAATGTTGGAGAGAGAATGGGATAATTTAGAGCTAAAATGGAGCGCGTTAGCAATTTATCGGGCAAAGTGCCAAAAATAGGTTAATACCGCGTTTAAGCCGTTTTAGGCTATTGCATTTCATACCATGCATTAGTATAGGATTTAAGTTAATTATATAGTGATTTAGCATCAATGTGATGAATTGTGTAAGTTTTTGTAATATGTCTAGGAGGAGAGCCTTCCGGAAAAGGCAAAGAAGTCGTACCCGACGAGTAGTGATCGGGGCGCTTAGAAAGCTTTTAGTTTGTACAAACGGTGAGTAAACTTATTATTATTGTAAATTATCTAGAGTTTATTTTAAATGCCCTTTATGTATTTTATGAAATGAGAACGAGATTAAAATGGGATTTTTGATGTTTTAGGAATAAATGTGACAAATAAAAATATATTGTATTGATTATGAAATTGAGTAATTGGAGGCTACAAATTGACTTGAGAAATATATATTTTCCTAGGAATGGCTTATGAGAAATGAGTATATGTGGCTATATTTTGTGAATGCATTGGGAAATTTTATGTAAGTTGTTTTACTATGCAGGCTGGATAAATAAATAAAAGCCACGTTATACTGTCGAAATTTTATTAAAATTGGTGGGTTAGTCACTGCAGTGACGGGTTTCCGTGGACTGCCTATTAGAGGGGCACGATAAACCCAGTTATATAGTTACTCCGGTTGTAGAGGGGAGGAGGGTAACTCCTGGGGTAGTATTAGAGCTCACTTCACGTCGAACCCCCACGTGAATGTGTAACTCGGCCAACGCCAAGGAACGGCTGGTTTTTAAAAATAAAAATGTGTTTCACGTGTGAATATTTTAACACCCTTGGCGGACTCGGTTAGATGCCTCGACCAAGGTATCCCCGAGGATTAGTTTTGGCTTGAGCCTTGTTTTAATAAAAGACATAAGCCTTAACAATTGTTTTGGTAAATTACAAATATTTTATGGTTTAAGAAATAAATTGAAAACATTATGAAATGGGTTGAAATTTATTGTTTAAACTTGCCTCCATTTTACTCGCCTTTAGATATTTATGATAATGTCTGTTTACTCATTGGGATTGCAAAATCTCACCCAACTTCTTTCCACCCATTTCAGGTTCAGTATAGACTGTAGATAGCTAATCTCATCGAGGACTACCATTGGATCTGCATTTTCCAAATCGTAGGTTCACAGTCCTCTTTACTTCTGTTTATTCGGGGGCCCTCTTGTTATTGTAAATTAAATTAAATATTTGGCTTACTGTATTTCAGTATGTATAAATTTATTTAGCTTTTACGCTATAAAAATTATTCACGTATAACTCTATAAATATTGTTTTATAAGAAAATAGAATATTTTCCTTAATATTTCTTTTATTTTCTTATTATATTCAAATAACCGTAATTTCGTTTTAAATGAAGATTTTAGACTTTTAAACTCATTTTGAATATGAATTATGTGTTTTGTACTTGTATATTACGTTTTAGCCAGTTTCGGACTTTTTGAGAAAAAAATTACCAAAATACCCCTGTGTGGCGAAAATTTTATTTTGATTGTTTTTGATCTAAAATAGTATATATTCTCTAAAAACTCGATATTTAAGAATGATTGCTCACAGGAAAGGAAAGAAACTGATATGTAAGCCTTGCGGGGTTCCGGTTGGCATTCCGGATAATAAGTGTCAATCGGGACATCGCGGCGATTGTCATGGGCCTGAGGGAGGTTCCGGGTCGTGACATTTTAATTCGTCTCCATTTACTCTCCTTTAGATAGTTTAGATGGTGTCTGTTTACTCATTGGGATTTTATAATCTCACCACCCTCATTTCCTCACATTTCAGGCTCGGGAAATTTCATAGTTAGCTGACTTTGACAAGGACTTTTATTTGGACTTGAATCGGCAAAAGTTGTAGGTTTTCAGCTTTCAATACATTTTGGTTGGATGTGGGCCCACGTGTCGCTGTAAAAGAAATTTTATACTTCAGTTATCTACTTTAAAGTACATATGAATATATTTAGCTTTTACACTACAAAAATTAATTACGAATTTCTTTATAAATATTTTTTTTAGAAAATAGAATATTTTATTAAATATTATTATTTTATTCAAACAATTATAATTTCATTTCAAATAATTATTTTAGACATCTAAATTTATTTTTAATTATGAAACATGAGTTTTTCACCTACACAACATGTTTTTGGCGGGTTTCGATATTTTCGAAGAAGAATGACAAAAATGCCCGTGTGAGCCAAAAAATAAAATATTATGTTCTAATTTGGAAATGACTCGTAATCCTTCGAATTACGATATTTGATAACTATTGCTCATCGGGGAAGTGCGAAAGCTAATACGAGAGCCTTGCGAGGTTTCAATCAGCATTCGGAGTAAAGAATGTCTGTCGAGGCTTCGAGACTATTGTCACAGGCTCGATGGGGAGTTTTAGGTCATGACAGTCACATACTTCGTCTGGCACGCCTCCACGACAAACTTTCCTAGCAACAATTTAAACTCAGTACACTTAATCACACATTTGTACAGGTAGCAACTTAATTAAAAATTCCTTAAGCAACTTGCATATTTTTCATCCAAAATATGCACAATATTAAACTACCCATAAACCTTAAAATATAACATTAACTTTTCATTGGGCCCTCTCCATGGGCTTTTCCATTTTTCTTATTTGGGCTAAGCCCATTTATTTTTATTTCCTATTGGGCCATGCCCACTTATTTTCTATTTCTTTTCTTTTCTTTTTCTTTCTTTTTCTCTCTTCCATGTTTCTTTTTTTTTCCATCCCGTCACTCACTTCACCACCGTGGCTTCCTCTCTCCCTTTCCTCTTAAAATCGATCACCAAAAGCCTCGTTTTCTCACCTTTTTTGCTGCCATTTTCAGCTCTAAAATCAGTAGATTTCCAGCTCAAATTTCCAGCAAAAAAACTTCTCAATTGTGGAAGCACAAAGCTGTCCAATTTTCTTGTACAAACTACCAGCAAACAGCTCAAATTTTTTTCTACACAAATTGGCAGTAAACAACTCAAATTTTCAGCAGCCAAAGTTGTCCTTCAATGGTAGCAAAAATCTCCAAAATTTTCCAGTAACATAACCTCAAAATTCAGCAGCAAAAACCTTGAATTTTCAGTACCAAAATCCCTTCAAAAAGCACCAAATTTTCTCTCTCAAAGTGCAGCAAAAAATCAGCTTCTTACCTCACAAATTTTCAGCTTTCTTCTTCTTCCAAAAATTACGGCAAAAGCTTTCTTTTTCCTTCCTCTCCCACAGTTCTTCTTTCCTTTCTTTTGCTCGGCTTTTGGTTCTTTCCTTTATTTTTCTTCTCCCACTCTCAACCGACTTCCTCTCCTTTCTCTCTTTTATCTCTTTTTCATTTCTTTCATCTCACATGGCCAGCCCCACCATCATTTCTACATTCTTCTCTTTTGTATTCTTTGCTTTTTTATATCTTTCTTCCTTTCTTTCTTTTATTCTTGTGGCCGACCCCCCATTCCATCTTTATTCCTTTCTTTTGTTTTTGTGCTCATTCCATCTTGACTCATGTGGCCACTCATGTACATGTAAAAATATTGTTTGACCTTTCAACATTTTTTCTTCATTATTTATCATCTATTTTATTTTTATTTCTTCAAAACAATAAAATTTACATATTATGCCTTAACTTCATTTTATTTAACACACCTCCCTCAATTTTTCATATTTTAAAATTAATTCTTCTGACACGTGTAAAAATTTCAATTTCCTTCTATCTTCTTTTTCTTATACGTGTATAATCAAAATATCGAGATCGCATTTCAACGCGGTGTCACCATAATATTTAAATATTTGCTTACCCGCGTTAGCTCGATTTAATAAAATCACGCTGACACAATTATCGTCGTTTTCCTTCAAAATTCTTCTTTACTTCTTCTCCCCCACTTAAATTAGTCATATTCCATTTTTCATGACTAATTCCGACAACATATAAAATATTAATATTTTAATATTATTTTATTGAATAAAATATTATTTTATTTCAAACTTTTTTCATTTGCCTTGTTTGGTCTCAAAACACATCATTACATCTCGATTTACTTCCGAATCATCCTTAAGCTTACTAATTCCTCTCCAACGAAAATATTATTATTTAACTATTGTTTCTACACGCGCGAATCATTTTATTCTTGAACGTTCCTTTCATCCTTTGTCGCTCTTTAGCATGCCAATTCACATCAAACGATCATTCGTTTGACCAATAAGGTCTTATTTTTGTCCAACGAGGGTGCGGGGTATTACACAATCACCTTCCCATGCTGCATTAATACACACCCTAAACCAACGCGTGATGCATCACAAAATACTGTATAACCCCTTGTGCCTTGCGGTAAGCTTAATACTGGAGCTGTGGTGAGACAAGCCTTAAGCTTTTCAAAACTATCTTCACAAGCATCCGACCACACAAATTTTGTACCCTTATGTGTCAGCCTAGTTAGAGGAGCGACTATTTTGGAGAAATCCTTCACAAAACGATGGTCATAGCCTGCCAAACCCAAAAAGTTTTTAATCTCTGTAGCTGAGGTTGGCCTTGGCCATTTTTCTACTACCTCAACTTTCTTTGGATCGACTTGTACCCCATCCTTGAAACCACATGTCCTAAGAATGCAACACTTTCGAGCCAGAACTCACACTTGGAGAACTTAGCATACACTTGATGTTCTCTCGAAATTTAGAGCATTATCTTAAGGTGTTGCTTGTGTTCCCCTCTGCTCCTCGAGTATATAAAAATGTCATCAATAAATACCACCACAAACTTGTCCAAATAAGGCTTGAACACTCGGTTTATCAAATTCATAAATGCTACAAGGGCATTTCTAAGTCCAAATGACATTACTAAAAACTCATAATGCCCATATCTTGTTCAAAATGCGGTCTTTGGTACATCCTCATTCTGGATCCTTAATTGATGGTACTCATATCGTAGATCAATTTTTAAGAAACATTGTGCTCCTTGTAGTTGGTCAAATAAATCATCTATTCTTGGAAGGGGGTACTTATTCTTCACCGTCACTTTATTAAACTATCGGTAGTCAATACATAATCTAAGTGACCCATCCTTCTTCTTTAAAAATAGCACTGATGCTCCCCATGGTGAGACACTAGGGCGGATGAAACCTTTATCTAGCAAATCTTCTAGTTGATCCTTAAGTTCCTTAAGCTCCACAGACGCCATTCTCTATGGGGGTATGGATATAGGTTTAGTGTCCAAAATCAAGTCTATACAAAATTCAATCTCCCGCTCGAGAGGCAAACTTGGTAATTCCTCTGAAAATACATCTACAAGCTCATTCACTACCGACACTTGGTTTATATCCCCGACCTTCGCTTGGGTATCTCTCACAATAGCCAAGTAACCTAGACAACCCTGTCTTAATAGCCTTTTAGTAGACATAACTGATATCAAATTAGTTGAAGCATTGCTTCTATTTCCCTGAATACTAAATGATGGCTTGCCTGGAAAATCTGATAATTTTATTTTATAGAATTATTTTAGTCCAATTTTGTTATGAAATATTAGCTAAGTCCTCAATTTTCAATTATAATTTATTTATTTTTAGTTGTTTTTATAATTAGGTCACTTTTAAGTTAGTTATTTCAATTTTAGGTTATTCCTTTTAATTTGGTTATTATTTATTAGTTTTTATATTTCTTTTGTAGGATTAAAAGTGATTAGGCTTAATTTTGTAAAGTAAGGTGTTGAAAGACACAAAATCTGCTTACATATGCTTCAGTATTTTGGCCATATCTCGAGTTACAGAACTCCAAATGATAAGATTCTTAGACCATTGGAAAGAGAGGAGACAAAGTTACAACTTTTATGGGGATCACTTTGC
Organism: Theobroma cacao; assembly: GCF_053813885.1. Taxonomy (NCBI): domain Eukaryota; kingdom Viridiplantae; phylum Streptophyta; class Magnoliopsida; order Malvales; family Malvaceae; genus Theobroma; species Theobroma cacao. The sequence continues at coordinate 32,442,684 of NC_142645.1, forward strand.
CCGGTTCTGCTTTGGAGATAGAGAAAATCACGTCGAAAAATGGCTAGATGTATTGTACTGGGAATGGAAATTTGTAAAGACTAATAATTGATTTTTGGGCCTTTTATTACACTTGTAAGCCCAATTAAACCCTAGGTCAACTTAAGGAACTTTAGGTTTAGTCTATTAGTATAAATAAGATATGTTTAACAACATTAGAGACAACTTTTGAGAGATTCAAGAAGCTAAAAGTTGAGGCTGAAACTTGGAGATCAAGGCGGCAAATATTGTTTTGTTTTCTTCCTTGGCTTTTATTTTTCTTGTTACTCTCAATGGTTGAATTTTATATAGTGTTATTTGTTTTTTCCATCATGAGTAGCTAATTTGCTTTTTTTAGGATTGCAATTAAACTCACATGTAAATTAAATTTTTAATTTCTTTCTTACTTATTTTTAATGGGATTTGAATTGTTTATTCCAATTTGTTCTTAATGCTTTTAATTGTTTGGCCACCAATTAAATTGATCTAGGAACCTTAACAAATTTGAGAGAGGGAGTTTAGAATAGACTAAAATTGGGATAGCATATGATCATATTAATTGATTTGCCTATAGGATAGGGATATACCTATAAGCCATATGTAGCTAGATTAGAGCCTGAACTTAATGAGTCTATTTTAATTTCAATTCACATAGCGATATAGTGTTTTGATTAAAATAGATATTTTTGTAAGATGAGTCGGGAGACCCTTATAAATAATTTAAGACTCTAGGTTAGCAATTCAACCCACTGAGATAAGTTAAGGAAGAGAGGTAAGATTTAGATGGAGTGTGAGGGATATTGTAATCCTAGGCTTATTTGATTTGATATTTTCTCAAGTTATTATTGTTTTGATTTTTCTGGTTGGTTTTAGTTTTAGTTTATTAGTTTTTCTTAATTAATTAATTTTGATTATTTGGATAAGATTAAATTATTCTAATTTTAGTAATTAGTAAATTTTTAGATCAATTTGCTATGGGATCGATACTCTGCTTGCTAATATACTATCTATTCGATACGTATACTTATGTAGTAGGATTTTAACTGACAAGTTTTTGAAAATCAAAATCTAATTTATGGTAACAGTCCACACTAGCATGGTAGGGCGATAGCCAATCCATTTCCAAGATCACATCAAAATCTAAAGTGTCTAATTCCACTAAATTTACCAAAGTGTCTTGTCCTTGACTCTAACTACACAAGACCTATATTCCCATTCTACCACAAATACCTCCCTTAAAGGGGTAAACACCACTAATTGTTTTTTTCTCATAACGCGATCTTTACCCAATTAAGGTGCAAAGCATGGAGCAACAAAAGAGTGCGTAGAATCAGGATCAAACAATACTCAAGCATTCACATTATAAATAGAAAGAATACTTGAGACCACAACGTTGGATGTCTGGGCTTCTTGCTATGTTAAAGCAAATACCCTCATGTAACCCGTACCAGCATAACTTTGTCATCTAGACCCAGACGGCTTGCTTTGAAATAACCTCTTAGAGTGACTCCCTCACTCTAAGAATATAATGAGAAAGGTAGAAGAAAGTACCTATGATCACAAGTTGATCTAAATGGTACAAGGTTGAGTGCTGAATACAAGTACAAAAGATAATCGTTTGAGTGTAGCAAGGTGTGGAGAAGATTTTCTGATTTTTCTACTCTATAAGGCTTAAATCTTCTCTCTAAACTCTGAAAAACTTATTTCTAATTGTTGAAAAACTCTTTTATACTTGGAGAAACATCTCTGATGGCAGTTTGACAGTTTTCTTATCGTTAAAGACAGTTAGGAGTTGGTTCTAGCCGTTACTCTGTCTTTTAGTGTAGATTTCAAACTTGCAGGCAGAATGCTCTTAGTCGACTACTCGATATCTTAGTTGACTAGGTTGCCTATGTTTTCCACTCCCTGTCTCTAGCAGTTCTGGCAGTAACCATTTAGTCAACTGACTAATTCTTGGTTGACTAAGTTGTCTCTATTTCTTAAACTCTTCAGCCCACCATTTCTCCAATTTGAGTCTTGACCAACCAACATTCTTCCTTATTCAACTAATGAGCTTCCTCCTTGTTAATCAGTCATGTCTCATTATTTTTATCTTTCTTTTTCTTTTAATATACACTTTGAAGGATTGATTTATTAATTTTATACATTAATTTTCCTGCACACTTAAGTAATGGCATTAGACACAAATGAATGGGAATGTTTTACTATCATCAAAAACTAATGGAGTCAACAATCTCCCCCTTTTTGATGATGACAAAACATTCTTTGATTAACAGCAAAGTATCTTTTTATTCATTTTAGTTTTCTGCACAAAATGAGGATTGTTCCCCCAAAGCATATGCTCCCCTTTAGTGTGTGCATATTTATTTCATCAAATTTTATTTTTGACATATAGAAAATGACATTATACATTTAGAGAATACATATGTGCAGAATTTTTTGTGATTTATAGCAATTAATGTTGATAGTTTTTCATAGAAAATTCAGCAAGGTCTGTCAATAGTATATAGTCATCAGATTTTGTCTATTCCCTTCATAATTCAGTTAACACACTATTCACAACATCCATAATTATTTGCAATCGTAAGTTGTTCAATTATCAGCATTCAACACAGTTATCAGCATGCAATTCAATATGGTTCAGCAGTAGATTTTGTTAACAACAGTTTAAATATCATGGATAGCAAAATATTAGCAAACATTCAATTTTCAGTAAACAAACATCATAGATATATCAGCATTCATGTCTCACACTAGCATATAAACAACAAAATTAAAATTGAGTGTTCAAGTGCCACCATGGCACAAATAGCAGTTAATCAAAAGATGTTTCAAAATTGCCCCTGAACTGTTTTTGCTTCCTATCCCCTATTTCTCTAAGTTCCTGCTTTTGCTTCTGATTCATTCTTGCTTTCTTTTCTTTTCTAAGTTCCTTCCTGGTTCCTCCACCCTAACATTTTTTTTTTTATTCTCTGGTTCCTGCACCCATGGTTCTGCCATTATACTCCCCCTTTTTGTCAGCATCAAAGGAAGGGGCTTCTATTCATCTGATGTGTCAGAGGGTGAGGATTCAATGCCATAGAAGGGGTTAGAGGAAAAGAAGAGGGCTCTCGGAGAGGTGATGACTTTTTAAGGGAAGGTTTTAGTGAGGACTTGTCTGAGACAAGGACTAGACTCTGAGGAGAAGAGGCAAAAACTGGTTTGGATTTCTTTGCTAACCTGGAAGACTTTTTTCTCTTGAGAAAAACTGTCTTGGTGGCCATAGTCTTCTTTCCCTTGGTAGGTGGTTTTCCCTTTGTTGGTGCTGCAGTGGCTTTTTCTTTCCCATATTTTGCCTTTACTTTAGGAGCTGATGTAGGTTTCTTCCCTTTTCCTATATCTCCACCATCCTTTTGAGTTTTTGTCCTAGTAGTGTTTTTTTCAGCTTGTCCCTCTCTAACCATTTGATGGAAAATATCCATAATGGATATTTCTTCTGAGTTAGGAGAGGAGGCCTGCTGTTTCTCTATTTCTGAACTAACCACTTTAGTCCCTTGTTCTGATTTATTTTTGCTTTGAAGTTTCGGAAAGGGTGTCTTAGCTGGCTGATCAACCCCTTGGTGAGAGTCTTTAGTCGATGAAACAGAACTGGCAGATTTGTAGGTGGAACCTTCAGCTTGAATGCCATGACTTCCACCATGAGGAGCAGATTTTTCTGCTGGCTCAACTGAACTTTCGGCACCTTGCTGTGCTGGTGTAGTGCTAGGTGTTGCAGAGGTGTCTACAGCCACAAGTTCAGATGGTTCCTTTTCTTCCTTCTTCAGGTCACTTTCTAGTTTTGCAATTTTCTCTTCTATTTTCTGTAATCTTTCTCTTTGGTCAATAAGCTTCCCATCGATTCTCATAAAAAGATTGAAAATAACTTCATTTGAGAATCTGGATGGTGCTTCCTCTTATTGAGTAAGCAAGCTGGATTCTCTTCCAAGACCAGTCTTAGAGGTCTTAATGAATCTTTCCCCATCAGATATATACCCCATTTTGATCAAACTGTCATAGTAAATGGCTTGATCTCTAGTTTTCACCATGTCCATTTCATACCTCTTTGCCCAAACTCCCTTTTTCTGCATAAGAGATGAGATGACATTTCCATAAGGCAGGTTGATCTTATCAAGTCTGCAAGCTCCTCTCATCTTTTCAATCATAAACCTTCCTACATTCAGAGAAACTCCATTGAAGGAATGTTCCATCAGCCAAAGATCCTGAAGGCTAATGTAACTCAAACTTCCACTTCTACCCTGAATGTTTGCTGCTATAAAGTAGTGTAAAATCCTAATTTGGGGGCTAATTATCAGTCCTGAATTACTCTTTGAAGAATACTTTTCCTTTCTCCCGGTGATGATTTCCCATAATGAGGATGGATCATACTTTTCTAGGAGCTCATACTCACCTTCTTCACACTCGATTTTTAGTAAGCTTCCTAAATCCTCAACAGTGACAACAAATTCTTTCCCATTCAAATATACATTCAGACCATCTTCGACATAATCATCAAAATCCTCTAATTCCTTTTCTTTTAAAGCAATGCTAGAATAGAATTCCTTTACCAGACTTGCACTATAGGATCTATTTTTAAAGGTGCTATATCCTTTCAGTTTTAGTTCATCAAAATAGTCAGATAAACTAGTCTGAATCTCTAAGTTCTCATCAAAACTCTTCCAGTCAATATATTTGCCATAGGAAATTGGTGCATTCTCAATATTTTTGAACCTCAGTTCATGCAATCTATTTTTGAACTTAGAAGACGAGGAATTAGTACCTTTCTTGAGTGAAGGTTCCTTGTTCTTCTTCTTTTCCATTTTCTGCTTCTTCTCTTTTAGTTTCTCTTATATCTCTTTTATTAACGCAAACATCATTTTTTGTTTCTTCTTCAGACTTTTCATTTTTGTCTCTTCGTCTAGTGGTCTTTTCCCTTTCTTCTTTTTTATGATTTCTTTGCTCTATGGAGATCTCCCCATTTTGATTCAAGAATTTGTCTGACAGGGGTTTTGTCTAAATGGCAAAGGGTTTGAATAGATTTGAGAAGAAAATGTGAAGAGATGGGTTTCAGTTTCAGAGGCTCGAGTTTTAGGGGAGAGAAAAGTGGAGAAAGAGAAGTTGTCAGCTGCTTTTAATTCCTCTTAGAGAAACTGTTCAACTCCCCCTTAAATATTGCCCTATTCTATTTGCTCAAAATTTCAAAACTCCCTCTATATTTTATTTATTCACCTCAAGCAACATTTCTCCTTTCTTTATTACCCAATATGCAGTTTCTTCCCATTATTTTATTCCTCTTGCCCTTATTTTAATTGAGTCTTATTATTTAATGCTACTAGAACACTCTTAGTTGACTAAGATTCATCTCAGTCGACTAAATGCATTCTGTTTCATGTACATGAACCAAAGATTTTCTCACAATTTCGACTAACTAATCATACCTAAATTCCTTCTAATTTCACAGAATCTATCTTCATTCAATGGTTTAGTAAAAATATCAGCTAGTTTATGTAAAGTGTTCACAAATTCAATCTTAATATCATTTTTCATTACATGGTCTCTAATAAAGTGGTGTCTGATCTCAATGTGCTTTATCCTAGAGTGTTGCTTAGAGTTTTTTGATATATTAATTGCACTTGTATTATCACAGTATATTGGTACGTTGTGCATGATCACTCCATAGTCTTTCAATTGTTGTTTAATCCAAAGAATTTGTGCACAGCAGCTACCTAATGATATATACTCTACTTCTGTTGTAGATAAAGCCACTGAGTTTTGCTTTTTGCTGGACCATGACACTAGCATATTACCTATAAATTGACATGTTCCACTAGCGCTTTTTCTATCAATTTTGTTTCTTTCAAAGTCTGTATCCGAATAGCCTACAAGATCAAATGATGATTCTCTAGAATACCATAATCTTAAAGTTTGAGTTTCTAAGAGGTATCTAAAAATTCTCTTAACAACTGTTAGGTGTGATTCTTTAGGTTGTGATTGAAATCTAGCACACAAACACACACTAAACTGAACATCTGGTCTACTTGCTATTAAGTAAAGTAGTGAACCGATCATACCTCTATATAGCTTTTGATCTACATTATTTCCTTTTTCATCAAGATCAAGTTTTGTGGATGAACTCATTGGTGTTGAGTTGGTTTTAGCTTCAGCATATCTTGAGTGTACCTTTCTTGGTTGATGAAGATCCCTTCCTCACTTTGCTTAATTTGAAAACCAAGAAAGTACTTCAACTCTCCCATCATGCTCATCTTAAATTCACCATGCATTTCTTTAGCAAAGTTCTTGCATAACACCTCATTAGTTGCACTAAATAAAATATCATCCACATATATTTGTACAACAATTAAATCATTTAAATATCTTTTAATGAATAATGTAGTATTAATTCGACCTCTAATATAACCTTTTTCAACTAGAAATTTTGAAAGCCTTTCATACGAAGCTCTAGGAGCTTGTTTCAATCCATACAAGGCTTTATGAAGTTTGAAAACATAATCTGATTTTTCAACATTTTCAAAACCTGAAGGTTGTTCAACAGACACTTCCTCTTGAATGATCCCATTTAAAAATGCACTTTTGACATCCATTTGGTACAAATTGAAGTTCATAAAGCATGCAAAAGCTAACAACAATCTTATGGCGTTAATCCTAGCAATGGATGCAAAGGTTTCACCATAATCTATTCCTTCCTCTTGGTTGTAACCTTGTGCTACCAACTTAGCTTTATTTCTAACTACATTTCCTTGCTCATCTACCTTATTTCTAAACACCCATTTTGTGCTAACAATAGGGTGATTTGAAAGTCTAGGTACTAGTGACCATACATGATTTCTTTTGAATTGGTCAAGTTCCTCTTGCATGGCCATTATCCAACTTTCCTCATTTTCAGCTTCTTCAAAATTTTTAGGCTCAATTTGAGATATAAAGGCTGAAAACTTAGAAGTTTCTCTTGTTGCTTTCCAACTTCTAACTCCTTGTGAAATGTCACCTATGATTTGCTCTTGTGGATGGTCTCTTACAAATCTCAAACTCCTTGGAAGGTCATTATGCTGATTTTCTGTTCTTTGCAAATCTACTAAAAATGGAGTTTCTTTTTCTCTTCTAGTTGAGCTTTCTTCACTATTTTTATTGTTCTCTAAACTCATTTCTTCCATTTGTTTTTGTAGGATTTATACATCATCATCATCAACATCATCATCATCAACATGAATTTCCTTTAGTAAATCATTGAACTCATCAAAAACTACATGGATCGATTCTTCAACATTTAGAGTCCTTTTGTTGAAAACTCTATAAGCCTTGGAGTTTAATGCATATCCTAAAAATATTGCTTCATCACTCTTTGCATCAAACTTCCCTAGTGGTTGTTTTCCATTGTTCAATACAAAGCACTTACAACCAAAGCTCCTTAGGTGAGAAATGTTTGGTTTCCTACCTTTGTAGAGTTCATAAGGTGTCTTAGATAACATGGGTCTTATTGAGACTCTATTTAGTATATATGCTGCTGTGTTCACTACCTCAACTCAAAAATACTTTGGTAGGTTATTCTCACATAGCATAGTCCTAGCCATTTCTTTTAAGGTTCGATTTTTCCTCTCTACAACTCCATTTTGCTGGGGTGTTCTAGGTGCAAAGAAGTTGTGATCCAACCCCTTTTCATTGCAAAATTTCTCAAATTCCTCACTTTCAAATTCTCCTCCATGATCACTCCTTATGCTAACTATGGCTAGTCCTTTTTCATTTTCTACTTTCCTACAATGACTTATGAAGGCTGATAAAGCATCATTCTTGTGAGCAAGAAAATAAACCCAAGTATATCTAAAATAGTCATCAACTATTACAAAGCCATAAGATTTTCCTCCTAAGCTAGTTGTGCTTATTGGTCCAAATAGATCAATATGCAGCATTTCAAGAGGTCTAGATGTTGAAACAATCTTCTTAGACTTGAAAGATGTTCTAACTTGTTTTCCTAGTTGGCAAGCATCACATATTTTCTCATTTTCAAATTTTAACTCAGGCAGCCCAACAACTAAGTTCTTTCTAATCAATTTTGACATAGTATGCAAGCTTACATGTCCTAATCTCCTATGCCATAACCAGCTGTCATTTTCAGCATTTGCAATAAGGCATATTTCAACATTTATTTCAAGATCTTCAAGAAATATCACATACATATTTTTCAATATCTTCCTATAAATGAGACTTTGTTTGTTCCTATGTCAATTACTTCACACTTATTTGAATCAAAACATACTTTAAATCCTTTGTCACATAATTTACTAATGCTTAATAAATTATGCTTTAAATCCTTAACTAACAACACATGACTGATTTGAGTTTGGGAGTTCTTACCAACCGTACATATCCCATGAATTATACCTTTTGAATCATCACCAAAGGATACGGTACCTCTCTTTCTTTTGTCCAGTTGAGCAAATAACATTTCATCTCCAGTCATATGTCGTGAGTAGCCACTGTCCATGTACCAAGGCTGCTTCTTTTTGGGTTGAGCTCTTGAACATGTCTCTTTTAAGTGCAGCTCAACCTACAAAATAAAATTTCAATTTTTCTTTATAGGTACCCATACTTTGATGGGTCTTTGAGAGTTTGTTGCAATATAGGATCCTTTAAGAACCTAAATTTTTCTAACTTTCTGCTAGTTACTTTTCTTAAAGTAATCATATGAAATATGTCCATGTTTACCACAAGTATAACATCTAGATGATGCCAAAGCAAAATTCTTATTCTGGTATGCATTTTTTTTGGAGTTTCATTTTTTAAACATTTGAGAGCTGTGTTTTCATCAAGTAATTTTTGCAAACCTTCAGATTTATTGTCCAGCTCTAGTTTTAAAACTTCAAAATCTGTTTTTGAGTGTGCTAACTCAACTTGCAGGAAATTTCTTTGCTCAAAAACATAATTGAATTCTTCTTTTATCTTTTCCAGATCATTTTCAAGAGATGTAGTTTTTTTCTTTAAATTATTGTATTTTGAAAAGAGTTTTTCAAATTCTTCATAAAGGCAGTCATACTCATCTTGTAAATCATCAATAGAAATATCACAGGGGGATGACAATACCTCGATTTCATCATTTTGTGCCATCAAGCAGAGGTTTGCTCTTTCCTCAGATTTTTCATCTTCGGCTTCAGAGCTTGAAGTGTCACTGTCCCACCATGCAGCTGCTACCATTGCTTTCTTGAATTTCTTATTTTTCTTTGGTGTCTCATCTTTCAGCAATGGACATTCTGACTTAAAGTTGCCAAGTTTCTTGCATTCGTAGCAGATCAACTCCTCATTTTTTGTGGAGTCATTTTGTTTCTGAATTTCCATGAAGCACCTTGATATTTTCTAAACCATCTTCTGGCCAGTCTCCAGTTTCTTCTGCCCAGAAGCTTTCTGAATTTTCGTGCAACTAGAGCTAACTCTTCATCATCGTCACATGATAATTCTTCCAGCTCTTCTTCAAGGATGTTGGCTTTAAGTGCAATGCTCTTTTTCTTTTCCTTTGCTTCTCTCCTCTCTTCTTCTTCCTCCTCTTTAAGCTCCAGCTCATGTGTGAGGAGTGAACCACAAATCTCATCTAAGGTAATCACATTTAGATCCTTTACCTCACGAATTGCAGTTACTTTAGGCTTTCAATTTTTTGGTAGACTTCTAAGTAGTCTCTTTACTAATTCATGTTCACGGATAGGCTTGCCTAGCTGACTCAATTTATTTGTGATGTTTGTAAACCTATCAAACATGCTGGTGATGTCTTCACCAGGCTCCCTTTTGAACATTTCCTAGTTATGTGTCAAAAGGGCAATTTTGGACTCCTTGACCTGATAAGTCCCTTCATGGATTATTCTAAGTTTCTCCCACACTTGTTTAGCTGTACTATAACTTGACACTTTGTTAAATTCAGTGGGAGTCAAGGCACAATGCAATGTGTTAATGGCCTTAAAGTTTACTTGAACTTTCTTAGTCTCAGCCTTAGTCCATTCAGACCGTGGCTAGGGCATCAACTCATTTGTCACCACATTCACGGTTGAGGGCATAAAGGGTCCATCAGTTATGACGTCTCACATATCATAGTCTATAGCTCTAATATAGATTGACATCCTAGTACTCCAATAGGGGTAATTAGAGCCATCAAACAGAGGTGGTCTGTTTGTTGATTGTCCCTTAGCAACTATGGATTTTTATTGTACCATTTGGATCCTCCCAAAGGATGTTAAGCCTTAAAAACAGGAAACTAGCTCTGATCCACTTGTTGGTCCCAATTATGCGCGCTCGAAGGGGGGTGAATAGCACAAATTGGCTCTTGACAAGATGAGGAACTAATTTTCATAACAAAGAAACTAAAAACAGAGTAGACAGTGTGCAGTAATTTACAATGGTTCCATCTAAGACCTACATCCACTACCTTGATTATCCAACCAAAAATTTTCCAACCAATCCACTAAGAACCGGTGAAATTCACAAGCTTTCACCAAGCTTTTATAATGGCTTTTACAAGGCTCAGCCAAACCTTTTACACTAGCTTTTCACGGGCTAAACTAAAACCCAACACCTAACTTTTCAAGGCTAAGTTAGAACCTTAACACCTTCAAGCACACCTGGCTTGAAATAACCTGTTAGAGTGACTCCCTCACTCTAAGAATACATTAAGAAAGGTAGAAGAAAGTACCTATGATCACAAGTTGATCTAAATGGTACAAGGTTGAGTGCTAAATACAAGTACAAAAGATGATCGTTTGAGTGTAGCAAGGTGTGGAGAAGATTTTTTTATTTTTCTGCTCTATAAGGCTTAAATCTTCTCTCTAAACTCTGAAAAACTTATTTCTAATTGTTGGAAGACCCTTTTAAACTTGGAGAAACATCTCTAATGGCAGTTTGACAGTATTTTAGCCGTTGGAGACAATTAGGAGTTGGTTCTAGCCATTACTCTATCTTTTAGTGTAGATTTCAAACTTGCAGGTAGAATGCTCTTAGTCGACTATCCAATATCTTAGTTGACTAGGTTGTATCTGTTTTTTGCTCCCTGTCTTTGGCAATTATGGTAGTAACCACTTAGTCGACTGACTAATTCTTGGTTGACTAAGTTGTCTCTGTTTCTCAAACTCTTCAACTCGCCATTTCTCCAATTTGAATCTTGACCAACCAACATTCTTCCTTATTCAACTAATGAGCTTCCTCCTTGTTAATCAGTCATGTCTCATTATTTTTATCTCCCTTTTTCTTTTAATATACACTTTGAAGGATTGATTTATTAATTTCATACATTAATTTTCCTGGACACTTAAGTAAAGGCATTAGACACAAATGAATGGGAATGTTTTACTATCATCAAAAACTGATGGAGTCAACAATGTCTAGGTTGACCACATAAGAAACAAACTCCTGTAGCATGGAAGCATCTTCCTCTATGTCTTCTCCCACAAGTGTTGCAATGATTGATAGTTTGACCACCCTAGCTTTAATCTTGCTGCCTCCCAACACTGAAGGTTTTCTATCCCAATCTAACATTGGCACTAGTCAAGTCACTCCCCGATTAGGGTAACCATGAGTCCCTTTGTGGGCCCTAACGGTCAAAAGATGAAATACCACTACTGAAGTCTTTGCGACCTTGATGGCTCTCTGTCTTGGCCCTCCTGACTCCATCCCTTGTAGCCCTACTCTCGCTGCTCCTCATCTCAATCTGCTGAGTGCAGTCTACGATTGTGGAGTAAGTATCAAAATCTTTAGATGCTACAACCCTAAACAATGGCTCCACTAGCCCATCCATAAACCTTCCAATCTTCATCTCCTCTGTAGAAACTAAATAGGATGCATACCGAGCCAACTGTGTGAATTTGATGTCGTATTCCGGAACCGTCATACTTGGGGTCTGTACTAATGCCTTAAACTCCTTAGCTCTAGCATTTCGTACACTGGTGGGTAAGAATCGATTCAGGAACACTATACTAAACTCATTCCAAGTTAACAATGCCTCATCCGTCGTCCTACATCTATGCAAGGACTGTACCACTCTTGTGCCACATACTCTAACTCAACTGATATAGTATTAGAACATCCCAAGGCCTCACAAATCTATTCCATCATGTCTAACAAAACCTGAGGTCTATCCGATGCATTAGACCCTGTAAACGATGAAGGTTTAAGCTTCAAGAAGTTAGGAAATGAAACCTCTACATGACCCCTCTCAACCTCTAGATGTTGGCAGTTAATCTGTCCTCATGAACTAAGGGAAACTTGTGCTGCATGCCTTCCCTCTACTATTCTCTGCATGTCGTCCATATGGGTTGCCATCATTTCCACAACCCTATTACCTATTAACTCCTTGTAGACCTATAGCCAAGCCCTCGATAGTAATGGCCCTAGTTAGGTGTCTATCTGCATCACCTAAAGATTGTTCCTCTTCAAGTCTACTCACAAGCATACCAGCGCTCACCGACGTAGTGGCCCCACCACGTTTGCCTCGCCCTCTAGGTGTGGATGCCCGTGGCCTACCCATCGTCTCATTAAGAGCGTCTTGCTTCTCTATCTTTCTCAAGGCGGCTCGTGTCTTAAGCGGCATTCTTACCTCGACAAGAACAAACATCTGTTATTAGACACATTTTACAATTATAACTTAAAAGCAAATGTGGTTTCTAGAATAGGGAATCTATGCGGTCTCTTAGTTATAAAATGTGTTGTGGTTCACAATTCAAAACTGAAGTTTCCACATAAAGACTCGATACTCCGTTGGACCAAACAATAGTATCCTAGGACTTAGACTGTGAGACCTTGATTTTTATAGCCTCGTAGCTAGAAGTAGACGCGTTATCATTGACTATGGGTAACTTTGTCATTTCTCATGGTGAGCTCCTAGAAGTAGCTCTCTAATGTTATTAAGGCCTAAGTAGGCCTAAGACATAAATGAATGATGAAAATAAGGATAAAATGACGAAAGAAATAGAAATAATGATGATTTTCATGGTAGGGGTAAAATGGTCATTTTTCATCTCGAGTCAAAATTTTTAAGTTCTCACAAACCCGAGTATTTTGAGACTATTATGGACTTTATCTCAGTGTGAAAAGAGTAAAAAGATTGCATAAAGGATTGGAGGAAGACAAAGCCAACTTGTTAAGGGTATTTTCATAATTTAAATGAAGTTTGGATAAGCTTAGGCTATAAATATCTCATTTCTCTAGCAGCTTCCTCATTTTTCCAGTAGCTTCTTGTTCTTCTTCCTTCCATCTCACGTTTCTTTATCTTCCATGGAAGCCTCCCTTAAAGCTTCCATAACTCTCTCTCTCTCTCTCTCTCTCTCTCTCTCTCTCTCTCTCTCTAGCTTCAATTTTCATGCTTTTTGAGCACTTTTTCATAGAACCTTTTATGCTCTTTCACTCTCTCACCTTAAAACCCTCAAAAGTCTTTCCTCAACACTTTCTGTCACTAGCTGGACATTTTAGAGAGAAAGAGAGAGAGAGACTTTACATGACTGCTTGAGTATTCTTGAGAAGGAATTCAACAACAAATCCACCAAGGTGAGTAATGAAGTAGAGTTGATTTTTAAATTTTTTGTAGTTAAGGTTGTTTATTCATTTTAGAGTGATTAGGATATTGAAAATAGATAGCCACTTGATGGCAATTGGAACCTAGTTAGGAGATAGCTTTTAGAATTATAGTTATGTGAATTGAGTTGATTTGTGATACTAATGTGATGATAGGTTCCAACGAAGCCCCACCGCCTCATTTGGACCATTAGAGGACGTTGGAGTTGAGTAAAGATTTAACAAATACCGGTGAGTGAACTTGCATTAAAATGTTTTGGGATTAGGGCATATGCATTTGATTAAATCCATTGAAATATTTTATCTATTTTTTTCTCTAAAATTTGCATGGGAACAAGCTTTTAATGAAACGTTTTGCATTGTGGAATGCGACTGTGATGAATCCATGGGCCCTGTGTTATGTTGATATATATATATATATATATATCTAAATGTAAATGATATGTATTGATAGTAATATGGTTTGTAATTATAACCAAGCATGTCTACGATGTGGGGGAGCACATGCCGGTGATGATGGGTGCGAGAGTGTGGATGATGATATTGCCCGTGTGCGATGTGGGGGATACACACAACGGTATTAGTAGTGCACGATGTGAGGGATGCACACGATGGCTCCAACTATGTGCGCAATGTGGGGGTTGCACATGAGCTGGGTGAGGCGGTAGTGGTATTGGTGGTTATGTATATATATATAAATGTTATAAAAAGTTTATGAAAATAATTGGGATTGTGTTGTATGTTGGTATTGATAATTGCTCCCAAATTACTTTTCATTTCAACAAGAAAATGGCTTTTGATATAACAAGACCCCTTTTAACTAAATTGCTCTATTTCTCGATGCAACAAGATTCATTTTTACTACAGTGAGAAACTCTTGGGTTGGAGGGGGTTTACACTGGCCTGGTTCTCGCTGCAGCGAGAAATTTTCTGTAGCTTCTCATTGCCGCGAAAATGGATTCTCGCTACAGCGAGAAACTCTCGGGTGGTTCCAAATTTTCTAATGCAGTGCCTTCTCTTTGACACAAATTTTACAACATTTCGTTTGGAATTGGGCAAAGTGGTAAACAAAAAAGTTGTAGTCCAGCCTCGTAGCTTTCTAATGGTCTAAAAATCATGTCAATTGAACTTCTGTAGTGGGAGATATTATCGAAAAACCAAAACATATGCAAGCCAAGAATGTTTCTCACTGCAGCGAGAAACTTGTTGTCATGCTTGCTGCCTTGCTTGATTTTGACATATTTTTCACCCATTTAACTTCATGGATTGATCATGGGTTTTTTGAACACTATGAGGTTATTAATCAAAGTTTGAAATGAGGGGTTTTTAGTAAGAAATTAAATCAATTGCATTATTTTTGAAACAAGTGCATCATGATTTCCAAGTTCTCCTTATCGATTGCTTGTTCCCTTCTTATGTTCACTCACTGAGTTTTATACTCACATTTTTAAACTTCATGCTTTTATATTCGAAGGCAATTGGGACCTAGATTGGGTGTCCGCATATGCTCATCTTCTTAATAGGTACTATGGCATCTCAGTAGCGGTACCTTCCCTTAAAGTTACTCCGCTGACGGTTGACAGCCTTTGTCTGTGTACACTAATGTAATGTAAACTACTCTGAGTCATGTTATAGATGAAGTATGTATATGTTGGATTAATGATGATGATGCCCTTATGAGACGAAAATGAATGACAGTACTTTGAGATAATGCAAATATTAATATTCAATTGCTATAAAATATTACTAAAACATTTATCGTTGAGAATTACAACACATGGTTTTAAGGATGGATGGATTGAGGCATAGGATCTCATACAGAGGCTTGCTTAGGCCTAGTGGGCTATGTCTATTGAGTCCATGCACCGGTCATGGCCCAAGATTTGGGCTGTGACAAAAGTGTTATAAGAGCAAAAGGTTATAACCTGATCCCTGGAAATTCTCGCATGTGAACAGTGTGCGAAGCATGACTCTCTGCCTAGGGGCTATAGAGGAAAGGGCTACCTCTATTAGAGAGTGTGGAGCTGCCTTATGAGTCCTTTGATAGGTACCCTTTGTTGCCACCGTTGAAAGAGGAAAGGGGTATCCAAGGAGGTGGAGTCGTGCCTAGTGACAAAAGTGGTATCAGAGCTTTAGGTTTAATTGAGTCCTAGGGATTCTCGTGTTAGTCAACGAAGTTATCGGAGTTAATGTAGAGTCTTGTTTATGGTTTGTGACTGCAGCACAATTCATAGACAGGAGGCTATATGAACTCTATTCCTAGTAACCTACCCACTTGCTAACATTATGCAAAGGTCAGAAGTGGTGCCATTGTCCGGGTTTGAGATGCCACCCGAGACACAAGCTGTTGTTGGCAAGATTTTAAGCAAATGCTCCTAATTAAAGGTTAATGTAACAACAAATCCCTCCGATTAAAGTTAGAGGAAATTGGAGCTGGACTAATAGATCTGTAATGACTTATTCATTCAGTGGAGTTATAATTTAAGCCCATAACTGTCAATAGGAAGAAATTGGATGACATTGGATCATTATTGAGGTCAATATAAAGGAACACGTATGATAATGGTAATAAAGGGCGCGCTTTAACTAGAATGAATAGTGATGGTTGTAATTTACTTGAAGTTTATAGATCTAAGGATTGAGGAAGGTGTAAACTGATGTTTATGTGCACGAAGGTAAGTGCACTATGTTAAATGAGCTTGTCATGCCTCTATAGAAATGGTGTGTTCTTTTGAAATATTTTGTAAACGTATAAGTGTCGACTATGTGCATAGCAGCTTAGATGGAGCTTGTTTTGATTTCAATTAAGTAATTGCAAGATCCCAAGGCTCGATTTGAAATATTATGGTTTATAGTTATAAGTACATGAATTAGCTTAAGGGTGAAATTCAGTGACTATCATAATTTATGTGTGCTCATCAAGTGAAAGGTTGGTAAACAAATTTTCTCTAAGGAGGAGCATGAACTTTGTTATGCTATGCGTGCGGTCAAAGGATTAAAGGACTAGTTGTGGATTTGATAGCTTGAAGTTAAATGACTGAGATATGTCGAATCTAGTTGAAATGCCATATGGAGTTCTATATTTGAGTTTGATATACGAATTGCTTTAACGATCAATATAAAAGTCTATTAGGTTTAGTATTCAATCTATGATCAAAATGATCAGTTCTGAATGTGATCTTCACAGAGGTAAAGGATTTAGGAAATATCAATTTTTGGATAAGTTCTAAGAGGGAGTTTCTACATCCCAAGTTTAAGAAATTCTAATTTTATAGCCGCAAAGGCGAAATGCAACAATTAAGTAAATCATTCACTTTATAAATGTAATTGGTTAAGGATTGGTGAGTAAAGTTAAGATCTTAACACTAAGTGGTGTACAACTTGATGTTTAGGTATTTAAGAGTTATTTGGAGACAATTGTCTAATCAAGTTGCGTTAAAATGTTATGGTAAAGGTATACGATTATTAGTAGTGGAATATGCCTAAAGGATGATCTTGGCATACCACAAAAGTTGAAATGTGAAGTAGACATGTTGAAATGGAGGAAAGTAAGAAGGGGTTCGTACACGTGGTAATGGATGTTAACATTTGAAGGATGTTAACATTTGAAGGATGTATATATGTATATGTGGAGTTAGTCATGTCATCGGTGGGAATAAAGAATTATTCTTAGTGATTTGGGATTTGAACACAATGTGCTTGATGGGTTGCATAGGTGGTATTATAAGATACTAAATTGACATAATAAACGCTATTGGAAATAATCATGAAAATAGGGGAAGAATAAATTCTAGAATTTTGAAGTAATGATGAGCATAAGTAGAATGATCAAGATAGACAAAATTCATGACGATACTAAGTTGAAGTGGTTAAACTATTTGAGTTATAAGATAAGAAAGACAACTAGTTGCGAATACAAAGGAATTGTGGAACACTAAGAGCAGTGAATAATTCTGTGTGCGTTGTTATACATGTATGGTAAAGTTATTACACAAAATGGAAAGATTGTCCTAAGGTGGGATTTATTGATTGTTGACAAGTGTTAAGAGTTGAGATGAATTTGAAGTATTGGCTTGGCCTATTATATGTGATAAATACAAAAGAATATAAATGGTTATGGAAATCGTGATGTAAGCTTGGAGGAAAGCCAAATGGTTGAGCATGATTCCTGTAGTAACTTTAAAGATGGAAGAACTTATTCGTGGAAGAAATTTCCAATAGTCACAGTGCTGCAACACTAACTCTTTAGTGCTGCAATGTTGAAACCATCCCATGTCCAGCAGCCGTGATGCTGCAGCACCGACTGTTCAGTGCCGTAGCGCTAGGAATACCTCATGTCTAGGATGCATAAGCAAGATGGGAACGGCACGATAACAAGCTTACAAGCTGAATTATGGTCATTGGTCATTGAGCTTTGTTATTTGGGAGTTTTAAATGCTTTGGAGAATGTTCCCATGAATGAATTGAAAAGTTTCTTTACTGCCTTGTATATGGGCATGTGATTAAAAGAGAAGCTGAAAGATTCTTGAGATGGCTATATTCAGAGAAGATACCATGTGAAGTATTAGAATAAATAATATGTTGACCAAAGTCAAATCCTAAGAAATAAAGGAGACAAGAGATTAAGCCTTGTTAAAGGCTAAGGAAAAAAAAAAGGGTGATTGAAAAGTTACATGAATGTATAAGACATTGACAAGGGATGTCAATACCAAGTAAGGAAATTGTGAATGAAGGATTACAGGGGTGGAATAGCAAATGAATTAGTATACAGTACTACTATGAGGAAATTACCAATCTTGTCTTGACTTAATTGAATGAAAAGGATTAGTAACAATACAAGGCAAATTATGTGGCATACTAGAAACCTATGAATATAAACTGAGGATTGAATAAATGAGTATGCATTAAAATATCTTGGTGAATAGTGCATGTCCTTTGGAATGATATGCTTAAAGTATAAATGAGCAAATAAGTGATTAATGGTTTCAAGAAAACATGAACATTCCTGAGAAGGAAATTACCAAACATACGCAACAAGTATAATATATGGAATTTTGAAACTTGCTGAGGAGCCTAACGGCTAAACCACAAGTTAAGTGATCATAGGCGGTGAGGCACAAGTTTCAAATAACTATCCACATGGAAATACTCAAGAGGAATTCTGTTATGAGTCTTGTGAGAACAAGCATTAAGTTATGCGATTACAAAAAGGAAGCTGTAAGCTGAGAATGATACTCGCATTGACATTAAGAGGTACTAGAGAAGGACATTGTTTCCAATCTTATAATTTCAAGTACAAATTGTGAATTGACTAAGGGAGAATGATGTTATATCCGTATGAGAGAATAATACAAAGGATGGTTGAAGGTAACCTTGATAATGAGGTTGGATAATGAAAACCCCCTGATGTATTGTGGAAATTGGAATCTAGAAATGCATGAGTTATACATGATTTGAATGAGTCTAAGTCTTAAGTGACTGATTAATATCGAAATGCAATAAGAATATACATATATATATATATATGTATGTTAGAGGCATGAAAGATAATTGAGGAAAAAAAAGGGATGACTTTTAAGAATTGTGGTATTGTATAAATGCGATGATCAAGTAAAGATAAATTTTGGAAAGATCAACAAAATAGTAAAGCATACACGGATATTGGATGGTAATTTGATGAAAATGATCATTGGTGATTGTGACATGTTTATGACAATGTGATGCACGGATGCATGGTATGATAGAGCTTATACATAGGATTGAAAATGATAAGAAAAGAGTATAAGCATGTAAATTGTATGAAGTTATGCATATGCACAAAGAGAATCTGCGTGGATTAAATAAAAACCAATTTATGCTAAGATGTGAAGTAAATGGTGATTTAATCATTCGAAGGGGTAATCTAGAGTTGATTATACCCTAATATTCATGGATTATGCTTGACCTATGAAAATGAAATGGAAAAGTAAAAGGGGAAACATGAGCTATGAGAAGGTGATATTGAACCTTGGTTATGGATTAGAAGGAATAGAGGAAATTACTTCAAAGTAATTGACGAGGGTTCCTACATATAGTGATGGATGATGATTCTTAAATGTGTATATACATACATATATATATATGTGGAGATGATTATGTGAATAATTAAAGTGAAGAATTATTTATGGTGATTTGAGTTTTGAATTTGACATGCTTAATGAGTTGTATAGATGACGTGATGATGAGAGTTACCAGTAGAAGTTGAGCTATGTGAGTAAAGGAGAATTCAGGTGCAATAAAGAAAAAAGGGATCTTAAGGAATTGGAATTTACATCGTGGTTAAGCCATACAAATGGATTAATATGATCAAGATATAAGAATTAACGAAGTGTTATATCATAGATAAATTAGACTTCCACGAAGCACTAGTGCCATAGATGGAGAATAAACAATGATAGTACCCTAATGCGAGCAATTGGAGGAATTGATTCAGAAGATGAAACTTAACTTTGTTAATAATGATTCAACATATGAGAAGCAACCAGTTGTTATTCTTGATAGACAAATCAAAAGCTTTGCTCAGAGGATGTAGCCTCAGTAAAAGCATTATGGCAAAACCACACTAGTGAAGAGGTGATGGGGGAAGCTGAAAAAGAGTTGCGAACAAGTATCCACACCTCTTCAATGCATATAGGTGTGTTGTCTTATAGTTCGATTTAAATTCGGGGACCAAATTTCTTTTAGTGGGGGAGAATGTGAGACCTTGATTTTTATAGACTCGTAGCTAGAAGTAGACACGATATCATTGATTATGGGTAATTTTGTCATTTCTCAAGGTGAGCTCCTGGAAGTAGCTTTCTAATGTTATTAAGGCCTAAGTAGGCCTAAGACATAAATGAATGATGAAAATAAGGATAAAATGACGAAGAAAATAGAAATAATGATGATTTCCAAGGTAGGGGTAAAATGGTCATTTTTCATCTCTAGTCAAAATTTCTAAGTTTTCACGAACTCGAGTATTTCTAGAATATTATGGACTTTCTCTCAGTGTCAAAAGAGTAAAAAGATTGCATAAAGGATTGGAGGAAGACAAAGCCAACTTGTTAAAGGCATTTTTGTAATTTAAGTGAAGTTTGGATAAGCTTAGGCTATAAATATCTCATTTCTCTAGCAGCTTCCTCATATTTTGAGCAGCTTTTTGCTCTTCTTCCTCCCATCTCACGCTTCTTCATCATCTATGGAAGCCTCCCTTAAAGCTTCCATAACTCTTTCTCTCTTTAGCTTCAATTTTCATGTTTTTTATCACTTTTTCAAAGAACCTTTTGTGCTCTTTCACTCTCTCACCTTAAAACCCTCAAAGTCTTTCCTCAACACTTTCTCTCACTAGTTGGACATTAAAGAGAGAGAGAGAGAGAGAGACTTTACATGATACCTTGAGTATTCTTGAGGAAAAATTCAACGATAAATCCACCAAGGTGAGTAATGAAGAAGAGTTGATTTTTAAGTGTTTTGTAGTTATGGTTGTTTATTCATTTTAGAGTGATTAGGATAGTGAAAATAGATAGCCACTTAATGGCAATTGGAACCTAGTTAGAAGATAGCTTTTAGAATTATAGTTATGTGACTTGAGTTGATTTATGATACTAATGTGATGATAGGTTCCAATGAATCCCCACCGCCCCATTTGGACCATTAGAGGAAGTTGGAGTTGGGTAAAGATTTAACAAATACCGGTGAGTGAACTTGCATTAAAATGTTTTGGGATTAGGGCATATGCATTTGATTAAATCCATTAAAATATTTTATTTATTTTTTTCTCTAAAATATGCATGGGAACAAGCTTTTAATGAAACGTTTTGCATTGTGGAATGCGACTGTGATGAATCCATGTGCTCTGTGTAATGTTGATATATATATATATATATATATATATATATATATATATATATATATATATCTAAATATATATGATATGTATTGATAGTAATATGGTTCGTAATTATAACCGAGCATGTGCGCTATGTGGGGGAGCACATGCCTGTGATGATGGGTGTAGGAGTGTGGATGATGATATTGGCTATGCGCCATGTGGGGGATGCACACGGCGGTATTAGTTGTGCACGATGTAGGGGATGCACACGATGACTCCAGCTATGTGCGCAATGTGTGGGTTGCACATGAGCTGGGTGAGGCAGTGGTGGTATTGGTGGTTATGTATATATATATGTTATAGAAAGTTTATGAAAATAATTGGGATTGTGTTGTATGCTGGCATTTTTAATTGTTCCTAAATTGCTTTTCATTTCAACAAGAAAATGGCTTTTGATATAACAAGACCCCTTTTAACTAAATTGCTTTATTTCTCGCTGCAGCGAGATTCATTTTTGCTACAGCAAGAAACTCTCGGGTTAGAAGGGGGTTACACTGGCCTAGTTCTCATTGCAAAGAGAAATTTTCTGTAGCTTCTCGCTGCAATGAAAATGGATTTTCGCTGCAGCGAGAAAGTCTCGGGTGGTTCCAAATTTTCTAGTGCAGTACCTTTGCTTTGACATGGATTTTGACCACATTCTAGTCAGAATTAGGAAAAGTGGTAAAATAAAAGTTGTATCCCAGCATCTTATCTTTCTAATGGTCAAAAAATCATATCAATTGGACTTCTATAGTGGGAGATATTTTTGAAAAACTGAAACATATGCAAACCCAAAATGTTTCTCATTGTAGCGAGAAACTTGTTGTCATGCTTGCTACCTTGCTTGATTTTGACATATTTTTCACCCATTTAACTTCATGGATTGATCATGGGATTTTACAACACTATGATGTTATTAATCAAAGTTTGAAATGAGGGGTTTTTAGTAAGAAATTAAATCAATTGCATTGTTTTTGAAACAAGTGCATCATGATTTCAAAGTTCTCCTTATCGATTGCTTGTTCCCTTCTTATGTTCACTCACTGAGTTTTATACTCATGTTTTTTAACTTCATGTTTTCAGATTCGGAAGCAATTGGGACCTAGATTGGGTGTCCACATATACTCGTCTTCTTGGTAGGTACTATGGCTCTCAGTAGCTGTACCTTCACTTAAAGTCACTCCGCTGATGGTTGAGAGTCTTTGTTTGTGTACACAAATGTAATGTAAACTACTAAGAGTCATGTTATAAATGAAGTATGTATATGTTGGATTGATGATGATGATGCCCTTATGAGATGACAATGAATCATAGTACTTTGAGATAATACAAATATGAATATTTGGTTGCTATAAAATATTATTGAAACATTCATCGTTGAGAATTACAACACATGGTTTTAAAGATGGATGGAATGAGGCACGAGATCTCATACAGAGGCTTGTTTGGGCCTAATGGGCTATGCCCATTGAGACCATGCGCCGGTCATGGCCTGGGATTTGGGTTGTGACATAGACAACCTAGGGCTCTGATACCAACTTTGTCACAGCTCAATTTTCGGGCCATGATCGACGTATGGGCCCAATAGGCATAGCCCATTAAGCCAAAGCAAGCCTTTTTTTTATATGATCCTGTTCATCATTCTATCCATCACTTTAAATGCCATATTTTGTAATTCTCAAGTATAATTATTTCAACAATATAACATGGCAATCAACTACTTACATTTATATCATCTAAAATGATGTCACCCATTACCAACTCATAGCAGTAACATTAATCAAAATAAACATAGATTGTTTATGACATGTATTTTAGTGATTTACATCACGTGCATGTATACAAAGGCAAAAAGACTCATTCACTTCCATTAATGCTCCAAGTAGAGATGTGGGGTCTCATTGGAACCTATCACACAATAGCATCACACCAACTCAATTTACATGAATACTATTCCAAAAGTTGTTTCCTAAATCATGTTTTACTAGTTATTCCTAACTAGCTTCTAATTACTATTTGACTAGTCATTACTTTGCACTACTTTAGCCTCATTAGAAATAAATAAATAACCTTCAACAATAAGACAATCCACAATTCTAACCATTGGCCATTCATCAACAACTTAAAAATCAACCCCAACTCACTACTCACCTTGGTGATTTTGTAGTTGAATTCCTTTTCAAGAGTTTGTCAAGTTATTATGGAAAGTCTCTCTCTCTCTCTTTCTCTCTAAAATGTCCAACTAGTGAGAGAAAGTATTGAGGAAAAACTTTTGAGGGTTCTTGAGATGTAAAAATGAAAGAGCATAAAGAATCCTATGAAAAGTGTGCCAAAGCATGAGAATTGAAGTTACTTTGAAAAAGTTATGGAGGTTTCAAGGGATGGCTTCCATGGAAGATGGAAAACGTTTAGTGAGGAAGAGAGATGGGAAGAAGAAGAAGAAGCTTCTGGAAGTGAGGAGAAAGTGCTGCAAAAGTTTGTTATTTATCCTATAGTTGACTAAAGTTCCATTTATTTACAAAAATGCCATTACATAGTTGACTTTGCCTTTTTCTTCCCTTTGGCTCAAACTTTTTACTCTTTTGACACTGAGAAAAGGTCTACAATAGATTAAAGGGACTCAAGTTCATGAAAACTTAAAAATTTAGACCCGAGACCCAAAATGACCATTTTACCCTTACTGTGGAAATTATCATTATTTCTATTTTCTTCGTTTATTTCATTATTATATGCATCATTCATGTATTCCTTAGGTCTACTTAGACCTTAATAATATTAGAAAGACTCACTTGTAGGAGCTTACTAAGGACATGACAGAACAACCCTTAACTCACGTCATTGTGTCTACCTCCGCTACATGTCTTTAAAGGTCGAGGTTTCACATGTATAAACATTTCCACATGTTTCTTCCAACAAGGGTAGTTATCACCTACAAAAAGGGGTGGCCTTCGGATCAATTGCCTTTCACCATGTACAATTGTTGTCACCTCCATTTTCGTTAATTTCAGCTTCTACCATAGATCTTTCAAAGGCAGTTGGACCTGCAAAATTTGAGACCAAGTTCTAATACCAATTGTTTGTGTAGAAGTCCCAATAGTCAATATACCAAAAGGGGGATGAATTGGTATTTAAAAATTTTTTTGAGACTAAATATAAAAAATTAAAATTTTTGCAACCAAAAATCTCTTTTAATGTCAAAAAATAAAATGTGTGATCTTTCCAAACAAATTTTCAATAATAAGTTCATATAAAAAAATAATAATACAAAGTAAAGATATTTCCTAAATCAAGTAATGAACAAATAATAAATCGAAATAAAAATACTTTCCTATGTCAAGTAATGAACGAATAATAACTTAGAGTAAACACATTTTCCTAAGAAAAGAGCAGGCAAAAATAATGAATCAAGATAAAATATTTTCCTAAGCAAAAATAATAAATCAAGGTAAAATATTTTCCTATGCTAAATGCAAGCAATAAATCACAATATAAAAAATTAAAAATAAGACACAAATTTTTTAGTGGTTTGACCTTCCCTAAAGGCTACATGCACTCCTTTAAAACTCCAAGGAATTTCAAATCCACTAAGGAAAATGAGTGTGAAACCCTCACAATAGCTTTTTACGAGATCAAGCGAAACCCTCATAATGCTTTTTCATAAGATCAAGTGGAACCTTTACAATGCTTTTTCACTAGATCAAGGAAAACTCTCTAACAAGGGTTTTTATGGGCTCAACCATAAACCGATAAATAGCTTTTCAAGTTTAAGCTAGCACCTTTACAATAGAGTACAAGGATTAGGAAGAAAGTGCCACTACAAAGGTTGGGTGCTAGGAGTTTAAGCTTGAGTGTGTGAAGAGAAGAAATATCTACTCAAATGAAGCAAGTGTAAAACCTTTTAAAGCTCGGTGGAAGACTAAAATGAAGCTCAAGAGTGAGGATAAGCTTTTTGAGGTTTCTCTAGGGTTTAAAACTTTATCTCAAGTCTTCTCTTGCTTCCAAATGACTCAAAGGTGATTATTTGTAGTTGGTGTGAAGTTTGGAGTCGTTAAACACAAGTTTGAATCAAATCTGACAGTTGTTGAAGCTTGATAATCGACTACAATGCTCCTGGGCTTGACTATGTTATTCAAGTTTCTAAAATTAAGGCTCCATAGTCGAATATAACCTTCCTCAACTCTATCCAAATCCCGAGAGTGTCATTTTTGCAAGTCTATGTTGCTATAGTCAACTATGTCTGTGTAAAGTCCTCTTTTTCAGCTTTTGAATTGTCAAGGTCGACTATGTTTGTTCAATTATTCATTTTTATGAGCTTTCTGGAACAAGGTCAACTATAGGCACTCTAAGGTCGACTATGGCTTTATATTCTTCAACTTTTACACTTTTTCTACCTTCGGATCGACTGGAGCTTCTCTAGGGTCGACTCTTGACTTGTGTCTTGAGGTTTCCTTAGTTTTTTGGCACCTCTCTTCAACTATTTCTTCCTTACCTTGTTCCTACAATCAAATAATAATTCAAGGCATATTTGTTCTTGTTTTCTTAGTTGAATATGCATTGTTTGAAAGCTTTTATGATATTTTCTAATGATGCATGGCTTTCAAACAATTATGTGACCTTGGGAGATTAAAAATATTTTTGAGACAATTTCAAATGTTTGATGTTAAGTTCAGAATAACATGTAATTTTTGTCAAATCAAAACATGATGTAACTCAAGGCTAATAAAATACAATGCACAAGTATAAATACTAAAGACCAAATTAAAGAATAAACAAGTTAAGAACAAATTTTCAAAACTCTTCAAAGTAAAGTAAAATGCACAAGTAGTGAGGAGTAAAGAGAAAATGCATAATGAATTTATAGATGTTTGACCCTTCCTTGGTACCTACATCCTAATTTAATCCACTATTGAATGAATTCAATACAATGCCTTTTAAAGGTTCAAGCATAACCATTGCCTTTTCAAGGATGAAGCATAACCATTGCCTTTTCAAGGTTCAAGCACAACTTGTACACACTACCTTTTGAAGGCTAAGGTATAACCTTTATGCCTTTCAAGGATCAAGCACAACCTCTAAATATTACGTTATTGAGGCTAAGGTAAAACCTTTTTCTCCCTTACAAGATTAAATCAAATATACCTCTAGAATGTGGGTTTTGCTAAGTAAGTATAAGGAAGATGAAGTATGATGAATACAAAGATGTATACAAAGAAAGAGTGGTAGCATAAAGAATTTGATGCTCAAAGATAGCTTAAAAGCTAATGGGAAAAAAGCATTTTGCTTGCTCTAGCTTGGTGTCTCTTTCTTTTCATAAGATTTGATTCTTGATCCAATGATGTTTTTCTCCACTCTTCTAACCTTGTAAATGTGTTGGAAAAGTCATTTTTATAGTTAAAGAAGCTTTGGAGCTGTTGGAGAAGGTTTGGTGAAGAAACTAGAAGTTTTTCCTTCAATTTGCTCGTATAATAGCTAGTTTTGCACCAAATGTATCCATGCATTTCAGAAATGTATCTATACATTTTGGGCAGAACCATGTTTTGCATTCTTTGAGTATTCATTTTCAGCATTAAGATTTGAAATCTTTTATTTATTATCAAAATTTATTTTCTCATACCTATGAACTAATTCATTAAACACCTCTTCAAATTCTTTGAAGTATATTTAAACATACCATCAGATAAATATTCAACCTTCCCTTTTAGGTTCTAGAATGATGAGCATGCTTTATCACCTTGTTGTGAGGATTGAATCTTACTTGACTCATCATCGTTGATTGTTCTATTATTTTCTTCCAACTCTTTTTCTCCATATATTTCTTCTAGTTTTTTCCTTACTTCTTTTGCACTATTACATGAAGAGACTTTTCTGTATTCTTTGCTTCTAAGTCCCAAAAACAGGAAATGCATGGCTTTGGAATTAAGTCCTAGCATGTCTAAGTGACTTGTATCCCATTCATTTAATTCCCTAGTCAACTCACATGAGCCATCTCTAATTATTCTCCAAACTTCATAATCACTCACTTGGATAAACTATTTTATCAATTCTTTTCAATGATAATATTCTTTGCCATTGAACGTAGGACATTCTGCTATTGATTTTTCTTTGTTGGAAGTAAAGTTTTTGTCCATTGAGGTGACTTCTTCTGGTTCATTCTACTATGGCCATGATTGTAATTTCTAGAAAAAAGATTGATGTATCTTCCATCCTCCTTCACAGTTTCTTCTTTGATAATTATTGTGTGATTCAAACATTCATCATTAAGATATTGGGAGTCATCCATTTGCATATTAGAATCCAGAAAATCCTCATCCATAGGATCATCATATGCCATATAACAAAAGCTGCCTATCTATTTTTCCTTTTCATTTTGAAACTCTTCACTATCACTCCATGTTGCAATCATGGCTTTTCTTTTGGAGTACATTGGGTGATTCTTCTCAATATTTGGACAGTCATAATTAATATGACTAGATTTCGTTCACTGATAGCAAATGACATGATCGTTTTCATGATCATCTTTTAAAATATTTCCTCTTATATTTCTTTTTGATTCCTCGTTCTTGATGAACCTTATTTTTCCTTGTTTGTTCCTCAAAAATCTGTTGAACCTTTTAGTTAATAGAGCTATTTCTCCAGCATCTCTTTTTTCACTGTCACCTTTTAGTGACTTTTCATCATTTTTCTCAACTACCTTATGACCAATGCTTTTTCTCTTTGTCTCTTCTTTGATAACTTCATCCCTTTCTTCTTCATGTTTTAAAGCCATCTAATAAGTAAGCAGGGATTTTAGGAGCTCGTCTAGCATTAGAACATTTAACTCCTTAGCTTCTTCTCTAGTAGTGACTTTAGGTCTCCATGACCTTGGTATATAATGAAGGATTTTCTTCATAAGATATGCATTCGAAAATTCTCTTTCTAATCCTTTTAAACCTCTAATGATTTTAGTGAATATATCAAACATCTCCTTGAGGTTTCTCCATCCTTCATCTTGAGTAATTGTAGTTAAGTATCGACATACTAATCTTTGATTCCTTGACTTGACTACTACCTTTACAACAATTTTCTAAAATATCCCAAATTTATTTTGTTGTAAAGCACGTAGCTATCCTGTTAAATTCATCTCCAGTAAAAGCACATAGAATAGCTATTGTATCTTTTTTTATTTAGCTATATCAACATTTTGTCTTTATCATACCATTCAGCTCTAGTTTTAACATGTTTTACACTATTAATAGTTTTGGTAGGAATATGAGGTCCATCAACAATAATATCTCAAAGATCTAAATCAATAGATTGTATAAAATTTTCAAACCTGATTCTCCATAACAAGTAGTTCCTCTTTTTAAACAAAGAAGGCCACATCATCGATTGTCCTTAACCATTGAAGCTTGATGATGCCATGGCTGTTACTTCAAGCTTTTAGTTCAAGATCTCTCAAAGGTGATTAAACGTGCAAAGAACTTAAAAATATGTTTTGATACCAATTGTGTCACGACCCGGAACCTCCCTCGAGCCCATGACAACCGCCGCGACATCTCGATTGACACTCATTACCCGGAATGCCAATTGAAACCTCGCAAGGCTTACGTATCAGTTCTTGCCTTTCCTGTGAGCAATCGCTGTTAAACATTCCGTTTTAAACAATTACCAGTCGTTTCTAGCTCAAGTAAATCAAAAGACAAAAATTATTTTATTTTTTTATTTTTTTTAAAAGAATTTATAGATAAATATTACTATTCAAAATATTGATTAAAATATAACATTTTTATATAAAACAATATTTATAGAAACACGTGTAAGTAATCTTTTGTAACGTGAAAGTAAAATATATTCATACATACAATAATTTACAAAGTTATAATGTACAATAATAATTACAATGACAAGTGGCCCATAAATACACCAAGTGTTGATGATAGTAATCTACTGTCTGTGAGATAGAGGGGTCAATTGGAATCCTCGACAAAATCGGGTATCTACAAGCTACCACAGGCCTGAAATATTTGGAAATGAGGTGGGTGAAATTTTGCAATCCCAATGAGTAAACAGACATTATTGTAAATATCTAAAGGCGAGTAAAATGGAGGCAAGTTTAAACAACAAATCACAAACCATTTCATAAGGTTTTCAATTTATTTCTTAAACCATAAAATATTTGTAATTTACCAAAACAGTTGTTAAGGCTTATGACTTTTATTAGAACAAGGCTCAAGCCAAAAACTAGTCCTTGGGGATACCTTGGCTGAGGCATCTAACTGAGTCCACCAAGGTTATTAAGATATTTACATGTTAAACACATGTTAGTTTTGAAAACAAGTCGTTCCTTGGCGTTGGCCGAGTTACACATTCACGTGGGGGTTCGACGTGAAGTGAGCTCTAACACTATCCCGAGAGTTACCCTCCTCGCCTCTACAACCGGAGCAACTATGCAATCGGGTTTACCGTACCCCTCTAATAGGCAGTCTACGAAAATCCGTCACTACAGTGACTAAACCCACCAATTTTAATAAAATTTTGACAGTATAACGTGGCTTTTATTTATTTATCCAGCCTGCATAGTAAAAGACATCTTACATAAATTCCCAATGCAATTATAAAATATAGCCACATATACTCATATATCATAAGCCATTCATAGGAAAATATATTTTTCAAGACAATTGGTAGCCTCCAATTACTCAATTTCATGATCAAAAGTTTCTTATTTCAGATAATCAACACAATATATTTATTTGTCACATTTATTTCTAAAACATCAAAAGTCCCATTTTAATCTCATTTTCGTTTCATAAAATACATAAAGAGCATTTAAAAATAAACTCTAGATAATTTACAATAATAATAGGTTTACTCACAGTTTGTACAAATTAAATGCTTTCTAGGTGCCCCGATCACTGTTCGTCGAGTACGACTTCCTTGCCTTTATCTGAAGGCACTCCTCCTAGACACATTCCAAAAATTACACAGTTCACCACATTGATGCTAAATCACTATATAATTGACTTAAATCCTATACTAATGCATGGTATGAAATGCAATAGCCTAAAATGGCTTAAACGCGATATTAACCTATTTTTGGCATTTTACCCGATAAATTGCTAACGCGCTTCATTTTAGCTCTAAATTGTTCCATTTTCTCTCCAACATTTCTAACCATTAAATATCAGCCAATAACCCTTTAAAATCACCAAAATCAGCTCACTTTCCTCCTTGGAAAATTCAGTCAAAAATGAGACATTAACTTGGTTAATTTTCCACTTTGTTTTTCTATCACATTTAACCATTTTTCATCATTTTCTCTTCATTTCACTTAGAATAAAAATCAGTTCATCATCATTGTACATCACTAAATATTTGGCAAAGGGTGGGTATTGTGAGAATTTCATGCTTTCTTGCCCTATTTGATTTCTATACACATTTAACTAACTAAAAATACAAATTTAACTAAGAATCAAAACATAAAAATTTCAAAATCCTTCCCCTTGAAATTCGGCCAGCCCTTTGTATCACTTTTTGATCTTTCTCCTTAAGCATGCTAAATGGAAACAAAGATATAGGAAAGGTAGAAATCAAGCTAAAGTCGAAAAATCTTACCGTTAGACGCGTAAACAGACGAAAAACGCGAATTCCCCTTTGAATTTTCTAGTTTTCCTTTAGTTTTTCTCTTTTCTTCCTTTCCTCTCTATTTTCTCTCTTATTTTCTCCTTATGGCCGACCATCACCTGATGTGATGTTTAAATGGGCTGATTTTCCTTTAAAATAATATTAAATCATTAAAAAGTGCCATGTATCACTTTTCCATTAGCCCGTTTTTAAAATTTCATCCTTTAAACTTCAATTTTTTTCACCACTTAAAATACCATAGTTATTCATACCAAAAATAAATATATCCTATGATTTTGACAAGTTTTTGGTGGTGAAAATTACGATTTTACCCCGAGGTGACAAAATTACCATTTTGCCCTTATGTTTCGAAAATTGCCAAAATTGAAAATTTTCACTTCCTATCATTAAATTATACTCCAAATAGTTAATCTTGGTCAAAAATTTCACTCCATGATCAAATTATTATCTTAGGTGGCAAAATGACGATTTTACCCCTGAACATCAAAATTTTCAATCTTTCCCCAAATGAACCCTCAAACTCCGAACAATCATTTTTAGTCATTCCTGGACTGTAACATATTAAATTTCATCCTACGATTCCTATTTGAACTAGTTCGAGGTTAAATCAACTCAAGTGTACCGCTAGGTACAATACCGGGTTTTGTCTATTCTTAGGGGCTTTCCTAGCGTAATAACATGTTACTTAGTGCATGTATATCATAACATGTGTTTATAGGGTCAGGTTTTACAAATTGTTAGAAAAGATAAGCTTAAAGTAAAACAAACAACTGGGGGGTGAATTGGTTGTTAAGTGAAAATTCCCCCATTTACAAAAATTAGTTCAACTGTGAAAGAATAAAATAATTATAACAATAAAACAAAGTATAAACTTGATAAGTAAAGAGCAGCAACAGAAAAAGGGATTTAGCAAGATTTTTATAGAGGTTTGACCTTTCAATGCCTATGTCCTCTCCCTTAATAGCACAAGGAGATTGAATCCACAATCAACTTGCCTTTTCCATAAGGTCAAGTGTAACCTATACAACTTGCCCTTTGTAGGAACAAACGTAACCTCTACCAATACATTGCCTTGTCCAGTTAAAGCACAACCTTTACACAAAAATGAGCCTTTTAAAGGATCAGGCAAAACCGCTCTACCTTTTGCTTGGAGATATAACCAATACAATAGTGGATTTAAGTGAATCACAAACTAAAAAGCTCTAGAAAGTTAGATAACGAAGTTTAGATTCAAAAAGGTGAGAGCTTCCACAAAAATAAGAATGATCAAGGAAGGTCTACGCTCGAGAAAGATCAATTGAAGGATAAAGATATGAACTTTAGGCTCTTTGCTTGCTTTAAGGTGGGAACTTTCTACTCTCAGTTGTTTTTCTTGTTTTCCTACTCTTTTCCTCTTCAAGGGTGATTCAAAATCTTTCAAAATCCTCTTTTCTTATTGCTTTAATGTCCTCAAGATTTATATTTATAGTCTCTGAGATTTTCTGCCCATTGGAGTTAGTTTTGAATCATATCTTGTATATGCAAGCCAACTTGGACAATTCTGTCGCTTTTGTATAATTGATTCTTTGTAGTTGAGTTGTTCATTATTCATAAAGTCTACGGCTTTCTATCTCTAAAAACTTGATTCTTCTATTTTAAGGTGTTGGTTCTTCTACAACTAGGTGTAAAGGTGACACATTTGCTATCTGGGAGAATCGATTCTTTTGCCTCAAGGTGTTAGTTCATCACTATGGACTGGCACCAAAATTTGAATTCAAGCTTCAATTTTGCCGCTTCACTTTTGTCTAGTTGTTCCATGCTTTTCTTGGTCACCAAGTTTCTAAGTTGTACTTTTTAGTGCTTCAAGAACCGACTTCTTATCCTTATAAAATCAATTATTTCTTCTTTCTTTTTCTCCTTATGCATTCTGTCTTCCTAGAAGCTATTCTTTTTCTTGGAGATGTCAATTCTTAATAAGGTCTGTAGCTTCTGTCTTTCAAGAACTGACTTCTTCTTTTCTCAAAATCAATTCTTCACTATTGATATTTGCTCAAGAACTAACTTCTT
The DNA here is from genome assembly GCF_053813885.1 of Theobroma cacao. Lineage (NCBI taxonomy): Eukaryota > Viridiplantae > Streptophyta > Magnoliopsida > Malvales > Malvaceae > Theobroma > Theobroma cacao. The sequence goes on from NC_142645.1 coordinate 32,475,829, forward strand.
CTTCTCCATAATCGATTCTTCTTACAATTAAAGAAATATATTTTGCTTCATTTTCATTCAAGAATCAAGTCATTTCTTTTGAAAATTTTATCTTGGGTTGGCACATTTAATTTTGAAAACAAGATATTTTTAAACAAATAAAGAACAAGATCATCCATATCAAAAGTATGTTCAAACAATTAAAGCATTTCAATATATTTTTCTATTAAGTTCAACTTTCACAATTCTTTGAGGATTTTCTTCATACTCAAAAATATCTTTCACTTGCATAGCTCATTAAGTTCCATCAATTTTGTCATGTCAAAAAAAAAAATAAAAGTATCGATACTTTTGACGAAAGTATCGATACTTGTAACTTAAAACATAGAAAATTCTTTTTTTAAAAAAAACTCAATTTGATGCCAAAGACTTGGACATTTCAAAATCAAATGCAAGGGAGGTTTAAAACTAATTTAAGCAAGTTTTAAAACTATTTAAACAAGTTCAAAAATCATTCAAGTAATTTCAAAACTCATCCAAGTAATTTTGAAACTTTTCACATGGAAACACTTAGGCTCTTCAAAACTTATTTAAAAATAAGTTTAAAAAAATTCAAACAAGTTCAAAGATCATTCAAGTAATTTTGATCGTTTTTCACATGGAATCACTAATGTAATTCAAAAGTAAATCATGGAAGTTTTAAACATTAATAAATTAAGTTCAAAAACACATTCAAATAACTTCAAAATCATTCAAATAAGTTCAATGTAAAACCCGACCTTATAAAATACTTGTCATGATATACATGTGATGGATAGCATGTTTACATACTAAGAGAGCCTCGAAAAATCGATAAAAGTCGGTACTGTACCTAGAGGTACAATAAAGTTGATCTAAGCCTCGAACTAGGTCAAATAGGGATTTTAAGGTGAAATTCAAAATTTTACAGTTCAGGAATGACTTAAAATGGTGATTCGGAGTTCAAGGATCAATTCAGAGTATCCAAGGGTAAAATGGTAATTTTGTCACCCCGAGGTCAAATCGGTAAATTTTCACCCACGACTCTTGTCAAGACCAAGGGATTTTATTCATCATAGAAATGGATAAATATGAGAAAATGTGTGGTGGAGAATTAAAGAATTAAAAGACAAGTATTTAAAGTGTGGACCAATCACAAAGTGCCACATGTCAAGCTTTATTATCTTATTATTAAGCTACAAAAATCAGCATAGAATCAGCCCATTCTCACCATAATGGTCAGCCAAGCAAGAAAACAAGAGAGGAAAGAAAGAAAATAAGGAAAACAAACCCTAGCCAAGGAAAATTCAAGAGAAAGTGTGAAAAACCAAGGAATTAAGCAAGGTAAAGTGAAAATTCTTTATTTTTACTTGAGATTTACAATACCCATGCTTTATTTTCTTATTTCTATGGTTAAGAAGCATGATTTCATAGTAAATAAGTGGTAGGCCGAATGGGTATGGTGAGAGAAATGATGTTGGAATTGTTTGATTTTAAGTTATGTTAGTGATTAAGGTTAGTTTAGCATATTTAGAAGCAAAACAATAAGAAAATAATCCATTTTTCCCATGAATCTTCATTGGCCGAATCTTCCTTGATGTGTGTGGCTGATGGATTGTTATTATTTCAAGAGAAATGGCTTAGAAAATGATGAATAATGGTGAGAAAATTAAGTAGGAAAAATCACGGTGTTAGTGCACTGTAATGGCCAAATTTTTCCATGAAGAAATGGGAGGGTTTTGATGCTGAAATTGGTGTTATTTGAGTAATGTTTGGTGAATTGAGGTATTAGAAAAGAAATGGAGTAATTTGAGATTAAATTGGACGCGTTAGTGATTTAATCGGGTGATAGGCTAAATTAAGTCAACATCGCGTTTAAGCGGTTGACCGAGCATTCCATGCATTCATTTAGATTTAGAGGGCCTGAAATAGTTTATGACAAATTGACACAAATTATTGAATTTTGTGTCATGTGTGATGTATAGGTGGTGTGCTATTTGATAAGGATAAAAAGATTACACCAAAGACCGGGACTAAGAGTATCTGTACTCCTGATACTGTGAGTAACCTTACTATCATCTTAATTATCTAGAGTGGTTTTTATCCGATTTTGTGATTTTATGGTAAATCCTTATGTTTTATAAGTAAAATGTGTTTAAATAAAATGATTTTACAAATTGTCTTGAAATTGAATGATGGCTTTTCCAATAGAGTAATTAGAGACCACTTGATGTGTTGTAAATTGATGGTTTTAAATTGAATGGCTTATGACAATATATGAGCATGAATGGCTAAACTGATTTTTGGTGTTTAGAATTATTTGTACTGTGTATTCAGCCTTGAAAGGCTAGGTTACGATAAATTGTCATGTCATGTAGATAAAGATTTTATAAATCAGGTGGTAGATAAAATAATCCATAATTCCTACAGTGGAGGTTCTGTGGACCAACCTAAGAGAGGGGGCACAGAATCAGATATACCTTACCTCGATTAGAAAGTCGTGTGGAGGGTGTCTCTGGAGGTAAAGATTTGAGTGCACTTCACGTAGACCACCGCGTGAGAGTGAGACTCAGCCAACGCCAAGGCATGGCTAGATTTTCAAATGTAAAAATATGTTCATGTGTGTACTACACTAAACAACCTTGGCGGTCTAGATCAGATGCCTAGGCCAAGGCATCCTCAGGAATGATGTTGGCAGGAGCTAAGTTTTGTGAAATGCATAAGCCAAGTTGATTATTTGAGTAAATTAATTATTGATGTTATGAAAAACATACTGGAATGGAATATCTTACTTGTCTCCATTTACTCGACTTTAGATGGTTTAGATGGTATCTGATTACTCACTGAGATTTTATAATCTCACCACCCTCAATTCCCCACATTTCAAGCTCGGGATAGCCGGTAGATAGCCGATTGCATCAAGGACTTCAATTAGCCTTGCATCGACAAAATTGTAGGTTCATAGACTTGCACCTTATTGGTTTAGTTGGGGGCCCACGTGTCATTGTAAAAGTAATTTTATACTTCAGTTATCTGCTTTAAAGTACGTATGAATATATTTAGCTTTTACACTACATAAATTAATTACGGATTTCTCTATAAACATGTGTTTTTCACCCACACACCATGTTTTTGATGGGTTTCGGTATTTTCGAAGAAAAATGACGAAAATGCCCCCGTGAGTTAGAAAATAATATTATATTGTTTTGATTTGGAAACGATTTATGATTTCTTGAAATACGAGATTTAATAACTGTCACTCACTGGGGAGATGCAAAAGCTGAAGCTAAGCTTTGCGGGGTTCCGATCGGCATTCTAGGTAATGAGTGCCTATCGAGACGTTGCGGCAGTTGTTAGGGGTTCGATGGGAGTTTCAGGTTGTGACATTCAAAGATTATTCAAACAAGTTCAAGGATCACTCAAACAAGTTCAAAGATCATTGGAGCATTTTTTATCATTTTTGTCATTTCAAAACTATAATCATTTTAAAGCTTATAAAGCTAACACTATCATAACAATTCCTAGCATAAATCTTTATCTTTCCAACACACCCATTTATTCGAAACTAATCAAGTAACCCTTGTTCTTCTTTTAAAGATAGTAATTTACAAAACTTTAAACCCAAAGCTCAAATAATGAATCCTTAGATATCCTTACCTGTACAACCTTGTTGAAGAACAAAACGCCCAAATCCTTAGCTCAAATTCAAATTGAATGAGCAAAAATTTACAAAACCCTTGAGTTAGGTTGATATATTGTGATTGAAACCCAAAAATGACAAATGTTACCTTAAATTTGAGTTTGGAAGGTTGAATCCTTGCTAGATGAAGTCCATGGAATTTAGATAAGGTTATGGGGAGGAAGAGGGAGTGTTTGAAGGCTGGTGAAGACGAAAAATAAGGTAAAAATCTCATTTTTAGGGTTTTTGTCTTGTAGCATATTTTTTCGCTATAATCGACTATTGAGTACCCTATAGTCGAGTTTTTAAACATTATAGTTGAGTATCGTCCTTGGATACTCGACCCAAAACTGGAAACTTAGTTTTTTTTTAACCTTTTCGAACCTTTTGTCCTAAGGTCTAGTTTTGGCCAGTAAGGGTCGACTATCGAAGTTTCAATTTGCAAAATTCCATTCATTTGGCTTCCTTTTTCAACCATTCCTCCAACAATCATTCATCTATGAATATAACACAATAATATGGAAAGATTTATATCAAATGACAAGGGATTCTGATAGATAATCATCACCAATGCATAATTTACAAAGTTCATATTTTCACCAAATTTCCACAATGCGAAAAACAGGGGTTTCGCAATCAATCTAGTTTATTACAATAACACATCATCACAACATACATGCCTAGAATTAGCACTCATATAGTTTATTACAATAGAATGGAGTTTTGCCCACCATTTACTTGTAGTAGCATGCCTCATTAATTGGCAGTGAAAGCTTCCTTCTGTTGGTTCTCTCTTTCTATCAGTTCACTGTAATCAAAAGAAGGGAAAAGGTGACATTAGCTCAAGATCAAATTTTTTGAAAAGAAAAATTAAATATATACAAATTTAATTTTAAAGAAAGTTCTATATTGAGAAAGTTGAATAGAGTGTTAATTTAAATGAAATTGTGAAGAGAACAACCGGAGAACACAAGTGAGTTGTGATGCTTTAGAAAAGTCATGGTTTTCTCTAGCTTTCAAGATTTGGAACATAAGAGCAAGGCGGATTTGGGTGCTAAGACTTTGTTGCGTTATGAGTTTTGTTTCCTTTCGAAGTTGCTCACATTCCAATTCAATGGCTTCAAATTTCTCTCTTACTTGTCTTTGCCCATCTTTGATCTTTTTTTGTTCTTCACTGATTTCTTCCATCTCCACCCGTAGCCTTTTCATGCGAGTGTTTAGGTTTTTCAACCTCGTTTTTTTCAGCTACAAAATAAAATTTCATGTAAGAGTCACACAATTTTAAAAACTCAACTCTAAATAAGATGTAATTAGGTGAAACATCCAAGCCAATCCATGAGGTATTGTTTAACTTAACTATAGGTCTAATAGTTTTGTCCATAAAAGAGCTTTTCAAGAATGCATACAAGCATATACATGTATAATTTGGGATGAAAACAAGTAATGGTATATTTTGCCCAACCCTAAACCCAACCTAACTCTTTGATATCTTAACTATACTCAACTTAACTCAATGTTGATTTATTATTTTAACACCTAACTTGAGTGAATATCTTAACCCAATCCTGTACTCTTGCAAATTCCTATACTAGCTTATGAAATGGCAATTAAAGTTCTCTCTTCACAAGGAGAATTTGAAACATGACCAACAACCATGGGACTACCAATTGACAGCAAGCAAAAGAGTTCTCTGGGTAAGGTGTGATTTGCTTGCTTTTTTTCTTTCTTTGTTGATATAAAGGGTTTTGGACAACTCTTGCCTAAACCTCATTTAGTGGAAGGAATACCAATAGTCATCATTCAAAGGTAGAAACAATTATGACCGAAATTGGTGAAGGAAGATGAATTCATGATTCATAGGGTAACGAGAAGTTGACTTACAAGGTCACACCTCTCTTGCCAATTTCCTCACAAGCCTTTCAAGGTTTAGTTGTTTATGGATTGATTATAGCACAAATTGATACCTTTTAAATGTGCAACGTATGCCTCATATTCATAGGCAATTGAGTTACTCCTAAGCCAAGTAGGATTTGCATAACTTTTATGCTAACTACAAAATTGGCTCAAGATTAATTGAATCATTCAATTAAGTCTATAAAGTTCTTAAATTCTTTCAATTGAGTCCTCATTAATCAACCCTTTTTTACATTCCCAATTAACATTTTTTAATGAGTGTGACCTTTTAAGTTCTATGGTAATACATATAAAGAACAATTTAAGTTAAACTCAGGCTAGATGAATGAAAGTCCTTTGCATTCATCATTAATTCCCTAATTGATTTGCCCATATTTTTAAGTCAATATTGACATTTAGTAATACATCATTACACCAATGTTAAGAAAAGTAATAGTTGTTCGACTCAACCTTTCAATGCACAATTTTGTCGTGTAATTATTATACCTTCATCATCTAATATCTTGACAAGACAAGAGAATGTCACTTGATTCTAGTAACCAAACTTGTTAGAGATTGGACGAACTGCTTTTTCAATATCTCCATTTGCTTAGGCATATGACTTCAATGAGTTATTACTTATGAAGGTGGTATGAGATATCCCCTTAGTCTAACTTAAAGTGATGAATCCTTAATTGATTATTGATTTACCTTCATGCATTTCATGTTATACCCAATATCCATCCTTTTTAAGCAATGCTATACCCAATATCCATCCCTTCTCTTTTTGAACATCATTGATTAGGACCACTTTAGGCAGTTTCAAAGAATAACATTTCAAAGAATAGCTGGCAGGGAAGTGCTTATCAAAGCAGTGGCACAAGCCATACTTATATAATGAGTTGCTTCAAATTGCCTAATGGACTATATCAGGAAATTGATTCAACAATAGCAAATTTTTGGTAAGGATGGTCCAGAACTAATTCAAAGATACATTGGAAGGCATGGCACTATATGTGCACGTCAAAACACTATGGTGGAATGGGATTTAAGGACGTACGCAACTTCAATTAGGCTATGTTGACAAAGGAGAGTTGGCAGTTGCAAATAAGAATTCTTACAATTGCATATAAGGTTTTAAAGCAAGGTATTTCCCTCATGGAAGCTTTTTGGATTCCCCAATGGGATCTAACCCAAGTTATTTATGGAGCATCAGAGAAAGCCAAAGTCTTATTAACCGAGGTGTTTCCTGGAAGGTTGATGATGGACAAAATATCCGAGCAAAATTGGACAACTGGATACCTTATGACACTTCACGTCTGGTTGTAGATTATGTAGACATAGTGTCAAACTCCACAAAGGTTAGTGAATTTATTTCATATGACCAAATGACTTGGGATATAGAAAAGGTAAGAGTTTGCTTTCCTGCAGATGAATGTTCCATAATTCTAGCATTACCATTGAGCTTACGGTTTCTAGCAGATTGGTTGGCTTGGCATCATAGTAGAGATGGAAACTACACGACTAAGCTGGGGTATAAGTTGCTTAGTTCAACATCAAGAACTGATGTGAGCACATCTGGCAACATAATCCTTGAATGTAAGAAATTTTGGTGCCTAAACATTCCTCGAAAAATCTTTCTATTCATATGGAGAGTTCTTCATGGTTGTCTCCCAACACAGGCTACTTTAAATAGAAGAAACATTGCAATTGATGCTTGCTATCCAATGTGTAATGCTGACTTGGAAATGGATTGTCATATCTTGTGTGAATGTTCCCTTGCTAAGGCGGTGTGGTTAGCATGCAAATGGGGTTTCTGTGATAATGATCATCAGTTTTCATCACCTAAGGAATGGTTTCTTTTGTGGCTTCAAAAACTAGATAGAATTATTGTGGAAGAGCTTTGTTGTGTTATGTGGGCCATTTGGAAAGGGCACAACTCACTAGTATTCAAAATGGAAAGCATGAATCGATTGCAGGTAATTCAGTTGGGGCTAGACATGTATTTCTAGTATGTGACCGTGTCTACGATAGAGAGATCACACCAAGAAAATACTGATCTACACGAAAGTGGGTGGAAGCGACCCATTGGTACTAAACTCAACTATGATGTTGCTATTTTTCAACTTAATGAATAACCATTTGCAGGTGCAGGCTTTGTCTTGCAATATTCTAGTAGAAAGTTAATGCTTGTTGGACAGATGTTGTTGAAATCCTGTGACTCTGTTGTGGGTGCTAAATTGAGAGCGTTGCTTTAGGCCCTTATGTTATGCAACCGTGAACAGATGATGGTATATGAGGTTGAATTGGATTACTTACAAGTAATTAATTGGATCAAGAGCAGAGTCTTTGCAAGAGACATGGGAGATATTGTGGAAGATTGTTGCATGGTTTTAAATCTACTTCACTCACTGACAGTTCTCACCATAAAAGATATGCCAATTGTGTTGTGCATGAACTTGCTCATTCGACAAAGACAACTAACTTGGAGCATACCATTTGGAGACAAAGTCATCATTTACCATAAGCGGCCAAACATGCACTACAATGGGACTACTTAACATAGTTTGAAACAATGACAAAGGCATGATAAAAGGGTGCTCTTTTTTCATGTCTCATGGTTTTTATCCCAATGGGTTTTTCCATAAGAAGGTTTTTAATGAGGCTCTTGTTCATGCAATAAGACATATGGAAGAACACAACATATTGTTGTTAATTATTGTTGTAATTCTCTTTGTATCTGACTCAATTATCTGATATGGAATGAAATTTCCTTTTACCAAAAAAAAGTTAACATTTCAGGCATAAGGTAATCTAATAATCTCAAGTCTAAAGATCATTTCCACAATTGTCACATGAAAATTTGTTCCAAACACTTGAATGATACACCAAATGCAATTCTCATGGAAAGTCATATTCAATAAACTTGTCCTTATAACAAACACTCGCATGTTGTTCATACGATATGTTGTTCAAACATCTTATGAAATCAATCATATAAGATCAATTACACACTAAATAAGTGAGAAAAAAAACCATATGACAATTATCAATATCCATTTTTTTTTTAAAACACATCATTGACTAATAACAGTTTCGAATAAAATACTTTGATGTAGTAAGAATTTCATAATTATAACTATTTATAATTCCTTTAAAAAAATGATATTTCATCAACTTTATTTCATCTAATAAACATTTACATGCCTTATGAAAATAAAGAATGTCGTTTATTAATTATTACCGGTTGGCTTGCAATGAATGCTCTCAAATCTCATATTAAGAATTTGTGAGAATATGCTATTATATATAGGTACATCAAAGTGGACTATACTTCATTCATAGGTGTAGACACCCAAAAAATAATAAATAGATAAACAAAAATTGAAAGCAATTGAATCAAATGAAGGATCAAGAACCATACCAGAGAGAAAAAAAAAGTTTAAGAAAATTTCCAAAACGAATAATAGGAAAAAAAACAAAGAAAAACATAAACAAATAGTAAAAATAAAAATGAGAGATATGATAGAAAGGAAAACACCGATAGACAAATGAATATAAAAAAGTAATAGATAAAAAACTTTAAAAAAAAAAGAAGGGAAAATAGAAAGAGAGAGAGCCGCAATTTTCGCAAAGAGGAGAGGCCAGCTCCAAAAGCGGCCAAATTGGCCTTCCCTAAGGAAGGGCCTGCTTGTTTTTAAATCTATTTCATTTTTGTTTAATGTTATATTGTATGTTCAGCATGTAAATTATTTAATCAAATATGAATGATTATTGAATTAATCCCTACGATGGAATCTTACTTGAAATGTGGAGAGACACAATTTCAATTTAATTTTCCTAGGGGTGAGGAATAAATTAGGACTCCACCGAAGAGTTTGGAGAGTCCTAAAATTTTATTCCAACAATAAATTAATTCAATGACCATTAATAATCATTAATAATTGAAAATTTGTTTAATTAATCAGTAAGGATAAAAACGATAGTGAGCAATAAAAATAAACATAATTACAATTGTAAAATGGTGAATTGAATAAATTTGTAAAAATAATAAAATATGTCTTTTTTAAAGAGATGATGAAAAAAATAAGAATATTATAAAAAAATATGTGTGTGTGTGTGTGATTCATGGATAAAAATGGTAGATAAATTAATAATGGCGATAGTTAATTAATTTACTTGAAAATTATAAATTATAAAGAAAGCGTATATTTAAAAAATAAAAAATTAGAAACAAATAGAGAGTGAAAATATATTTTTAAAAAAATATTGATAAAAGTAAAGGACACCAAATAAATAAATATGTTTTCCATTTATCCATTTTTGTAACAGTAGCATTCCTGATTGTGTTGCATGCCAAATTATTATTTTTTGCAAGCAATAAAAGTTTCCGATGATGAAATTTTCTAGAGTTTTGTAAAGTCAAGTTTCTCGAGAGATTTCCTAAATGAGGAAATATTCTTAGATTTAACCAAAGCATCGAAAGAGTTTGGAAAATTTTTCTGATATAAGGATTTCAGTTAGATATTTAATAAAATAAAAAAAATTATATTATCCATTCCATGATTGCATCATATGCTTTAATAACATTAATCATGTTCATAAGTGAAGAGCTCTAATGATAGGACTTTCTTGGGAGAATTGTAGAGACAAGTTTCTCGAGAAATTTCCTAGATGAAGAAGTATTCCTAAATTCCACCTGAGCATTGGGAGAGTTTAGGGAAGTTTTCCAATACAAGGGTTTCATGTATATCTCGTTAATTACTAAAGTAACAAAAATAAAATATATAAAAATTTAAAATTGAGAGTCATCCTCATAAAACATCACATAAACCCATTGACAGATCCTCTTCAAGGGAATAAGCATGTTTTTTTGAATACTCTCGAGGTGAGGAGAATTTCCAAAACCCCACTAAAGAGTTGCGAAGGCTTAGGAAAAGTCTCCAATATTCAATAATGGATAAAAAAAATGTAATGAATTGTAATTAAGGGATACAAGTAAGTATGAGGTCACAATTTTTTAATTAAGGCTAAAATAGGATAACATATAATTAATTGATAGCATTCTTTGAATGGGTGCTATGAGAGTAGTAACACCTTCCTCGTGCGTAACCGTACTCCTAAACCCTAACTCAATTATGTAGACTAACTTTGTCATTTTTAATGAATCTAATGTAAGTTTAAGATCTCATTAGAAAGTATAGATTCAATTAGGTGACTAATCACACTTGAACTAAAAAAATGATGGTGACTTCCTAACCCATGTCAAGGCGGTTGAGTTCTTGGACTTGCACGTTATGATAATAAGTGAAGTGCAAGTCTCCATAATTGCTATCAGAGCAATCATTAGTCAAAAATGTTGGTTCTAAGTGCTACATCATGTGTGGACGGTGGGAGCCAACACTAGAATCTCATATTCTTGGTGTGATTCTAGTTTTTTCTTTTTCGAAATTTGGTGTCATCCTAGTTTTTTATTTTTTATTTTTTGAAATTTGGTGTGATCCTAGTTAATTGTATGATATCTTGAGTTTAACAGGGGTGTCTAGGCCTTAATCTCACATTGGGAAATTGAGCATTTGCTATGGTATATATATGTAGAGGTTTAAACTAATACTTGCAAGGCATCTATTGTTGACTTCAGAATAAGACCTTTTTAATTAAAAACCAACAATATCTCGCAAGTTGGATATTGGTTTCCATGCAATCAAATAGCAATAAGTGAGAAATAAGGGTGTCCAACGAGATATCTTAATGGTTAGTAAACTTACTTCTTCTAAAAAGAGTATGTGTACAATTGAGAGTGATTCCAAAGAATGCGGTGAAATTGACTACTTGCCTTGATAGTGCTCCATGGACGAGGTAGAAAATGAATTAACGAGATCGAAGTGTTGAAATCTCAGATAAATTGCTGGAGCGTTATACACGCACTAAGGGAGGCCAACTCTGTAGCGGATAACTTGGCTAAGCAAGGCGCTTAGTATGGTGAGTCATGCTGAGACCCTCCTCTGGAGTAGGTGTTGGGTGGATAAGGCTGTGGCCTGTCAGTCGAGTGCCATCGTTTTTCTAGCTGAATTTGGCGGTTTGCATCCTCCAGGCGTTCAATGAACGGTGTACCCGTGGTAAAGGAGAGTGCTTTATTGGCAGTGTTAATATGCATAGGTAGAGCTGTGCTGGTTGTGTTAACGTGTATAGTTGTAGAATGCTCTGTTATTTTGTTTTCTGTTTGGGTGCACCAGGATATTGCTTGTGTGATTTGGCACTGCTCTGTGCAGATCACTTGCATGGAGATTTGGGTTCATTATGCTCCCAGATTGTAGGACAGAGACATCAAACCTCCTCTTTTTTGAACGGCCCGTGGCCTTTCTAATGATATATAGCCTTTCGAAAACAGAAAAAAAGTGTCCAACGAGATATCTTAATGGTTAGTAAAGTCTTGCTAAAGTTAAAGAATAAACCGGACGGCATTGTTTCCCAACTATAAGAATTTAAAACAATCGGAAGAAAGTTAATCTATTGATGGCGGACGTAATTAGAAAAACTCTACTTCTTTCAGGGCAGTTTCTTGAATAGCAGCCCAGTGGTTCCTCTTATTAATTACATTGATCATGATCAGGGGCGGATCCATTTTGATACACACACTAGGGGTGGTTAACTCTGTAGTGGATAACTTGGTGTCAGATGAATACCACTAAAATGCCGAAAATTTTTACTAATTATATTACTTATGTTTGAATTTTATATAATTAATGATGTTAATAAACTCATTAATTCTTTTACTATTTTGTTAAGAGTGAGGTCAAATATTTTAAGTCAAAGTAAATTTAGTTATGACACTACTTAAAAAAATTTCTGAGCCCAACCCTGGTAATGATCATATAAATTTATCATGTAAGAATAATAATGAAGATGACAATGGCGTCAAATGAACATACCTGCTGAGCTCTCTGTGAGCTTTTGAAATGCCTCCTTGTTGCATCTGCGAGCTTGCAGTTCCTCCTGCTTATAGGGAAAGCAAGCATGTTTCTTTTTTTTTTCCCCTTTTTCTGACAGTCTTCAGTTTGATCAATGATAGAAGGTTTTGTTGGTAATGCTGCATTTCCTCCTGCCAATGCAGAACTATATATAGACTCTCGCTTGTTGACGGAGACATAATGCTTACATACTAAAAAATTAAATTTTAATTAACTTCTATTCTACTTCAATTGCGTACTAAATAATTCAAACTTATCTTTAATATGCTTATATATTAACCTTTAGTTAAAATTAATTACTAAGCATTTATTTAAAAAAGGTTTAGTGATAAAGAAATCGATTAAAACGAAAAGGGAAAGAAATGGGAAAAGGAGAATAAAGAAAAAAATTAAACAAGATGAGGGTATTTTTAGTCTTTAAGGTAAACTTTGAACAAATATTAACTTAACTAATGGAATCATAATATCAATTACTTTTTTCAAGAGAGTTAAAGAGCCTTTTTCAAACTAATGGTGGTAAGGTTATTTTCAATGAAACCTCATTGATGACGACTATTTCCCCTAATTGAATTAAATATACCTTGATATATTCTGAAAAGCAGCTGAATCAAAATTCAACCTGATTTAATTTAATTTGATAGTAACTAATGATGATTTAGAAACTAATTGAACCTTATTATGATGATTTATAACTAATTAAATCGCACAATTTTTTCAATAAAACGATATAAAAAAGAAGTTATTTTGTCTTTTCATCTTAAAGTTAACTTGGTAACTAACACCCTTACTTTTTTAAGAGGGGAGGGTAAGTGGAATGTCCACTAAACTTAAAAAGGGTGACAAAACTTTTCTTTTTTTTAAATATGTATTTTATAGAGTTAAATTTAAATAAATATACATTTAAAAATCATTATACTCAAACTATTTGAAGTAAAGTATTTAATTCTTTCGATTATTAAAAAATTACTACAAAATAACTGAACCCTACGCGAATTTTCAATATAAAAAAAACTATTGGAAATAAAGAACAATCAAATTTGGAAACTTTATTAATAAAATTACAAACAATGACTTCATATAAGTTATTTATAAATTATGACTGCAATCTTGACTCAGTTCCTATAATGTTAACTTTTCTAGCCGTTGCACCAAAAAATTTGATTACGCCACCAAGAATCCACCAACTTTAATTATTTAAGTGGTCCAGGTGTACAAGTCACGAAAGAGGGTCATCATATTCTATTGATCGCGCGATACCGCAAAATTTTCGCACGTAGTCGAGCAATTGCTAGCGATCCGTTGGCAGAGCTACTTTTGTCTTCAAGCTATTGACTCTGATTTCTAGTCTCTCTTTTTTATTTCTTTTCAATCAAATGGATGAATTCCCACAATTTGTAATTAACTTTGCACATGGGCGGTGAAGATGAATATACTGAAAAGCAAGTACTTGACTAACGAGGCAGAATGCCGTGGAATTTGGCTCTACTTTTAATAATGTGAGGTTAACTAATCACGACGCACTATTGAAACTATGTTGATTCATGCCGGTAATCATGCAATTTCATGGTAATTTGTCTCCTTTTGTTTCTTCTGGTCAGTACCATTAAACAATTGACGCGTCAGTGTAAATTCATGCCGGCCACAGTGAAATTGTTAGGAAATGCATGTACAATTAATGACAAGGCATGCTACTTTGAAAGAATCAAACAATGAGAAAGCTAGGCCGGTGGGGAAACTCACCAAAATCCAAAGACTTACGCCATGTCCACCGGCTACCCACCTCGATCCTTTACTTCATCTCTTCCATATTTCCTTGCCTTGGAGTTAACCTTGTGTGTGGAGAGATGAGAATATCATGTCCAAGCCTGGAATGAAGCTCGGAATGATTTCCCCTCCAGCAGCCCATCTCCCTCTCTGCAAACTGTTAGTCAGAGATTTTGGAAGGAATGGCTTACCTCCTCAAACTCAAACTCAAACTCAATCTCAGTCTCAATCTCAGCCCTCAAATCTCAGCTCTTCTGTTTTCGCCCTCGCTCAAGGCTCGCAAATTGTAACTATACGGGTCAGGTCCCCCTGGATGCCTTTGTAAACCAAATCTTAGAGTAATTTCTTGTTGATCAATGAGATAAAAGAAAAATCTTCAGTTCGACAGAAATTCCAACAGCTGCGATTACGCATCACCAAAAATTAACATCTTTCTTTACCATTCATGGAATCAGGTTGATATGATGTATTTTAAAAAGTCTTAAAGAGAAAGGAAGCAATCCAATTTTACAGAAATAATGGAAATAGACAAGAAGAGAAAAAAAGAAAGAAGAAAAGTTTGAATGAACAAAACCAAACCTATCCTAATCCTCTCATTTTGAAATTCATTTTTTTCTTATAAAAAAAAAAGAGAATCTCAATCTACAAGAGCATTTACACAAAAAGAGAGGAAAAATGCTTTCAGCAAGCAGAATACCTTGCTTTCTGTGGTTTGAGACAGAGGTTGGTTTGGGGGAAATATGAAGGCTTCCAATTGGTGAAAAGGGAAGGAAAGAGAGAACTGAATGAAGAAGAAGAGTGTTTGGGGGTCATTGGCGGTGGGGGAAACGGCCAAAGGAGGGACTTCGTTTCATTTTTCTAGAGAGAGAGAAAAGTTCGGTAAAAATAGAGTTAGCTTTTTAATTTTCAGATTATATAATGAGAATATTAAACGACATCGTTTAAGCCGACATAGGAAAGCAAACACTAACTTGCTCCGTAGCTTGCTTGGTTGGATTATAGTTTGGTAAGTGGAGGTCTCATGTTCGAACCCACCAATAGCATCATGTTTTTTGAAGAAGGAAGTTGATCGTTGACCTGTGTTGACCGAAGCCTATTTTAGTCCAATCTTAGCCTGTGGCCTATTTGAAGTATTAGGCTTTAGAAGGGGACAAAGCCCAGTTCACATAGAAAGGTGTGGACTTATTCTTTTTTCCTTTTCCTTTTTTTTATTTTGGTTTTTATTTTTTAATTCTTAGTTAATTTTTTACTTTGGTTGTTATTTCATTTTTTTGACAATTGTAAAACTAGCAAGAAATATAAAAACTAAGAGAATAATAATGAATAAATAAATGGTAGAAATATTTAGTAATTTGAAAATTATATCATTATATTTACTTGTGTGTTTCGCTTCAAAAAAAATAATGAATAAATAAGTAATTAAAAATTCTCCAATGATGAAATTTCAAGAACGCTATAAAAGGATAATTTTTTTGAAAATTTCTAGGTGAAAAAATTTTATTAAAATTTACCACAAAATTTGGGAAACTTAAGGGAAATTTCAACATCAACAGATTTTTATTTATTTAAAAAATAAATTTGAAATAAACATATAAAAATAAGCTTTTTTTATAAATATGCAGTTTTAATACTGGTTGCTTGAGCTAAAATAGCCTAGGACTTTTTTCAAAAATAAAATGAAAAGAAAATTACATCGAAAATTAAGATAGACCCTTTGTGGTATTTAATAAATAACTTTTTATTAATCACGAATTTATTTATTCAAAATAGAAAAAAGTTAACTTTATTTTTTTATCTATTTAAAATATATTTTTGAAAATATAAAAAGCATCTTTATATAACATAAAGTTTATAATTAATAATAAATCATTACAAAAAGTTTAACAAATAATTTATAAGTAACATATAATTCATAAATAATTCATCAATTAACGATTTTTATTTTCCATCAATGCAGCAGCTATTTGGTTGCAAACTTTACCCATGTAACTATCATCCAATACTCTTCCATAAGTACATGAACCCATTTCTTTATCATTGCTTCTTTTTTCTTTACTCTTAAGAATATAATTGGGATTACGATCGCATCTGTCAAACTCTTCGTCTATAACACCACACTCTCTAATGTAGTTATGAAGTGTTGTTATTGCAACAATAATCTTTTCTTGTTTTATCAACAAAAATGGCTTCATATCATGAAAAATATGACACCTATTCCAAACTCCAATTGTTCATTCAATGACATTTCTTAACGAAGAATGTGCATGGTTGAATGTTTCTTCTACACCTTCTGACTGACTGCAACCTCTAAAATCAAGAATGTGAGGAGAGTTAATATGGTTTGATTAACCTTTTAGTGTAATTTGATCCTTTCATCATATATCCTAGATAGATAAAAAGCTTGGCTTGGTGTCTACGTTCTAACTTATCCATATTAGTCTTGGAGTTTCCATATTGACCTATCAAGATTGCCTTAGCCAAGGTCTTTCAATCAATATAAGCCAAAAGCAAATGAGATATGTCTTTTTCAAATCACTTGGAGCAATGAATTCTCTTTGGACTACTCATTCATCTTCGCATTTTTCATGCTGTTGTTCAATTTTCTACTCACGCAAGTGCATGTATCGCAAAGATAATATAGAGGTAAGTAGAGTGTCTGTCACGACCCGGTATACCCCTCGAGCCCGTGACAACCGCCGCGGTGTCCTAATAGACACTCATTGCCCGGAATGTCAACCCGAAACCCCACAAGGCTTTACTATCAGTTTTTCTGTTCCCTTGTGAGCAACCATTGTCAAATATCGTGTTCTAAAAGATTTTAAGCCGTTTTCAACTTAAAACAAATAAAATATTAATTTCGTCTCACAGGGATATTTTGGTCATTTTTCTCAAAAATTTTGAAATTGGCTAAAATGTAATATACAAGTACAAAAGACATAATTCATAATCAAAATGAGTTTAAAAGTCTAAAATCTTCATTTAAAACGAAATTATGGTTATTTGAATATAATAAGAAAATAAAAGAAATATTAAGTAAAATATTCTATTTTCTTATAAACAATATTTATAGAGTTATACGTAAATAATTTTTGTAGCGTAAAAGTTAAATAAATTTATACATACTGCAATAGAGTAAGCCAAAATATTTAATTTAATTTACAATAACAAAAGGGCCCCCGAATAAACAAAAGTAAAGAGGACTGTGAACCTACGGTTTGGAAAATGCAGATCCCACGGTAGTCCTCGATGAGATCAGCTATCTACAGTCTATACTGGACCTGAAATGGGTGGAAAGGAGGGTGGTGAGATTATAAAATCCCAATGAGTAAACAGACATCATCATAAACATCTAGAGTTGAGTACATGGAGACAACAAAGTAAATCATCATAAACTAGGTTATAGCATTAGTACACATTTTGTTCAAAATACGTAAAGAGGCTTATGAATCTCATAAAAACTAGGCTTATGCCATAAATCCATTCTCGGGGACACCTTGGCCGAGGCATCCTACCGAGACCGCAAAGGCTATTAAAATTCACATTTCACATAAATCATGTTTTTGTTTTGAAAACATAGCCGTTCCTTGACGTTGGCTGAGCTCCCCCTCACGTGGTGGTTTAGTGTGAAGTGAACCCTAAGCTTTACCCCAGGAGATACCCTACGCGCCTCTCCGTTCGAGGTAAGAATATAATGGGGTTTACCGTGCCCCTCTAAAAGGCTGGTCCACAGAAACCCCCTATTGCAGTGATTAATTAATATATAATCCACCATACAATAAAACTTAATAACATGATATGGCAACTTTTGTAATTCTCATTTCAATACAATTGCCAACTAGCCAACCATGCCCAATTTACCATATGCCAATCAATTTAAACAATCGAATTGCAACAATTAACAGTCTCCGTGTACTCTATTTTTCAAAATCATTATTGATTCCAAAACCATTTATAAATTAATTTCATTGAAACACATTTATTCATAAAACATGAAAATTTACCTTTTTAAATTCCTTTTTCTATAGAATTCATGAAATCATCTAAAAACCACCCTAGATAATTAAAATGACAGTAAGTTTACTCACAATGTCTAGAATGTAGACTTTAGAAGCACTCTGTCTACTAGTCCTCAGATGCAATTTCCTTGCCTTCATCGGAGGACTCACCACCTTAACATAGTACAAAATCGAGAAATTCACCAAATTGGTACTAAATCGAAATTAAAGTAATTTAGACTACCAATGCATGATATGGAATGCAAAAATGCACTGGTAACTATCTAAACCCGGTATTGGTCTAATTCGTCTTATCACCCGATTAAATTCCTAAAACGTCCGTTTAAACTTCAAATTAATGTTTTTTCAATTTCTATACCACAATTGCACCCAAATTGACTCAATGTCCCTCAATATGGTGCAAATTATCAATCTCGAAAGCAAATTACGAAAATACCCCTAGTGGGTAAAAATTCATATTTTTGCTCCGAAAATTCTCATTAATTTTCTAGGTTCATAATTCATCATTCCTTAACCAATTCTCCTAGAATAAAAATCAAACTCATCCTCATTCACTACATGGTAAATTCGGCCATTAATGGTTGTGGGAGAAAATAAATTCTTTTCTTGTTGTTTTGTTTCTAAATATGCTAAACTAACTAAAAACACTAACATAAATTAAAATCAAATAAATCCAACAACTTTCTCTCTCCTAACCCATTTTGATCAGCCAACAATTCATCATAAAAACATGTAATTTAAGCATGGAAAATAAGGAGAAATGCTTAAGGAAAATAGATTTCAAGCTTAAGTTGAAAAATCCTACCTTTTTCACTTGTTTTCCTTGATTTTCCACACTTTTTCTCTTGAAATTCCTCACCTAGGGTTTGTTTTTCCTTTCTTTCCCTCTCTTCCTTGCTTGGCCGAATATTTGGAGAATAATGGGCTGATTTATGCTGATTTTTAAGTTAAATAATAAATTATCCTAAGCTTGACACATGGCATTTTCTTATAGGTCTATTTTTAAAATTTTAAAAATTTAAACATTTTATCTCCACCACGTGATTAGTCAAAGGTCAAAAATCAGAATAAAGGAAGACCATGTGCTGGAAAAAATATCCTGGTGGTGGAAAATTACAATTTTGCCCCTGGGGTGGCAAAATTACCTTTTTACCCCTATAATCCGAATTATACCAAAATTAAAATTTTTCACTTCTAAACCTCAAATCATACTCCAATAAGTCAAATTATACTCCAATAAGTCAAATGGGGCCAAAAATATCTTTTCTAAAATTTTCATTTTATCCCCAAGTGGCAAATGACCATTTTGCCCTTGGATAGTGAAAATTTCAATTTGACTCCAAATTGATCTTCAAACTCCGAATTACCATTTTGAGTCATCTTTGGACTGTGATGCTCTTAATCTCACCTTAAAATTCCTATTTGATCTAGTTTGAGGATTAAATCAACTTTGTTGTACCTCTAGGTACAATACCGACTTTTGTAAATTTTTCGGGACTCTCTTAGCATGCAATCATGCTATCATCACATGTATGTAATGACTAGTATTTTATAACGTCGGGCTTTACAGTGTCGATCCCATAGAGAATTGAATTAATCCTTACAGTTAAGTACTAAAATTAACACATCTTAATTTTATCTAAACAAATTAAAATTAAAAAGGAAAATTTAAATTAATAAACTAAAAACTAAAAACTAAACCTAATATATCAGCAAATTTTACTTCTAGTGATTAACAGACCTAAGATTTTGATATCCTTTAATACTTCATCTAAATATCGTCTCTCTCTCTTAACTTAATTTAATGGATTAAGTTGCTAACCTAGAGTCCCAAATTATTTATAAGTCTCTGTCGAGTTTCTTATAAAAATATCTCTCCCAATTAATTTACTATATGTCTATGCAAATTATATTGAAGAAAGATTCATTAAGTTTGTGCTCTAATCTTGGCTACGTATGGCTTATAAGTGTATGTCTACCCTATATGCAAATCAAACCACCTAATCAATTAAGTGTATTCAATCATACGTTATTGTATTCAAGGTCTATCTAAATCTCCTTCGTCAAGGTTTAACCTAGGTTTCTAATTCAATCTAATTGGTGGCCAGTTAACTAGAAGCATTAAGAACAGAATAAAATAAATAACTTAAATCTATCAAATATAAGTAAAAGAGAGATAAATAATTCAGACTATATATTGAGTTCAATTATAATCTTAGATTAAAAATTTAGTTCCCCATCAAGTCATACATCATCATTGAATAAAATTTAAACATTAAAACCAAGGGAATAAAAGAATAACAAAAAGATAGAAAAAACCAAGCAATGTATTCTTGATCTCCAATTCTCCTTGAATTCTTCAAATTCCTCCAATGACTCTATAGCTTGACTCTCAGCTGTTAATCTGGTGTTTTTCTTCTCCCTTAAGTCCTCTAAAGGGTTGTTTTTATAGGCTTTGAAGTTAGGCCAAGTTGGGTGAAGAAAGAAGTCAATTTCAGCTGGGATGTCCTCATCAGACTATGTAAGTCGCAACTTTGCCAAATTAATTAACAGAAATTGTAATTGCTCTAGGACTACTGCAGTGTGTCAAATTCAACAAGATTTTGGACCATCTTACAAACCGAACTGGGTGAAGTGGTAAACATAAATTTTTTAGATCTTTGTTTTAGCTTTCCAATGGTCTAAGAATCACTTCATTTGGAATTCTGTAAAGAAATTTATGGCTAAAATATCGAAACATATGCATTGGAAGTCTGCACCTCGAAATTGTTCTCCTTCTTTCACTAATTTTTTTTTCAAACACCGACAAAAGCACAAATAAATCAATAACCAGCTATCTTAACCACATTAACACCAAATTAAACATAAAATTAACTAAGATTAGATTGACTCTGTAAAACCTGACCCTATAAACACATGTCATGACATACATGCACTGAGTAGCATGTTATTATGCTAGGAAAGCACCTAAGAATAGACGAAACTCGGTATCGTACCTAATGGTACACTTGAGTTGATTTAACCTCGAACTAGTTCAAATAAGAATTGTAGGATGAAATTTAATATTTTATAGTCCAGGAATGACTAAAAATGATTGTTCGGAGTTCGAGGGTTCATCAGGTGTAAAATTGAAAATTTTGATGTTCAAAGGCAAAAAAAATTGTCATTTTGCCACCTAAGATAATAATTTGATCATTGTAAAACCCGACCCTATAAATACATGTCATGACATACATGCATTGAGTAGCATGTTATTACGCTAGAAAAGTACCTAAGAATAGACGAAACCCGATATTGTACCTAACGGTACACTTAAATTGATTTAACCTCGAACTAGTTCAAATAGGAATTGTAGGATGAAATTTAATATTTTATAGTCCAGGAATGACTAAAAATGATTGTTTGGAGTTCGAGGGTTCATTTGGGATAAAATTAAAAATTTTGATATTCAAGGGCAAAATCGTCATTTTGCCACCTAAGATAATAATTTGATCATGGAGTGAAATTTTTGATCAAGATTAACTATTTGGAGTATAATTTAATGATAGGAAGTGAAAAAGTTTAATTCTGGTGATTTTTGGAGTGTAAGGGCAAAATCGTAATGTTGCCACCCACAAACAAAATTTGAGATTTTGAGAGAATTTAGATCAAATTTGACAAATTGGAGAATGGTATGAGTATAAGGGATGAAAAATATGTCTATGGGCAATTTTTCAATTTTTGGGGCAAAAATGTAATTTTTGACTTTTACGGGGGTAAAAGTGTAAATTTTAAAAATTACTCCACCGAGACTTTGGATGAGTCTGAGAATTTTATCTAAGCTATGAATATATGAGACAAGTGTATGGTGAAAATTTGGAAACAAATGGATGAAATTTTAAAAATGGGCCAATGGGAAAGTGACATGTGGCATTTTTTTAATGATATAATATTATTTTAATGAAAAGTCAGCCCATTTAAACCCAAATTTTAAGTGCTGGCCGGCCATAAGGAAGAACAAGAGAGGAAATAGAGAGGAAAGGAAGAAAAAAAGAAAAACCAAAGAGAAACAAGAAAATTCAAAGGGAAATTCGCGGTTTTCGACCGTTTACGCGTCTAACGGTAAGATTTTTCGATTTTAGCTTGATTTCTACCTTTTCTATGCCTTTATTTCCATTTAGTATGCTTGAGGAGAGAGATCAAAAAGTGATATCAAGGGCTAGACGAAATTCTAGGGGAGAGAAATTGAAATTTTTAGGTTTTGATTTTTAGTTAAATTGATAGTTTTAGTTAGTTAAATGTGTTTAGAAATTAAATTGGGCAAGAAATCATTAAATTTTCACAATACCCACTCTTGGCTGGCTGCTCAATGCTGTACAATGATGATGAATTGATTTTATTCTAAGGGAAATGAAGAGAAGATGATGAAAAACGATTAAACGTGATAGAAAAACAAAGTAGAAAATTAACCGAGTTAATGTCCCATTTTTGGCCGAATTTTCCAAGGAAGGGAGTGAGCTGATTTTGTTGTTTTTAGAAGGTTATTGGCTGATATTTAATGGTTAGAAATGTTGGAGAGAGAATGGGATGATTTAGAGCTAAAATGGAGCGCGTTAGCAATTTATCGGGCAAAGTGCCAAAAATAGGTTACTACCGCGTTTAAGCCGTTTTAGGCTATTGCATTTCATACCATGCATTAGTATAGGATTTAAGTTAATTATATAGTGATTTAGCATCAATGTGATGAATTGTGTAAATTTTTGTAATGTGTCTAGGAGGAGAGCCTTCCGGAAAAGGCAAAGAAGTCGTACCCGACGAGTAGTGATCGGGGCACTTAGAAAGCTTTTAGTTTGTACAAACGGTGAGTAAACTTATTATTATTGTAAATTATCTAGAGTTTATTTTTAAATGCCCTTTATGTATTTTATGAAATGAGAACGAGATTAAAACGAGATTTTTAATGTTTTAGGAATAAATGTGACAAATAAAAATATATTGTATTGATTATGAAATTGAGTAATTGCAGGCTGCAAATTGACTTGAAAAATATATATTTTCCTAGGAATGGCTTATGAGAAATGAGTATATGTGGCTATATTCTGTGAGTGCATTGGGAAATTTATGTAAGTTGTTTTTACTATGCAGGCTGGATAAATAAATAAAAGCCACGTTATATTGTCGAAATTTTATTAAAATTGGTGGGTTAGTCACTGCAGTGACGGGTTTCCATGGACTGCCTATTAGAAGGGCATGGTAAACCCAGTTATATAGTTACTGCGGTTGTAGAGGCGAGGAGGGTAACTCCCGGGGTAGTATTAGAGCTCACTTCACGTCGAACCCCCACGTGAATGTGTAACTCGGCCAACGCCAAGGAACGGCTGGTTTTAAAATTAAAAATGTGTTTCACGTGTGAATATTTTAACACCTTTGACGGGCTCGGTTAGATGCCTCGGCCAAGGTATCGTCGAGGATTAGTTTTGGCTTGAGCCTTGTTTTAATAAAAGACATAAGCCTTAACAACTGTTTTGGTAAATTACAAATATTTTATGGTTTAAGAAACAAATTGAAAACATTATGAAATGGGTTGAAATTTGTTGTTTAAACTTGCCTCCATTTTACTCGCCTTTAGATATTTATGATAATGTCTGTTTACTCATTGGGATTTTATAATCTCACCACCCTCCTTTCCACCCATTTCAGGTTCAGTATAGACTGTAGATAGCTGATCTCATCGAGGACTACCATTGGATCTGCATTTTCCAAACCGTAGGTTCACAGTCCTCTTTACTTTTGTTTATTCGGGGGCCCTCTTGTTATTGTAAATTAAATTAAATATTTTGGCTTACTGTATTTCAGTATGTATAAATTTATTTAGCTTTTACGCTATAAAAAAAATTATTCACGTATAACTCTATAAATATTGTTTTATAAGAAAATAGAATATTTTCCTTTATATTTCTTTTATTTTCTTATTATATTCAAATAACCGTAATTTTGTTTTAAATGAAGATTTTAGACTTTTAAACTCATTTTGAATATGAATTATGTGTTTTGTACTTGTACATTACGTTTTAGCGAAAATTTTTGAGAAAAAAATGACCAAAATACCCCTGTGTGGCGAAAATTTTATTTTAATTGTTTTTGATCTAAAATAGTATATATTCTCTAAAAACTCGATATGTAACAATGATTGCTCATAGGAAAGGAAAGAAACTGATATGTAAGCCTTGCGGGGTTCCGGTTGGCATTTCGGATAATGAGTGTCAATTGGGACGTCGCGGCGATTGTCATGGGCCAGAGGCAAGTTCCGGGTCGTGACAATCATGGAGTGAAATTTTTGACCAAGATTAACTATTTGGAGTATAATTTAATGATAGGAAGTGAAAAAGTTTAATTCTGGTGATTTTTGGAGTGTAGGGGTAAAATCGTAATTTTACTACCTGGGGACAAATTTGAGATTTTGAGAGAATTTAGATCAAATTTGACAAATTGGAGAATGGTATGAGTATAAGGGATGAAAAATATGTCTATGGGCAATTTTTCAGTTTTTGGGGCAGAAATGTAATTTTTTATTTTTGCGGGGTAAAAGTGTAAATTTCAAAAAAATTACTCCACCAAGACTTTGGATAAGTCTGAGAATTTTATCTAAGCTATGGATATGTGGGACAAGTGTATGGTGAAAATTTGGAAACAAATGGATGAAATTTTAAAAATGGGCCAATGGGAAAGTGACACATGGCACTTTTTAATGATTTAATATTATTTTAATGAAAAGTCAGCCTATTTAAACCCCATTTTAAGTGATGGCCGGCCATAAGGGAGAAAAAGAGAGAAAATAGAGAGGAAAGGAAGAAAAAAAAGAAAAACCAAGATTTGATCACATTTGACCAAGAATAATTATATGAAATATAATTATGATTATTGGAGTATAAAATGATGTTTAGCAGTGAAAAATTGTTATTCTCGGTATTTATGGAGCACAAGGGCAAAATGGTAATTTTGCCACTAAAGGACTAAACGAAATTTTTTTTTAAACAATTTTTGCCCCATTTGGTTAATATTGATCAATATTAGTGTTATTTTAGGTTGAAAAGTAGAAATAATGAGATTCCGGTACATTTCGGAGTAAAAGGGCAAAATAGTAATTTTTCGCCCCAGGGCCAAATCGGTAAATGTTTCACCACAGCACTTGTCAATACCAAGGGATTTTAATTGTGGTAGGATTGGATAAATACCAGAATATTTGTGGTGGAAAATTAAGAAGAAAAAGTCAAAAAGTTAAAAATTGGGCCAATAAGCATGTGACACATGGCATGCTTGATTATTTTATTATTTTCTATAGAAATCAGCCCATTAAATCCCCAATTCCCTCACCATATTCGGCCTAGGCATCCAGCAACAAGAAAAAGGGAAGAACAAAAGGAAAAACAAGAAAACCTAGGTGGAAATTCAAAGAAAAAGTGAAGAAATCAAGGAAACAAGCTAGGTAAGTTAAAATTTCTTTAATTCTCCTTGATACCTAGCTTACCCATGCTTTTGTTCTTGTTTTCCATTGTTGAATATTGAGTTATCATGATGAATTCAATTCTGAAAAATGGGTATGGAAGAGGAATTGTTGTTGGAATAATTTGATTTTAGACTATGTTAGTGTTTAGGGATAGTTAAGCATGGTTATGAATAAAAACACAAAAGAAATATTCAATTTCTCTAGGGTTCCTTGTTGGTCGAACCATGAGGGCTGAATATCAATGGGGGATTGTTTTTATTTCAAGGAAAATGGCATGGAAAATGATGAAGTAAGGTGAAATGGTTATGTAGAAAAAAATTTGATGCTAGTACACCAAATGACCAAATTTTTTCTATAAGGAATTGTGAGGGTTCTAATGCTGAATTTGGCTTTATTTAAATGTATGTGGTAAATTAAGGTATTAGAGGAGAAATGAATTAATTTGGAGGTGATTTGGACACAATCGCCGATTAATCGGGTGATCGGTCGAATTTAATAGATACCGTGATTAAGCGGTAATCGGACATATTTTTGCATTTACATATCAAGCATTAGTAGTTTAAATTAATTTATATCAATTTAGGGACAATATAGTAAATTCCTCGACTTTGTTATTTGTCAAGGTGGTGAGACGTCCGGAAAAGGCAAAGGAATTGCGCTTGAGGACTATTAGTCAGAGTTCACCCGAAATCCAGATTTTCGACACCTGTGAGTGGACTGCCTATCAAAATTATTTTGGGAATATGACTGTTTTGAACAAAGTGTTTGAATGATTTTATGCAATTTTTTATGAAAATGAATGCCTTGGGAACAAGCTTTTGAGAAAAGGTTTATGTTATGAAATGTGGTTATTGTGGATTTTTATGTGGCTGCATTATGTTGATATACATATATGCTTGAATATAATGTTGTGTAATTATGTTGACTCGACTATGTGCCAGTAGGGAGTGCGCATAAGCCGAGGATTACCCGGTTATGTGCGAGTAGGGAGTGCGCATAATCCGGTGATGACCCGGTTATGTGCGAGTAGGGAGTGCGCATAACCCGGTGATGACCCAGCCATGTGCGAGTAGGGAGTGCGCATGAGCTGGTGATGATGATGATGAGCTGGTGACGATGATGATGGGTTGGTGAGATGATGATGATGGGTATATATATATATATATACATATGTAAATGTGTGTGTTATAGCAAATTGATGGACAATGATTTATGGTTGTAATGTACGTGAAATTTGACACATTATACTTTGAGAATTTTCATGAATTTTATGTTGATTTTATTAGTTTAGCAGGATGGCGTTTTTGTTGAGTGAGAAAAAAATGTTTCTCTTGTTGCTCTGTTTTCATTGCAGCGAAATTCATGCTCGCTGTAGCGAGAAACTCTCGGGTTTGGAGGGGTTTTAAATAGGAATGAACTAAATTGTATTGTTTTGAAACAAGTGCATCATGATTTTAAATTCTCCCTAATTGTTGCTTGTTCTCTTCCTTGTTCACTCACTGAGTATTGTACTCACGTTTTATAAAAATTCATGGTTTCAGATCAGGTGACTGTTGGACCCTAGATCGAGGAGTCCCCGTAGTGCATATCCTGGGTTTGTGTCTGGCATTCAATAGTAATCCCTTTTATTGTAAATGTCTCCGCTGGAAGTCATGGGTCCTTTTGTATTGTGAAAACAATCTAACAATATGAATATGTGTATGCAATGTAAATTGCTAAATACATGACTGGTATAGTGCATGTATATTATTATCGATAATGCCATTGTGTTTTGGCTATGTTCACACCCGAGAAAAGGTGTGTGTGTATGCATGATATGATAAATTTGTTAAGCAAAGGTAAATGGATAGGCTTGCTTGGGCTTAGTGAGCTATGCTCATTGAGCTCATGTGCCGGTCATTGCCCGGGAAATTGGGTCGTGACAATTAGAGGAAGAGATTATAGTGCATACTCCTCTAGGCGAGCGGTTAGTAAGAAATACGTATTATAGAGACTGTGGTATTAAAGTTAGGGAAGAAGAATTTATGGGTAATTTAATCCCTTTGGATATTCAGGACTTTGATTTGATCTTGGGTATGGATTGGTTGTCCACTCATCGAGCAAAGGTGGATTGTTTTAAGAAAGAAGTGATTCTCTAGAGTTCAGAGGGAGCAGAAGTGGTATTTACAGGGGAGCGTTGAGTATTACTGTTTTGTGTAATCTCGGCCCTCAAAGCTTTGAAATTGGTACGAAAGGGATATCCGACATACTTAGCTCACGTGATTGATATATCAAAGGAGGAACCTAAATTAGAAAATGTCCCCGTAGTAAGTGAGTTCCTTGATGTATTTCCTGATGAATTACCCGGAACTTCCTCCCCATCGTGAGTTTGAATTCACCATTGACTTAATTTCGGGTACTGCTCCTATCTCTATTCCTCCATATAGAATGGCTCCGACAGAGTTGAAAGTATAATTGCAAGAGTTGGTGGACAAGGGTTTTATACGCCCTAGTATATCTCTGTGGGGAGCACCGGTTTTATTTGTGAAAAAGAAAGACGGTACACTTCGGTTATGTATAGATTACCGACAACTTAACAAAATGACCATTAAGAACAAGTATCCGTTGCCGAGGATTGATGATCTTTTCGATCAATTACAGGGAGCTACAGTGTTTTCTAAGGTTGATCTGAGGTCTGGGTATCATCAGTTGAGGATTAAAGAACAAGATGTACCCAAGACAGCGTTCAGGACTCGGTACGGTCATTATGAGTTCTTGGTCATGCCTTTCAAGTTAACTAACGCACTGACAGCTTTTATGGATCTCATGAATAGGGTGTTTCACCCTTACTTGGACAAGTTTGTTATTGTGTTCATTGATGATATCCTGATTTACTCGAGAGATAATGATGAGCACGCTACCCACTTGCCTATAGTATTACAGACTTTGCTGGAAAGACAATTGTATGCAAAGTTTTTGAAGTGTGAGTTTTGGTTACAAGAAGTGGTATTCTTGGGACACGTAGTATCAGGAGCTGGAATATATGTTGATCCCAAGAAGATAGAGGCAATTTTACAATGGGAGCAACCTAAGACAATGACGGAGATTCGTAGTTTCCTCGGATTAGTCAGTTATTATCGGAGGTTTGTTCAAGGGTTTTCCTTAATAGCAGCTCCTTTGACTCGTCTAACTCGTAAGGGAGTTAATTTTGAGTGGGATGATGTTTGTGAGAATCGATTTCAAGAGTTAAAGAAACGGTTAACCTCTGCTCCCGTTTTAACACTTCTTGTGAATGGTAAGGGATTTGTAGTTTATAGTGATGCCTCAAAGTTAGGGTTGGGGTGTGTATTGATGCAGAATGAAAAAGTTGTGGCTTATGCTTCTAGACAGCTAAAGAGGCATGAAGTAAATTACCCTACCCATGATTTAGAGTTAGCAGCAGTGGTGTTTGCTTTAAAAATCTGAAGGCATTACTTGTATGGTGAGCATTGTCGGATATTTACGGATCACAAGAGTTTAAAATATTTGCTCACTCAAAAGGAGCTTAATTTGAGGCAAAGGCGATGGTTGGAGTTGATAAAAGATTATGACTTGGTGATAGACTATCATCCGGGAAAGGCGAACGTTGTAGCTGATGTCTTAAGTCGTAAGTCTTCATTGTCTTTAGCAGCACTTCAGAGTTGTTATTTTCCAACATTATTAGAGATGAAATCTCTTAGGGTCCAGTTGAGAAATGGT
The DNA here is from genome assembly GCF_053813885.1 of Theobroma cacao. Classification (NCBI taxonomy): domain Eukaryota; kingdom Viridiplantae; phylum Streptophyta; class Magnoliopsida; order Malvales; family Malvaceae; genus Theobroma; species Theobroma cacao. The sequence goes on from NC_142645.1 coordinate 32,505,352, forward strand.
GAGGATGGATCCTTATTGGCAAGCTTCATTGTTCGACCTTCGTTACTTAATCAAATCAAGGACATTCAGAGGTCTGATGATGAGTTAAGAAAAGAAATTCAAAAATTGACCGATGGGGGAGTTAGTGAGTTCAGACTCAGAGAGGATAACGTCTTGATGTTTAGAGACCGAGTTTGTGTTCCTGAGGGAAACCAGCTAAGACAGGAGATCATGGAAGAAGCCCATTCATCTACCTATGCATTACATCCTAGAAGCACCAAGATGTATAGGACTATCAGGGAGAATTATTGGTGGCCAGGTATGAAGCGAGACGTAGCAGAATTTGTAGCAAAGTGTCTCGTATGTCAGCAAGTTAAGGCGGAGCATCAGAGGCCAGCAGGTACACTTCAATCTTTACTTGTTCTCGAGTGGAAATGGGAGCATGTGACTATGGATTTTGTTTTGGGACTACCGCGAACACAGAGGGGAAAGGATGCAATTTGGGTGATCGTAGATCGGTTGACTAAGTCCGCTCACTTTTTAGCTGTCCATAGTACATACTCTATTGAAAAGTTGGCTCAGCTCTATATAGATGAGATTGTGAGGCTACATGGAGTTCCCATTTCTATAGTGTCAGACCGAGATCCTCGATTCACTTCTCGATTTTGGTCGAAATTTCAAGAAGCTCTCAAAACCAAATTGAAATTTAGCACTGCTTTCACCCACAGACGAATGGTCAGTCAGAGAGGACTATCCAGACTATGGAGGATATGTTGAGGCTTATGTCATGGATTTTCTTGGAAGTTGGGATAGACACTTGCCGTTAGTGGAATTTGCTTACAACAACAGCTTCTAGTCTACCATCGGTATGGCACCGTACGAAGCTTTATATGGAAGGAAATGTCGTACTCCACTTTGTTGGGATGAAGTGGGTGAAAGAAAGTTAGTTAGTGTGGAATTGATCGATCTAACTAATGACAAGATCAAGGTTATACGAGAGAGGCTAAAGGTAGCCCAGGATAGGCAGAAGAGCTATGCAGATAAACGGAGAAAAGACTTGGAGTTTGAGGTCGATGATAGAGTTTTTCTTAAGGTGTCTCCTTGGAAAGGTAATAATTTGAATGCTTTGTGGTATTAAGTTTATTTGATTATATTATTATGGTAAATTATGATATCTTGCTGGATAATGAAAAGTGTGATTCGATTTGCGAAGCAGGGAAAGCTTAACCTGAGGTATATTGGACCATTCCGAATCATTGAGAAAATTGGACAATGGCTTATTGGTTAGAATTACCTCCGGGGTTAGATCGGATCCACAACGTTTTCCATGTCTTCATGCTTAAGAAATATGTAGCAGATCCCTCTCACATCCTTGAAGCACCTCCGATCGAGTTGCATGACGATTTGAAGTTGGAGGTGCAACCTGTGAGTATCTTGGATCGAAAGGATCGAGTACTGAGGAACAAGAGTATTTCAACGGTCAAAGTGTTGTGGAAAAGTGCTCGAATGGAGGAAATGACATGGGAAGTAGAGCATCAGATAAGGAACCAATACCTGCATCTATTTGTCGAATCTCGTAAGTGAAATTTTGAGGTCAAAATTTTATTTTAAGGAGGGTAGAATTGTAAAACCCGACCTTACAAACACATGTCATGACATACATGCACTGAGTAGCATGTTATTATGCTAGGAAAGCACCTAAGAATAGACGAAACCTGGTATCGTACCTAACGGTACACTTGAGTTGATTTAACCTCGAACTAGTTCAAATAGGAATTGTAGGATGAAATTTAATATTTTATAGTCCAGGAATGACTAAAAATGATTGTTCAGAGTTCGAGGGTTCATTAGGGGTAAAATTAAAAATTTTGATGTTCAGGGGCAAAAAAAAATCATCATTTTGCCACTTAAGATAATAATTTGATCATGGAGTGAAATTTTTGACCAAGATTAACTATTTGGAGTATAATTTAATGATAGGAAGTGAAAAAGTTTAATTTTGGTGATTTCTGGAGTGTAGGGGTAAAATTGTAATTTTGCCACCCGAGAAAAAAATTTGAGATTTTGAGAGAATTTAGATCAAAATTGACAAATTGGAGAATGGTATGAGTATAAGGGATGAAAAATATGTTTATGGGCAATTTTTCAGTTTTTAGGGCAAAAATGTAATTTTTCACTTTTACGGGGGCAAAAGTGTAAATTTCAAAAAAAATTACTCCACCAAGACTTTGGATAAGTCTGAGAATTTTATCTAAGCTATGGATATGTGGGACAAGTGTATGGTAAAAATTTGAAAACAAATGGATGAAATTTTAAAAATGGGCCAATGGGAAAGTGACACATGGCACTTTTTAATGATTTAATATTATTTTAATGAAAAGTCAGCCCATTTAAACCCCGTTTTAAGTGATGGCCAGCCATAAGGGAGAACAAGAGAGAAAATAGAGAGGAAAGGAAGAAAAAAAAGAAAAACCAAAGAGAAACAAGAAAATTCAAAGGGGAATTTGCGTTTTTCACCCGTTTACGCGTCTAATGGTAAGATTTTTTTACTTTAGCTTGATTTCTACCTTTCCTATGCCTTTGTTTCCATTTAGCATGCTTGAGGAAAGAGATCTAAAAGTGACATCAAGGGCTCGCCGAATTTGAAGGGGGGAGAAATTGAAATTTTTAGGTTTTGATTTTTAGTTAAATTGATAGTTTTAGTTAGTTAAATGTGTTTAGAAATTAAATTGGGCAAGAAAGCATTAGATTTTCACAATACCCACTCTTGGCCGGATCTGCAATGAGGTACAATGATGATGATCTGATTTTTATTCTAAGAGAAATGAAGAGAAAATGATGAAAATGGTTAAATGTGATAGAAAAACAAAGTAAAAAATTTACCGAGTTAATGTCCCATTTTTGGCCGAATTTTCCAAGGAGAAAAGTGAACTGATTTTGGTGATTTTATAAGGTTATTGACTGATATTTAATGGTTGGAAATGTTGGAGAGAGAATGGGACGATTTAGAGCTAAAATGGAGCGTGTTAGCAATTTATCAGGTAAAGTGTCAAAAATAAGTTAATACTGCGTTTAAGCCGTTTTAGGCTATTGCATTTCATACCATGCATTAGTATAGGATTTAAGTCAATTATATAGTGATTTAGCATCAATGTGGTGAATTGGGTAAATTTTGCAATGTGTCTTGGAGGAGAGCCTTCCGGTAAAGGCAAGGAAGTCATACTCGACCAACTGTGATCGGGGCACCTAGGAAGCATTTCATCTGTACAAACGGTGAGTAAACCTATTATTATTGTAAATTATCTGGAGTTTATTTTTAAATGCTCTTTATGTATTTTATAAAATGAAAACGAGATTAAAATGAGATTTTTGATGTTTTAGAAATAAATGTGACAAATAAAAATATATTGTGTTGATTATGAAATTGAGTAATTGGAGGCTGCCAATTATTTTGAAATATATATTTTCTTATGAATGGCTTTTGAAATATGAGTATATGTGGCTATATTTGATAAATTGCATTGGGAATTTATGTAAGCTATTTTTACTATGCAGGCTGGGTAAATAAATAAAAGCCACGTTATACTGTCGAAATTTTATTAAAATTGGTGGGTTTAGTCACTGCAGTGACGGGTTTCCGTGGACTACCTATTAGAGGGGCACGATAAACCCGTTTACATAATTACTCTGATTGTAGAGGCGATGAGGGTAACTCCCGGGGTAGTATTAGAGCTCACTTCACATTGAACCCCCACGTGAATGTGTAACTCGGCCAACGCTAAGGAACGACTTGTTTTAAAAATAAAAATGTGTTTCATATGTAAATATCATAACTACCTTGGCAGACTCGGTTAGAAGCCTCGGCCAAGGTATCCCCGAGGATTAGTTTTGGCTTGAGCCTTGTTTTAATAAAAGTCATAAGCCTTAACAACTATTTTAGTAAATTACAAATATTTTATGGTTTAAGGAATAAATTGAAAACCTTATGAAATGGTTTGTAATTTGTTGTTTAAACTTGCCTCCATGTTACTCGCCTTTAGATATTTATGATAATGTCTGTTTACTCATTCGGATTGCAAAATCTCACCCACCTCCTTTCCAAACATTTCAGGTCTGTAGTAGCTTGTAGATACTCTATTTTGTCGAGGATTCCAGTTGACCTCTCTACCTCACAGACAGTAGGTTACTATCACCAGTACTTGGTGTATTCATGGGCCACTTGTCATTGTAATTATTATTGTACATTATAACTTTGTAAATTATTGTATGTATGAATTTATTTTATTCTCAAGCTACAAAATTTATTTATGTATAGTTTTATAAAAATTGTTTTATAAGAAAAAGAAATATATTATAAAATATTTTTATTTAGTTTAATTAGCCAACTTTTCACTCTAAATGAATGATTTAGATTACAAAAAATTGTTTTTAATCGACAGTGGATATTTTTCTACCATACGTTGTATCTTTATCAGGTTTCAAAATTTTTTGGTAAAAATGACCAAAATACCCCTATGTGGAGAAAATTTTATTTTGATTGTTTTCGATCTAAAATAGTTTATATTTTCTTAAAACTCGATATTTAACAATGATTGCTCACAGGAAAGGCAAGAAACTGATTCGTTAGCCTTGCGGGGTTCCGATTGGCATTTCGGATAATGAGTGTCAATCGGGACGTCGCGGCCGTTGTCTTGGGCCCGAGGGAGGTTTCGGGTCGTGACAGACTCACCTAAAATAACTAATTTAAAATAATTAAATAAAACCTACTAATTTTATACATTACTACAAAAACTAAGCCAAATTATTATCAAAATTAAGCTCAAATAACTCTATATTATGGAGTTATCACATGCCATACCTAAAAGCACCCTGTTTAGGCATTTAGTCACCTCAAGACCTGTATGGATAGAATCAAAGCATGACAATTCACATACAAAATGACTTAGTATCACGAGTCTGAGGATTAGTTACGCAACAGACATGAGAGTTTTCCATAGACACTTGAGTTAAAAACAAGATGGAACTTTAATAGCAGGTCATGCTTACTGAACTTGTTCTTTAACAAGCACCTACACACTATCTCCAAGTATCTCACATACTTCAACCTATGAGATCTATTGCTTACTTTCGAAGTAAGGATGCTTAGCATGTACTAGTCTTTGAGCATTGTCAATGCCCTTATTCTTGACAATATAATGACTAAGAACATATTTAGGAACAAGGCTTTAATGCATAAAAATATCATAATTATAATATTTATAATTTCTTGACAAGGCCATTATGTTCTACAGACTTTGTCTACATAAGTCTCTTATAACTCTTTATAAATAAATTCATGTATAAAGAAATACCTCACACATTATATAAAATATCCATAATGTATTTAACATTAAATGAGACTAATTAATGTAGTGTTTTGCAAGCACAAAATTGATTGGCTCATAGGGCTTACACTAATAATCTCTCAGTAGTATTAAAGCCAATTGCCCATGTATCTATTACCAAAGCCCTTAAAGTGGCAATCATGTTTCTACTGGGACAGAAATTTAGTGAGAAGGTCAACTAAGTTGTCTTTCGTGGCTACTCTTGGGATGAGCCCTACAACCAATTAGGATTGGTTAAAGCCTGATTCCAATCATGCAACAATATCATTCATGTTGAATGATTAAAGGTTTTCCTTCATCAATAAGACATTAATTATAATGGGTTATAAGTTTAATTGGATGAAGTTCATGAGATTAATATGCCTTGCAAGAGAACTGTAATGAGTTGCAGTTATAAGATCCCAATGTATCAAAACATAATCTCTAAATATTCCTAGTCGATGTATCATTGAAACTGGACATCAATGATACCTAGAGACTAGGACATTCTATTTTTCTTACTTGAGAAGTAAGCAATTGATCTCATAGGTTGAAGTATAAAGATACTTGGAACTAGGATATAGGTGCTAGCTTAGGAGAGTAAGTTCACTAAACAAGACTTGCCATGAGAAGTGCATTTGGTATTTTACTCAAGTGTCTATGTAATACTTCTCATGTCACGACCCGAAACTCCCCTCGAGCCCATGACAAACGCCGTGATGTCCAGATCGACACTCATTACCCGGAATGTCAATCGGAACCACCGCAAGGCTTTAATATCAGCTTCTCATTTCGAACTTAAAACAATATATATATATATATATATATTTTGAACATTGCATAAATAATTTTTACAGAGTAAAAGCAAAATAAATTCTTACTTACAGTAGTACAGATAACTATGAGTATGAAATTTAATTTACAGTGACACATGGGCCCCAAAATGGCAAAAGTGAAAGAAAGTTATGAACCTACGATTTTTTAAGAAGTCGAGTCAACTGTAGCCTTTGACGCTATCAGCTATCTACAGCCTATACTGAGCCTGAAATGGATGGAAAGGAAGATGGTGAGATTATAAAATCCCAATGAGTAAATAGACATCATCATAAACATCTAGATTTGAGTACATGGAGACAATAAAATAAATCATCGTAAACTAGGTCACAACATTAGAACACATTTCATTCAAAATACGTAACAAAGCTTATAAATCTCATCAAAACTAGGCTTGTGCCATAAATCCATCCTCAGGGACACCTTGGCCGAGGCATCCTACCGAGACCGCCAAGGTTGTTAAAATTTCGTATACACGTAAAACATATTTTTAGTTTGAAAAAAACACATCCGTTCCTTGGCATTGGCTGAGTTCACCATCACGTGGTGGTTCGACGTGAAGTGAACTCTAAACTTTACCCCAGGAGATACCCTACGTGCCTCTCCGATCGAGGTAAGAATATAATGGGGTTTACCGTGCCCTTCTAAAAGGCTGGTCCACAGAAACCCCCTACTGCAGTGACTAATTAATAAATAATCCACAAATTCAATAAAATTTGCAATAGCATGACATTGCAATTATTTTAATTCACAGCCTTTCAAGGCAAACAAACAATTCGTATTTCAATACAATTGCCAACCAGCCAATCATGCCTGATTTATTATAAGTCAATCAATTTAAACAATCAAATTGCAACAAATAGTAGTCTCCGTGTACTCTATTTTTCAAAATCATTATAAATTTTAAAACAATTTATAAATTAATTTCATTGAAACACATTTATTCATAAAAATATGAAAAAATACCTTTTTAAATTCTTTTTTCCATAGAATTCATAAAATCATCTAAAAGCCACCCTAGATAATTAAAATGACAGTAAGTTTACTCACATGTCTAGAGTGCGGATTTTTGAAGTACCCTGACTACTGGTCCTCGGATGCAATTTCCTTGCCTTTATCGGAGGACTCACCACATTGACATAGTACAAAATCGAAAAACTTACTACATTGGTACTAAATCAAAATTAAACTAATTTAGACTAGTAATGCATGATATGGAATGCAAAATGTAGGGGTAGCCATCTAAATCCGGTATTGGCCTAATTCATCTTATCACCCGATTAATTGGCCAACGCGTCCAATTTAGCTCCAAATTGCTCCATTTCTTTTCCAATACTTTAATTCACCAAACACAAGTTAAATAACCTAAAATTTGGCAAAACCATCTTCACTTGTCTTCTTAGAATTTTTCGTCAATAATGGTGCATTAACACCGTGATTTTTCCTACTACTTTTTCACACCATAATTCATCATTTTCTAACCAATTCTCTTAAAATAAAAATCAAATTTATCCTCACTCAATACAATGTAGGTTCGACCATTGATGGGTGATGGGGAAAATGCATTCTTTTCTTGTTGTTTTGCTTCTAGACATGGTAAACTAACTAAAAACACTAACATAACTTGAAATTAAATCAATCCAACATCATTCACTCTCCGTACCCATTCAGCCAACCATGAATTCACCATGAAAACATGAAATTTAACCATGAAAAATAAGGAAAAATGCTTAAGGAAAATAGATTTCAAGTTTAAATTGAAAAACCCTACCCCTTTTCATTTGTTTTTCTTGATTTTCCACACTTTTTCTCTTGAAATTCTCCACCTAGGGTTTGTTCTTTCTTTGTTTCCTTTTGTTCTTGCTATGGCCGGCCAAAATGAAGAGAAATAAGCTAAATTTGTGCCAATTTATAAGGAAAATATTCAATGGATGAGAATTTGCCATGTGTCACCATTCCATTGATCCATTTGTAATTTCTTAACTATTAAGCTTTCTCTCTCCACCATATACATTCCTTCAATTATCCATGATAATATGGAGTAAATTCCAAATGCTGGACAAGTGTTGGGTGTGTAAAATTACAATTTTGCCCCTAGGGTGACAAAATTACCATTTTACCCCTATGCTTCAAAAAATATCGGGATTACAATTTTTCACTTTTCAACCTCAAATCATACTCCAATAAGTCAAATGTGATCAAAATCTTTCAAAAAAATTTCCCATTTTGTCTTCAAGTTGCAAAATTACCATTTTGCCCTTAGATAGTGAAATTTTCGGTTTGACTCCAAATTGATCCTCGAACTCCAAATCACCATTTTAAATCATTTCTGGACTGTAAGATTTTCAATTTCACCTTAAAATCTCTATTTGATCTAGTTCAAGGCTTAAACCAACTTTGTTGTACCTCTAGGTACAATACCTACTTTTATAAATTTTTTGGGACTCTCTTAGCATGCAAACATGTTATCCATCACATGTATGTCATGACAAGTATTTTATAAGGTCAAGCTTTACATCTCATGTCAAGCCCTACTCTATTATATACTTGTCATGTCATTCATGTGCTTGATAGAATGTTTGCATAAGTGAATGTATCGAAAAATCGTTAAAAGTCGGTATTATACATAGTGATACAATTAAGTTGATTAAAGCCTCGAACTAGGCCAAATAAAGATTTTATGATGTATTTGAGAGTTATTGAATCTTAGAATGTCTTAATATGATGATTTGGAATTCGAGGATTGATTTGGAGTTAATTCGAGAATTTTCATAACGTAGGGGCAAAATGGTCATTTTGCCACCCAAGGGCAAAATTGGAATGTTGGATGATATTTTGACTAAATTTGCTTAATTAGAGCATTATTTGAAATTAAGAAGTAAAAAATTTCAATTTCGATATTTTTCTGAACATAGGGGCAAAACGGTCATTTTACATGTCCACGGGGACGTAATTAGAATTTTTAGAATTTTACACCACCATGACACTTGTCAAACCCATGAATTTCATCCATTATTTTTTTTAAGTGAGAGATTATATGTGGTGGGAATGAAATGCTTAATTGTTAAGTTTAAAGCATGGACCAATTACATGGTGACACATGGTAAATTTTAATCCTTTTATAATTCCCTTCAAAAAACCAGCACACACTCCTCCAAAATCACTTTTATGGCCGGCCAAGCAAGGGAACAAAGAGAAAAAGAGAAGAACAAACCCTAGGAAGGAAAAATTCAAGAGAAATTGTTGGATTTCAAGGAATCAAGCAAGTAAAGGTAAGATTTTTTAATTTTAGATTGTGATCTACCTTTCCCATGCATTCTTTTTCATTCTCCATGGCTGAAATTCAAGTTTGCAAGAGGGAACCTTTGCTGGCCAAATCTAGACAGAGAAGTTTTGGTGATGAATTTTGCTAGATTTCATAATATCCTAGTGTTTTTAGTCATTTTGTGATGTTTAAAATGAAAAATAAGCAAGAAAATCACATGTTCTTCAACCACCCTCATTTGGCTGAATTTTCTATAGGGCATGTTGATGATGGATTTGGTTGTAATTCATGTTATTTAGCTAGGAATTGATGAATGATGATGTTGGATATCGAAACCGGTTATTGAAAAATATAGTTCCTTTAGCAAATGGCTTGATGGAAAATGAGAAAATCATAGTAAATGGACTTGGATTTGATTCCTAATGATATATATATGGATTTATGAGACTGTGTAGACATTGATTAGTATGTTAGTTTGGAATCAGAATGAATTTCGAAAAATGGTGAAGTTAGTCAAAAATCAAGTTCATTGTAATGCTTTGGTGTATTAGATTATTGGGAGTGTAATGAAGATATTTGGAGTTGAATTTAATGTTTTGGCTAATTAAACAAGGCATAGTGCGAGTTAGGTCGAATGCCAATTCAGTTTGATCATAATTGAACCCACGTAAAACACCGTCTTTAAGTGATTATTCGAACAATTCTCATTCAACTTCATGCATTCATATAGAGTCTGAAATAGTTTTATAACAATTGGACACCAATGTATTGAATTACGTATCATGTATTATGGATAGGTGCTGAACCCCCCGATAAAGGCAAAGATATTGTGCCTGAGGATCGAGAATAGGAGTACTCCTACCACTCCAAATTCCCATTATAGTGAGTAATCAGATGTTCATCTTAATTATCTAAAGTGGTTTATACTTGTTTTAAGATTTTAAAGAATAAGGCACTTAATTTGCAAATTATTATGTTTTACATTTTAAATGTTGGTTAAATGAATGAGATTTATAAATTATTCTGAAACTAAATGTTGATTTTTGAAATAGAGTAAGTGGAGGCTATACATTCGTATTATATATATATACATGATTTGAATTGATGGCCTATGAAATTGTGGTACCATGAATGGCTGAAATTATGGTTTTGTGAATTATATAAATTGTTTTGTCTTACATTGGTAGGTTGGGTAGTACTATATTAGCGATGTTATGCTACCGAAATTTTATTGATTTGGTGGGTTATGTATTTAGCTTACTGCAATGGGCGGGTTTCTGTGGACCAGCCTATTAGAGGGGTACGGTAAAACCCCATTATATTTTACCTTAGTACGAGAGGCGCGGAGGGTATCTCCTAAGGTAAAGTTAGAGTTCACCTCACGCCGAACCACCACGTGAGAGTGAAACTTAGCCAACGTCAAGGAACGACTGTGCTTTTAAATGTAAAAATGAGTTTTATACTCATATGTTATTCTAACAGCCTTGGCGGACTCGGTTGGATGCCTCGGCGTAAGGTGTCACCGATTGCAAGTTTTTGGCAAGAGCCAAGTTTTTACGAGAGTCATAAGCCTTGTTGATTTTTACGAAATGAAATTGATTTATATGAAATGAAATGAGATTTGATGTTATGAATCATATTATGATGAGATATTTTAAATTGTCTTCATTTACTCGGCTTTAGATGTTTTAGATGAAATTTGCTTACTCACTGGGTTTATAAAAACTCACCCCTTCTTTTCACCCATTTCAGGCTCAGGGTAGTCTGTAGACCGCTGATTATGTCGAGGGTTTGCTTTTGGATTTACACCCTTAGAAATCGCAGGTCTATAGACTTGTTTATTTTGTTATTTTGGGAGCCCACATGTCATTGTAGAATATTTTGTATACCTGGCTGCGTGTGCCACTGTATGTATGAATTTATTTTGCTTTTATGCTACAAAAATTATTTACGCAGAGTTCTATAAATATTGTTTTATAAGAAAATAAAATATTTTATTTAATTTGAATAGCTATAATTTCACTTTAAATTGATGAATTAGACGACGAAACTTATTTTTAGACATGAAATGGATGTTTATTACTCGTATATCATAATTTTTGCTAGGGTTCAAAAACTTTGGGTAAAATGACCAAAATATTGCTGTGTAATAGAGATTAGTTTTTGATTGTTTTTTATTTGAAATTAGTCTATATTTCTTTAAACATGGTATTTAATAACTGTTGCTCACAGGGGAGAAGTAAAACTGATGCGAAAGCCTAGCGAGGTTTCGGTTGACATTTCGAGTAATGAATGTCAATCGAGACATCGTGACGGTTGTCACGGGCTCGATGAGAATTCCGGGTTGTGACATCTCATGTGTCAATTGTGTAAATACTCCCTAGACTTGAGACACCAGGTTGTTTTATGTGTGGAGAGCTATACTTTGATTTCATTTCTACGGGTGCCTAACCAAGGGTGCGAAAACAGGATGCTTTTGGGTTTAACATGAAGTATGTGAAGGCAAATGAGTGGTCAAGAAAGGAATTATCACCCCAAGTGATTTAAGGGACATATCTTAATAGTTCTTAATTGATATTAGCTTATTGAAGTTCTTGGCCAATGCAACTTGGAGATTATGAAAAAGAGTTTCATAAGTCTCTATAAAACTAATGATTTAACTTCAAAAATGAATATAGAGATCAATAAGGGTAGACACTGTGCCATGCCCTTATCATTTCTTGGATATATGTAAGGGAATGAATTACACTAATAGATTGTACACTGAAAGGTTGTCAAAGAACCCTTTAACTCTCCTAACAATTGGGTGGCCATGATGCATTGCTAGATGCCAATCTTGGTCTATGGAATTGAATAATTAATTTAATAAAAATTATAATTCAATGCCATTGCCAGCATGTTAGGAACCTAATGGGTCACACACAATAAGTTACATTATGAATTAAGTTAGGAATGTGATGATTTAAATTAGACTTAAATCATACACTAGGTTTTTAACTTCTAAAGACTTAATTAAAATAATGTAATTAAGTATAAGGCCAACATTATAATTAGTTATAATATTAAAGCCTTAATTGCAAACAAATAAAGTAAATTAAATTAAATTTTAATTTACAATGATTTAATTAAAAAGGTTTAATTAAGTGTAAGGCTAATATTATAAGGGTCATAATATTAAAGGGTGAGTCATCCAATACTCAGTGAGGGAATGCTATCACAACATAATGTTTTACATACAAAGTACATTTACACCTATCTAGCCATAATACATTCATATTCAAACGTCTCAATTCAAAAGGTACGAGGATCATCCTAATATCCTATATACACAAATCATCATATTAAATCTTGCCGGATTACATCTCGACGATGTATTATATTCACAATTCACATTCGTGCCCTCACATCAAATCATATCAAATCAAGGCTTACCCTTCAAGCCGTTACCATCAAGCTAGGCTTCACAAGCACATCTTAATTACGGAGCCCAATCTCAAATCTCATTTACATATAATTGCTTGTTCCGAGGCATTCCATTAGATATCATTCATAGTCAGTCACCATAATTTCATATTCAAATCAAATCATGCCATCTTCGATGCATGTTATCATAATCAAATGGAATCAAATAAGTGGTCCTGCCCTAGACATAGTTAGATCACGCATGATTGCCAATAGGCGAAAAAACAAATCACGGGTAGCGCAAAGCCTTTAGGTAGAAAAATAGATCACGCACATGCCAAAGCAATGGGTGGAGAATAGATCACGCATAGCACAGGAGCAGCTGGCAGAGAATTAGACCATCGACTGGAGTAAACTCGCGACGTCGGCATCACCCAGAGTAATATCCACGGATGGCATTAAAGCACTACAAGCGGGAATCACAAGTAGGATTAATGCCATCGTGCCTGCTTATCACTATCCCTGTAGGCACACAAATAGTCACAGGGTGTGAAACTTCACTCAGCCACAAGTCAGATCAATGTTCGGAATTCATCCCTAAGACGGAATACATATCCATAAATCAGGCCATCATGCTAGTAACATTCCATATGTCCACATCAAGTCACATCCAAATTCATCGAGCTTCAGTCGTCTCTAAGCTTGGTATAATTCTGATTACCTTCAAATCTCTAAGGCATCATCAACGAACATAATAAAGCTATAGGCCCTCACGCCTTTAACTCCATATGGGTATCCGTCATATTCAATCAAATCAATCATGGCTTAACAACCTTATACTTATCCTCAATCAACCATAAATACGTGGGCCTTCACACACAAATCCTATCCATCAGCAATCATGGCCCTTTGGACCCACATATTCAATATCACTCAATCATTATGCCATTAACTCAAATACATATCATGCCCATATACCTAATTGGGCAATCCATTCATCACAATTTGGCACAATCCTTAATTCATTATTCATATCGCACAATGTGTAGACCTTTTACTCTAGGTCCTACATACCATGGGTTCTAACATAATGCCACCATGTGGCTCATCATAATTCACACAAACATAGATTTCCTATCTCAAATAACTAGTCAGCCTAGGCATCTTCATCTAAGCACACAATCATATTTGTTCTCTGGCCTAAGCCCATACCTCTAGGCAAATATACATATACACATACGCACAAATATATATTATATACATATCAATTCTCTAACCTAGGCATACTTTATACACACATATATATAGTTTTCTAGTGTAGGTTCATCCGTCTAGAAATGCATCATTCATCCTAGTACCATAGCAGTGCACCTATCGTGTGTTATGCATTAAGTGCACTTAAATTAAATCCCATTCACCTTGATAATCGAAGGCATACCGCAATCAAGCTCAACCTTTAGCCTCTAGCCATCCTCCAACTCACAAATGCATCAATAGTCTTTATTCTCCCCTTAGACACATCAAAACATCAAAATCATAATTATTTCCTAACTTTCGAAAAAATCTCAGCTTTTTAAAAATAACCAAATTCAATATATATGCTCAATCTTCCAATAAATAAGCTAAATCCTTACCTTGGAAGCTGGGTTGCCCAAATCTAGGCTACAAATCTCCTTAAACTCAAGGGGAGAAAGTTTGGCCAAATCTTAAAATATTTAGATATAAAGTTATTAATCGATTAAATTGAAAATTAATCGAAAAAAAAGCATAATCTTACCTCTAAATGGTTTCCCAAGCTTGGATCTAGCTCAAATGGGCTTCAAATCCATTTAAGAGCTTAAGGTTTTGTATAGGGTAGAGAGAGAAAGAGAGAATGTGTCGAGAGAAAAAAACGGGGTGGAATAGCTCAAAAACCACTTTTTATTTTTGCCATTTCTCTTTGATGTATCGATACATTTGGCAATGTATCGATACATCTGCCCTAATTTATAAAAAATGTATCAATACATTAAGGCAATTAATTGATACATTTCGGGCAGAATGGCCTTGGGTGCTCTCTGCGTCAAATGTATTAATACATTGAGGCAATGTATTGATGCATGTTCATCCTTTGCCAAATCTATCGATGCATTCTTAAATGTATCGATCGAATTCCTCTAAAACACCACATATTGTTCTTCTTGCCAAGGATGTATCGATACATCAGGGGATATATCAATACATTTTCCCTTGTAAGCAGTCTTAAGTCTTCTAAAACTTCCAAAAATCCATTTTTGTTAATCTTATACCTCAAATAACTTATATAGTTCAATTCCTCACACATATATCCTCAAATATGCATCAAATCCTCAATCTATATAATAAATTCATCATTTTCCTCGATATTTACCTTAATGGCATACTTAGATGTCAAAGTGCCAAACATCTACACAATTTCATTAAGGATCTTCATTTACACCCACATTCATAGTCATTTACCCCCTAGACATATTCATATTCTTTGAAACGTAAATAGCTCCTTAAATCACTTGGCCAACATCATGTATAGGCCATATCAAAAATTAGGGGTGTTACATTCTCCCTTCCTTATAGAAGATTCGTCCTCGAATTTTGCTCAATCCAAGTAATGACCTTTAATGTATTTGCAAGCATTTCCAATGCTGAATAATTCAAACATCATATAAAATCAAGCTTGACTCGAGCATATTGTATCACCCCACGAGTATGCATTATCAATAGGAACCTTGAGCTTCGATCATATTCATTGATATACATAGGGTCATTCAAATAAAAATTAGTTCAAGGGCCTGGTCCTTGCCTTTCTTGCTCAAAATCATATTAATTCACTGAGCATGGTTCATGTCTCCAACACGTCTCACTTTGTGATCACAAAGCATTAATCTCCATCTTTAAAATCTTACACCACAAAACACATCAATGCTTTGTTAAACTTTTAGACTTAAAATCATTAGTCTAGTCAAATTTATCAAATCCACATAATAATCTCTGAGAGATTCCACAATCTAGCTTATCAACTTTTGGCATATTTTCGTGTGTGCACATCATGAGCTTGTTACTAAAATCCTGATCTAACACTTAAGGCTATTTTGCAACCTTTTCAAAACCAAATTAATAACTATTATCCCTTTTTTAAGTCTGCACATACATAGGGGAAGCATTTAAGTGGAATTGCAATCAAATCATCAAAGTAATCGGCCAGCCTCTAAGTAATTCACATGTCTCATTAACTAGTAAGGGCCTTGGCTGTTTCTCCCCTATTCTCATTTACTGGGATTTACTTGTACCCTACCTTTAGACCCCACATATTTCCAAGAACTAATATTGCTCATCAAACTCATATCAGGGACTTGACATATATCAGTGCTCTTTAACCACAAGATGTCGACCATAAGCATGACTGCAAATGTATTTAGCTGTTCCTTCCAACTTGTAAATCACAGCTCCAATTACGGTGGATAACAATCCAACATTTACCTTATCTTTATCAGGCAATCCTTAACCTTTGTGTGCCTTACATCCATAGGCACATTAAGACCGGAACATTGTTAAGTCTACAAAATGGCAAGAAATCATTACTTCCAATAAATTAAAAATTCTTCAAATTTCCATTTCTCCATTTTGGCTCCCTTCAATGGTCAACTTCACTTTGAATTTGAGTTTTGGCACTTATAGGATCTTCAAGTCTTGTGCTCTAATGGATTAACCTTATGCCTTAACCGATTAACACATCTTTATTTTGCTTTGTCCAGCACCTTCACCTTAGAAGCTAATTGATTAGGGATTTTCTGTTTTGCTTTAGCTTATCACATAGTCATGCCTTAATAGATTAAGGCTACTTGTTAATCAGTTACACAAGTTCTGTCTTCACTAGCTCATTTCATCTTTCTCACTTTAACTAATTAACTTATCTAATGCATGATCTTATCTTTTAAATACTATTTTTATTAAGGGGATTAGCTTTATCCTATACACTTAAATAGTGAACTTAGACATTAATGAATGAGAAATGTTTTGTTATCATAAAAAACATATGGTGTCAACACTAGATTTATAAATATTCCATCGTTATGTTTGTTTCCCCTTGCCAACTGCTCACGGAGATGATCACTGAGTTTGTGAGACTCACTTACGTTATTTAATATGTAGATAAATAAATAGTTAAGGACATCGTTGGCAAGGATTCCTTTTGCAGTTTTGTACGTAATGGCATCTTCTAGCTTTCGCTTGTGTCACTTTCTTGTCCAGTCTTCAAGTCTTATTTTTAAAAATTTATTTGAAGTGATGTATCTAAACTATTTCGAGCTGAGGCCCCTTGATGTTTTGACATTCAATTTGGAGTGGTATTATTTAAAACGTGATGTATAAGTACTTGGCAAATTCTATTATGAAATTTCACATGTGGTGAAGAATTCAAGTTGCTATTTTAAGACATATTTTTATTATGGCTGTCATATTTAAAGAAATATTCGAAGTTTTAGTGGTGAATTGAATATAAGAATTTTAATTAGTAAATTGAATGAAACATAAAAGGCTTGCCAAGTTGTGTTGTCACATCCCACTCTTGGGAAGGATTGTGACCGGCGCATGGACCCAAACGAGCATAACCCATTAGGCCCAAGCAAGCTTCCTATCATTACATCATCAAACATTCATCATCTCATGCGGAAGCATCATTTCACATCCATTAACATACATAATCATAATACATACATTCTTAAAACTTATTACACAATAAAGGAACTTCTCAACTTAATTGTGTAAGCTCAACTTAATATATCTATATGTGTATTAACAAGTGCCACCGTCATAGTGCATAATAATATAAACATTAAACATCATTAACACCCTCGGGTGTCCATATAGGCTTTCGAGCAATCATCATGATCTTATACAAGCCACTACTCATATAAGGTGCCCCAAACGTTGGCGATATCAACATAAACATGTTCATAGTCTGTAAACATAACATAAAGTAAAAACCAAACCGTCAACGGAGCGTGACCAACCTTTTAGGCATCAAGTGGCTGCTAGACACCTACCAAGGAATGAAGACTGGACACTGGTATCCAGGACACTGGCTGTTATCAGATGCTATTACTGATCCGTAACAAAATAAATGAGAAAAATAATGTGTGAGTCACAAAAAATCTGTGATTGGATACGGGAAAGGGATAAGCTAGGGCATAAGAGTATTTTGCAACCATGGATTTATAACTCATGCCATTCCTAACTTCCGAATCATAAAATTCATTATACATGCTATTTAAACTCATTTAAATACCTTGTGTTTGAAAACAAACTTATATAAACCTTTAGAAATCCTTTACCTTTAAAATCCACATCAAATTCACTCAAACATCTTTTTTTGTACCATATCTATAGGTACATCATTGAATGTATCAATACTTGCAAGCATCTATTGATACATTGGTATAATGTATCGATCCATTTCAAACAGAAAGCCTTCTATGGAAATTTGTTTAGAATGTATCGATATGTGCTCCATATGTATCAATACTTTGAATACAAAGACCAAGTTTCTGAACAATTTCAACATTTTTTACATTTCTTAAGTCCTTTTACATCTCAAGAACTATCTTTAGGGCTCAATTCTTCTTACAAAGCACATTCTCATGCCATCATAAGGTATAAACCATAAACATTACTCAAATAAACTCAACATACAACATACCATAAACATAACAACCATAATCATTTCATTAACATTCAAACTCATACATTGTGATGGTTTGACACCCATTAACCTTGGGCTGGCAATGTTCATCCCCATTGCAACTTGGGCTGGCAACGTATATCCCTATTGCCCTAGGGCATTTTGTTATACATTATAGGAGTGAAGTCATCACTTCTACCCTGTGAGAGTGGTATCAATCACACTCTTTGAGTTCTCATACTCGTAGCATGTGGTATGAGGAATGTCCTTCACATACATGCTTACTCATCTCATAAGGTATATGATTTACATCATATACATGATCTCATGGCATTTATGCTAGCTCAATCATCTCATGTAGTATATGGAAATACATCATATATATATTCTCATGGCATTAATCATGCATACTTAATCATTTCATGTAGTATGTGGATTATACATCATATACATATTCTCATGGCATTAATCATGCATACTTAATCACCTCATATGGTATATGGAATTTACATCATATACACGATCCTAGAGTATACATCATGCATACTTGATCATCTCATATGGTATATGGAATTTACATCATACACATAATCTTATGGCATTCATCACACCAACATGCATATTATAGCATCTATAAATGAACATACAATATCTCGTACCTACACTAGTCCGAAGATTGGAGTAATCGAGTTGACATCAAACATAAAGTGCTTGTCCCCCTTTGTTGAAAACTAATATATTGTAGAGTATTTACATACATAGTAGACTCAAACATTTTAAAAAAGTCCATTTAGTAAATCACATCACAATTATTATCAATTTATTTTCTTAGAAAATCATTTTCATTCTAGAATCTCAAATCCTTTGATGACCAAATTTAGAGATATAATTTCAACATGCATAAATAATCTTTTTCATTGAAATCAAGCTAGCTTTACATATCAAAATAATTTGAAAATGGTGTATCCACTCACCTAATTGGAGAATTGATTCCTAGTTCCAATCACAACTCCTTTTTGGCATTATCCATGGAGTTTTCAAGTATTCCTATCATTCAACAATCATCACAATCATTTCTTAGAATAAGAATTTCATAATAATCATTCTATGTACTGTCGAAAGTACTCAACTTTGGCTAAACTAATTTTCTATCTAAACCTATGCTTAGAAACTCGTAAATCTTCCAACCTTACCTTAGGTGAGCTTAGATGCTTAAGCAAATCATAAAACTTTTAAACTTAAATCACCAGTAGAAAGTTTGGGCAATAACACAACTATTTAAGTTATGAAAATCCAAAGCCATAAGATTTAAAAGCTAAAAATGTCATCATTTTCCATAAAAACCCAAATCTAAGCTTTAGAATCATAAAAAATGGAATTTTGGATTAAAAATGTGTTTAAAGAGCTCAAGAATAGGTATTTTACCTTGCAAATGCAGTTGAGAGTTGCCAACTCTCGAAAAAAGTGATATATTTATAAGCTAGGGTGTGAAAATACGTTTTTACTTCTTTTATTTTTTTGAAATCGACGAAATGTATTGACATATTGCCCAGGTATCGATACATTTGGTTCTAGGGAAAATGTATCGATACATTATGAACATGTATTGATACATTTGAGATAGAATGTAGTTTTCTAAGACAAATTGCCTATAAAATCTACCTAGCTTATTTACCCTAAATACCATTTAAGTAAATGTCCTCTTTACTTTTTACTTTTTATTTACTTAAGGTATTTAATGTAAATAAATAAACAACCCCCCTTTTGGATTCGATAAAAATATCAAAAAATAAAAATCCAAAAGAATAAAAAATCTAAATTTTGCTTCCAAGAACAAAATCGAAAAAATTTGACTGAAATTAAATTTGCAGTTCCCATTTACCCTAGCCAACGTGCTTCAAAAATTAAGGAAAAACCATTTTTGATCATTTAAAAACCAAAGGAATCATTGCTGCCATTTTTTATTTCCAAAATATTGTTCTATAAAAATCATATATTTTGACCCCTCCCATACTTAGAAAATTTTTTGCTTCAAAAGTGACGAACAACAAAAAGTGTCAATAATTCTTTTAAAGGTTCAATCTAAGTTTGATTTTCGAAACATGTAATCTTTATGCTTACCTAAGGATTTCCTAACTTATCATCTTACTCAAGGTGAGATTTAACATGTGTAGGCTTGCTTGCATGACTTGTGTGCCGATAACGACTGTACGAGTAGGTCGTTGTAAGCTTCATATCCAAGCCCTTGGTTTAGTCGAGTCTTAGGACTTTTGTGTCTATAAGCGGAGTAGTAAGGATTAGTGTATAGTCTTGTCTTTGAGTTGTGATGGCCGGACAAGTCGTAGATAGGAATCTACATGAATTCCTTGGTCATTTAATAGCTACCTTTTCCTTAATAAAATATGAATCTGATTTGGTGTTGCACCCATCTAGGAAAGAGATGCCACCTAGAACGTGAGCAACCTCTAGAGCTTTTACAGCAAATGAGAAATTCCTACTAGGTTTACGGTATATGTGAGATTTTTATCAGTTTGTTTTTTATTATTATGGTAAATTAATGGATGCCTTGTGAAAGGCCTACAAATATAATTGTGATTGTGATTGATACATGATAAGCCTAAATGATGTGCTAATTTTATAGGAAGCAAATATATAAAAAATGGATTATGTCTTGAGATATATTCTTGTGTATATTAATGTTTATTATTATAATTGTGCACTGAGGGCCTAGTAGCTAAGTTGCAAGTCATGTGGTGATACTTCTGTAATACATGGACTTGGTATGATACGAAAATATTACAAAGTATAAATATGTTGGCATGGTTATAGTGGTAAATTAAAGAAAGAATGCTTGGTGAGTTAATGTCATGACCCAAATTCTGGGCCATGATTGGCACATAGGCCCAATGGACGTAGTCCACTAAGCCCAAGCAAGCCTATTAATCTGTCGTGTTCATCATCCCATCATAACTGCTAAGTCACAAATTATAACTTTAAACCAAAATAGTAATAGACATTGCCAACTCATACTGGCATTACTCATTAAAAATTTACATACAATGCCTATAACATGTATTCTAATAATTTACATTAAGTTCGTCTATACATAACAAAATAACACTCGACTTCCAGCGGAGGGACTCGGATGAATGTACAGCTACTAAATGCCGAGACACCTACCAAAAGATGGACACAGGTCTACAAGGACACCTCGTCCTAGTTACCGACTGCCTCGTGATCTGAAAACATGAATTTGAAAATGGTGAGTATAAACCCAGTGAGTGAACAAGGAAGGGAACAAGCAACCATAAGGAATCTTTAATGAAATCATGATGCATTCTTTTTCAAAACAATGCAATTTGTTTCTATTCTAATTAAAAACCCCTCATCAAGCCCTTAAATAACTAATCAATTGTAATAATGAATCCATACATATCAAATAGTTTATTTTTTCATTGCAACAACGTTGGGATTTAGTTATTATCCGAACGAGGGTTTCTCAACTGGCCCAGGATTTCTCACTAAACCTCCTCATTTTAAACTTAACTCATTTAATCCTTAATGTTGAAAGTCCATGCTCTGATATGGTAGCAAAGAAGTGAAAGATAGGACATCATTTGAATAAGATAGGAGACCAAAACAGAAAGTTTTTCACTGCAGCGAGATTCTTTCTCGCTGTAGCGAAATTGTAACCCAAAAACAGAAGGTTTCTCGCTGCAACGAACTTCAATCTCACTACAGCGAAATTGCAATCCAGAAACAGAAAGTTTCTCGCTGCAGCGAGAAGCTACCATGTCATTCTCACTGCAGTGAAAATGCATCCTCGCTGTAGCGAGTTTTCGACCAGTGTACCCTTTCAAAACCTGAGAGTTTCTCACTGCAGTGAAATACAAGGCATCAATGCAAAATTTACCTTTCTCCCAAAGGAAAAACCACCCTACCAAAAGGTCCAAACCAAAATGAAAACACATAACAATTTCTCAAGGTTTAACATGTCAAGTTTCACATGCATTACAATCATAACCCATTATCCATCAATTTCTTATAACACACATATTTACATATATATATATACATATATACCCATCCTCATCATCACACCATCCCATCATCATCATCACCAGCTCATGCGCACTCCCTACTCGCACATGGCTGGGTCATCACCGGGTTATGCGCACTCCCTACTCGCACATAATCGGGTCATCCTCGGCTTATGCGCACTCCCTACTCGCACATAGCCGAGTCAATATAATTACACAACATTATACTCAAGCATATATGTATATCAACATAATGCAGCCACATAGAAATCCATAATAATCACATTTCATAACATAAACCTTTTCTCAAAAGCTTGTTCGCAAGGCATTCATTTTCATGAAAAATTGTATAAAATCATTCAAACACTTTGTCAAATACATTATATTCCCAAAATAAATTTTAAAGGTAGTCCACTCACCAATTGATTGTAGAGCCTTTAAATGACTCCAATTCCCCTAATTGTCCAAACAAGATGATGGGGCTTCCTTAGAACCTAGGATCACATTAGCATAATCAATAGGTCAATTTACAATCTATGAACCCCAAAAGCTATCTCTTAGCTAGCTTTCAATTGCCACATTAAATGGCTATCTATGTTCACTTTCTTAATCACTAAAAAGTAATGAACATAGTCAACAATAAAACAGCTCATAAATCCCAATTACTAGCCATTTTCTACAGCTAAAAACCAAGCTTAATTCATCACTTACCCTAGGGCTCCTTTGTAGTCAAATTCTCTTCCAATTGCTTCTAAATCAATGAGGTGATTCTCTCTTTCTCTCTCTAGAACACCCAACTAGTGAGAGAATATATGAAAACAAGATATTTCAAGGTTTTTGAAGTGAGAAGATGAAATAGCACAAGGGTTTATGGAAGGGTGCACCAAAAGCATGAAAATTGGAGCTAGAGAGAGAAAGTTGTGGAAGTTTGAAAATCAAGCCTCCATGGAGTTTGAAGAAACGTGAGAGAGAAGAAGGGAAGAAGAAGACCAGCTGCTAGAAAATTCAAGAAGCTGCTGGAAATTTAAGGTATTTATATGCAATCTTATCCTTTCCTTTAAAATTACGAAAATGCCCCTCCATTAATTAACTTACTCTCCTCCAATCTTTTATGCAATCTTTTTACTCTTTTAACACTAGGACAATATCCATAATGGTCTAAACATGCTCGGGTTCATAAAAACTTAAAATTTTAACCCGAGGTGAAAAATGACCATTTTGCCCCTGTTATGAAAATTGTTGAAACTTCTAGTTTTCTTCGTGTTTTCATCAGCACACATCATTTATACTATCTTATGCCTATTTAGGCCTTAAAATATCATAAAACTTTCTTCTGAAAGCTTATTAGAGAAAATGACGAAACTACCCCTAGCTCATATTATTATATCTATACTTAGTTACAAGCCTATAGAAGTTGGGGTATCACAGGTAAGACAAGGGTTGGAGGGAGATCCACCCATATATAATGCCATGATTTATTGATTGGATTAGTTAGAAAACAAGGGATTTAATGATTCTAAATTAGTACCAATTCACGTGACTTTGCACCCTAGTAGAAACAACTGAGGAACGAAAGAGGTTCTGATCTAAGATGTTCAACCATTTGCACCCTAGTAGAAACACCTCATGACTAGCACCCAAGCTTCCCTCTCCCGTTCTCTTACTTCTCTTCATGGAATTAAGCTAATAGTAACATCCTTTTTCTTTTGTCCCCTTTGTCTCCACAAGAAGTGAGCTACATTAAGGTTGCCCAGCCTGAACATTAGCTTCATGAGCTATCAATCTCTCACTTGCCACAACCATTTCCTCCACTATGGGTGAGTAGTTTAGGTTCCATCTTTTGCTCATTTTCGCCATGATTTTAAATTGAACTAGACATTAGATTTTAAAGTTAAAACAAACCTTGAATTTATTGAGCTGTTAGTTGCCTTGGGGGCTAACTTTTGAATTTGGTTTTAAATGTTGGATATAAATGTGGTTTAAATATTCATTTGGTTTACTGTAAGCATGATATAAATATTGGATTGGATGCTAGCTAGGTAAGGCAATAAAGAATTTAATTCTAGTCGAATGCTTAGTTTAACCATGGAGTTTGATTAATTGAATTAATATGTTTTGATTTAAAGGAGTAATGAATGAGAGTGTTGATTAAAAATTCTGCTAGCATTGTGGCTAAATATCAAGGACAAGTTGATAGAGATTTAAAGGTAAGAAAATAAATTGAAATTAGAGTTTTGTTGCTATAATGCTTGCTGTCCAAATTGTGTAATAGTTTAATACTGAGCCTAGTATTGAGAAATGTGTTTGTGCTTGCCACTAGTGAATAATTGAGTTCGAACCTCGACTGTTGGAAGAAATCAACAAGTCTTAGGTGATGATGATGGACTGAATTATGCTAAGTCCCTCGACAAAAATATAACAAGCTTAAGTTAAGGAAAATTGATTAGTAATATTGGTGAGAAATCCCACCAATTGAGGTGAGTGGATGATAAATTTAAAAACTAGATTCCTAAAAATATATTATATATGTTACACTTGATAGTTGAACAAAATTGTGGTAAGCATGAACTAGTAAAAAGTCCTAGGTTGTTTGTGATTGTGATAAAGATTTTAAATCCATTCCCTTTATATTATGTATATATAATTATTACACATTTTTAACGAAGGGGAAACAAACCTTTGATAAGTTTTTGCTTCAAAAATCTACCTTGCAAGCTTTGTGTGGTGCTTAGGCCAATGACCATTATTTAACTCATGGAAAATGATGCTTAAGTTGTTGTTTTTCATCAATACATGTTGTTTGCTTATCATGCCATGCCTTAAAATAAATTTGTGCATAAACATTTGGTTTATAAATATACTACATATTGTTTTATCATGTTTTTTGAATGCATTGAAATTATATTGATTTTTCTTTTAATAAAATGGAGACACTCAAGGGTAGGACTTGTTACCACACCAAGTTAGCGTGGCCTTTGCGTAAAACCCGACCCTATAAACACATGTCATGACATACATGCACTGAGTAGCATGATATTATGCTAGGAAAGCACTTAAGAATAGATGAAACCCAGTATCGTACTTAACGGTACACTTGAGTTGATTTAACCTCGAACTAGTTCAAATAGGAATTGTAGGATGAAATTTAATATTTTATAGTCCAGGAATAACTAAAAATGATTGTTCGAAGTTCGAGGGTTCATTTGGGAAAAAATTAGAAATTTTGATGTTCAGGGGCAAAAATTGTCATTTTGCCACCTAAGATAATGATTTGATCATGGAGTGAAATTTTTGACCAAGATTAACTATTTGGAGTATAATTTAATGATAGGAAGTGAAAAAGTTTAATTCTGGTGATTTTCGGAGTGTAGGGGTAAAATCGTAATTTTGCCACCCATGAACAAAATTTGCGATTTTGAGAGAATTTAGATCAAATTAGACAAATTGGAGAATGTTTCCATTTAGCATGCTTGAGGAGAGAGATCTAAAAGTAACATCAAGGGCTGGCCGAATTTCAAGGGGGGAGAAATTGAAATTTTTAGGTTTTGATTTTTAGTTAAATTGATAGTTTTAGTTAGTTAAATGTGTTTAGAAATTAAATTGGGCAAGAAAGCATTAAATTTTCACAATACCCACCCTTGGCCGAATCTGCAATGAGGTACAATAATGATGATCTGATTTTTATTCTAAGAGAAATGAAGACAAAATGATGAAAAATGGTTAAATGTTATAGAAAAACAAAGTAGAAAATTTACCGAGTTAATGTCCCATTTTTGGCCAAATTTTCCAAGGAGCAAAGTGAACTGATTTTGGTAATTTTAGAAGGTTATTGGCTGATATTTAATGGTTAGAAATGTTGGAGAGAGAATGGGATGATTTAGAGCTAAAATGGAGCGCGTTAGCAATTTATCGAGTAAAGTGTCAAAAATAGGTTAATACCGCATTTAAGCCGTTTTAGGCTATTGCATTTCATACCATGCATTAGTATAGGATTTAAGTCAATTATATAGTGATTTAGCATCAATGTGGTGAATTGGGTAAATTTTGTAATGTGTCTAGGATGAGAGCCTTCCGGTAAAGGTAAGGAAGTCGTACCCGACCAACAGTGATCGGGGCACCTAGGAAGCATTTCATCTGTACAAACGGTGAGTAAACCTATTATTATTGTCAATTTTATGGAATGGGGGTTCCCACGAGTAAGTGATAATGTTATTGATATGAGAGAGTATGCCTAAGGGCTATACTAGACCTACCTAAGGTTGATGCTCACTTATTGATTTTTATTAAATATGGCATGGTGTTAATACTTGTATTTCGTTATTACATGGAAAGTGAAATTACATATTCATTAGTAACTGGTTATTCCGCATTTTTATGTTTGCAATTTCTCATTTTATGCTTGCCATTAGACTTACTATTGAAAAGATACTAAATTTGAAAGATTTTCTAGCATTCTAATTATAACCATTTCCATATGTATTTACTTATGATTTATTATATTTAAGACTTGCAAGGCATAGCATGTAAAGCCCGACCTTATAAAATACTAGTTATTACATACATGTGATGATAGCATGATTGCATGCTAGGAGAGTCCCGAAAAATCTACAAAAGTTGGTATTGTACCTAGAGGTACAACAAAGTTGATTTAATCCTTGAACTAGATCAAATAGGAATTTTGAGGTGAGATTAAGAGCGTCACAGTCCAAGGATGACTCAAAATGGTAATTTGGAGTTTGAGGATCAATTTGGAGTCAAATCAAAATTTTCACTATCCAGGGGCAAAATGGTCATTTGCCACTTGGGGACAAAATGGGAATTTTAAAAAAGCTTTTTTTTGTCCCCATTTGACTTATTGGAGTATAATTTGA
Source organism: Theobroma cacao (assembly GCF_053813885.1). Taxonomy (NCBI): domain Eukaryota; kingdom Viridiplantae; phylum Streptophyta; class Magnoliopsida; order Malvales; family Malvaceae; genus Theobroma; species Theobroma cacao. Next base: position 32,532,801 of record NC_142645.1, read on the forward strand.
CTTATTGGAGTATGATTTGAGGTTTGAAAGTGAAAAATTTTAATTTCGATATAATTTGGAGTATAGGGGTGAAATGATAATTTTACCACCCTAGGGGCAAAATTGTAATTTTCCACCACCAGGATATTTTCTCCAGCACATGGTTTTCCTTTATTCTGATTTTTGACCTTTGACTAATCATGTGGTGGAGATAAACTGTTTAAATTTTTAAAATTTTAAAAATGGACCAATAAGAAAATGCCATGTGTCAAGCTTAGGATAATTTATTATTTAACTTAAAAATCAGCATAAATCAGCCCATTATTCTCCAAATATTCGGCCAAGCAAGGAAGAGAGGGAAAGAAAGGAAAAACAAACCCTAGGTGAGGAATTTCAAGAGAAAAAGTGTGAAAAATCAAGGAAAACAAGTGAAAAAGGTAAGATTTTTCAACTTAAGCTTGAAATCTATTTTCCTTAAGCATTTCTCTTTATTTTCCATGCTTAAATTACATGTTTTTAGGATGAATTGTTGGCTGATCAAAATGGGTTAGGAGAGAGAAAGTTGTTGGATTTATTTGATTTTAAGTTATGTTAGTGTATTTAGTTAGTTTAGCATATTTAGAAACAAAACAACAAGAAAAGAATTTATTTTCTCCCACAACCATTAATAACCGAATTTACCATGTGTTGAGTGAGGATGAGTTTGATTTTTATTCTAGGAGAATTGGTTAAGAAATGATGAATTATGGTGCAGAAAAGTAGTAGGAAAAATCATTGTGTTAATGCACCATTATTGGTCAAAAATTTTAAGAAGAAAAGTGAAGATAGTTTTGCCAAATTTTAGGTTATTTGATTTGAATTTGGTGAATTAAGATATTGAAAAAGAATTAGAACAATTTGGAGTAATTTGAGATTAAATTGGACGCGTTAGTAATTTAATCGGGTGATAAGACGAATTAGGCCAATACCGGGTTTAGATAGTTACCAGTGCATTTTTGCATTCTATATCATGCATTGGTAGTCTAAATTAGTTTAATTTTGATTTAGTACCAATTTAGTGAATTTCTCGATTTTGTACTGTGTCAAGGTGGTGAGTCCTCCGATAAAAGAAAGAAAATTGCATCCGAGGACCAGTAGACAGAGTGCTTCGAAAGTCTGCATTCTAGACATTGTGAGTAAACTTATTGTCATTTTAATTATCTAGGGTGGTTTTTAGATGATTTCATGAATTCTATGGAAAAAGGAATTTAAAAAGGTAAATTTTCATGTTTTATGAATAAATGAGTTTCAATGATATTAATTTATAAATTGTTTTGGAATTAATAATGATTTTGAAAAATAGAGTACACGAAGACTGTTAATTGTGACAATTTGATTGTTTAAATTGATTGGCTTATGATAAATTGGGCATGATTGGCTAGTTGACAATTGTATTGAAATGTGAGTTGTTTGGTTGTCTTGAAAGACTGCGAATTACAAAAATTGCCATATCATGTTATTGAGTTTTATTGTATGGTGGATTATATATTAATTAATCACTACAGTAGGGGGTTTCTGTGGACCAGTCTTTTAGAGGGGCACGGTAAACCCCATTATATTCTTACCTCGAACGGAGAGGCGCATAGGGTATCTTCTGGGATAAAGCTTAAGGTTCACTTCACCCTAAACCACCACGTGAGGGGGAACTCAACCAACGCCAAGGAACGGCTATGTTTTCAAAACAAAAACATGATTTATGTGAAATGTGAATTTTAATAGCCTTGGCGGTCTCGGTAGGATGCCTCGACCAAGGTGTCCCCGAGAATGGATTTAAGGCACAAGCCTAGTTTTTATGAGATTCATAAGCCTCTTTAGGTGTTTTGAACAAAATGTGTACTAATGTTATAACCTAGTTTATGATGATTTACTTTATTGTCTCCATGTACTCAACTCTAGATGTTTATGATGATGTCTGTTTACTCATCGGGATTTTATAATCTCACCACCCTCCTTTCCACCCATTTCAGGTTCAGTATAGACTGTAGATAGCTGATCTCATCGAGGACTACCGTGGGATCTGCATTTTCCAAATCGTAGGTTCACAGTCCTCTTTACTTTTGTTTATTCGGGGGCCCTCTTGCTATTGTAAATTAAATTAAATATTTTGGCTTACTGTATTGCAGTATGTATAAATTTATTTAGCTTTTACGCTACAAAAATTATTTACGTATAACTTTATAAATATTATTTTATAAGAAAATAAAATATTTTACTTAATATTTCTTTTATTTTCTTATTATATTCAAATAACCATAATTTTGTTTTAAATGAAGATTTTAGACTTTTAAACTCATTTTGATTATGAATTATGTCTTTTGTACTTGTATATTACATTTTAGCCAGTTTCAAAATTTTTGAGAAAAATGACCAAAATATCCATGTGAGACAAAAATTTATATTTTATTTGTTTTAAGTTGGAAACGGCTTAAAATCTTTTAGAACACGATATTTGAAAATGGTTGCTCACAAGGGAATAGAAAAATTGATAGTAAAGCCTTGCGGGGTTTCGAGTTGATATTCCGGACAATGAGTGTCTATTGAGACACCGCGGCAGTTGTCACTGGCTCGAGGGGTGTACTAGGTCGTGACAATTCGATTGGTATCAGAGCTTTTAGTTTTAAAGATCAAAGGTTTTAGTTTTAAAGTTGTTTTAAAAATTTACAGTATCAGTGTGGCCCCGGATTAAGTGAGGTTAAGTTGAATAGAATGCATGCATCTGCATATTGAGCCTAAGGTTACCTAAACTTGCTCATATTTTTTTTATATATTATAATGCCTCCTCGACGCTAACGCCCACCTCTCACTAGATCGGTTGAGAGGGGAAAAAGTCGTTCCCAACGTCATCAGCCAGATGCAGTAGAGGAGGAATCAGCTGCATCTACCATTCGGGCAGCACCTGCTGTTGAGCAGGCCGATAATCCTCCACATCCTCCATCTCCTCAGCCACCTACTGGTATTCCCGCCATGCCTACTGAGGTAGAACAAGCATTGGCAGCTTTCTTTACCGCAATGGCTGGTCAAGCTCAGACTGGTCAAGTTCCACCTATAGTGCCTCCAGCTACTCCTTTAGTTCCACCACCAGTACAGGATGTATCCATTTCCAAAAAGCTAAAGGAGGCTACGCAATTGGGTTGTGTGTCTTTCACGAGTGAGTTGGATGCCACTGTGGCAAAGGACTAGATTAATCAAGTTTCAGAGACTCTCTCTAATATGGGATTAGACGACGACATGAAGTTGATGGTGGCTACAAGATTATTAGAGAAGAGGGCTCGTACTTGGTGGAATTCGGTGAAGTCCCGTTCCACTACTCCTCATACATGGTCCGATTTTCTCAGGGAATTCGATGGTCAGTATTTCACTTATTTTCATCAAAAAGAAAAGAAAAGAGAATTTCTGAGTTTGAAATAGGGAAATATAACTGTAGAGGAGTACGAGACTCGTTTTAACGAGTTGATGTTATATGTACTGGATTTGGTGAAATCTGAGCAGGATCAGGCCAGTTATTTCAAGGAAGGGCTCCGTAATGAGATTAGAAAGCGGATGACAGTGACTGGCAAGGAGCCACATAAGGAGGTCGTACAGATGGCTTTACGGGCTGAGAAGCTTGCGACTGAGAATAGGAGGATTCGGACTGAGTTCGCAAAAAAGAGGAATCCTGGTATGTCTTCTAGTCAGCCAGTAAAAAGAGGCAAGGACTCAGCGACTTCAGGGAGCACTACTTCTGTTTCCATGACACCTCCTCGACCTCTATTTCCACCATCACAGCAGAGACCTTCGAGGTTTAGCAGATCTGCTATGACTGGTTCTGGGAAGAGTTCCGGAGGTTCTGACAGATGCAGAAATTGTGGGAATTATCATGTTGGGCTGTGTAAGGGGCCTGCACAATGTTTTTATTGTGGTCAGCCAGGTCATATTAGGAGTAATTGCCCACGGTTATGACGAACCAATGTAATTGCATCATCTCCACCAGCTCGCACTGATATGCAGAGGAGAGATTCTTCTGGGTTGTCATTGAGACAAGGAGTAGCCATACGGTCCGATGTGGAGAGTAATACCCCAGCGCATCCACCTTTGAGATCACATACTCGTACTTCGATAAGATTTTTTGCAGTGACAGAAGATGAGGCACGGGTCCGACTTGGAGCGGTGACACGTACTATGTCTTTATTTGATAAAAATGCTTATGTTTTGATAGATTCTGGCTCAAATAGGTCTTATGTGAGCATGACATTTGCATCAATTGCTGATAGAAACCTGTCACCATTAGAGGGAGACATTGTAGTGCATACCCTTCTAGGAGAACAGTTGATTAGAAATACTTGCTATAGAGACTGTAGGGTAAGGGTAGGTGAGGAAGAATTTAGGGGTGACTTAATTCCTCTAGAGATCTTGGATTTTGATTTAATATTGGGTATGGACTGGTTAACTGCACATTGGGCGAACGTGGATTGTTTTCGAAAAGAAGTTGTTATTTAGAATTTGGAGGGAGCAGAGATTGTATTTGTAAGGGAACATCGAGTATTACCATCTTGTGTAATCTCGACCATCAAAGCTTCAAAATTAGTGCAAAAAGGGTATCTGACTTATTTGGCACACGTGATTGATACTTCAAAGGGGGAACCTAAGTTAGAGGATGTCCCAATAGTAAGTGAGTTTTCTGATGTATTTCCTGATGATTTACCGGGACTACCTCCTGATCGAGAACTTGAGTTCCCTATTGATTTACTTTCGAGTACCGCACCTATTTCTATTCCTCCATATAGAATGGCTCCAGCAGAGTTGAAGGAACTGAAAGTCCAGTTGCAAGATTTGGTGGATAAAGGTTTCATTCGCCCTAGCATTTCTCCTTGGGGAGCACCAGTCCTATTTGTCAAGAAAAATGATGGCACTTTTCGATTGTGTATTGATTACCGTCAGCTGAACCGAGTGACCATCAAGAATAAATACCCTTTTCCCCGAATTGATGATATTTTTGATCAATTACGAGGTGCTATGGTGTTCTCTAAGATTAATTTGAGATCTGGGTACTATCAGTTGAGGATTAAGGAGCAGGATGTACCCAAGACTACCTTCAGGACGCGTTATGGGCATTATGAGTTTCTGGTGATGCCGTTTGGTTTGACTAATGCCTCGGCAGTTTTTATGGATCTTATGAACAAGGTGTTCCATCCATACTTGGATAAGTTTATGATAGTATTCATAGATGACATCCTGGTTTATTCGAAGAATGATGATGAACATGCTGCCCATTTGCGCATTGTGTTGCAAACTTTGCGTGAGAGACAACTCTATGCCAAGTTCTCTAAATGTGAATTCTAGTTGAAGGAAGTGGTTTTCATGGGACATGTGTTGTCCGAAGCTGGAATTTATGTCGATCCCAAGAAGATTGAGGCAATCTTACAATTAGAGCAACCAAGAACGGTAACAGAGATTCGTAGTTTTCTTGGCTTAACCTGTTATTACCAGAGATTTGTTCAGGGATTTTCTTTGATAGCAGCTCCTTTGACTCGTTTGACTCGTAAAGGAGTTAAGTATGAGTGGGATGATGTTTGTGAGAATCGATTTCAGGAGCTAAAGAACCGATTAACCTTCGCTCCTGTTTTAACACTTCTTGTTAGTGGAAAAGAATTTATGGTATACAATGATGCATCTAAGTTAGGGTTAGAGTGTGTGTTGATGCAAGACGAGAAGGTAATAGCTTATGCTTCCCGGTAGTTGAAGAAGCACGAGACGAATTACCCTACTCATTACTTAGAGTTAGCAGCAGTAGTTTTCGCATTGAAGATTTTGAGACATTATTTATATGGTGAGCGTTGTCGAATTTTTACTGATCATAAGAGTTTGAAGTATTTGCTCACCCAAAAAAAGCTTAACTTGAGACAAAGACGATTGTTGGAGTTGATTAAGGATTATGACTTAGTGATTGATTATCATCCGGGAAAAGCAAATGTGGTAGCGGATGCCTTAAGTCGTAAATCCTCATCGTCGTTAGCAACACTTCGGAGTTCTTATTTTTCGATGTTACTTGAGATGAAATCTCTAGGGATCCAATTGAATAATGGTGAGGATGGAACCCTACTTGCTAGTTTAGTCGTGAGACCTTCATTGTTGAATCAGATCAGAGAATTGCAGAAATCTGATGATTGGTTGAAACAGGAAGTTCAAAAGCTGCAAGATGGAGAAACTAGTGAGTTTAGACTCAACGATGATGGTACTTTGATGCTTAGAGACCAAATTTGTGTTCCTAAGGATGATCAGTTGAGACGAGCTATTTTGGAGGAAGCTCATTTTTCCGCCTATGCTTTACATCCAGGAAGCACCAAGATGTATCAGACTATTAAAGAAAGTTATTGGTGGTCGGGTATGAAACGAGACATAGTAGAGTTTATAGCGAAATGTCTCACATGTCAACAGATCAAGGCGGAGCATCAAAAACCGTCAGGTACTCTTCAACCTTTACCGATTCCTGAATGGAAGTGGGAACACATGACTATAGACTTTGTATTAGGTTTGCCGCGGACACAAAGTGGGAAGGATGCTATTTGGGTGATTGTGGATAGACTGACTAAGTCCGCTCATTTCTTGGCTATCCATAGCACTTATTCTATTGAGAAACTAGTGAAACTTTATATAGATGAGATCGTGAGATTACACAGAGTCCCAGTTTCTATTGTGTCAGATCGAGACCCTCGATTTACTTCTCAATTTTTACCGAAATTTCAAGAAGCTCTCGGAACTAAATTGAGATTTAGTACTGCCTTTCATCTACAAATAGATGGTCAATCTGAGAGAACTATTCAGACATTAGAGGATATGTTACGGGCTTGTGTTATTGACTTTATTGGGAGTTGGGACAAACACTTACCATTGGTGGAGTTTGCTTATAATAACAGTTTTTAGTCTAGTATTGGGATGGCACCATACGAGGCTTTGTATGGAAAGAAGTGCCGAACTCCACTCTGTTGGGATGAAGTAGGTGAGAGGAAATTGGTGAATGTGGAATTGATTGATTTGACAAACGATAAGGTCAAACTTATCCGAGAGCGATTAAAGACAGCTCAAGATAGGCAGAGGAATTATTTGGATAAACGAAGGAAAGATTTAGAGTTTGAAGTCGACGATAAAGTTTTTCTTAAGGTTTTTCCTTGGAAAGGTAATAATTTGAAAATTCCAAGTATTAAATCTTATTTGATTATACTATTGTGATAATTTGTGGTATTTATTGGATAATGAAATGTGTGATTCGATTCGCGAAGAGGGGAAAACTCAATCCAAGATACATTGGACCCTTTCATATCATTGAAAGGATTGGGCCAATGGCTTATAGACTTGAATTACCCCTAGAGTTAGATCAGATTCATAATGTCTTCCACGTCTCGATGTTGAAAAAGTATGTTCTCGATCCCTCTCACATTTTAGAGACACCTCCCATTGAGTTGCATGAGGATTTGAAGTTCGAGGTGCAGCCTGTACGTATTCTAGATCGAAAGGATCGAGTGCTAAGGAACAAGAGCATTCCAATGGTGAAAGTATTGTGGAAGAATGCTCGAATGGAGGAGATGACGTGGGAAGTCGAGGGCCATATGAGAAACCAATATCCACATCTTTTCTTCGAATCCGGTAAGTGAAATTTTGAGGTCAAAATTTTATTTTAACGGGGGTAGTGCTATAAAGCCCGACCTTATAAAATACTAGTCATTACATACATGTGATGATAGCATGATTGCATGCTAAGAGAGTCCCGAAAAATCTACAAAAGTAGATATTGTACTTAAAGGTACAACAAAGTTGATTTAATCCTCGAACTAGATCAAATATGAATTTTGAGGTGAGATTAAGAGCGTCACAGTCCAAGGATGACTCAAAATGGTAATTCGAAGTTTGAGGATCAATTTGGAGTCAAATCGAAATTTTCACTATCTAGGGGTAAAATGGTTATTTGCCACTTGGGGAACAAATGGGAATTTTATAAAAGATTTTTTTGGCCCCATTTGACTTATTGGAGTATGATTTGAGGTTTAGAAGTGAAAATTTTTAATTTCGGTATAATTTAGATTATAAGGGGTAAAATGGTAATTTTGCCACCCCAAGGGTAAAATTGTAATTTTTCACCACCAGGATATTTTTTCCAGCACATGGTCTTCCTTTATTCTGATTTTTGACCTTTGACTAATCATGTGGTGGAGATAAAATGTTTAAATTTTTAAAATTTTAAAAATGGATCAATAAGAAAATGCCATGTGTCAAGCTTAGGATAATTTATTATTTAACTTAAAAATCAGCATAAATCAGCCCATTATTCTCCAAATATTCGGCCAAGCAAGGAAGAGAGGGAAAGAAAGGAAAAACAAACCCTAGGTGAGGAATTTCAAGAAAAAGTGTGGAAAATCAAGGAAAACAAGTGAAAAAGGTAGGATTTTTCAACTTAAGCTTGAAATCTATTTTCCTTAAGCATTTCTCTTTATTTTCCATGCTTAAATTACATGTTTTTATGATGAATTGTTGGCTGATCAAAATGGGTTAGGAGAGAGAAAGTTGTTGGATTTATTTGATTTTAAGTTATGTTAGTGTTTTTAGTTAGTTTAGCATATTTAGAAACAAAACAACCAGAAAAGAATTTATTTTCTCCCACAACCATTAATAACCGAATTTACCATGTGTTGAGTGAGGATGAGTTTGATTTTTATTCTAAGAGAATTCGTTAAGAAATGATGAATTATGGTGAGGAAAAGTAGTAGGAAAAATCACGGTGTTAATGCACCATTATTGGCCGAAAATTTTAAGAAGAAAAGTGAAGATAGTTTTGCCAAATTTTAGGTTATTTGATTTGAATTTGGTGAATTAAGATATTGGAAAAGAATTGGAACAATTTGGAGTAATTTGAGATTAAATTGGACGCGTTAGTAATTTAATCGGGTGATAAGACGAATTAGGCCAATACCGGGTTTAGATAGTTACCAGTGCATTTTTGCATTCCATATCATGCATTGGTAGTCTAAATTAGTTTAATTTCGATTTAGTACCAATTTGGTGAATTTCTCGATTTTGTACTGTGTCAAGGTGGTGAGTCCTCCGATAAAGGTAAGAAAATTGCATCCGAGGACCAGTAGACAGAGTGCTTCAAAAGTCTGCATTCTAGACATTGTGAGTAAACTTACTGTCATTTTAATTATCTAGGGTGGTTTTTAGATGATTTCATAAATTCTATGGAAAAATGAATTTAAAAAGGTAAATTTTCATGTTTTATGAATAAATGAGTTTCAATGAAATTAATTTATAAATTGTTTTGGAATTAATAATGATTTTGAAAAATAGAGTACACGGAGACTGTTAATTGTAGCAATTTGATTGTTTAAATTGATTGGCTTATGATAAATTGGGCATGATTGGTTAGTTGGCAATTGTATTGAAATGCGAATTGTTTGGTTGCCTTGAAAGACTACGAATTACAAAAATTGCCACATCATGTTATTGAGTTTTATTGTATGGTGGATTATATATTAATTAATCACTGCAGTAGGGGGTTTCTGTGGACCAGCCTTTTAAAGGGGCACGGTAAACCCCATTATATTCTTACCTCGAATGGAGAGGCGCGTAGGGTATCTCCTAGGGTAAAGCTTAGGGTTCACTTCACGCTAAACCACCGCGTGAGGGGGAACTCAGCCAACGCCAAGGAACGGCTATGTTTTCAAAACAAAAACATGATTTATGTGAAATGTGAATTTTAATAGCCTTGGCAGTCTCGGTAGGATGCCTCGGCCAAGGTGTCCCCAAGAATGGATTTAAGGCACAAACCTAGTTATTATGAGATTCATAAGCCTCTTTACGTATTTTGAACAAAATGTGTACTAATGCTATAACCTAGTTTATGATGATTTACTTTATTGTCTCAATGTACTCAACTCTAGATGTTTATGATGATGTCTGTTTACTCATTGCAATTTTATAATCTCACCACCCTCCTTTCCACCCATTTCAGGTTCAGTATAGACTGTAGATAGCTGATCTCATCGAGGACTACCGTGGGATCTGCATTTTTCAAACCGTAGGTTGACAGTTCTCTTTACTTTTGTTTATTCGGGGGCCCTCTTATTATTGTAAATTAAATTAAATATTTTGGCTTACTGTATTGTAGTTTGTATAAATTTATTTAGCTTTTACGCTGAAAAAATTATTTACGTAGAACTCTATAAATATTGTTTTATAAGAAAATAGAATATTTTACTTAATATTTCTTTTATTTTCTTATTATATTCAAATAAACATAATTTCTTTTTAAATGAAGATTTTAGACTTTTAAACTCATTTTGATTATGAATTATGTCTTTTGTACTTGTATATTACATTTTAGCTAGTTTCAAAATTTTTGAGAAAAATGACTAAAATATCCGTGTGAGACGAAAATTTATATTTTATTTGTTTTAAGTTGGAAACGGCTTAAAAACTTTTAGAACGCGATATTTGACAATGGTTGCTCACAAGGGAACAGAAAAACTGATAGTAAAGCCTTGCGGGGTTTCGGGTTGACATCCGGGGCAATGAGTGTCTACTAGGACACCGCGGCGGTTGTCACGGGCTCGAGGGGTGTACCGGGTCGTGACATAGAATTCTTTAATTTAATTGACTATATTTTTATCATTTATTACTAGATTTATAAATATTCCACTATTATATTTGTTTCCCCTCCCTGCCTGCTAACGGAACAGATGATTACTGAGTCTGTGAGACTCACCTACGTTGTTTAATGTGTAGATAAATAAATAGTTGGGGACATCGTTGGCAAAGATTCCTTTCGCAGTTGTGTAGGTAATGGCATCTCCTAACTTTCCCTTGTATCACTCCGTTGTCCAGTCGTCAAGTAATTTTTTAAAAAATTTATTTGCAGTGACGTATCTAAACTATTTTGAGCTGAGGCTTGTGGATGTTATGACATTAAATTTGGAGTGGTATTATTTAAAATGTAATGTATAAGTACTTGGTAAATTCTATTATGAAATTTCAGATGTGGTGAAGAATTCAAGTTGCTATCTGAAGACATATTATTCTTATGGTTGTCATATTTAAAGAAATATTCGAAGTTTTGGTGGTGAAGTGGAGGCAAGAATTTTAATTAGTAAATTGAATGAAACATAAAAGGCTGGTCAGGTCGTGTGAGCTTGCTTGCATGACTTGTGTGCCGGTAACGGTCGTAGGAGTGGGTCGTTATATAGACTTACATTATTTATTTTTATATTTTATCAAAATATGGCTAAGTTAATTTGATATTGATAAAGAGACAATATTATAATCCATAATATGATATAATAAACAAAGCTAGACTCCAATGTTATATATAAGCTTAAAAGTGTAGTTATATACAAGAAACTTTAAATCCTATAATGAGTAGGACTAAAGATTCACTATATAAAAGTAAGGTTAGGTCTCCTCTCCCGTTTACACAAAATATTAAGATACCCATTGGAGAGTTAATAGATCATGGAGGAGAAAGATCTTAAGGCACTAAATCTCAACAGTTAATCTGGTCAATATTATTTTTGCTATCAAATTATGTATAAGGAATTAGATACACTTTTGTGTTTTAAATTCCTACTATGGTAGATCCTAAATTAGTATAAATTTATTATACATAAAGTTTATCATTACTTTCACTTGAAATTTATTGTTAACAAAAGAAAAATTTTGTATTCTAGATTGTGTATTTTTACAAAGGTGAATAATATATAAGACTAATCATATTCCATGTAAATACTTTACTAGTGAATGAACGCTCAGCTTTTCAAAGAAAAAAAAAGACTAATCATATTAATAGTCTAACTCAAACGGTATTGTAGTCTAATTAGTTATAAGCTAATCAATTATAGTCTAACTAGCTAACTAGCCAATAATATTTTATTCTAATTGAATTACTGAATTTGTATAATAATCTTAGCATTTACAACTTTTCAATCCTGTAGTATAAATTATATGATAAACGGATGAGTCAATATAAATTTATGAGATCCAGATTAGTCAGTTATAAATTGATTGAGATTTAGATGAGTTTCACTAATAGCCTATATCATGAATCGTATTTGAATAGTTAAATATATATGATAGTATCCCATTTATTGTAAGTGAAAAAGAACTCTTTTATTGTATAGGTTATGCAAAGTTTCATTAAAAACAGAAAAGATCAACATCTATAGAAGTATTTGTATTTGAAAATAAAAAAAAAAATTATTTTTTTTATCTCCCCTTATTTCTTTCTTCCTGGGCAGAAAAACTTTTCTTTTGTCACCCCAACAGTCATTTTATTATTAAACTCGTACAGAAATGTTTAATACATTCAATTGAAAACTCAACACAAACATGAAATACACTGAAACACGTAACATCAACACGAAATAGATGGCATAGTAGAGGCAACGACGATGACCACACTGAAGAACTCAGCCAACATAAAAGACAGACCAAACAACCAAATGCGACGACTTGAAGGTAGCAGCCACCATTGAACCTTCGTCTTCATCAGATTAATGTTCAGGCACCTTCACAACAAATATGATAGAAAACTAAAAGAGATTATCATTTAATTAACAAGTAAACAAACTTTAGAAAAAGATTCATACATGCATCCATAAGTTTTAAATGTCAGCTCCTAGAATTAGTAGTAATCTAACTAAATATGATACAAAGAGCTCGTTCTCCCCACCCTTAATTTATTTATTAGAACAAGTTCCAGCAACCGGTACAATTGTTTTCGTCTGCTGATTCTCTCTCGCTATCAGTTCACTGCGATAAGTAGAAAGGGAGAAGGTAATGTTAGCAACGGCATCACAAAACTTTTAGAAAACAACTACGTACACAGTACTATTTTGAGGAAGTTCTTCAAGAAATAATGAGGAATTTAGCAGCTTAAATTAATTCTATTAACGAATTTGTGAACAGAAGTACCGGAGAGCACAAGTGAGTTTGGCTGCCTTGTCAAACTCTTGGTTTTCTCTTGCTTTCAGGATTTGGAACATGAAAGCAAGGCGGATTTGGGTGTTGGCACTCTGCTGCATTATGAGGTTAGTCTCCTTTCGAAGTTGTTCACATTCCAATTCAATCGCTACAAATTTTCCTCTTACTTGTCTTTGCCCCTCTTTGATCTTTTTTTGTTCCTTTCTTATTTCTTCCATATCTGACCTTAGCCTTCTCATGCGGGTGTTGAGGTTTTTCAGCCTTTTTCTCTTCTGACAAAAAGATTAAATTGCATGTAAGAGTGAGCAAGTTACAGATTTCATTGCTACATAACAAACTAATAGGTGAAGATCAAAAAATATGTTGCAAACCCTAATTTTTATTATATGGTTTCTTATATATGTTTCAAATCTAAACCATCAAGTAAAAGAGTTTTTGATACATGTTTAAAGGACTAAATGTGTGGGAAGAAGAGCACTAATTACAAGAGATGTTGATACACATTTAAATAACTACATAATTAAAATGTTGTTAGATATATTAGAGTTTTCTGTTTGAGTTTGTGATACGTAGAGAAGAACGTGTTGCAATAAATAAAACGGAATACACTAGAGGTGGTAAAGAAGAAGATTAGAGCAGTCTTTGAAGCGTAAGTGCTTTTATGGTAGGTGGTGAGAAATAAGAAGTAAAGAAATAGGTGAAGAAGGCGGCGGAGTACGATAGATGGAAAGAATTAAATAGAGAGAATATTTGGAAGAGCTTCAAGAGGGTTTTGAGAGTAATCTCGGATGAATTTTTCATTTGTTTCCGAAATTTTCAAACTCCCGTATCTATACTAAATAAAGCTTTCTTAGGAGCAATTGGTAGAAAGATAGAACTTTTAGGAGAACACACTTCTATATAGAAGAACGTGCTTATTATGGAAAGAACATGTAATTGGATAGCACATATAAGTTTTAGGTAGTGAAGTAGCAACACTTAACAATGTACCACATTTACTTTTAAGAAATAAGAAAAGGATAAAGCACATGTACTTCAAGTAATGATTAAGAGGAAGTACTCTTAACTACCTCCATATCTAAATCACCAAGTCAAACTCTCTAAAGCATCCCAAGTCTGAAAATAACTCGTAAACTTTGTTACTTGCTCTGAGTTACTTTTACTCTCTCATATGACATAGCTGCTGCATATTTGTTCTCATTCTGTAAGACAATACTTAAAACAAATAATAGTTAGCCAAAATATGACATCTACATAATACGCATATTACCTTCTATGTTTGATGAGGGTGATATATATTTCCTAGGTAGTATAATGTCTAACAAGTAGAAGGTGTGACTTTATGAATATAGGTGGTTCAACGTCACAATGATCAATGTCACCAAGTATATGCTTCCAGCTCATGCTTCATAACAGGAATTCAATCAACTAATAATGGAGCCAGAGTTTCGATTCAAGGGTAGGCAATATATACAGTTTAGGCTACAAGTTTATTTTTATGTTATCTAATTATTTTCTAATCTTTTAAACCAGCAAATTATTCTAATAATTTCGTATCAAACGTTGTATGTAAAAGAAAAAACCAACTTGAGTTATGAAAGTTTCAAAAAGAACTCATAGAGCACTAAGTCCTTGGAAAAAAAAAAACCCTGGGTGTCTGTGCATTGTGAAAGACATCGACATAAAATAAAAACTAGATTCTTAATTAAGGTATGAAGTTAGAAGGCAAAGGTGTTTGGATAGGACATACAAGAGACAAAATCCGAAAAAGGTACCTTGTGGTGGTTTGTAATGGAATTTCTACAAAGGGGCGTCATTGGAAGCCCAAGGTGGTGTGATTCCTCCAACTCAGCATTGTCAAATTTTTGCCCTTCATGAGTCCTGAGGTAGCATTGATTGCACTTTCCTCCCACGAATTTATAGACATTGGCAGCAGATTCGTACGACACTGCGTGTAGTCGAGCGATGTCGACCCATTTTTCTTGCCATAACGCCAGTCAACGTGCAAGAGCTAACGATCAAGTTGACTGTGGACCTTTTGCACGCGCGTTTGCCATGGGACCAATAAATAACAAGAAGTTACCAATACGTTTGTCTAAATAAAAATCGCAACCCATCACATTAAAAAAACAAAAATCTTAAATCTGACGGCTGCCTTTTGTCTGTTTTGTTCATGTGAATCGTATTATCCGACTAGCTGTTGTTTTCGCTACTTTCATCTTCTGTTAAACTGTGAATGTACAACGATATACCATTATTTCTATCACGTGCTAGTACCGCCAGAAACTGACAAATCAAAGTATAAATAGGTCAGCGATTTCCATTTCGTTTTTCAAACATATCACGACCCTTTTGTCTTCCCAGGCACAGGGCGGGCAGAACCAGTCCAGCCAGCATTCTTGCCTAATGGGACAAGAGGAGCGGGGCAGACTGTTTTTGAATTTTCAAGGCTTGTAGCCGTTGTACATCTGCTATAGTGATCATTTGGGATAGGGGAAAATGTATATAAGTACAACCTTCATTGCTCCTTTATAAATGTCAGGCTTGTGCACATTTTACACAGTAAAATTTCATTTTGGGAGTTGGGAGGTGATCCGTTCACTGGGTGGGAGGGACTTTAGGTTAACTTAACTAGAGGAGTTGAGTTCAGACCTAACTAAGGCTGGACGAGTGTCCTTGGGTAAACATCCCGTGACAGATACACCTCGGGGTTGTCCATCTCTTTCACTATACTCTTCAACTTGTCAAAATTCTAACTGCTGCCGTTACGCATAATCGGATGAACCCGAAGTTCTTTAATCTTGTTAAAAGAGCATTCCAAGACTGTTTTTTTTTTTAAAGCAATGCCCATCATAATTCACACATGCACCGGAGAAGGCAAGGGAGGGAATCAGAAATGACTATTGAGGAGAGACGAACCAATCTAAAAACAAGAAAATAGACTAAATTTCCTCAGTCAATATTGAGGCTAGACCCAACGTTATGGATGCTGGACACGGCCTTAAAACGCCACACCCGGACTGTACTTTGAGCACCGACATGAGCTAGATCCAGCCTCCCGAGACTAAATTTCCTCCGCCGTACGTGCCTGGCATGATGCAGCTCCGCTTGCTACTGGTGGCTAGACAAAAATAGAAGAGGGGAGAAAGCTTTTGGCGAGGTGTACTTGTGATATATGTAGACTTTTTTAAGAACATAAAACCGATTAAAGAACAACCCTTGATAGGGGCCCGAGACGGGCATTAGAGAAACTTCTTAAAGAAGGCCAAATGTGGGACCGTGATCACGTGTATCGCTCGATTCTTTCATTTTCGTCTCAAACATATTTTGGTAGCTACCACTTTATGATGTGAATTAAGTATTTATTAATTGACAAGCCAAGGGATGACATGTTTGATTACATTGTCACGAAATACCTACCACTCGGAAGGAATCGAGCGATTACTCGTCTTCCGCAGTCTAATATCAGCTCGATCGACCGACTTTGATGACGCTGATCTTTCCCAATTTCTTAAGCTTCCCCCACACACGGACTTCCGTATTATTCCCAGTCACTAGATTCCTCTTGGGCTCCCTACATAGAGAAAAAAAACTAATTGATAAAAGTGAATAAATTAATTGATAAACGTGAATGATTTGAATTCAAAACTATTCAACTTCCAATAAATTAAAACCGACACAATTTGAGCTAAAAAAATTTGAACCTTACATGATTGAGATCTAAAAAAATTAGAATTGTCAATGATCAAAGTTCATTAAAACTTGAATATTCAATTGAAAAGTAAAACTTGTAATTAAATGGCTTTAAACTAAAATAGTAAATGAACAAACTATTACATCTTTTTCTTAATGAAATTTTAAAATTTTGAGAAAAAAAAATTACTCCCTTGAGTCTCAGGTGTAGTACGTTGTTTGCATAGCTTTGGTTGTTCCACATTAATGTCTTATTTGGAAAGTCAAAAAAAAAATTCATATCTTTTTTTATTATCTTAAACTATAATGTGTAAGTCTAAAAACTCAATCATTCAATGTAAAACAGAAACTCAATCATTCGATCTATAAGAGTCGAGACGGTCAGTAGATAAACTTCTTAAAGTGACCAGTGTATCTCACATGTTTTATAATTTGTTTAAAGGGTTAATTGCTCAAAAATATTTGACATAAAGTTTGAAAAAGAAAACTATGAATTATTTAAAAAAAAATTAAATAAATTTTTATTTTTTTATCATATTCATTCAAGTTTTCATATTTTCAGTTTGGATCAATAAGTCATTATAACTAATGATTAATTAATTATCATTAATTAAAATAATATTTTTGTTTAGATCATTTATCCATTTCTATTAATCAAACTTTTTAATTTAAAAAAATTAAGATAACATTTATCATTTTATACTCATGTGGCTCTAATGTGACACCGACGTAGATAGTGAAAATATCACATGACCAAATTATCATACCATTTCAGCATGCCTCATTATTATTTATTATTACAAATAACATTTTGATTAATAACAATAAGTTAATTATTTATTATAAATTTTATTTAATTTAAAATAAAAATATATAAACTTGATTAAATGTGATAAAAAATAATTTTTTTAAAAAAATTTTTAATTTCAAATATTATGCTAAAATATTAATAAAAATATATATAAAAGACCCAATGTTTGTGCCCTTTGATCAAGATTCTAGAAACGAGAGACGCAAAGTCCATATATGCGAAACAACCGACCACAGAAACTGACATATATGATTACTATGTCCTGATATACCACTCGGGAGGAATCGAGCGATTACTCGTTCGTGGTAGTCGATTGTCAGCTTCATCGACCGACTCATCTTTTGGTGGCAAATTGCACTTTGAAAAAAAGGGCCGCTGGATGACGTCCTTATCCAGTTGAAGCTTTTCCAATTTTTTAAGCTGGGATTTTGCTCCCTACATCGAGGCGGCAAGATTTATCCACTCCCTTTAATATTTCATCAAAATTGAATTATTTCAATTTTAAATTATTAAAATTCGAATAAAATAAACCCGACACGATTTGGATTTAGAAAATTTGAACCTGACGTGATTTAAATATAAAAATATTAGAATTGTCAATGATCCAAGTTCAATAAAACTTGAATATTCAATTGAAAAGATAAAACTTGTAATTAAATGGCTTTAAATTAAAATAGTAAATGAACAAATTATAACATTTTTTTCTTAATGAAAGTTTAAAATTTGATAAAAAAATATTATAACATAACTTTAGATGTTCCAAATTAATGTCTTATTTCAAAAGTAAAAAAAAAAATCATACCTTTCTTTCTTACCCTAAACTATAAAATGTAAGTCTAAAAACTCAATCATTCAATGTAAAACAGGAATCATCATCAATTTTTTTGTTTTGTTGAGATTGATCACCTAGTTAAATTTATTTTTTTTAATGAGGTTTTAGGCTCAACCTAGGTTCATTAAAAAGAATATATTTCAGTTTACGAAATAATCTAGGTTCAAGAATACAGTCACATGTAATGAAGGTATTAGTACTTTTACAATGCCTATTTAAATTGGTACCTAATTAATTGTGTGCAATCTTTTAGCCTTATTAAATTCTAATTCCATATTTAATTTTATTCTTCCTAATCGCTTTAATTAATGTGTATGTTTTATATGTTGGGAACCATGAAAACTCGATATTCCCAATATTTTAGCAAAACTCAAGAAATTATACAAAAAAAAAAAACCTTTCTTGATTTTCTCAACATGTTGGCAAAAAACAAGAAGTTTTATGAAATCTTATTCGAGTTTTACTAATGCGTTGGCGAAAGTTGAAAAGTTTTATAAAACCTTATTCTGATATGTTGGTGAAGATCAAGAAATTTTTACTAAAACAAAACTCTTCTTGAGTTTTCTCAACTTGTTGATCAAAACCCAAAAATTGTGGACAAAAGCCTCTTTTTTTATTTTCCTAACGTGCTGGTGAAAATTATGAAATTTTTACTAAAAGAAACTTTTCTTGATTCTCTCAACATATTGGTGAAAATCGAGAAATTTTATGAAAACTATTTTTGAGTTTTCCCAACATGTCGAGGAAAATCCAAAAGATTTTGAAAGAAAACCTTTCCTTGATTTTTCCAATGTGTTGGCAAAATTTGAGAAATTTTTACTAAAACAAAACTTTTCTTGATTTTCTCAATGTATTGACAAAAATCAAGAAATTTTATTTTTATAAAAAATTATATTTTATTATTATAATTTTCCAAAAAGGGACTATCTAAAACAACTTTAAATTTTCATTCAAGATTTATGTTTTATAATTTAAACTTACTACATCTTATTCTATTCTTTTATTTATTTGTTTTTTTCAAACTCTAAAATTTTTTTCCTATTTAAACTTCTACATAATAGTGACAAAAAAAATAATAGTGAAGGATATATATATATCAATATCATCATTAATAATTGGAGTGACAGTATCATTTTTGGGAAGTAAAGGGATTTAATTTTTATAAATTATTATACTCCGATTAAGTCCACTACTTGAAAAGAGTATAAGGACTAATTACATAATTTTACCATAAACTTTAAGCAAAATCATATGATTTAAAAAAGAAAATATACATACTACTATAATAGTCTAGTCTTAGTGTTCATCAACACAAACTTTTATTTAATTTTACTATCTAAAGATAAAGATAGTTGCAAACTAAAGTTGGAGCAAACGTTGGTTTAGGACTATGAGTATTTTGTTTCCAATGCATCGAGACTCATACTCCAAGTCTCGATAATCCCTTCATACAAACCTAGAATTTAGGCATTTTCCAACACATATGAGGTTCCAACTTGTTAGCTTTTAGCATCTAAACATCTCTAATTAGCATTTTAGCATCTAGTTCAACCAATATACCAGTGCATATCCACATACATGCATTCATAATGCATTTCAACATGTTAGTTTTGAAATTGACCCAAGATTTGAAATGACAAAATTCAATGTTCTAATTATTCTTTGGAACTAAATGTAAATTATTTTGAAATGGAAGAATTTTTTCCTAAGTGTTCTAAAGTTGTTTGTAAAAAGAAAGATTCATTTAAATGCTTTAAAACGAAAGTTCTAGCAAGTAAAAATCGACTTCTAAAAGTGAAGCATCAATTCTTGCAAAATGGAAAACTATATATCTTCTTTGTAACAAGAAGGAATCGACTTATCAATAGAAGAACCATCAATTCTGAAAAAGAAGAAAGCTATTGGATTGTGGGAATTGGCTTTTGAAAGAGAAATATATTGATTCCTATGAAGGCAGAAGCAAATAAAGAACCATTGGACAATGAGAATCGACTTCTCAAGTTACCAATGATCGATTCCTTGAGCAACAATGAAGAAAATTGGGAAATTTGTTGAAGAAGCAAGGAAAATAAAATGAGAATATTTAAGTAGGAAAATCAAAATTTGAAATTTCAACTTGCCATCCAAAAAAAAAGAAGAATCGATCTCTAGAGAGAGCACAAATCGATTCCTGGCAAATAGAGAGCATGAGGCTCAAAATTGAGACAAGAGGAATCCACACCTAAATAGCAAAAAGATCGATTCTCTAGATATAGAATGTCCTAGGTTGCAAAAGAATCGACTTCTCAAAAGATCACTGATCGATTCTTAAAGGATGGTTGACACAATTCAAATGTGCTTAACTTTTGAAATTTGAATTTTTCTTTCTATCTAATGAGCAAAATTCAAAGGTGACTATAAATACCCTCCAAGAACTTCATTTTAGAGAGAGAGAGAAGCACACCAAGAAAGAAAAGAGAGAAAATCTTCATTCCAAGAGGAGAAAAAGCTTTCATTCTCAAGCCTACATTTTTCTCACTCAACAACACTCTCTAAAAACAAAGCATTCTTTTTTGAGCTTACATTCTTAGATTCAGCTCCATTCTCTTATTTTTACACTTTGTTGATTAACCTATCTTGTCACGATCCGGTACTCCGTTCGAGCCCGTGACAATCGTTGCGATGTCTCGATAGGCATTCATTACTCGTAATGTCAATCGAAACCTCGCAAGGCTCTTGCATCAATTTTACGTCTCCCCTATGAGCATCAATGACTAAATATCATGTTTTAAGGGAATATAAACTATTTTTAAATAAAAAACAAACAAAAAGTAATTTCTGCCACACAGGGGTATTTTGATCATTTTTACCCAAAAATTTTGAAACGTGATGAAAATAAAACATACTATCAAAAAATATACATTTCTTATCTAAAAATAATTTTAGTAATCTAAATCATCCATTTAAAATAAAATTATGGCTAATCAAACTAAATAAAAATATTAAATAAAATATTCCATTTTCTTATAAAACAATATTTATAGAATCCTGCATAAATAAATTTTATAGCGTAAGAGCAAAATAATTTCATATATATAATAGCACACTAAACCAGATATACAAAAATATTTTACAATGACATGTAGGCCCCAAAATAACAAAAATAAATAGGACTGTAGACCTACGATTTCTAAGGGTGCAAATACAAAAGCAAACCCTCGAAAAAATCAATTGTCTACAGACTACTCTGAACCTGAAATGGGTGAAAGAAGGGGGTGAGTTTTTATAAACCCAGTGAGTAAGCAAAGTTCATCTATAACATCTAAAGTCGATTAAATGGAGACAGTTAAAATCATCCCATCATAATATAATTCATAACATTTAAAACTCATTTCAATTCATATAAAATAATTTTATTTCATCAAAATAATCAACAAGGCTTATGATTCTCTTAAAAACTTGGCTTATGCCAAAACTCGTACTCGATGATACCTTGTTCCTGGCATCCTACTGAGTCCGCCAAGGCTGTTAAATTAACATATACACATAAAACATGTTTTTATGTTTAAAAACATAGTCGTTCCTTGACGTTGGCTGAGTTTTACCCTCACGTGGTGGTTCGGCATGAAGTGAACTCTAAACTTACCTTAGGAGATACCCTCCGCGCCTCTCATACTAAGGTAAAATATAATTGGGTTTACCATGCCCCTCTAATAGGCAGGTCCACGGAAACTCGCCCACTGCAGTAAGCTAATCACTTATCCCACCAAATCAATAAAAATTTCGACAGCATGACATGGCTAATATGATATTACCCAGTTTGTCAAGGTAAAACAAAACAGTTCATATATTCCACACAAACACAAATCCAGCCATTCATGCCATCACATTGTCATAAGCCATCAATTCAAATCATATATCAAACACGAGTATATAGTCTCCACTGACTCAATTTCCAAACCAGTATTCAATTTCAAAACAAGTTATAAATTTCATTTCGTTTAACCAACACTTCAATTTTAAAATATAATAATTTACCATTTAAACTCACTATTCTTTAAAACATAAAAACAAGTAGAAACAACTTTACATAGTTAAGATGATCGTCTGTTTACTCACAATAGCGGGAGTTTGGAGTACTCCTATTCTTGGTCCTCGGGTACGATATCTTTACCCTTATCAAAGGGCTCACCACCTATACATAATACACGACACGTAATTCAATATATTTGTGCCAAACTGTTATAAAACTATTTCAGGCTCTATATGAATGCATGAAATTGAATGAGAATTGTTCGAATAATCACTTAAAGACGGTGTTCTACGTGGGTTCAACTATGATCGGACTGAATTTGTATTTGACCTAACTCGAACTATACACTGTTGAATAAACCAAAACATCCGATTCAACTTCAAATATATTCATTACACCTTTAATATTCCAAATACACCAAAGTACCTCAATGAGCCTAATTGTGACTTAATTCATTGTAACCAAAATTCATTCCGATTTCAAACTAACATGCTAATCAGTGTTAACACAGTCCAATAAATCCATCTACATCATTAGGAATCAAATCCAAGTCCATTTACTATGATTTTCTCATTATTGTTCAAGTCGTTTACTAAATGAACTATACTTTTCGATAGCCGTTTTCGATATCCGATACCATAAATCATCAATTACGAGCTAAATAACAGGAAATACAATAAAATTAGACCAAAGAGGGTTGTTGAAGGATATGTGATTTTCTTGCT